>NC_088100.1:15382562-16007562 GCF_036370855.1 Dromaius novaehollandiae
TGAGGTGGCTGGGCTTCCTTAGTTTGGTGAAAAGAAGAAAGAACTAAGGGACCTCCTAATAGCAACCTACAGCTCCTTGGAGGGAATTACAAAGACGATAGAGCCAAATTCTGCTCAGAAGTGGTAGACCAAAGAGGTTTTGAAGTTCAGATTGGAACGGAGGAAAAACTTCACAAGAAGGCTGGTTCAGCACTGGACAGGTTACACAGAGAAGGAGCAGGATCTCCATCCTTGGAGTTTTTTAAGACTCACCTAAACAAAGCAATGGCTGACCTAGTGTTGGTGGTAGCTCTGCTTCAAGTGAGAAGCTGAACTAGATGACCTCCAGAGATCCCTTTCAACCAACATTTCTATGGTTATGTGAAAACAGAACATTCACAGTTGTCTAAGAAGAGATGCATTAAAAGAGCTCTAAAAGGTTCTTTTCACTACTGACATTGAACTCCTTGGATTAAAAGATCTTACCCAGCGGCAGATATCCATCAAACATGAAAGTCTGAATTAATCATAATCCATACATATAGTGCAAGCTGTGACATTTAATACCTGTCCAAGATATATCTGCCTAGATAGTAATTACGTAGTTTCATTAAGCAAGCTAATGAAATAAGGCATTTCTGACAATGTTCGTTTGAATCCACTTCAGCCAGACTTCAAAAACTGTGTTTTTTGTAATGCAATTTTGTGGTTTGGTCCTGCTTGAGGCTTGATTGTGTGATAAATGACAGCTTGATGGAGATGCATAGCTACCAGTGATTTTGAAAGCTCCATTTAGTTCTCATTATATACTGTGCGCATCACTTTGGTTTTATTGGACTTTTCAGGAAAGGGCTACACCATCATTCTTTAATTCTAAATAGAAATGGAAAGCTGTAAATCTCTATACAGAATGACAGCTTACAAAACATGTTCACTTCTTCAATTCACAGGAATGTGGCAAGCACACATTTCAAAGTTGAAAAAGTACGAGAAGCAACAGGTCAAATCCCTAGTGGTTTTGAGTATTTTTTTTTATTTTGGACAGGTGAGCAGAGGGTAAGGATTTAAATCCTAAACAAGAAGTGCTTTAGTACACTAGTGCAGCTTCATTACCATAAGTTTGTATCGGTAGCCTCAACAAGAAAAAGCTTATTTAGGTTCATATAATTTCATGTTGAAAGAAATAAATCCCAGTCCCTTCAATACCAATGCATTATAGGAAATGCAAATGCAGCAATAAAAAAATGTGATTGCTCCTCCAACCTAAGCCCATTGGTCGTAATTTGGGTCCTTGAAAGTTTACTTCAATTGGAATGAGGAAATTGGAGACATCAGTCAAACACAGTTTCATGTTTGTTTATTAAAAAAAAATATAAAAAACACTATTTCCTGAAACACAGCATGGACAAAGGCAAGCAGCTCCATAACTCTGAAATCTCCATATCTGCCCATCAGACTACCCATCTACCCTCACAGTCTTGTCTCTTTGCTTCCTCGTTACTTTTGTTCCTGGGTTTCTACATCCAGTGCATGTATATCTGCCATTTCCAGCTGACAACCTAATCCCTGATCATAGACATAGTCATATTGCCTTGCACCATGGCTGCTCAGGGAATGCTCTTTTCTCCCTGCTCCCACCACTGGCTTCTTTTATGACATAAAGAGACTTGATCATTTCTTCTTTTTTAATCCTTCAGAGAACTGTTTAGCATAGGCTAAAGACTTCATAAGGGCTATGATTGTCTTTACAGTCAAGGTTTAGCAGCTGGTAGCTATCAACTCCTTTTAGCAAAACATCACTTTAAGTTAAATAATTGCTATTGCATATTGTTACTATGGGCTGGTGAGGTCTTTTCATGATGTGCTATATTCTTACAAGGCATGGCTCAGTCAGACATTGGCAAACAAATAAGATGCATTTAATGTCTTTAAAATTTTAAATAGCTGAAGTGGGCCTTCAAGGGGCTTGCTTTGTTAAAGATAACTCTGAAAGAACTGTTAGAAGAGTAGTCAGCAAAAGCTCCTGTAAGTTTGCTAAGGCCCTTATGCTATTCCTTTTTCACTTTGTCATTTGGTTTATTGTTCATATGTTATGCCATTGCTTAGATACAACTTCCTTTGAACATTTTCCTTTAGTCTCATGTAATTTCCTCTAATCAGTCAGAATACCAATCATGCTTGCTACTGTTCATGTTATTGCTTTTTCATTATTACACTGTGATCTTTTTTTCCGATAAATATTTATTTTGATTTTCTGATGTAAGATTCTTTTTTCATATAAATAACCATTTACTTCATACTTTTCCTTGGAAGCTAGTCATTCTGCTCGAGAGTCCAAAGCTACAACCTTGGTTTTATAAAATGAGGGGAAAAAAATCTCTGTAATTCTCATTCTTTTTTGTGTGTGAACTATTCTCAGTTAACTAAATTGAGTGCAACAATAGAGCTTTGCTAATACAATATCTACACATCCAAGGACATAATTTAAATTAAATATAAAATTTTAATTATATTTTGTTCAGAACCCTTAAGGTGTTTTGTTAGCACTGGAAAACAGAGGAAGCTGACATTTTAATAGGTTATTATCAACTAAAAGCCAACTCTGAACTTTAATACATATTTAGAGTAGTCATCAAGTTTGCTTGAGAGGTGCACAGGAGGATAGAAAAACCTCATCCTTTGACCACATATGGAGTGATCATTCCTCAACCCTCAGATGAGCAGCTGTTCTCTGAAGACCACAGAGACTGTTAATCCCTATATAAGACCCCTGTTGTCTCTCTGTTCCAGAATAGCTGAGAATCATCACTTCACTTACTACTCTGATCATCTTATCCAGACTTCTCAAAATCAAGTCAGGTTCATGGCATGAAACAGTTTACCCACAACTGGAAATTAGTAAACATTTCAAGAGATTTAGCAATCTCAGTAAATTTAATTTTCCACAAAACCTTCTGAACTATTTGATGTCTAGACAAATTCAGGAATGCCAATCCACTGATAAGTATGTAAAGCTCCCCCTGGAATATATAACTTTTATACAATTGAATAATAAAAAAAGAATCCATAATTTCTTTGGATTGTGCTTTAAAGAACTATTATGGAAAGAAAAGAAAACAGGACTGTCAAGAGGGGATTCAAGAAATATTTCGATCAAAAGGAGAAGTGTCGTATGTCTTCATCAATTGACCCTGACAGACCTAAATCATGCCCTGGAGTGAGAGAAATAATTCAACATGATACAATTACTCCCTTTCCTCTCTCTCTTTTCAGAGCAGAAGTAATTACATTGTGTTAAGTTATCTATATCTCCTGGCTGATTGTTCATTCCCAAGGAAAGAAGACTTGGAGAATTGTTCAGTGGTCAATCCATCTGTTACCCTCCAATTTGCCTGAGATTGGTCAGTACATTGCAGAGTTATTGCAGGGAACTATGTTTGAAACCCTGTTCCTGAATTCCTACTCTTCTTACAAAAATAGGGAGCTGAGCAAAGGAAACCCAATCTTCTCCTCTCCCCCTTATTAGCTTCCTACACTGGAGGAAAGGAATCCAAACAAGCTCATAAAAGAAAGCAACAGAAACAGAGGCAGCACAAGTCCTGCTGCTTACAGAGCCTCACTCTTCTATGCTGTAACTGCAAGAACACAAACGAATCTTCAAGAAACCAGACAAACAGAGGTGAAGAAATCAAAGCAGAAACCAAGGGAATATCTTCTGTTAAGCTGCCTAGGTACAACAATTTCATGGGTGTTGTTTCATAAGATCTTTTTGATGAATTCTTCCACCAGTTGCCTCCAGAAATCTTAAGATTGCTGTCCAATATACATTTTCACCTAGAAAAAAATAAATGGAATAATCACAGTTACAACCTGGGGATCAGTCCTGGAGAACTGGTATTTATTTGTTGACATTGTAAGGGATCCAAGAACCTCTAGGACTCTGGGCCTCTGACTTTATCTTCCAGTAAGGAAATGCAGATGTTGTGTTAGGATTTTTCACAGAATTTCCCCCAGGACAGGCACTGGCAAACAATATCGTACTACTGGGTACCTGTAGTAGCACCCACAGGAGAAAAGAATATCTGTTCACCATTTTCTTTTAGCATTGACCTTGTACAGAAACAATAGAAGGCCTTCCTCAAAAACACTTATTTCTGCTTTCCCAAGATTATTAGTCTCTGTCAGTCCATGATTTATAGTCCCTAAAAATAGCTATCAGTGAAGCAAATCCCTAAACACACTCCTGTAAGATTAAAGCCTTCACTTAGAGAAACTCAACAACTGTCCATCTCTTAATTTCATCAAGAATTTGAGTCTTTTTGCTCCTGAAAAACACATACCAAGGCAAATTTGAAATGAAACAAAAACTCTCAGATTTCATAGAGGAACTGATATTCCTCAGTGGGGCAGCTTGGCAAACCAGACAAAATGAAATAGCTATTACTCATTCAACTCTACACATGGAAGAAAGACTAACAAGGGCGAGTGTTTTCCCAGTTTTGCTTGGTTAACTCTCTCTTGTCTAGAAAGAATTCCAGCCTGCAACTGGAAGGGTTTTTTAGGTTGGAGCTGCAAAGATTTCAGAAGTCCCCTCGTCTCTCTCTCCTTTGAACTTAAAGAGATGGTTCACCTTGCCCTAGTCTTAGGAAAATGAAACTTTTAAAATCTGTATTTTTGCCTAAACATACATGTCAGAATATGCTCATCTAGTACCAATATCATATCTTGGTTTTACTTGTTTATGCTGCAGTTCTGGGGGAAAATAAATACACTAGCAAGTATCATGGCCCGTCTCTAGCGTGAACAAACTCTGAATTCAACTATAGGCTGAGGTTAATGCAGACTTCAATTTCCATAATTAAGCAGTGTTTTTCCAGTGCACCTGAGACTGACTCCATGTGATAAAATTGAATCTGACAGGCTGTTTTAGTAACCCTGGGATTCTCTATATCTTGTTTATGTGAAATACTTCACAGAGCCCACTACAAATTTACTTACAATTGCATTATAACTGCATGGCTTGTCATGTGCTATTCCCTGCATATTTAAGAGTCTAATGGTAGACAACAACTTACTATTACATTAGATAATAAAAGAGTCTCCTTTATGAGAGAATAACAGGAAAGGATTAAGGATTTTATTTGTTGCTGTAACACTTTCATTTCATATAAATGTTAATAAAAATAATTTATTTTAATAAAAATTGGTGAATGAACACCAATTCAAATGCAAGTTTGGTCCCTTTCAGAATAGAACCCAAGAGGAAAAGTGGCATTAAAGACCAGCTCATATACATCTATTTTTCACTAACATTTTACAATTACTGTTTTTGATTTTCATTTTATATTTGTTAAAAAATAAATTATTTTATAGCCTAAGAATAATCTAGAAGATGAAAAAACAAGCAAGAATAAATTCAGATATATAAATCCTAATCCAAATATTGTATATATACAAATATCAAAAATTCCCTCTGACAGTGCAGTGATAGGGATGACAGTAGTTGCCGCAAAGTGACTTAAGTTTTGTGATACTCAACTTTAAGATTCTTTGTCCCAGGGTGGATTTCACATCATATACATCATATAGGGAGGGAATCACAATAAGAGTTACAAAAGCTGACACATTGTATAAAGACAACAAAAAAGGAAACACTAGAGACAACTGAATCTGAAATTGCTTCTGCCTCTAGTGTTCAAGCATTTCCCTGTAGGCCTCAGCAAGGTTTTCCGTGTGATACTGGTAATCATGGCTTCAAATATTCTCCTGCACACATCTGTTTACCATGTAGGTGGTACCCCCTCATGTCTCACTTCATAGCCTAGTTACCAGAAAACTCTTCAAAGCAGCAAGATACCTTCCTAAAGTGTTTGAATTTAACCTTGAAGTGGTTAAAACACACATCTTCCACCTCCCACACACTGAGAGCACACTGACCACCTGTTGTAGTCAAAGCTGAAGGAGGTGGAGTCTCTCTCCAGCCCTGTGAGCCGTCCCACTGAGCTGAAGATAGTGCAAGGCTCAGAGAGCCAGGGGCCCTGCACACAGAAATATGTTTGCACTGCTCCGTGCTTAGCAAACTCATTGGGGAGAGGATATTTCTAGGATCTAGTCAATAATAGCAGCATACGTTGGTCACTAGGTAAAGGTCACAGTCTGAGAAGCAAGGACTAGACTTTCCCCAAGGCTCCCTTGCCTCAACTCAATGCTCTAGCACTGAGCCACAGCATCATATATACATATATTCTCTCTATGAAGAGCCAGACCTGCACTATGGGAAAGCCACTGATAATTGCAGGAGGTCAGTAGAGGAAAAGGATAAGCTACTAATAGAAGTAAAGATCAGCCATCCAAGACAGGTGAGAGAAAAAGCAGGTTTATGTGCAGAAAGGGTGAAATAAAACTTTTTTTTAAGTAACATTTTAAGTTAAATGCTCTTTTTCAGTTTTCAATATTTTTTAAAAAATATTACATTTGTCAAAAGTTCTAATTAAAGAAAGCCACATTTTTTTATGAGAAAAGCTGTTCTCCATGGAGAAAAAACTGTTCCCTCAAAAAGTCCTCTATAGGACTAAATTCAGGCCCAGAGCCTTTTTCTGGTGGACAAAAGCCTTTGTCCATTCTGTATGATGGCCAAACAAATTTTCATTATGTGATTCTGGCAGATACCTGCCATAGTTCAATTAAAAAAAAGAAATTTGGCCTTAGTAGGAACCTATAAGACGGAAAGACAGAAAGGAAGGAAGGACAGATGAACAGAAGAAGGGACGAATGGATGGACTCTCATAATGCCCAGATCCACTTCCATTCAAATTAGTCACCTAACTGAGCCTTTTAAGTCAAGAGCAGATTGCCCTGGGTTCCTCCTTTACGGAACAGAGTCACTTCCAAAAGGCAGCTCACTTAAGGTCTGAGTCACCGTCACCGCTGTCTCTGTGTCTCTGTCTCCCTACTGTGTGAGAAAATTACAGTCCCTTAGGCATCTCGTTCAGACATCTAAAGAAAAAGAAGCTTGAAAACTTTTTACTCAGCATCTGTCCACTCTTCTTTAATATGTATATACATGGAACATACTTATAATTGCGGGACACTAAAGCACTAAAATATAGCTCAGAACCATAACTGTCCTGCACTGCAATCCACAACACTTTAATTATCCTATTACCCAGAGTACGCAGCTTTATTGTAATATATCCTCTGGCACAGGAAGAGTAAAGCTATTTCAGACTCATATTATGCAATTCAACAGCATCTGACATCTGTCAAAAACCAGTGAGACTCTTTAGAGCATGTTTGTGTTAACTCAGGTTCTGTAACAATTTTTTTTGTTTCTTAGATTGTTTGCACTGTGATAAATAGTTTCAAATCCCTTCTGGGACCAGAGACTTGTGCAGTAATTAAGGCATTCCATACTACTGAGTGGAACACGACACTGAAGTTGAATCTCAAAGTCCAAAACACTGAGTTAAAACGTGTGCTGGTGTTATTCATTGTTTTCTACAGAAATGTTCCTGACAACAGCAGGAGTGAATTAGTTCCTATGTATTTTGCATGGCTCCCACCAAAACCTTTCAAAATTTGTTTTTCCGAACATACCAGTTATAGCAGGTGTCTCCTACCAGTGCTGTCATAAAAAACCTTCAATAGTTTCTCTTTCAGCATCTCAAGCAAAAGTTCAATCTTGGTGACACATAACCAAGAGTTATTTGCCTTGGTTGTGCAAGAGTTGAGGGAGAAAGTTGAGCATTGCATAAGCTTTCATAAGTTTAATAAAAAGAAGATATGAATACCAAGAAGGATAAAGAATTGTCAAGCAAGTACAAGGCAGTATTAGAAAGAGTGATGGGGTGAAAACAGCAATGGAGACTTAGCCTCAACATTAGCAATGTGTTCTTGCTGGCAAAACCTTGAGCTTGTTTAGTCTAGTATAAAAATCTAAAGGGATCTTATAGTTCTCTACTATCAATTAACATGCATGAAAATATCACTTTCACATCCTACATTGGTGTTTCATAATGCATACCTTAAACAGTTATTAGCTAAATCTCTCTAACATTCATTTTTTAAGCATTCATTTATTTATATCTGTGGCTCCAATGTAGAAAATGTGTTGCCCTACTTTCTCATTGCCAGTTAAGACTACTGCCCCCTTTCCCAATTCCAGAGCGTGCTGTGATACCTCGGTGTGATATGCATTGCTTCTGAAGAACTCTATATTCGCATGCTCATCTTCAGGAATACCAACCAGAAAAAGTGTGTTGTATAGATAAAAGCACAGCACGCAGATTACTTCTACCCTAGCAGAGGCTACAGGATACATCTTGAAAGACTATTATTCTGGCTAAATTCTTGTCTAGACTAGGCTAAAAGGTGCATTTTAAAAACATGTGCCTGACAAATTGAAGCTACTTCAACAATAACTAGTAAAAATGCTAATAGCTAAGGTGACAGCTAAGGACCATGAGATTTATATTACTTTTTTATAATGTGAATGCTCTCCTTTTGTGGGAAATTTAATTAAAACACTATTTGGGGAGTTAGGGGACAGCTTTTCTTTGTTTCCATTCTTTGCTTACGCTTATGACTGTTCAACAGTTTAAGTGATGCAGAACAAATGTTAATAGTAAATTGCTGGAGTGTGATAATTGATTTCTATATTAATAAAGGAAATTTAATGCTCCATGGAAGGCTTGATCTAACTCACCATTAGAGACTGTGTTTTAAGAGTCATCCACAAAGTGCAGTTCTTCACCTTGAAGGGTGCTTATTCCTCTTACTAAGCATAACTGCCTTTGCACAACTGCTCATCATATGTGGGATGTGATATTTTGGAATGGCTAAGTGCTTAACACTGTCATTAACTTCCTGTGGGATTGTGCTCAGCACTTCTAAGTGCCAGTTCTGTAGAAAATGAATTTGTTCTGCCATTAAACATGTGGATGACTAAAGTGTGAGGAGACCACAGAGGGTTTATGATGAAGGAAAGCAGGGGGGCAGGTCTGTTTGCAAATGTGCAAGCGATAAGCCTTTGCGGCAGGTGTCCCTGAGAGTATAAACAGAGGACAGTAACAGAGGGCTTCAGGGTACAGGCACAGGATGACACCAGAAACCTACAGGTATGGACACAAATCACAGAAGTTCAATTAGTGGTCACTGAAGGAGTACAAGCTTGAGACCTGCATAAAACCTACTACAGGATGTTACAAAGAACATGTAGCCAACGTATATAAAACATCACATATATGGTGAAAAAAGAAAGAGATAACAAGAAGCTATAGAAAAGACAGTCACAACCCCTACAAGAAGAGGAACAAAGGAAGACGAGAAAGAAAGGATTTGCTCCACCACTGCTTTCCCTGGGACAGGACACCAAGGAAAAAACACTGCTTTTTGATTTGCCATTCATCACATTTTGCCACCAAAGTCTCAGCAATCATATATACAGTATTATCTTTTACTATATCTTGGATTAAGCTCATTAGTATTTTAAAAAGCAGTGTGCGTGTGTGGTGCGTGTGTATCCTCTGCTCCAGCCTTTCCACATGACAAAGTGATCGATACTGAGGAGAAAACTTTGAAGAAACATCCTGTCTCTTCACTTTGGTATAATCTTTGGGCAGTACCACAACAGAAGATACATCAATAAATAATAATAAGAAAGCACCAGTGCTTCCCTAACCAAAAAAAAAAAAGCGGGGGGGGGGGGGATTTCAAATTCAGGTGCTTTTAAAGGGCAGCAAAGCAGCCTTGATTGATTAAAGGCGTACTTCCAAGATCACGTCTGTGCAAGCTGAGCTTTCGCTCTGAAAGACATTATCAGTGCCTCAGATGAACTGTGTGTACACACTCCAAGTCCATTTGTTTAAATCACCTTCAGCAAACAAGAGGTGAAAAGAGAACAAACTGGAAAGTGTGTGAAAATTGCCTGAAGGCAATTTTGAATGCTGTTAAAGCAACAGTTTTTCTAGCATATACCAAAGGGCCTTCATAAGGATGACACGGATGTATTCCAGAGGCACATATAGCATGCCAAAATGTTAATATGTGTTACAACATGAAATATTTATCCCTTGTATGTTACTACTTGCATGAGAATTGTTAAAACTCATTTTAGACTCACTAATGGCTCATGTCAAACACACACACAAAAGGCTAAGAACCAAAGCTACAGCTACTGCAATTTGTCATATTCTGAAAAAAATGGAGCCAAAACTGCCATCTAGTGTAGATCTGACTCTAGAGATCTGACATACATACACTCCTCGCAAGTTACTTAATTCCTCATCAAGTCTATCAAAGGAGAAGGTTGCAGCTTTCAGTTTCTGCAGACATTCAAAAATATAGTTAGCATTTTCAGAAACCTTATTTAACCTCAACTTTAACTATCATTAAGATAGCAATTTTAGCACAATGCTATTTTTGGTTGCATTTTCAAATTGGAAAAAGGAAAACTTCCTTAAAACTTGGTTATTCTGTGGTTCAAGGAGAGGGATTTGTAGGACAGGCAGATCTATACATCTTTGATCTGATTTAAAAAAAAGAGTAGGAGGGGATTTCTACAGGATATAAAAAATTTGAGAAGCCTCATCTCCTGTGACTCTCTCTCATAAGGATGCTGATGTCCAGTAATCTGATGAGCTCATTCAGCAGCCTCTTGTCAGCCCTCAACAGGGGCATTTGAGTCTCTCTCCTCTAACCATATAGCAATATGTTTGAGACCACTTCGTATTTTGTCAGAAGTGATTAAAATTTCCCCACAAGTTTAAAAAAATACTCAGGAGAGCCTAACAAACAACACACACTTGCATAAAAAAGCGACAAGGAAAACAAAATCAATCAAATAAGTTCTTGCAGAGAAGAATGCCACAGTAGAAAGAAAACAAAAACAAAAACAGAAACAAAAAAAACCTCCCTGTCAATTACGAGTGTGCAATCTCAGAAGTGGCCTGGAACTACAGCTGAGATAGCTCCAGATGTTGTCAACACTATTGTCTTCTACATGGCACCAGTTATCATTTAAACAAATACCGACAGTTTGCTATACTCATTTAAGGGACAAGGGACATTAATACTTGGGTATTTTATTGATAATATCTGGCATACACCTTATATCCATTGAGAATAGCCTGGACATTTTAAAATCACAAATTATCATTCAAACATTTAGGTTTCACATCTTACTTTCTATTTGTTTTACAAATGAGTACAAAATAGATAGTAAATGGGTCTGTATCTGCCATTAAAGTCATCCTAAATCACACAAATATAGACTGGTCTTTCAGAAGAAAAAAATATCAGAAATGGTCTGTTTGATATTTGATTTCAGCATGTGTAGACATGCTATTCAGAAATCAAAAGCATTTTCTATAAGATTCACTAAGAATACGAAAATATTCCTGAATAAAGTAATCATTATTCCAGGTTAGAGGAGCAGACAGGGAATGAAAGCAGAATGGCAATACAGTACAACATCGCTTATGCAATCTCCATACCAACAAATTTCAAGGCAATTTTGCTCCTTCATCCTGCCTTGTCCTATGTGTGCGTTCCTGCCCTTATAAGAAGGCTCTGACCTATAAGTAGGCCTTCACCAGCTGTACAAGCAAGTGAGGAAGAACGCAAGGTGAAGGGAAATTCCAGACTGTGATGGTCCATCCTGAGAACATGATTCCAGCAGACCTTTAAATTTACAGAACGGCTTTCAGCTGATCTCTACTGCTGCGTCCCACACAGAAAGGTTTTCTCTGGCAGCACCACAGATGAAATCACACTGAGAATTTAAAATTATAACCAACCATTTGACGTGGTCCCTGGAACAAACTAGAAGCCTGTATAGGAGAGGAAATGTCCGTTCAATAAACTATGAAAGCCGCAAAAAGTGTTCTGCTTCAACCCTCTGAGACATCGATTAGTACAGAGATGTCAAACTCAAGCTGACTTCAGTGGGAGTCCTATACTTGAAAATACAGGCGAACTCAACTATATTTTTACTTTGGCTAGATCTCTTCCTTCTGTATTCTCTAAATATATGCAGAAACAAGATCACTTCTAGTTTTTTTCTTTGGGCAGTCATTCCTTGCTAGCGACAGAATAGAAAGATCTACAAGGGCTGACTTTGTGGCTACCACCAGATTATAACTTAAAGTCAGAAGGCTGCAACTGAAGTTTCTAAATAGAATAGAGACTTATCTAAAGGTAGAATAATTATGATAATAACTCATCTGTTCATAATACCAATAACATAGGACTGGATTCTGAAACAGACCCACACCTTCCTGTCACATACAAAATGGATTAAAGCCTTTTTGGATACTCATGCTTTGGACAATGACAGACAAGAATTCATCCATAGCCCCAAATGTTGTTCCAGTTGATAAACATATCATTTATTCCAAATGCCAGAGTAGAAATAATGTGTGGCATTTGCTCTGTGGTAAGTGTTAACAAATACAGATTTCGCACAGCAAACAGATATTTTGCATGCAACCAGATTAGCTTATAACTCTTCCTCTCTCTCAAACTGTCCTCATTATTTGCATGTGCAAAGACAGGTGGCAAAGCAAAAAAAAAAAAAAAAAAAAAAAAAAAAAAAAAAAGTGATGGTGGGAGATGGCTCTTTGTTTTGTTTAAACAAATGAACAAACCAAACAATTTAAGGTCATGCTACTCAGAGTTTTAGTTTTGCTTTTGCAAAACGTGCTATTTTCCTGTAGACAGAAAATAAAGCATGGTAAGTTAAAAGCTTCACTTGTAACTTTTCGTATAGCTTCTTTACAGCAATTTTCATGTCTGATTTAGAAGAGCTAATAATTTGAAATTGTCTAATCATTAACAGAACCACAACCCCTAGGTAGCCTCTGAAGTATTCTATCGTTATGTCATATAAAACTCACATAGCTCATTACCCATAGAAGCAGCAGCCATGGCTGCTATCTGAAGTAACTCACTGCTTATTTCTTATGCATGAAAAGAAACTTCATTATCATCTTACTTAAGTGAAATGATACATTTTTGCACTGATCTATTTTGGTAGCTGAAGGTGTCAAAATGCTATTTGGTTATTGGCATATTATGTGAATGGTTATAATTAATACTAGTAACTTTACTATCATCACTGCAGTGTGTATACTGTGTATATATAGAGACACACATATATATATACATATACATACACATACACGTATTTTTACATGTATATACTCCTTCACCAGCTGGAGATTAGTGATATTTTATGAGCTATGTAAGAAGAGAAAGTACAATGTGGTACTCTGTTCTCTGCACAATGGACTTTTTCTCTGAAAGTAGGCCCAAGAATCTTGCCAGATTTCCCCTTTCTGGGAACTCTAGTATTATGAAGACGTACTAATTGGTCATATCTTGAATCAGCTATACATACAATCTTTTATTACAGCAATAGTATATATTTTTTATGGTTGGGGACCATTACAATGTGCTGTTTTTCCTCCTGCCATTCCTCTGCATTATTATCCTTGTGTGCCTTATATGCACTGCTGTAATTCATTAATATTAATATTCTACTCCAGAACTCCAAACTGATAGAGTAAAATCCTCATTACTGGAACACTCTGCCAACCAGAACAAGCAGATGTTCTGATGAAGAGAGGAGCTTATATAAACAGAAAATCAGTAATGGCTAAAGAGGGGAAAAAAAAAAAAAAAAAAGAAGAAGAGAGAAAGAAAAAGAAAACCTGCTCTGAATGAAAATAACTGCACTTGAAGCAAAATTCATTGGAGGCACAACACTGACTCCAGTGGAACTATACCTAATAACACCAGGAATGAATTTCTACTATTATCTTTATTTCTTCATTTAATCTTTATTCAAAAACACCAGTAATCAGAAACATCAGTATTAAGAGAGCAGAACTCAAAAATTCTCATCTATGTAACATCTGGTTGAATCCTACTTAAGCTGTTGCCATTCTCCAAATTCCTTTACACAGATTTTTGTCTTTTTTTTGTGATTAAAAGTATCCCAGCAAAATATTCATCAGTGCTTATGAGTCCGATAAAACTGATTTCCTTAAAGAGAACACGGTAAAGCAGGCATCTGCAAAATACAATGCAGATATCCAAGAGCATTTGTACCATTCAATTCTTACCATACCACATCATCTCATTCATATCCTACTGAGGCTTCCTGTGCTGCATTGTACTCTTTTCTCCTATAAATTATCTCCTCTTGAAGCTATATGTTCCACATAAACAAATGTTCCAAAGGGATAAAGATGCATATTTCCTTAGACCTTACTGGTACCAGTGGCTCAGAATGAAATTTAATATTACTTTCATTTGATCAAACCTATTGTCTACCTGTTGCCAAAGAGCAACTGTATTTCTTCTGCTCCTGTGGTAGGTCTGTCATTCATCTGTGCTCAAAATAAAAACCTACAGTTCAAAAACCTACACCCAGCCAAAAATAATCCTACTAAAGAGGGAATGGTTTTCTGCTGGTGTCAGCCAGCCGTAAGATTAATTACTTTGCAATACCAGACCATACCCTTTGAGTGTGTTTCTTCACTCTCAAAGTGTGGTGAGTTTCCTGAGTAACTCACATTCATCAAAATGCACTTTGCTGCCAGAAGAAGCATTCCAGCCTCCCCCCATATCTCCAGCTTCACGCCTCCACCTCCTCAGGAGGCCACCTGGGAACATGTGGCCCAATCTGGGGAAAGACAAGGAGAGAGACATTGTCATCAGCATCCTGGACACAGGTCAGGTTAAACCAAACCTTCATGTGAAAGTCTGGCGAAACAGTCAATGCAGTTTTACTCATTTTGTACAGTAGTTGCAGCTCAGGTATTCCCTGACGATACTTGCCAAGACATACCATTTATTTTGCACACAGAGGAACATTTGGCTAAGTAGAGAGATACCATGATTCTTTGCCTTTAGAGTCAGTTTAATTTAGACCTTTTTGGTGGTGGTGGGGTCATTTTTTAATGCTTACATTGTAGAATTAGCTGTTACATTCTGTTTCACATTTTACTAACCTTAGAATTTCAACTTCAGAGGACTTGAATTAGTGGTTTTTTTTTTCTTCTTAATTTAGAAATTGCCTTTAAATGCCATTAGTTTAAATCAGTGTTTAGCCTAGGAGATCAGACCTCATACTCAAAAGATTTGCTTCCAGACTTTACTTTTAGATGTACATTCACCTACATACTATAAAAATGTAATTTGCATTAAATTAAATACCTAAATGGCAGTAGATGGAATCTTTTAAGGATGCCATGAAATTTTATTCTGTAGGTCAGCATATCCACAGACTCCAAACACACATATAGGCCACTACAATACAAATTTAAAGGCACTTAACTAACCAAGTCAGCTTGAAAAGTAACTTACCATCATTATGGACTCAAATTTTATTATTTTTTTCTTATCATTAACTTCATTTTACATGTTAAAGTTAAGTACTATTAACTACTATCTTTCATGTCAGTTAGGGCAGGACAGGAATTCCTTTTTCCTCCTCTTCTTTCTTTTCCTAGGTCAGCATGAGGGCCTCACAGTGAGATTCATTTCACTTAATTTATGCCTCAGTCATAGATTCCTTCTATAGTCACCAGAGAGAAAAGGCATCCCCACAATAAAATTTCTCTGACCTACTGTTTGTGCTAAGCTGAAGATGAGATCCATCTTAATTAATTTAGAAGGAGATGTTTCGGCCTCTGGAGGTTCTAGGCTAGACTTGGACTTCCTGATGCCTAGAGTGAGGGAAATGTATCTCACCACACTGCTGTCACAGCACAAAGATAAGAGAGACTTTTCCCTTCCTGATCAAGTTAAACTGGAGTTATTTCCATAGTTATATTGGATCTGAGTTATGGGCACAAACTCCTAACAGAAATTCAGCCATAAAACCCAGACCTACAAAAGGAATGCAAGCACTAATGTCTATTTAAATGCCATCTCCACTAAAGTCACCTTCAGCCCACAGTACCTTTGTGGACTTCGTAGATTTCTACACACTGAAAATGTAAATCACTTCCAAAAATGTAGTTACCGAAAGTTTTGACTGTTAGATTTAAGTGCAATTTTGAGCAATGAGAGCATTGATCAGTAAACAGTTTAGTGAGCCAGATCACATATTTAAGGTTTATGCTTCCCAGTCATAGTCCAAGAGGGTGAGAGACAATGTGTTTATGTCTGCTACTCAAATCAGGGTAAAGTTACACAGTCGGCTGTCTTTGCCACATAGCAATGAACCTGTTGGGAGAATAGGCAGTCAACTACTTACCCTATATATTGTTAAAGCTTATACCCTACCAGACTTTAGTGTGATTAGAGGTTGCTAAATTCAGAATAAAAGTATGTAGTATTTACAGTAAAATACAGCCAAAACATTGGAATTCTTTATACAGCAGCATTGTTAATATAGCTGTTTATTGTTCATGGAAACCAGTTACAAGTTTTCATCAGATTACATTATGTAGGAGAGTGCAGTAAAGATGGAACAAAGTCAAAATGCAGAAAGGCAGCAAATGTTATTAGCCAAAAAGCCTGTAGTTATCTGCAGTATTGTCTACATGTATAAATGGATGAGCAATGTTGATTTCTAGTGGCTTTTACAGAGAGAAAGTTTGCTATCTTCAGCAGCTATAAAAATTGTGGCAAATGAAGTCACAGCAATTTTTATACTTGGAGGCAGGTCATCAGACTTTTGGCCTTAGATTCCCTGAAATGTGAAAGAAATATTTAATACCTGACTCTTTTGCAAATAGTAAGAACATTTGCAAGACAAGAATATCAATATCACATAAACAGATCCATCTCATCTGAAGGTAAATCATGCTTTTACTATGTACAGTAATGTAGACAACAGGCAGGGAATGTTAATAAGAGAATATGAATAATTACCAATGGCTGAAGGGAGGGCAGCAGTTCTGAAACAGAGGTGAAATAGTGTGCACATCTAATGCCTGTCAACACTGCTGGACAAACACCATGTTGCTTACTCTAAACACACAATTGTCAGTCAAAAAACTGCCAAGGATATATTCAATGTGGAGTAAATGCAGTAGCATCATAATGCCGAATTTTAGTCCTAAAATCAATTACTCAACTGGTTTCGTAAGTCCTGTTTCTGACATCCAAAAGTACAAAGATATAAAGCTTTTTTTCTTTTTTTTCCCCCCCGACAGAGAAAGCCACCTTGTCTATTTATCGTAATTTAGAGCTTAGCCACTAACATCTATAACCAAGGAGCAAGGAAATAGAGTTTGATCATTTCCACAAACTTTTCCATTAACCACAGTCAAAATCACCAGCCTCCAGCAGATTTATCTACGTTTTCCTCACAAATATTGCATTTTGTCCCTCGCACTTTGTAACTCCGAAGAAATGCTGCATTCTTCTTTTCATGGGTATGTATCAAGATAAGAGGCTGGGAGAGGTAGGTAAAAGCAAGAGACTGTAACAGAACTGCTCTAACAGCCTGTGCAGTCTATCCTACCTAGCCAACATTATCTACGCTTATGCAGAGGAATGAGATTAGCCTTTTTTTCAAGTGCAATGGCCTAGTACTGAGAAATGACACAGGGCCCATAGGCAGTGCAGGCCAGAGTCACTCTCCAGAAGTGCCCATGAGAGAATATGCTGACGTTTTTTGGAGATTATTACAAATGCATGAACTGTTAACAGTAAATGTCAACTGAGTCATTAAGAAAGAGACCCCACATTGTCTTAGGAGAGGTAAGCAAGGAAATTTTTGCTTTTATTATCCCTCGAAAAATTGGTGGTATTCTAGACACATACAAGCTACAGATTAGCTGTCCATTTAATGGGAAAAAAAGAAAAAAAAACTTTTGAAGATTCTCAGAAAACTCTATGAAAAGTTCTTCTAATATGTAGTAGGATATAGTTTTTAATTCTAGCTCATGTAACAAGGTCATAGATTGTGAATTTCAAGCAGACTATATATCAACCCAAAATCATTCTAGGAAAATGACATCTTCATTCAGCTTGGGAAGTGCTCCTAAAGTAATTGCCAACTTTAAGATTCTGTGTGAAAAATGATATGCAGATTTTTAAAGAGAAAACACATTAACTTTCCCAGGGAACTGTTAGAAGTACCTTCATGATGAAACTGAAGTTGTATTTATATATATTTTTAACTGCAAACATATTAACAAGTATGTCAATTAGTAAACAGTAAGGTATATAAAAGCAGATTTTTAGTGAAAAATTTTTAATTTACCACAACTGTGTCTCACAGAAAACAACAGTATTTAAAATATAATTACAGAGTCAAACACAAAGGATCACCAAGGATAAGAGTGTTTATCTAACCTTAACTTTGCCATTTAGCTAATGGTTTGTGTTAGTAAGTAACATATTTTAAATTTTACAAGTTACCTAACACTATTCTCAAAAGTTACTTAATTAGGAATCAGAAGATTAATAAGAAAGTAATGAGGTGTGGATTTTATCTCACTTATGGAGTTGTACTGCTCAGTTTTGGCTATGTTTTTCTCAGCCAGCAAAGTACTAGATGTTCAAGTTGAACTTCAACTTGGACTAGATGTTCAAGTTATTTATACACATCTGCTAATGCTTTTCATTGGCAGTAACTTTCCTCACAGAGAAAGTGATAGAGAACAAGATATTATCTGGAACACATTCTCTCCCAAACAAAAGAAGAACCAATAAACCTGTGAGCTAAACTTGATTTAATGGCAGAACTTGTTATTGTCTGAGAGATGCTACAAGTTCAGTTAAAATCTGCTTCGAAGGAAACATGGCACCGAAGGTAGCAAAGCCTCACAAACATATAAAAGTAACTCACATATCTGCATGTCTACAGAAAACGAGAGAAAGACAGAAAGCAGTGATAAGAGAACGCTCAGGCCAGATAGATACTGAGCAAATCAACTGTGTTACACATGTGAAAAAGGAAGCTCCATAGGAAAGTATGGAAATATACCCTAAAGGTATGTGGAAGAAATCAGACATTCAGGAAGAACACCAGCTTCAGCTGTAGCAGACAAAAAAGAACTAAAAATGCATTGGCACTGACAATTGGAGAATCGGATGGACAGAAGCCGATCAAAAGTTTTCAGCTGAATTCTGATTTATAAATTAGTGTAATGCCCACAGAAGCCTAGGCATATGCATATGCACCATTCCAACCATTACTTCTTAGCAAAGCCCTGAACTAACTTTAACATTGCATATAATCTACATTTCTTTTTGTAACGTATGTAGGAAGTTACTGAGTAAGGCTGAATTCTGAAAACCGAAATGACTCATGAGTAGCATTTAGTTTAAATATGAAGAGGTTTTGACCTGAGGATAGACAATAGGAACAATTTAATAAAGTTATGTGTTGTGCTCCTAACAGTGCATGTGGAGGCATAGGTAATGAAGAGCACAGCTGTTTTACTAAATGACTTATGCTCAGATCTTCCTTCATTAGTTGAATTGCAAGTTTAGACCATGCACCACCTTCAAACTGAGGTATAGTGGGCCTTGCAGGTTAGCGCAACTGTAAACAAAGGAATTTACAAGTCAATTAGCTCCAGAGAAAGGAATTTACAAAACCCAGGCAAACCATATAGCTCTGGATTATTGCTTTTCTCTTTTAAACACACAGCCTGGGGAAATTATATGCAAAAGATCTGCAGTTAATGAACCAATATCAGTCAGTAACAGCAATAACAGAAATCAAAATCAATAACGCCAGAAAGTTCCAAAGTCACACTTTCTCCTACAGTTTTAGCTTAGCAATGTTATCCATCTGTAGAGTTCCTATTTTAGCTTCTGCATTAACTATTCTCTTTCATAATGTCTTATTGTTTATTAATGAATTCTAACAGTGACAGTATGGTCAGCTTTCAGTACACTTGGAACGCTAGCAACAGGTCAGCTCCAAGATGTTTGCATTGCAATCTCTTCAATAGTCATAAATTTCTGAAGTTTGAATTCATTTGACTAAAATTTATGTAAAGACTTTGGGAGTTTTTTGTATTATGAGAAAGCTGTACCTACATTGCTTTTACCTAGGTATACACTGCAGCTACATGCAACCTTCCTCTGAAAGGGGGAGCTCAAGCTGAGCTCTTTTTGAAAGGAAGAGGAAGCAAAACAGAGGAGTGTATATGAATGTATTTAGGGAATAGCTGGAATAAGCTTCATCCCCCATTAAGTACCTCAGTGCTGCAGATAGCGAGATGTAGGAACTATGTTTACACCTCTGCGGGGGAGTTGCCAAAGCAGGGCAGATCTAGCTGACTGTTGTGTCCACTGTGCAGTGAGGTGGATCTAGAGAATCTGACCCTAGTTCTCCTTCTCACGCAGCCAAAATATTCCCTATAATAAAAACAAGACAGTTTAAAGAAAGAGAAGAAGAAAACTCAAGAGCAGGGTAAGAACAGGCAGAACAGAGTGCCCAATTCATAAGACTGAGTGAACCACTAAATACTCCAACACAGAAACAGCAGGCTATAATTTCCACCATTTTTATTGTAGTTCCCTATGGTCACCAAAGCTGCTTTCCTCTTTAGCGCAATGCAATATACATCCACCCTCATGTCATCTCCCTCCCTCTACTAGTGACCAACGCCAAAGCTGAGAGGACCAATCCAAAAAAATGCATAAATATCATACAACTACCCTATTTACTAGGCAATTTAAACTAATTTGGACACTCAGCCAAGCAGAGCTCACACCCCTCCAGGCCACCAGGTAATCAGTCAGCATGCATTTAGCTTCGCAGGCAGAGGCTCTCTCTGCATATACAGCATGCCAGCCCTGAAGGAGGCTGCTCTAAGCTCCCAGGCATGAGTTTCACCTATTGGCTGATTTGGCCAGGGCTGAAAGAAAACATTGACTGTTTGCAAAGGCAACCCAACCAGCTGTAAACAGCTCTGCTGCAATAATCCTCTTTATATGAAGAAAAATAGCCTCTAAAAGTAATAAGATAACCAATAGCATTTGAAAATCTCTATAAATAATGCATACAAATAATATCCCATAAATGTAAATTGCATTGCTTCTTGCAGTGAAACTGGAGTTGATTTTACTCATTACTCAGCAACTGCTAACTCCAATGTTTATGAATGATTTTGAATGTGAATATGTAAAGTATATAGCATTTATTGTATTATGCACTGAATCACATTTACGGATATCTGATTGTAATGTTTGATTCAGGACGGTGAGTTCTGTCAACGTGAGTTTGCTTTAATAGGTTGACCCGCAAGATTAGAATTCATTGTGATTCAGTGCTTATGTCATTTAAATATTCTGTATTCCTGCCAGCCCAAAATTCTAGCTTCTGTAACAAAATCTGAGTGGAGGAGTGCACAAAAATGCTATCATGATTATTAGAGAAAATATAGACTAGGCTAAATATCAAGGCCAAACACATAGGCAAAGAACAAATATGCCTGTATGAATTAAGTCATAATCATAGTTTCCATCATGGATCTATTTTTACCGTGAATGTTGCCAATGATCTAACAATCATTTTCAAGAATGCTGAGATGGCTTCAGACCTTCCCATCATATCATTTCCAGGCAGTATTGGTACGAAATTGCTTCTCTTCCTCTATGTGCCGTTGGCTCTAATCTCTCTCTCACCATATTTAGTGTCTATGCTCAGTCACTGAAGAACTAGGAATAAAAGATTTTAGTTTTGATACCGAAGGGCAGCTGTCTGAATTTCATGTTTATCTCTAACGTAGTTTTTAGTGATGTGTCTCAGGTATGTAGGCCTAGATGTAAAGAAGATAGGTGAAGCTGAGCCATGACAGTATGGAGCTATTTATCAGGAGGAAAAGACTTTTTTTCAAATTATAATACAAAATATAATAGTATATACTTCATTAATTGCTGCCAGTAGAGAAGAAATTATAAAAATATAAAATAGAACTTTTTTAATGTATTAAACCTCTGCTATATTACAACATCTGTTTTACAAGTGGAAATATATCAGTTGAATTATAGCCTCATGATGAACTTTCTTTCTAAAAAATCTATCATTCAGCTGCTACAAAAACATATACACCTGCAATTCTAGCCATGCACTGTTGAATCACCTTGTTACAACAATGGCCTTAAAGCCTAAAAAAATCCCAGTATGAACATCGAAAGGTATGACAGAGTGAAAAGCCAGCTGGTATCAGTCATTATATCTGACTTTTGCCATGAATACATCTGTGAGAGCCAGATCTTGTTTTGAGAACTCATCTGTATTTCTTGTTGAATATAAATATTACTGATGTTGGCTCATAAAACAAATGCTAATTAAAGCAGCTTAATTAGAAAAAAAATGATAAGGGGAATCTATTCTGCATAATATTCATGGATAATTTTCTGCCTAAATCTTAGGCAGTTCATGAGACACTTCTTTAAAATTAGTGCTTAAAGTCACAATACAGTCAATGAAGAGAAGTGACCAACTTTGAAGCTCTTCAGTGGGAAATGACTAGCTCAAAGGCAGACAACTACACCATAGATCTTTGTGTTTGCTGAAGTGAACCTCACAGACACCAAGCAAACATCGCACCCAAAGAAATGCTTTCCCTGTCTCTCAGTGCCAGATAGAATTCAGATGAATATTAGCTGTGGTCTTCTCCACTAAACCATTCTAGTCATTTGGCCACCAGACACACTAATCAGGGTCCATTTCTCTTTTCACAGTACAGCTGCTACTAAAGTGCCAGCAGATCCACTAATCTATTATCTTCAGGAGAAATAACAAGCACATTTGATTTCCCTTTCACCCTTTGCTTCTCTTTTTCACATTTCCTTCTTCTAAGGAGAGAAAAGAGGAAGAAAAATGTATAAAGAATGTGAAGGAAAAGAAAAAAAATGAGAAAAACAGTTGTAGAAAGCCCCAGAATATAGTGCTGATCTTTTCCTATGAAGAAATGCCATATCTTGACCTGCTCGGTTTTAATTTAGGCTTTCCTTGCTTTTCTTTAGCATATGTTTTCACAGTTTATTCTCTTCCTTCTCACTTCAGTCTACCAGTAAGATATTCCTTCATGATTTTGCAAATGGCCCTATAGCCACCCCCCCCCCCCCCATAGTGGGAATTCCAATAGCAAGTGAAGCTGGAGAGCTGTACTTGAAACGTATTGGACTACCTAGATTCTTTAGCATCAAGCTGAGTCGTCATCATGGGCCTTTATAAAAAACAAATTATTACATCTGAAAGCATTATGCAGTCCAGAATCCTTTTAAACTGGTATTACTATTCTTTACCTGTGCAGTATGTTCTCTTTGAACTCTGGCATTATTTTCATCTCTATTTTTCTAGCATCTCACAAAATCTGGTTACTATATTGCATCAGATCATCAGGGGAAGTCTTATCATTGCAACACTCAGTGTTTTTAATCTTCATTTTGTCAGTTACTCACTATTGCCAAACCACCTGCTTAATTTTTATGTCTTTGCCTTTTACTTTACTTAAAGCCAAATCTGTGAATGATTTGGTTTTTTTTTTGGATGACTGATGTACCTAATAAATTAAAAAAAACATGATAGTGAAATAAGACAGATAGATTTAATATAATACCCATTTTCATCAGGAAAGATACTCAAAACCTTAAAATGACATGTAAATGTTGTTCTAATTTCTCATTTGAATCTCATTTTGTGGCTCAAACTTAATACCATTTTACGGAGTACACAGAATTCTGAATTAAATTATGATTGCTAATCTACATGGCATAATTGTGAATAAATCATGAATAATCATGAATTATTTTTAGCAAGGTATACACGTTTTCTGTAGCAAGGAAAAACTTAGTCATGCCTATACGGTAGCTTATGCAAGAATTTTGAAATTTTATTTGTTAGGAAGGTCAGCGCAATTTATAGTTGGGTTTATACGTTTTGCTTTAGAATAATCTTTAGGAAAATACAGTAATAGTTTTCTTATCTGTAAATTCTATCAAATTATATTTGGTTATTACACAGAGATATGACATACAACAGTTTGAGACACTAAATTTAGGTTGCTCAGGACTGCTTACTTTGATCTTCTACAGCAAGAAATAAAAGAAACCTTTAAGTCATCTAGTTTCTCTCCTCTGGTTATTGCTCTGCCAGTGACAAAATGCGCTGGCTGATGATTCCCAAATATTTTGGGAGGACATAAGCCTAGAAATTTCATTGCTTCATCTACAAATGAATTACATAGTCACAGATATATATTATTATTCCTATATACTTGTTAGCCTAAACTCTCAATCAGTTCACTTCAGTCCAGCTTCAATGTAAGACCACTTATGGTTTTACTGAGGTTGTTGCTCCTCTTCTGCCTTATTCATACTTTCACTTCCTGGAAATTTGTGATGTCAGGTGTATTCATTGTCTAAGGACTACAGAGAATACCAGAACTAAAGATGCAAAAAAGCAAGTTTTTAAACATCACATGTACAAAAGCGTGTCCTCCATGCATACACTTTTTATGTTTTTAAGCTTTTTACTTAAATAATTCATGGGCTGTCTTTCTGAGTTTATATATTGAGACATTAGCATTTAGATAAGTGTGAATATTACCCTTCAGTTTCAGTATGCATTAAATCAGCAGCATGGTTATGAACACAGAAGACGGTAGATTTTACGTTTAGAGCGTCAGCGCCAGTTGACTTTATTAAATGACTTAAATAATAAGAAATCTATGGCATGACAAATTACTTTTATTTAGAAGGTACCAATCTATTTTTGAGTAATGAAAGCTTGCATTTCTGTGTTATGCTTACATCCCTAATACTACTGTATTCTGGACCTCCATTGCAATTCGGACTTCTTGTCCTCTCAAGCTGTTCACTGTAGAACATGACTCCACTGACGGTTATCTGCCTGCATAACTTCAAGAACACTTCCAATTCCAGTAAAACACAAAGCAATATACAGACCATGATGCTTAATTAGCAGGAGCTCTCATGACCCCACGTCAGTTTTGTTTCCTGGAAAATCTGGGGAGAGAGGAGGAGAATCATTTGCCTAAGGGACTGTGGGCATCTATGGAGTGAGGCTTGTTGTGCCCCCTCTGCCATCTAACACGGCACACTGCAGATCTGGCTGCTAAACCTGTTAGCCAACACTTGGGCTGGAGCTGCTAATGCTCGATGAGGCAAGGTGCGTGCTCTTGAGCAACAGCAGCTGTGGTAACGCATTACTTGAAAGAAAAAAGTGGCACAGAGCTGGGGGTACTCCCTTCCTGCCACCTCACCACAGAGTTTTCTTGGGAAAATTGGGTGCAAATCTCTGCATCTCCTCCACCTGATTTCAGATCACTTCTGAATACTTCATCCAATGTCTTGGAGGGCCAGACCTAGGCCCAGAAGCCAGGCAGGCCTTGTATTCATTTCATTCCTCTGTGGGAATTATCTCACGGCTTTCAAGTCGTCATTGGTCTTTACTGGTTTTAACTGGCAGGGAGGGGACAATGTTGCTTTTCTGTTTCACAGAATTATTTAGTCTGTATTTTAGTAATACAAGGGACAATATTTTAGTAATATGAGGGACAAAACACATGGGATACTAATTCATTACTTCATAATATAACAGTTTGCATACTAGTTACATACTAGTATGATATACTAGTGTATATATATATAGTATTACTAGTATATGTTATACATACTAGTATATATAAAATATATATTATATATATTTATATATAAACATATATACTTGTATGTATAGCATACATATCCTATATAATATACACACTATATATACTAGTATGTATAGTATATATATTATTTATAGTATAGTATATGTGGTATATGCTGGTAGGCTATACTGATATGCAAACATGACAGATGATATTGGATCTCCTTCAGTGAAGCCGGCTTTGTCTGTACCCTTGCCAGAGAAGAAAATGAGTAAGGTGTATTGCTTGACCTAAGCAGGTGAAGAGGGGTACTGCTTTACATCTCTAGTCGCTTCACTTTCCAGACTTAAAGAAATCTAAAGAAGTTATGACAAACAGTTCTGACCATTGAAGTGCTTTCTAGAATGGAGGTTTCTTTAACTTTTCCTGCAAGATTGTGCCACAAAAAATGTTAACTGTGTGTTGGTACTTTGCAACCATTTTCCAAGCTCCAAACTGCTGTTAGGAGGGAAAGAGATGAAATTGAAGCAAGAATATTTCGAAGAAAACCAAATGAGAGAATTTTCATATGTTATATCCAAATGTATAGTTGTTATTGGGCTGTAGCTTCATATGAAATTATGATTATATCTCTCAGATAGGTAGCATCTCATTTCGCTGTCACTACTCAGGGAGATTCCTGGAGGCTACTGACCATTAAGGAGGGGAAGTGAAAGGGACTCCCAGTGATAAAGTTGATCGTAATTATGCCACTGATGTTTATACATATGTATGTAGTGAAACGTGTGTGCTCTGTGTTGATTGCTTTACTTATCTGTATGTGTCGGTGATGTAGACTGACAGATCTGTTGTCAGCTTTTCATCTGAAGCATAGTCATTCCAGTGAACATTACATCTTGAGGATTAATTCTTAATAACTATTTCAGAGAAACCAAATTCTTCCCTCCTGAATGGAAGAAAGGAACAGCTTGTCTTGCCAGCAGGACATTTTTATCAGGGCAAGTCTGAGTACAAATTGTCTGTTCCAGGAACTGAAGACCATTACTATCTCTTAATACAAATACCAGGAACATTTTTTAATCTTTTATTCTCCAGTGCAGATAGGTAGCAAGATCAACAGGGTTTTTGTTTATTTTAAGCTCCACATATACCAACAATTCACCGCATATGTTTTCTCCCTCTGATGACAGGATGAAAGAACAAAGGACATGAAAGATCTTTTTGAAATATTAGCTCAGGTATCGATGTTTCAATGACTAAAGTGATGTCAGAATTTCCATAGAGTATTACAGAATCTGAAAACTATTTAATTCTGCTCAGTAGCCCAAATATTATTATTTTTCACTAAATCAGCTTATTTTGATTTTTTTAATTTGTATCGTCTTAGTAGTTTTCCCTATTATTAAAGCCTTCTGATACAGATTTGAGGAGATAAAGCAATGTGCTAATCAAAATTCAAGCTCTCTGGTAATCAGGAAGTTTACTAGTAGAAGAGTTGTTCATATGAAAAGTGCTACTTAAGAGAAATTACTTTAGATATAATAAAAATATTTGGACAAAAGCTTTGCATTTAAACTGTATCTAATAAGTGACATTCTGGTCTTAGTGAAAGCGAAAGTTTTGCTATTAGTTTGCAATACTGATACACCTTTAACCAGTGTACTCCATTGACCTATACGGTATGGATGGACAGGTCATGAATGACCTGGCCATAGATTCATTTTTCATTATGCTTAGCACAAGGATGAGAAAAATGCAAGAAACCAACTACAGTATTTGCTGTCACCTTATAATTGTGCTACAGTAAAACTGGTTTTAGGTAGTTTAGTGTTATAAACTTGGAGCAAGAGAACAAACTTATTTTAATTGAGGCAAAACGCTTTTTGAAAAAAAAATGAAACTCTCATAAGGCTGTGATTTATTTTTGCTTGAGTTGTGATTTAAAGTGCATCATTCAGCCAAAAATGAAGAACATGAAGAATGGCACAGTTTGGGTGTACATAAATCAGATAGCATTCAGTACCTCTACATTGTAAATTTAAATAGATTTTCCTCGGGAAACTTTTAATCTAGATTAATTTCTGTGAGCGATGAGCCTAGGTAACACTTTTTGGATACAGATTTGGACACAACTTCCCCTAAATTTTAAGACTGGCATCTGTGCATAAGAACAGACTGATTTTTCATTCTAACTCTGAATTTCCTATTATTACAGCCTCTTTTATCATTCTTCTCTTAATTTACAGCTCTATTTATGAAATGTTGCTATGTTTTTAACACTTTATAGAGTCTCCATTGCATCTTTGAGATTGGACTTGTTCTGGGTTGTTTTCTTTCATCCTTATTCCATTCTAGGAGGTTGATTGCTGTGCCTTACCAAGAACTTCTTTGGTAAAATCAGTGTTTCATATTTTGCCTGCCTATCTGAACCCATTTATGTTTGACCAAAGGGTTTTTTATTTTTGTAATATACCCTTGTATTATGAGACTAAGAAATATTAAGGAGCACCCTTCAAATTCTATTGCTTCTGGTGTCTTCTGACTGGCCTGTGTCCCATATATCAGATTTTTTTTCTTTCATCAGTGTAATTCTCTTGCTGTCATCTCAATGATGAAGTGTCTGGATGACTTGTAGTAAGTAGTTTTAATATTGCTTTAACATTCCATTTGCTTATCACAGTTTATTGATATTGCAGGTAGGGTAGTTCCTGCATAACCCTTTTGTCATGATTGATGGAAGGCAAATAAAGAGCCAGTGATTCTCAGATAGTTTAAACTTTTGATGATGAACAGGTTGTAAGAACCTTGTTTAGGACAGAGAGGTCAACATACATATATCTACAGCATATAGTAGAACTTTATAGGGAGTTATTTTAAGAAAGGCCAGAAGTATAAAGACTCTTGAAAGAGTAGGAATTCTGAAATCTTTTTGATGAGCACTTTTCCCAAGTCCCAAAACCAAAGCAATCTTCACTATATGGATATTTGTAAAGTGTTTCAAAATAAGATTAAGACCAAGAGATTGTTTACTCTTACCCTACGGTTTAAGTGGACCTTCATGTCTAAAATGGGATTTAGCTGAACTTTAGGTACCTATATTCACAACTATGATCCTGAAAAAACCTTATCCCTTGTTGCCTGGCTTAAAATATTTGCTAATAATGGCCTTAGACATCTGCTTTTGTGTCCAGTCCACAGCCTCTTAATCTTGACAGCACAGGGCAACTCAACACCTACCTCATGCCCAAACATCCTAAATGGCCAGGAGTGCATTACCATACCTCATACCTTCTGAGTATGAAAATGATCAAATTTGGGACACCTAAGATAAATGACAAGCCTCTCTCTGCACTGGCAGACCCAACTATTCCTCAAAACAGAGTCCAACTTTGAAAGTTCTGTCACTTCTTATAATGGTAAGTTTGCTATTTCTCACATTCTTATTCTCCTACTATTTTTGTAAAATTATTTTAAGGCCTGGATATTTATAGTACATTGAATTGTACCAAATCCCTCTTTAGAAGCCTGAACACAGTGCCTGAAATAATGCTAACAATGAAAACTTTAAACCAACTGCACTACTTTGAGAAAGGTACCTCTGAGGTGAGCCATCCCTTCAGCCATCTCTTACATTTTAGGATATGAGCAAATGTTTAATTATGGTTAGATAAATCTCCTTCGTATTATTGAAAATAAAGTATTGAGGATATAGATTGAGTCAGAGAAGCAGATCTAGAAAGCTAACACAGTCATTGAATCATTTTTTGACTACTCAATTCATTCATGCTAGGTCCAAATCTGGAAATCATTATATCCATGTTCAAGGAGGAAATTTAGCCAGAGGCTTATACTGCCAAATTATTTTTTACATACAGTAATCTTAACATCTCCATGAGGTGTGTTTGGTTATAAACTAATAGTGTGGAATGTAAATAACTTTGATTCTTTAGAAAATTAGACTGCTTAAATCTATATTTAATATTACTATATAATAATATTAATATATTAATTATATACTTCTAATTTTATACTATAATGTCATAGTATATGTAGTGTATATAGTAATTATATGCAATAAGTACTAAGCTGACAACTAATGATGTTCTACAGTGGTTCGAAAAAGTATACAAATTTTCATTAGTCTTAAATAAAACTTAAGAGTAACAAAGAAGGAAAAAAGTTTCTTGCTTTCACTGCTTTTTACTGTTAAAAAATTCAGCAGTGTACTTTTTTTTATGTAAAGACCTGTTTGGTTTTTTTTTTTTTCTTTTCAAATAAATAGTTCAGAAGCCTATATTACAAGGAGGTAAATGTGAGAGATGCTTCCCACTCTGTGCACTTTCAGACCACTGTGCTGAACAAACCAGATGATAGTGTTTCTGAGCATATGAGTGCATCATAACTGCTTGAGACTTTAATTTGATCTTAGATGAAGTGCTCAATAGAAACTCTAAATCCTCCAAAAGACATTTAAAAGTGACAAGTGTTATTAAGCTTTGGTGGGAAACAATGCTATAACTGATGTTTGTTCTCATTTCCAGTATCTTAGTACATTGGCTAGGTAGAAATTATGTATTTTACTTTGGGCTCATCAGCTTTGCTCACATACAGATTTCTTCTCTCTAAAACTTCATACAGGATATAAGCAAAACATTACTTGGAAACAGGACTTTTATAGACTATTTTCTGATTTCTAACACGTAATCTGAGAGATAGGAATAAATTGGCATAAAGATAGAGATTAACTGTTCCTATTCTAAAACCAGAACACTTTACAACTATTAAAAATGAGATATCTTAGTGTGGGCAAATTAATGTATCTTGTGTTCAGCCATCTGTTACATTTTAGGATACGAGCAAATGTTTAATTATGGTTAGAAAAAAATCTTTTGCAATATTTAAAATAAAGTATTGAGGATATAGATAGAGTCAGATAAGCATGCAAGGGCATCTAGAAAGCTAACATAGTCATCGAATCATCTACCCAATTTTTTCATGCTAGGTCCAAATCTGTAAATCATTACACAAGTAAAACTTACACTGAATCTTCAAATGTTTTGTCCGATAAGATCAGAGAAAGGGTCTTTTGGCCTTTGGTACAGGTATGTACCCTGACACCTTAAGAGTTGCTCTGCCAGAAATAAAAACAGCATTTTGACTGAGCTAATTGCTCATTCCAGACAGTGCCCAATGTTGACCAACATTAAAAATATGTAAAAATATGTCTTTGACCACCAAAGACCTCCATTCAGTAAATATTCCTCTTTACAAGGGAGAAGATTTAGGGAAGTCATTTGAGAATGCAAAAGATCTTTTAAAAAGAAGTAAGAGTCTCTGCATATATGCAGAGTTCCACTAAGTCTTAACCTAAGTTCTCCTGTAGCATGGATATACTGACAAGACTGAATCAGTGGAATAACCATAGGAATGTATAGATAGTGTTCAGTACTTTGGGCTATTTCTTCAGATATGTTCTCCTGCTATACTATAACCTTGGCTGTCATTTAAAAAAGAATACAGAGAGGACAGAAACAGAGAAATAGAGAAACTAAAACAAAATAACCTTGGGTAATGTTTCCCGAAAGATAACTCACCTCATAAGGAAACTGGTAGAGAAAATACAAGCACATAATAGAAAATAAGTTTTTTTCTGCTTTATTGATTCAGAAATTACCCTCTACTTTTAAAAGCACTAATGATATTTTATAAAAAGCTCTTCACTACTGCATTACATACAAAAGCTTTAATATTTTTCTCAGTCTCTTTACATGTTATTAAAAAATAGGGAAATGATAGCAGAACTTGACTTGTGAATTACTGTTTAACAGAAGGAATCACTACGGTGAAAAATGGTGTGGGAGATTTTTATATATAATAAAGCACTCAAAATGTTGTCAAACATTTTGTTCATAAGTCAAACAAGTTGTTCAAAACAGGGGCAGATTTTGAGGCACAGCCCAGGTTGCACGATCCTCACAGTGACCCTAGAGGTCTTAAGCCACAGTTACTCTTCCATGTCCTTTGGCTTAGGGAGAGAGAGGGGAAATTATTTTCTGTTGATCTTAATCAACAATAAGTTAGCTCACCATCAGGGCCATTCTAATCCATCTCTGCTATATTTGCAAGGCAAGAAGTGGTTATTTGTTCAATTCTGTGAAGTTGAATGGATATTATGACAATATCAGAGAAAAATGCTCAGGAATTTAAAAAGAGCTTCTTACTGTCTCTGCTATTCTTGTACCCAGTTACAGTCCAAACCCAGCCCTTGGGTTGAGCAGGAATTTTCTTCTTCATGGCTGATCTATTTATTATCCCAATAATAAACAATTATAGGATACAACTGTTTAAAAGGATCTTAGAATTAAGACAACCATATAATTCCATTTTTGCAGAGCCTGTATATGTAATGCTATTGTCAGCATAAAAGTGAAAAAAAAGGTATTAACAGAAGCACACTCACTGGAATTAGAAAGTAAGTGGTGCCACATCTGTTATCCGATAGAATCGCTCAGTACAAACATTAAGTGCTCAGCTACTGCTGACTCTATACTAAAGCAGAAGAAAAGAAGCAGGTATTAAAAGTGAAATAGATAAATATCTTTCTTCTCCAAGATACTGAGTATACTACATAAACGATTAAAATGTATTTTAATACAAGTGGCAAATTGTGCTATGTATGAATCATTCTTTAGAAGATACAGCTATGAAGAAATTAGACTCGCACAGGAAGCTACACAAAGCACAGAAGTTAGTCCTCTGTATGGTGGCAATACACCTTCTTCATAAGCTCGCAGAAGCCTTGAATTATACCACATAAAGGTATACCCCGCTATGTCACAGCACAATGCGTGAAAGAGGGTCAGTCAGATCTTGTACATACATTCATGGCACAGACATTTGTTACCCTCCTGCATCCATTTTCAATGGTTTGATTTTTCTGTAGCCAAAGCAGAGGCCTCTTAAACCCATAAAGCAGAAGCAGATTAAGCAAGATATAGTTAATATTTGCTTGCCTTAAACTCAGACATGACTTTACCAGAACTGCATAAAAGGCAGAAGTATATAATCATCTTATAACATGGTAATATTATTAATAGCATTTTGTAACACAGTTAAGCATAAATATACACAGAACATAGAACTGCAAAAGGAGGAAATGGAGACTCGTGCTATAGTTGCCCAAAATGGGTAAAGGAAAACACACGCAAGCAGTAAAATTTGAAAACATAAGAACAAAGGATATAAATCAGGCAGAAAAAAAATATGAGTGAAACCAAACTAATCCACCAGAAAGATGCTAGAGAAACCAGAACAAATTCTGGTCCCAAAAATAAGATGATCTACATCAAAAGCAGATGAGATCACCTCCTCTTCTTTTGGAGAGGGGGCCAAGGAGCATAAAACTTCAAAGATGAGAGAGGAAAGATGGAAAAAAAAAAGCTGCCTATTTCAGTTCCATCTTCACTTGTTGAAGAGCTCTCGGGACTGGCCACCTTGACCTCAAGTGACTGAGGCTATCAAGGACCATAGCCATCAGCATTAACTAAATGGCTTCATCTCTGTGGTGGTGTATATTCACAGACAATGTAGGATAATTGTTTGAAAATGTAGTGATATGAAATGTAGCCATTAGACTGATAGCAATTAAAAGCTGACCATTAGCAATGCCTGTTCTTAACAAATGTCAATCTAGTCAAGTGTTCTATGGAAATTTGAAAATGACTTTATTTTTCAGTCTTTTAAACACTTTCATCACAGTGATTGCTAATGCCCTGCTGTATATATTGATAGATATTTAGTTGCAAAAAATTTGTTTGCAGAACTTGCCTCAAGACGTATTTATTACTAAAGTTCTTATTTCTAGACAACTTCACCCATACATCAGAGCCTCCTTGCTTAGTCTGCATCCGCTGTCTTCCAGATACTCAGTCATGCATCACCCCTCTCAGGGAGTCAGCAGAGGCCATTCAAATATTCATAGCAGGCTCAACACTTGTCAGCAGGTAGAGTGATTAAACACAGGAAATATTAGTTATTGTACCCTGTATTACAACACTTCAGCCATAAAGTACTAGGGTTTAGAAAGGGGATCCATTAAAAAAATGCAAGAGTTAAAAAAAAAAAAAAGAGGATCAAAACCTTAAGAAAGATGAAATAATGGAATCAGATCCAATGCATACTGTTTTTCAAGAGAGGCTGGAGAAAGGGCATAAAGAACTTACACCAGCTTAGACACAAATAAGGGAGATCATTAAGGGCTCAAGGAGCTGAACGAAATTAAAAAAAGCACCATGAGAAAAAAAATATACATATATATGTATAGTTATTTGCATTGTTGTTCACTGTGGAAGATGTCTGGGAGATCTCCATGCCAGAACCCTCCTTTTCTGGGGAATTGTTAGAGGATTTGTTTGAAATTAAATTAACTGTAGAAAATATTTTAGAACAAACTGACAAAATGATCATTAACAATTAGCCAGAACCAATAATATTCTCCAAAAACTTTACAGCATAAAATAGATAGATTGCTAATGGTTATGTAACCTCTTAATTACAATTACCCTGGCACTGGAGGAAGTCCTGTGCAAAGTCATCTGTCAAAAGTTTCCAGGGCAGATGGGGAGCACTGGAGGTCTGTAACACTGACATCTGCATCATGGGTATAGAAATTATAATAAAGAATAAAATTAGGGGATATTTAGGAAGAGTGAACACAGCTACTACATAATAAATTCTAACCTTGGAAAACCATCTGGAGGTTTTTTTAAGGAATCAGTATCCATGTAGATAAAGCTGGTTTAATTGAAATAGTCTACTTTGATTTCCAAAGGGCCTTTAACAAGATCCCTCAGGTTTATAGGAAAACATGAACCATGAGATAAGAAAGTACTCTCCAGGAATAAGTAACTACTTCAAAGGTAGAAAGCAAAAGTAGGAGAAAAAGATGAAAACTCATGATCACCAGTGGAGTTCTACAGGGATTAGGAATCAGTAAGAAATAAGAAGAACAAAACACAGAATAGCATGATGCCACTGGAAGGGGGAAAAAAAATCTATGATTCTCCCACACTGTGTGTGCAGTTCTGGTTCCTTTATTTCAGAAAGCAGAACTGGGAAATAGTAACATATTAAGTTTGAGAAAGGTCCAGAGAAGGGCAGCAAGGATGATTAAAGTTAAGGAATGGTTTCTATAGAGGGGACAATTGAGTTAACTAGGACTAATTTGCCTGTAAAAAAGATAACTTGGGAGGATATGATAGAGACCTACAATACTGTGGGATACATGTAGGGAGTAGATTGTTCACACCTCTTCCAGTGCAAGAAATATGGGGCATCAAATGAGTCTAGTATGAGACAGTTACAATATAAACATCAAGAGTTACTTCTTTATGAGCTAGGTATGTAGTAAGCCTGAGAAACTCACTGTTTAAGGATGTTTTAGACGTAAACTGTTTCCATGGGTTCAGGACTTGACAAGTACCTGGAGGAAAAAGAAAAACAAAACAAAACAAAACAGTTATCACTGACAACAGAAAATTACATCTGCACTGCAGGACTTTCATATCAAAACTTTCAACCTATTGATTTCTCTAATTATTGACACAGCCACAATCAATATCCATATTTCAGCTTCCAGATCAGAACAGCACAGTTCTGATCTCCATCCAGTCTCATAACCTGAACTCTGACAAAATAAGCAATACAATAACAGTATTTTTCTATTCCTTTGTACTCAGTCCACTAGTACTTACACTTACACTTTGGCTGTAGTGTCTCACACTATGCGGTTCTTTCTAACAGTTGTTGTTTCTTTTCTTGTATGAAGCAATAACTGCAAAATAGAACTGCTATAATGACCCTGGTGGATAACAGTGTTGAAAAAAGAAAACAAAGCAACAGAAAATATATCTATTAGACATAAAAATGGTAAATGAAAAGATCTTATAAAATAGAAGGATTATGTTTCACATCATTGACATTCATTTTTCACTACCATTTGGTATTCTTGGCTCATGTTAATGTAAACATAGTTTTGTCATGTAGACTTCTTTTTGTTTTTTTATCATAAGTAATTAGCTCCTTCCTCTATTTGATTCCAAATGGCTTTTAAATAAAATAAGATTTTGTTATAAAGTGAAACTACATAGATAAATATCCAGCAGTCTTAGGAAATACGAGTTTTTAAGTTTACCAAAATCTATTTATCAATAGCTTGTCCCTCTACATCATTTTAAAAGCAGTCTAATCACATTCCTCTCTACACAAGAATCTCTTGCATGAAGAGATCCTACTACTATGAAGACAAATAACTTTCTCTATGAATTATTCAAAACAAAAATATTTGCAAGCTGTCAATATCCAAAAACTTCATGTAATTGGAATGACATTTTTATTTGACCTCTTGGACTGAGATTAAGGGAAACAAAGTACTTTGTAATTCAGTTATGCAGGAAAATCTTATCAAAGACCATCAGCATTCAGTTAATTGAAACAAGTTAGGTGAATATTTTGTTTCCTTTCCATCCAGTGTTCAATCTTGATTTTTCACAGAATATGAAAAAAAAAAATCTGTTGTCTCTGACTTAATTACTCTTCACTCTGCAAATATATATGTATATTTATATATAGTGGTATACAGTGGTAAAAGGAGTTTTACTCTATTTGTAGAAGACAAGATTCAACCTTAGAACTTGTGATATGTCCCAGTTTTCAAGACTATCAGTGTTAACTATCAGTGTTATGACATAAATTTTGTCCATGGAGAACAATCTTTAATCAAGTTGCTCAACGTCAGAGATATTAACTGGCTACTGGCATATTAGCAGCCTGGTTTCTTTCATGCTTCATAAATACTGAGCTTTATTAATTCTACTGATTTGCATACAATAACCTGTTTATGCCACTTAATATCAGGAGATTTTGGAAACAAGCAAAAGTATGAAATATTTTGAAAAATATATTCTCAGAGTTCATCTACAGAGTCATATACATACACCTTCTACTATCTGGCTGAAAGCATTCAACTTCTTCAAATAATAGCATCACATCCCATCTGGTCAGAATGGATACAGAGTCATTGACTTCACACAAATTTTCCTAGTTTACAACCACAAAAGATTTTTCCTGTCAAGCGCATCCATCTTGCTAATGTATATTGCAGGGAAGCTTCTCAAAGAACAAGAGCTCATGGAGGTACTCTACAGAAATGCAATAAAGAGGTAAGATCGTTGCAGTAAGCTCTCAGTTAATAACACAATGCCAGCAATTATTGTTTCTGAAAAGGTGTCATTATTCCCAGAAGTACCAATTCTCCGTCTTGAGGCTATATTTCCACAAGAGTCATCCAACTGTCTTATACCTACCACATTTCAGAAGGAAGGCACAAAGCAGAAACATCGCTAAACACTAAAGTGTCATCAGTTGATGTGTTCTGAACAGATTCAGTATTGCTTGCCTTAACAAAAAGTGAAAGCTGAGTATAACGTTTTGGACCGTAAGATCTGATACAGTGGAGATGGAAGAACTTTTTTCTCTTCACTTTGAATTTTCTGCCTCTGTGATATTTATGCATTGTGTGTATGCTCTATGATGAATAAAAATTCCAAAATGGTGTGAAATAAGAAAGTGCACTGCAGGAGAAAGAAATGCATAACTGAACAAGTACAGTTGCCCAGAACGCACTAACCAGTTTATGCAGTGGAGACACCCCTCTGGACTGGAGAATACAGAGGGAATTCCTACACTGTACGAACCCAACAACATCAGAAAAACAGAGGAGCCCAGATAAATGTGGGCAAAACTCAGAGATTTTACATTGTCTACTAGAACAGTTTTTAAGTCTATGTAGGGGTGTACATCCCAAAAATGTAGTTCAAAAACTCTTTTTCCACCACCCTCTGACCCCATACAATGTCTAGGTTTGTATACCATCTAAATTTTGGTTGTGAGTTTTTCACACAGTCCTCACACAAATTTAGATTTCTATCATGACCAAAATGGCTTCAAGTAGAGTGGCCATCTCCTGACCATTTCCTTATGAAGCAGGAAAGCATTCAGAGCCCTGATTTTATAGCTGTATTAAGAACTATGACTAATATACAACAGCAGCAGTGAATTCAGGAAAGCTAGACCCACCACACTCCCTTTTGGTCAACTACCTCCTCTTGCATAAGTGTTCCAGAAAGGAGCAAATTGGGTTTAATTTTCTCATCAGTTCAAAGAGCATGATTTAATTACAAAGTTGAACAATGAATTTAACAGTGCTCTTTACATAGAAAGGTAGATAAATAGGGAAAATTAGATATGCTGATACCTAAATGGAGTTAAATTGGTCAATAGCAAGTTGCTTTTTATGACTTTGGATAAGGTATAGATCTGTTGTAAATGTTTCAAAGACTGCTCTCCCTCTTTGACTTTTTCTAGTTAGGTCAGTAAGAGTCCCAGAAGTCTGTGGTCTTCCAGAGCCCATACCTCCTTTAATGCTGACATACCTCATGGCTGCAAACCATAAAAGCACTTGGAGATGCCACAAACAGAAACAGAGTTAACATCGTTCAGTTGCTTCATTTCTGCCTACCATTCAATTAGCATATAAAGATACAAATAACCAATACTGTTAGACAGCACTATTTGTCTGCTGACATCTTCCAACTGTGTGAATTAAAGTCCATGTGGCTGCCTCAGGCCATGATTCACAATGGTTTTCACGATTTTTTCCATGATACTGTTAAGGAACTATTTAGACAGATGTCAACACCAAATTTAAGATCTGTCATGAATGTAGATAGGCTTCAGGACAAAATCAACGATTCCTTTGAAGAAGTGGCTTAGGACCAGATTTTTAAAAATATTCTTTTGAAAACACTGAGAACAAATGGATCAAACATTTTTGTAAAGTTCTGTTAAATGTATTTGGTCCTTAAATCATCCTTATGTATATTTTTGATCACCTTACTGCTTTTAAAAACATGTTCTTTGTGCTTATCCTTCACGTTATAGGACCTATTCAGACATCATTTTATGCTTAAAGGATATTGTGCAGTATCCAGCCGTACTGAACATGACATTGAAGTTTTGCACCACATAGGAGTTAGTTTTTCATCTTCCGCTATAAAGAATTTTTTTTCAAGAGTACTTTTAAATATCCAATGTATGGAATTATTCCTTTGAGTATTTATCTTCTTAAATATGGGGAATTTCTCCCCCTGGCATCTACTTTTTATCATATATATAGGAAGCTTATCTGAGTTTTTAAATATTATGCTGAAGATGTTAGTTTTCTTTTCATAATAATCCTTAAATCCTTTTTTCTGGTCCATTTTTGATGGTATATTACCTTTTCAGGGCACATTCTTTTTTCAGTTGTTTGGTTCCTTACTTTATCACCTTACTTTTTGTACATTAAATCAAAGTAAACTACTTACTTGTTGATGCTCTTAGTTCATTTTAGTCTTTCTGATTTTGGTTACCCTTCCTTGTAGTGACCTTTTCTGCCCTCAAACATTTTGCTTTCCTTTAAATTTAGTTATTTTATAGCTTAATCCTTTCTTCAGGTACAAACTGCTTCCATTATAAACCTTGAGCTCCATTCGATTTTATCTACAATGAAGACTTTTTGTTTTATGCTTTCAGGGCACATCTTCTTTCTTTAAGATAAATCAGCACATATAACATTCTTAATAGCTTATTAGATTTGTCTTTTGCATGGTAGAAAATGGGAAAAAAAAGACCCGAATGAAGAATGAGCAAGTATAGTCTCTTATCAGCTTCCTCTATTTCCACAAATACTACAGTATTTTACCAATAATAGATAATAAATATTTTTTCCTGGTATTTTCCTATTCTAGATCATTCATATACTAAGGATGTAACTTGTTCATTTAGTGTAGTAGTATAGTCTTAATGGAGACTACATAACTCTTTTGATTGCTTAGTGTGTTTTAAAAGTCCTTGATGAGGAAGAAGAGAGGTCATGGTGAGAGTCTACCAGCTGGATATGCTGTGGGAGCTGAGCATGGTAGAAATAACCTTCAATATATCTCATATTCATAAAAAGAAGAATTCAGCTCTTCAAAAAGCCCTACTTTTTCAAGACGGTGCAGAAAAATTCAAATGGAAACATACAATCATATGAAAGTGAATAGGCATGAAAAACAGACACAGCAGATGTCACCCTGCCCTAACAAACTCATATATTTCGAGATGAGGGAAAAAGAAGCATGTATTCTCTCTGTTTTCCAGATGCTATTCATACTGAGGCATCTGAAGGAATTTAAAATTATCGAGCATTGTCAGTCTTTGCCTTGGTAAGTTTACAGGCTAGTTTTTATTTATTATGTAAGTAACAATCTTACAGTTGCCTTTAGAAGTGTCTATTTACATGGACGGTTTTTATGGTCTGAGAGTAACCACACAGAAACACTCTGATGAATAGGAAAAACACAACTATTGTGCAAATTGTTTCTGCCACTGCAGCTATGACAGTACAGTAGAAGGTCATTACAGCAAGATAAAAGTAATGCAGATTACATCCATTTTCTTCTGTTTTCTCCTAGAGAACAGAACATTCTGAGAGCTCTTCCCACATGCATTTCTAGAAATATGTAACTTGGTATTAGCTCAGCTAAATAACAACATTTGAGGGTAAAAAGCATGGGATGATACTTCTGCTTTACAATCTAGGATCACACCTGCAAAGTAGTGTTACTCCACTAGCCCTTGAAGCTGTTCAGGCCACCAAGCAGTAATAAAGACACTTCCCACTATCCTGCCTCCTGCAAAACTTTCCTCGATTGTTTTATTCGCAACTTGTCCTTTTTAACCACACAGGACCAGATGACACTGGATCAGGCTTCCTATCTCTCTCCAGTGGCGTGACATCTCTTTAGGTCAGTGGAAGATTTATTCTGCCAGTTGCATTGCTTGGAGCTACATAACTTTATACTTGAAGCCCATGTTTGATTATATGTTCAACATTCACTAAAGCGAAGAATGAACAGAACACAAATGGATTTTTAATTCACTCCGGTAGCCTAGCAAAAATAGGCTGGGTAACTCAGAAGGACTTTAGCCAGTCATGAGGTCCGCATTTGATCAATAAGCCTTATCCCAAAATACAAGTGAAACCTTGTTCCCAACACAATTCTCACCCTGCTGCTGCACCCATTAGTCATAGCAATGGGACTGCTCTCAGCAAAGGGAACTAAGTCAAGCTGAGCTGTCACCTTCCTCCTTTGTGGTGTTTTTTTGCTGCAAGAAACTCCTGGGGCTCCAATTCTCTCTTTTAGAAAGTTGGATGAACAGATTTTGATCCTGACAAGCAGGTTTATTTAAGCTTCTTAGAGAAGGCACTGTATTATGTTTATGATTTGTATGAGCACAAAGCACATACTTTTTCAAATACATCCATTTTTTTCAATGACTAGATGGACTTATGTAGCCAAGCAGCAGAGCGAGTTTGCATTTCTGGCTTGAAATTCTTTTTGATCAATATCCCAAACCAGTAGAGTTTTGTTGTTGTTGTTGTTGTTATGTCAGAAAACCATAAATACTTGTGGAGAAATAAGATTGAAGTGTCACGAGTATTGCCAAAAGTTAAATTGTTTGGAAGGGCCACCACCTATTTTTGTTCTCTGTGTGTACAACTTCAAGCAGTTGCAACATTCAGGCATTTACTGCAAAACATCATAGCAAATCTGTGGTGGGGGTAGCAATGGGAAGAGATGGAAGGAGTGGTGAGTGTGTGAGGTTATCTGTTTTGGTTTGTTTTAAGGTAAAAGAAGGTGTTTGTCCAAAAAAAATAAATAAATAAAGAGAGAAAAGCTAAAACTGGAGCTTTCTCTGTATCTTCAACAATATATTGAAACTGGAAATCAGGCTCTTTCTAACTTTGAGTTCTCCCAGTGGAAAGTCAAGTTAATTTAATCTGTCCTTATGGATGCTTCAGATACCAGATTGCAGGAGCATTTGTTCAAAGTGATATAATGGATGTTAAAAGACTTAACTATGTTAGCTACATAATAATTTTGTTCCTGAACTAAGTAGCACATTCCTGAATTAGACACTTCTAAAGGTTGAAACCAACAGCAAATTAATTGTTCACAAACTGACTGCTCACACTGTATTGCCCCAAGAAAAAAATGTGAAAAGATTTTGGTTCTCAGTGTCTGCATCATGCAGGCTCTGGGGACGGGTTGTATCATTTTCTGCTAAGATTTGTTTTTGATTAAAAGGAGTTGAAGTATTGAAAGGAGAACATGCAGCTGTGAATGTAGGTTGGATGAGAGGGCAGCAGAGAACATGTATCATCAAGCAAGAGCTAAGATCAGAGAGTGATAACACCAAAATTCCCTGTCCCCCCAGCAGCAACTCAGTAGTAGCTGAGTATATATTCAGTACTAATATTTAGCAATAGAAATACTCCTGAGGTGGAGAAGGTCCCTAAATGCATGGCATCATATACAGTTTTAAAGATTCACCATCAGTTGCTGGTGGTTTTAGAAAGGGCATCTAGAGGTGGTTGCTCACCTGACTGTGACAGAAGGCTAAATCTGGAAATTGACTTCAATCCTAAAGTCTATCTGCAAGTGAGAAAAAAAATAATTGCAAGGCAAAGTTCATAAAACCACAATCTGAGGAAACTGGTACACGTGTGTTCCTGCTGGGACATGGCTACCACACGTAGAGTGGGTCATGTTGGAACATGGTACCACCCTACTGAGACTGTGATAACTGCCTCCATGAATACATTCTTACTAGTATCACCACACATAGTTGTCTCTTAATTAATCTATCACTGCCTGTTTAACTGCTTCAGTGTGAATTTCCACATCTTGATGTTCTTTGTACAATGGAGCCCTAATTTCTATTGAGGGTCTTTAAATACTCCTGCAGTAAAAGTAATAATAATAATAATAATAAAGCATACCCATTTTCAAATACTTCTGTTATCATTCTATGAGCAAATGGCTAGGAGTGAGCACACTGAAATTACTGTTATAGGTCTTTACTTGTCTCAGTTTTAAAAATGGACAAAATATTATCTACCCAATGTATTTAAAATTATTATTATTATTATTTAGCATGGCTTTGTAGTGACAACAGGCTTTATGCAGCTATAATTTCTCCTAGACCATTAATTGTCATTTCTCCATATATTTTTTTAAGCTGGTTGTCACTGTCAATGAAATTCAACAAAGTGCTAAATGCAAAAAAATAGTGAGTTCTTATAAGTTTCATGAAAAACAGCAGCTGTACAGAGCAGAAGGAACTCAGAGTGCTCCCACTGATGAAAATGTGATAAAAATCCAGATGTTATCCTCTGTGCTTAGTGGCAGCCAGCTGACCAGTCAGCTTCTATGTACTTTGGCTACAGCCCAGATGTCTCTGCCTCACTGACAGTCCAAAAGCAAAATTAGATACATTGTGGGGTGGGTGAATGGTAAACATATTGTAGTGAAGACACATGACAGAAATATATAGAGAAATAAACTTCACTAGTTTCACTGCTCACAGAACAGCTCCTATTACATTATCTTTCCTTTTCTTTTTTTTTTTTCCCCATTTACTTGTTGGTCTTCCTAAAATGTGTGGTTATCATCTAGTTTTCTAAGGAAAAATAATACACAATGTCTTCATCAAACTATAACATAAGAAAAAAAAAAAGTGGTCTCAGGAGGGAGGTCCATGTTTCACTCACCCTATTCTCAACAGAATTTAGCAACACATTTAACACCTGCTTTTTCTAGTGCCCTCCAGTCTGAAAATGAGTAATAATTAGCATCTGTATCAAAGGTGTTGAGAAAATTAGTTCTTCGGAAATTGGGAAATTGGGAAGCAGTTAAAGAACCTCTTCAAGGAAAAATGTTTAGTGAGTGTTATATTTATGAGCTTACTATACATATTTGGACACATGTGCTAGCCTTTCAACACATGGAGACATAATTTAGTAGGATTGTAAACAAGTATACTCAGAACATTGTTGTACAGAACATTGAAAAAGTACTTTGCTAAAAATGGCTTAATATTTTATGATAATGGCACACCAAACCTTGCAGGCAGGAAAGAAATAATTAAAAAGAATAGTGAAAAAAGGCAGAACAAGGAGATGGATTAGCACTGAAATGGCCACAGAGAGATAACAGAAAGAACATTTGTCCTTAATCTCTGGAGTAAGGCTAGGGCTAATGATATGTAGTTATAGAGTGTGAAAAGCAGGCCATGCACAATTTACACACAAAAAAGGACATAATTCTAGGAGTACAACCAAGTGATGCAGCCTTTTTTCTTTCTTTCTTTCTTTCTTTTTCTAATAAATATTTTTAGACTTGAGAACAGCAACAGTGAGAAAAAAAAAAAAACATGGTGGGGATTTTTTACAACACACTAACTTGTTGAACAGTCCCTCACTGAGTGTCTCGTTAAGTTTTAAAACCAAGCCCTCTGCACATATTTACCTGTGAGACACTCGCAACAGCTATGGTAGCTACTTTCCCCTTCTTCTAGGTAGAATGAACACAGACCTGGAAAACCCATTTCCACATCCTCTGGCTAAAACTATACTGTGGGGCTTTTCTCGCTCATGGGGAAGACTGGGTGAAGTCGCACCAAGATTACCATAAAAAAGATGCTTGGACAAGCGATCAGGGAAAATTGCAGCATGAGCCAAACAGGTCACTGATTTATTTGATCAGAGGAGCAAGACTTCAGCAAAGATTAAACCGCCAGCCAGAAGCAATGAAATTCTGTAGAGTATTGGATATCAAAGAGACAGTGGCACTGCAATAGGGAGAGATCTCAGCAGTGCTACTGCTGAGGGAAAGGTGAGGGAAACTTAACTGTTCTTTCTCCTGCTTGGAATCAGCCAGCTTTATTATAGTGCATGGGTATGCTGTACCACATAATTTTGGCATGGTGTATAAGCAACACTGGGCTATTTTGTGAGAAGAGCTCAAGCTATCTAAAGAGGTTTTGTCACTGTCTGCTGCATGGTAGACTCTCTTCTGCCGAATCTCAAGTAAGCTTCTGCCCTTGGCAGCTCCCACAAAAGTTCATCCCAGTGAAAGCCTGCCTAAATTAACCTGTGATCAGTTCTGCGTTGCTGTGAGACTGCGACTACTATCTTAAAGTTTTCCTTTTAAACCTAGCTTGGCTACCTCTAATCCTACAAACTATGACTGCAATGTAGGCATCATCCATGCATATCTTGCAGAATACCTCCAGGATCAGCATTCTCAGCTTAAATAAGCAGGACTACATAGAGTTTGTGAACAGTTTTTCAAGACCTTTGAATAATATTTTGACATTTTGACAGCTTTCTGATTGCTAGACAACAGTCATTGTGTCTATGCCATAAGGAAATGTTTTTAGGATGTATGTGGAACAAAAGAAATGGATTTACATGCCTCTAGAGGCAGATAGGAGTTTAAATCCCTTTGTATATATGACTCTCTGTCCATCTGGAAAATTAATCACCTGTCTTGCAGTCCTCTATTCTCTTTGTCCCTCATCATTTTATGCAAGTATGGTTTTCTATCCCATTCTTTCTAAGCCATCCTTTGCTTCTACCCAATTTTGTGGGCTTCAGCATACTTCTGGGTATGAGTTAGTGTTCAGCTACACATGTTCATCTACGCCTTTCCCTTTTTACAACTGTGTTTATCATTCCCTGCCTCCCTCCTTTTAATCTTCCAGCATCACATTATCTAGCCAGGCTGTTGTTCCACACCATTCATAAAACATCCTTGCACTTGATATATCTGTACAACAGAGAAGAGCATTCCCTCTCTTCTTTGCCAATCAGAAGCAACACAATAATCAATCATACAAGATTCCTTCATATTTTGCAATCTTTAGAGCCTTTAGGGGGTATTGGTCATTTTGAATAGACATCTGAATTCATTATCTTTACTATTAAGAGCAAAGGTACTTAACCTTTCTTTATTCATGACATAAAGTTTGGCCAAATTTGACAGAGAAGGAAAAAAATCTTTAATATAGAGGAAACTTGCAACAACTTGTTGAGAAGGTCTAGGGATGGAATCCTCGTTTTGCTGAGAAGCTTTCCATTAGTTCCCAAGTCCCTACTGACCTACCCTGAACATCATATCGAGCATATCTGTACTGGAGAGATTTATACTTAATTTCATTAATCCTTTTTTTTTTAATTAAGTTCCTCTGATACCATCAGTCTTCTCTTACTTTTCCTTCTAACCCCCTAGCAGCTTTTCCCATCTTGATGTTGCTCTCACTAATCATTTTGTTTTGTTTCCAAATCACTCTCTGCTTTAGCCAAGTTCTCACATCAACAGATCCCATCTTTCATCTAGTCTTTACACTTTCCCTTACCCCAAAGAATTCTATCTTTAAATATTCCCTGTAAACTATACAGGGGGGGAAATCAACAGCAAAGTGAAAATGAACAATTAGTAAAATTAGCCTGGCTAAGGGATGTTATAGACAAGTGAATTCCCAGTGGATCACTACCTGTCTCTGGGACTGATCAGCACCATAATGCTAGCAGATATGGTAGCTTAAGACAGCTACTATATTGGACACCACTGAACAATGTTACTTGGAAAATACAATTTTTTTTTATTATTCTGAGATGTTTACCTAATCATTCATAAGACCATCTGTAAACTCCTATATAAAAATATCTTGTAGCCCTGGTTAATTTATATATTTCTTTTAAATATTTTTAAATTTGTTGTTTTGGATTTTAATTTGGATGTGTCTTTCTTCTTACCACAGAAAGTTAAATTTACTCATGCTGAGTATTCAGCTCTCTGCCTCATATTCAGTTTCTCTTGCAGCAATCGAAAGCCTTCAGCTACATTAAGTTTTGTGACTAAAAGATGAGGCTGAAGGATGTTGCTTTCCTTATATGATCCTAGACCACCCACACTCAGGTATTGCAGGAGATACAGAGGAATTAAAAGACCTAAGAGAAGTCCTGTCAAAAAGGAGGGAAAACAACATACCGAGAACGGGCAAAGAAAGAAATTACACTTGGGAAAAAATGAGTGAATCAACCGAGCAGGAGAACTAAACCCAGAAAGTTACAACACCCAGCGATGACTTGCTTTTTCTCATCTTCTTCCTGAAAGGTGTTACACATTCCTGGGGGGTTTTTTTTTGCTCTTGTAAAATAAAGATTCATTAATAGCAGTATTAATTTCATGTAACTGATAATACAATGATCATTCTAGAATGATATTTTAGCAATTACATCTAGTTACTGAAACTCTCCAGCATGACCCAGAGGTTTCACAAAAGATGAGCAAATCTGTCCATATCTAAAAGCTTCTGTGTCTTTGCTCTGTCATGCTCACAAGACACAATAGTTCAAAACTTGATTGTAATATTAAACACAAAAAATAGTACTTTGAAGCGGGAGGTTTCTGTCATTTGTTTAGCAGAAAACCCAGAATTGTGGTAAACATTTCATCTTAAGTTTTCCCAAGCTTGCTTAAAAAGAAAATACCTGTGATTTCTTAAAAAGACTGTGGAATGATATTCCAGTTGTCTTCTGGAGTAATAATCACTTTGGGGAATTTTCTCACTAAAGCAGGTGCCCGCTCCTCAGAACTGCAATATCTTACTCCTTATTTCTTTAAGTACAAGTAGACTAACAGACAGTGCTTGGACACTCGATCAATGAGATGAATGATTTCTTTCCATAAGATTTAACTGAATGAGCTTTTGTATAGGACTGCAGTTTACTGAGATGAATGGAAGCTGTTTCAGACATCATGGAGGAGAAGGTAAAGGACTGAATAAACTCATTAAATATCGGCTAGTCTGTGACAGGGTATGACAGACAAACTCAGGTACTGGAACAGAAATCTGCAATGAAAGCTAATTATAGTTAACCATTCTTCTTTCAGGCTTTCAGCCTCTTTACATTCAGATTCTTTGGATTAGACTGCACCCTGTGAGCACAGTTTATATTTACTTCCAAAACGGGCGGATTAGACATACTTCTTGATAAGGTTTAAAGTGTTTTCAGAAGGGGATAATCACAATCTGTTGTGCCAGACATTAGGCAATAACACAACCTGAGAAAATTGTTGAGTGTGCATAGGAGCAGTAGTACAGTTATGATTGCCTTTCCCAAGAAGTAGGGTCACTTTTGCAACAAGAGAGCTGTCATTTTTTTGGGGGGGTTGTTTTACAGCAATGCCAGTGCTTATCTCTAATATTCTAATTTCAGAAGTAGGTAGTAGTCTTATTCTATCATATTTCAATTTAACTGAATTTTGCTCACCACCAAGTAAGCTTTTGCACATTTATCAGTCATCTAATTACGACCTCAAGAATTACTCATCTAAGCCCCCATCTAAGGGAAAGTACTTAAATTGAGCAAGAAAACTTCTCATTTTCAAGCTCATATTTAAGACCATTGCTGAACAGGGGTCTTAACAAAGTCCCATTCATATCAGCAGGAAACATCAAATTACAGAGATTTAAAATTGACAGTCAGATCTGCAACATGCATGTTTCAAACATCAACCCAATACCCTAGGTCAGTGTGAACCAAACTAGTTTCACAAGGACAGTTTCAGCCACACTGTAGCTCCAAGTTTAGAGTTCTGATGCCAGACTTGTAAAAACACCTCACACTGGTTTGCCCAGACATTTACTGAATTTCCTTATGACATGCAGCCCCTAAATTCTAGGGCTGAAATCCTGAAATCTTTGGAATTGTTTCCTGTATTCCAAAACTACAATCGTACATACAGTTGCCATTTTGGAGATTTGGAAGAGTTAGTTACATCTTTAGCAAAGTTGATGAACTCCCAGAAGATCAGGCTAGTGCATATGTGTGTGTTAAACTGCTAGAACAAGGATTTTCATTGAACACAGATTCATTTCACTGATCAAAGACTCAAAAGAATTCCCCATACAGCTAGCAGAAGCATTCCTGCTGGCTCCTATCCCAGAACTGACTGCAGGAGGGGAAGAGGAGAAACGGGGAACCAAATAGATGTTGTAGTCCTTGCACAAATGTCTGCCTGAAGTCGAGAAGTGTAGGATAACTGCAGAGAGAAAAGAACTTGCATGAGCAGTCTTTCAATTAGGTGCATATTTACTGCTATAATTGACTCATATTTATCCTCTTTTGGTCTGCAGAAGGTAAAATGCTACAGCCCAAAAACCAAAAGCCCATTTCTCAGTTATAAAAGAGGCACCAGGGACCAAATGATGATGAATTCTGTCAAAAACAAAACAAAATAAGTCATAATAAAATAATAATGCAAAGTGGAAATGCTTTTGTAGATGGAAGGAAACTCGCCTTCTACTGCATATGCTGAATTATGCTGTGAAGACATAAACAATGTCAGCTTCCAGTCTTGGGAATATCACAGAAGTTAAATACAAAGAAAGAACATATTATCACTACTTTCTCAAAGTTAGTAAAGTGTTTCTCTAAACTGGGTAATTCCATAATTCTTAATAATGACTTTAATATGAGGTCATTGTCTTTTCATCAGTGGAGTTGAAATATTAAATCCCATCATTTTCCATATTATTTCTCAGGCAGTTCTACCATGCATTATAATGAGAACAAGAAAAGCTTCTAAAGGGAAAATGAATGTGCAGATTTTTAGCCAAAGACAATATTATTTACCAGTTATGGAAAGGCAATAAGCAGAAAACATTATTTTTAGCAAGGCAATTTCAGATGTGTACATTCATGAATACCAGAATGTTTTTATATCATTCAGTTGAAGTTGTATCTTCTCTTGCCGGAAGATATTTGCCTTCCATCTGTTTTGAGGTGAGAATATTCTTTTTTCCCCCTCATATTAGCTCCCTAACTTACAGGTCTCTGTTTTTCTTTTGTTCTTACTTCCAGTCTGTGACTGTAATACTTAATAACATTTTAAATACAGTTCATAGAAAACAGTCAAAATAGACATGCATTGCACTGCACTGTTCGTGTGAGTTGTTATTCCTAAGGATACACTCCAAGATTTTGAAAAATAATTAAACAAGTGCAAAGACTTATAATCACATCTGATTTACCTATTCAGTAATGTATTTCATCAGCCATTCTTAAGTGCTGGATAGCAGTTAAAGATATGACTAGTGCCACTGACTTCTCCAGAAGTATTGTTTGACTAAAGAATGCAAATTATGGCCCATACTTAGCATTTTTTCCACACTGGCTACTGAAAGAAAAAAATATGATTGCACATTATTTTAATGCAAGCAGGAGTTTAGCCAAAGAATGTATTTCCTAAGTAACAGTAGTGCTGATCCCGATGGTTAAAATTTTCCTCTCAGATCCAGGTAGATATAATCCACTTTGTTATTCTGCCCTAAATGTGGTGATCATAATGATGCAAAGAAAGGAAAATCTACTTTCTGGAACTATATATTCCTCTGACGGTATGAACAATGCTTTGCTCCATCAAGTACTCTATTCTTCTAACCAAAATATTCCATGAAGTGAGTATCAACTAATATTATCATAACATAAAGATTACTGTCTCAATAGAAAACCCATAGAAAATAGGGCTGCTTCTTCCTAACTAAGGTATTATTCTATAGGAATTAAATATATAGGCATACAAAATAGTGATTAGACAGTTTTAATCTAGGCAATGAGCAAACCATACCCTCATTAAATAGTCATCATTTCATTACAAAAAATAAGAGACTTTTAGATACAGTGGTTTATCACATCAGGATAATCCCACAACCAATTTAGCTACTGATGCATGTCTAAAATCTGATTTCCCTGATGACTTAGAGGAAATTTAAGCTACTGTCTTCTATTTTTCTTGCATAGGAAATCTTCCTAAAAAGCTCTTTGATGCTCAAAAAAAAAATCCACAAAAGCCATATCCTCTGCCTACACAGCATAAGCCTAGAGGATAAATAAACCATTCACCTAGAACTTAAGTAACTCAAACACTGGAGTTGTTTTTTACAGCTCAGACCACTTCAAACATCATCCTGTTCTTCCATCTCTGTGAGTTTTTTTGCAACAATAACAAAAAAAGTCTTTTTTTTTTTTTTTTAAGTGACATTGAAATAATTGACTCATCAGAGCAACAATCACATCTTCCCTGGAGGATTTAATCCCAGTAAGCAAGGAGAGAGAACTCAGGAGTAAAAGACGTGTGACTGCTGGGGAGACTAACAGTAACAAATATGAAAAGGGCATTGTAATTTTCAACTAATTTTGCTCTTCCTAAAAAGATGCAATGGAAAATAACCCATGAAAAATTGCTCCAAAAACAATTGCTGTAGGTTTATTTGTTTAGTCCTAAATGGGAAAATAGAAAGGTTTCTTCTCAATCCAAGGTGAAAAACTACTGGTGCTCCAATCAAGTTCTGTCCACGGTCCCACCTGGGACATGCCATTCCAGTGGCAAGTCAAACAACAAAATATCTGAAGCCCAGTCTCCATCTTATTGCAGTCAGTGGGAATTTAGATCTGGAAACCCTCTATCATCAAGACAAGGGCATTGTTAGGGCTGCAGGACCTTCAGCTTTTCTTTTAATTGCCTGTGTCAAAACAGCTGGAATATGAATTTCTGTGAAGAGTGAAAAGCTTATTATTCAAAAAGATTTTGGAGAGAGCAGAGGTTATGCTTCTCCTCATGACAGTGACAGAAAGAGGTCCTGGCTGACTGAGATTCTTCTGAAGTGATAGCTAAAACTCTGCTGAGACATCACTGATATTAGTGAGCTGTTGGGTGCTTAATCTGTGCATTTTGAACAGTACTATCACTCAGTCTTTTAACCAGTGAAATTCACCAACTGTCAATTATCCAACTCAGTAAGTACTTCTAAACAGAATTTTCTGCTCAGAACAGGTACTTCAAAAATCAGTCCAATTAGGGAGGGAAGAAAACTCTGCATTCAACATACTGTGTTATAAAAAAGATGTGCCCACTAAGTCAAACCTTCTGTAAACCTTAATGGCAAAGAGGCAGTCATTTGTAGGTTATCTGAATTTCTAATCAATATATATTAAACTTGGCTTATATGAACTAGAGCTATTGAGGCCATAGAATCATGCTTCCACATGCTTCCTTGAGGACTCAGCTGCTAGAATAACAATAAAATACAACATGGGATCCTCATGAAAACTAGTGCTGATAAATTTGCAAGCTCTCATGATATTTGTGCTCACATTCACCCACACGTATGAAAGAGGTTTTCTTCATTCAGACAGTTCTACCTGATGATTATTAGTAAAGATCACCAGGATGTGACTCAAAACTTTTTGCAAGTTCATAGATTTTCAGAACTTTATGATCACCCCCTCCGTGTCAGTGTGTAAAAAGCAACAATAATAAACCATTGGGTGGGTAGATATTCTGAGTACAGCTCCATCCCCAGACTTGTACGCATCCATATGTTAGGGGCTGGGCAAGATAGTTCGAAGAAAGGGGGAGATAGTTCCCCTTTGTAGACTTCTTCCTCATGGTGAAATCCTTGAACATAAATTTTCCCAAACCATAGCTCACTGGTCTATAATGTGCATGCACAATAGACATAGGTCTTGAGCCCTACATCCCAAGTGAATCCTTATTTTTATTTTTATTAAGGTAAAACAGACCCCATAATCCTAGGGTTTAGAGAAAAAAGTCCAAAAAGCTGAACATGTGACCTAAGCTGATTGCAGCAACAGCTGCCCAAGCCTGCAGAAAGCTTCCTGCTAAGCATAAAGAACAGCGATAAAAGCCAGCTCTGAAGACAACCCATTGCAAACCTACTGTTAAAAAGCCTGGTGGAGAGCAGCTGTGTTTTCTTGCTTGAAATAGTGGTTGATGGAGATGAGGAGCCCCATTTTGGGCGTGCAACCAGCGCTCTGATCAACAAGCAGAGATGTTCTGGACAGCCTCTGACAGCACAGATCATGCAGGAAGGGGAAACAGCAGCAGCAAAGTGAAACTGAGACATTTCAGTAGATAAAAATAGCTGCTACGTGTAGCATGGGTAAGGTTCATGTCACCTCATTTTAGCCCTCTAAGGCTAGGCATTTCAGCTTCCTCCTCAGTAACAGAGAAAGAGAGAATTAGCTGAATCATGCTTTGAAATTCCTGAAACAGGTGAAATAAATTCCACCTTAAATGTGCATATGGTTCACATCTATAAAACATTACCCAACAGAAACCTTCTCCTGAACCCCAAGTCCTGTGCTCTGTTCTTCTCCGGCTGACATAGGGACCTAATCCTAAATTCCCTTTGCTTAAATCCACACTGAGATAGATGACAGTCTATTTCCCAGGAAAGGTTATTCCTGCCTGAAGGAAAGTCGTGCCAAGTGAAGTCGCGTCTCCTCGGCCGTTAGAGCAGCCTTTGTTCTCACCTGGCACTTCAGGATATCTGAGCTGATCTATGTGACTGCTGGTGATCAATCACTCCAGAAAAAAAGCCAGACTGAGTGATGGTGTTGTATTCTCTTAAAGGCACCGCACAGATTAAGGCAAAGTTTCAGATCTCCTTCAAAAGCAGTTTGCAGTGCTTTGCAGTATGTGGTCAGCCTAAGAAGTAACAGCAAGAGCTGGCCTTGAGCAGCAAGTAAGGAAGAAAGCAATTATTAAAAAAAATTTGGGATGTTTTTATAAGAATCGTTGTTAAAAAAAAATCAAACCTCAATACTTTATTCCAACCCTAGCTACTGATGTGGCACCATACAGCCTCAGAAACTGTCATATATTTAGAAGAAAGTAGAGAAGTATATGTGTGACACAAAGCAAGAACAGGAGTGGATATTTTTAAGGTAAGCATCTGGCTTGTACAACGGGGAAATGGGCGTATATTAATAAGTGGGACTTCATGAACCACAGCAGGATTTTTTGTTAACATCTTCTCAGAAGAAATGCTTCTCTGTGCAGCAAAAGAATTGAACTGGCCCTGAAGAGGAGTCAGAATATTCCCTCTCTCACACGTGACCAGACAGTAAGTGGTCCAGCAAGAAACCTATGTGAAAGGCTCTAGCAAAGCTTAGGCAAACATCAGGCTTGTGAGTAAGATCTCCCTCATTCAGCAGCTCTACCCAGAGCATTGTATACAAAGAAGTATGATTTGTTTTGTTTTAACATTGGTTTTACTTTAAGTATCACCATATGACAGATGCATTACAAAATGTTGTAAAGAAGACTAAAACATGTTTAGAGGTGAGGTAGAGATGACATTTGTTTGAAATTCACTTAAAAAATAATGTATATATACAACTTCAACTACAAGGTCATGATTAATATCTTATTGTGTAGTTAGGACCCTGGAGAAAATATGGCAAATATGCCTCTGGAAAAGGGCAAAGGTGCAAGATTTTCATTGTAAGGAATCGTTCCATGTCTCTCAAAGAAGGATTTATAGAGTTAAAAAAAAGAAAAAAGCCTTTTCAAGGAGAGAGAGAGAAAGAGTTGACTGCATTGTAAAGAAGATGGCAATTCCCAGGGAGAAGCAGCAGCCTTGGCTTGTCAGCCTTAATGAAGTGTACTCAGTACATGGCTTCAATGAAGATAGATATCAATAATAAGGTAGGTAAAACTGATGAGTTTGGGACCTATTTGCATAAACTGGTACTTATGCTTTAGAAATGCTCACATTATAAATATAAAACCATACAGACTTCACTCTAACAGATTTGCTGCATTAAAGGAGTGTTATTTATCTACATAAATAAAATTTTCAGTGCTGGGTACTAAATGATGCTTCAGGGATTTCCCAATTTATCAGCTCTCCTGCCTGTAACAACACAACTAGAAACTTTATGTATACAGCAATATTTATCACTGCTTTAACTGTGCATTTGTTATTTTTATTTTGCTTGTTCTAGATAGAAAAAAAAATGGAGATACATGATTGGATGATAAACCACTGAAGAAAAATCAAGTTCAGTTACTATACTTTTTTTTTCTTTTTTCTTTAGGGAAACCTCTCAAAAGCATGATATTCCAATCTTTCAGTACATGGCAAGATAATTCCAATTTAAATCACTAACAGATCCTTTTTTCCTATGCTCCTCTGCAAGGATTCATCTGCAGCATCATTCAGCTGCTCTGCCCAGGAGCTCACAGTGACATCCACTGGTGAAGAGCATTTTTACTAAAAGAATCACAGAAATATCAAGTGTCATTTGGCATAATTTAGGCTTTGGAAGCAGTTTCCTTCACTTTCCCCACATTATCTAATGCAGCAAAGCATTTAACACTGTTTAGCTTTAGCCATGCAAGTATTCCTGGGGGAAATGTGTTTAGCTGATTTGCTGATTGGAGTCAGGGCATCTTTCAGGGCTCAATCTTGAAGAATAGATTAAGTTCTCAGGTAGAATGGGAACCCCCATTCCCCTTCTCCTCTATGTTCTTCCCCTCTATTGGCCAAAAGAGCATAATGCACTATTTATTACTATGTACAGCCTCAAAATCTCAGTTTCAATTTTTTCTCCTCTTCACCTTCCCCAACAGTCCTACAGTTAATGCAGCTAAAGAAGCTGATGGAGGGTACAGGGAGAAAAAGGAGGTTGTGTCTGTGAAAGCGGAGATGTAAGGCAAAATGTAACACTTAACAAACAAATCTCTCCCTATCACTTCGGGTTGTGGTGACATACAAAGCTCTATTGTTTGATAGAACAAAATCCTACATGAGTTTTAGAGGGAATAGTGAATTATATGTCTTATCTCCGAATTGAGAAGGCAACTAACTCAACAGGACTTTTCTGTGCTACTCTAAGATAAAGACCTGATTCTTGACAGTATGCATTTACAGCTGGCTATTATTAGCTTTATTTCTTCAAAAAAACTTTAAAAGGTAGTTTTGTTTTCCATTAGTGACTTCCAAGTAGTTTTTCTTGTTTTCCCCACCCCCAATTTAAGAGGAAAAATAAGGATTACAATGGATACTGCAGAATCTCCCAAATTATGATACATTTTTAATGAAAAATGTAAAAAAGAAGAATCAAGACATCTTTGGAGTTAAAAAAAATATGGACTTCCTAATTATTTCTCATCGTTGATATTTTTGGATCTGAATATTTTTAGACTGTCACAAATTATGGTTCCAATATATCTCAAGTGTCACCAAACACCTCCTGAGCTCTAGATTCTACTTAAATTCTCTAAGCCCAAATGGTTGTGATCATCTTAAATAGCTTTGAATAACAAGAATAATTCTTAAATGAGTCTGCTCCAAACCTCTAGATCTGTCAAATATTGCCAGAATACCTCCAGCTGACTGCTCTGTAAAGTCAGTATGTTACTAATACAGAGAGCCTCTTTTTCTTTTCATGTTATGCATCATTAGCAAATCTGTCAGATGAATTTCAATTCCAGAATCTCTGCTTCTGGAGGCACCTTGCAAAATAAAAAGAGCAGAGCCATGCTCTTCAGACAGTAGATTTTATCTTGTTTTCAGTGTAAACTGTTTAGAAAAACCTTTTTCAGACTTTTAAATTGGCCAAATTTGATATGACAGATACAGTTAAGAGCTGTTGAAAATGGATTTTTAACTGACTGGGGACTTTTTAAGTTCAGTCCATACTTCCAAGTACTTCCAAATAAACCTACAAATAGTGATTTTTTTATAATCCTTCTACTACAAAACATCCAAAAGAGCAGAAAATATAGATCCTATGAAATCCCAGCAATTGCAACTCAGATAAGCAATCTTATCAAAACAAATAAAATTATTGTGTGAGTAGAAGTTACTTCCCAATGTAGGAGAAAGTCTGCAGTAGTTTCATCTCATCCTTAATTTCCCTCACAAACCAGATTTCTCCCGATTATTTAACCAGATATCTTGATGATTGTTATTCCATCTCATTGTTTTTTGTTCCATTTAAAAGAAAAAAATAAATGCCACTGTGGTGTAGAGAGTTTATAACCAACTGACATATTCCATCAGATGAGTTGGTGTTGCTCTTTGAATATTTTTGTCCTTTAACTTACAAAGCTGTTATTTATAGCTGTTATAGCAATATTGAAACTACGACAGAAAGCAGCATTTTAATACACAGAAGACTCAGTTCCCTTGTGCAGCTTCATGTCTATTCCAATACACTTGTGCAACTGCAGTTCTGCAAAATGTGCAGAAAGCTGCTACGCTTCCCCTAGCAGGTTTCCAGTACCGTGAAAGAGTCACTAGTGGGCGTAGAGCTCTTAACCTGTTTTCCCCGGAAGTCTGCAAGCAAAAGGCAAATCAAGTAGTGAAGATGGGCTGAAGAACCAGTGAAGGTCATGTCTCAAAATAAGGGATTCAGAGAGACTTTTTTTTCTTTTCCTTTATGCTATTCAGTAATACCTAATTTAGTAGCCATCCTATTTATTATTTCTAAAACCTGGTTAAAGGCTCTCTTTATTAGAGAAGATAATTTATTAGAGAATATTTTGCTGAGAACTGAGCCCTTCCCTCCCCAGACATAATATTATTCCTTTTCTCACGTCACTCTTCCCTCTCATTTTTAAAAGTTCACTTTACTGTAATGCCCTTATAAGTACATTCAATGATTACATTACAGGTAGGTGTTTGTAATCTCACATAGGCAAGAATTATGTAGTAATTCCTCTGTTCTGCTTAAAATTTGTATGTAATGCTGCACCCTGGACAGAGTTGTTTTGTTCAGCCTTCCCGGCAATGTATTCTCACACACACGAACAAAACAACCCCCCCCCCCTCCAAAAAAAAACAAAAGCCAAAAAACTGACAAACAAACAAAAACAACAAAAAACAGGGCTATTTCGAAATAACTTTTGGCTGAGATTTCCTGCATTTAGTATCGCTGTGAATCGACTAGTGTTCTGAAAAGCCTCTTCGACAAACAGCAAGTTTAATGTTGCACTTTCTAATTCTGCAAGTCTGTAACATATTGCCATCTACTGGCAAAAGGGAGGAAAACATCAAGTTTTGTGAATTGAACACTAACTTTGGAAATAGATGTCTCCTTCAAACACTTATACAAAAGTAATTTTATGTGTGTACGGAGCTGCTGTATAATATAATGCAGTTTTATATATTGCTTGTACAGGAGCCAAGCTATAAGCAATAAGCATCCAGTTCTTCATGAGTGTGAAAGGCAGTATGGGATATAGTGCACAGGAGAAGGGTTGGCCTAAGCAAATTCTTCCTTACTTCAAAGGACAGATATACACATTGATTATGCGCTATATCCATCTTTTGCTGCATGCTGAAAGGGTGCATTCAGGATGACATGCTCCTGATGCATGCCGCTGATCTAAAAATATCAAGCAATAACCACGATCTCACAATGCAAAAAACAAGAACGGATGACCTTAGCTGTTCCTTAGGATTGTCTCTGCTGTATGAAACTTGTAAATGAAATTTTCCCTAATTGATATTCGCCCCTTCCTCCTCATGGAGGTACAAGTGACCAAATGCTGCTTTACCAGCAGGGAGCCAGTTGTAGAAAGCCAAGGAGAAACACACTGATCTGGTGCTAACAGTCCCTGCATCAGTAAACAACCATAGTGCCTGGATCCCTTGCCAGGATATAAATACATACCAAGTTTAAGTTATACAGACAGCTAAATATGTAGATAACATATAGTGGTTGTTTTTGAGAACAGCTATGCACCTGACTAACTTTAGTACACTGAACCCCCCTTGAATTATTTGGGAGGTTCAAAGGTGATTACTTCCACAGTATGGAAAACTTCTATGTTGTGTTTCTGCTGGTTTCCCTTGTGAAACTTAGATGAATTATTTGACTACATAGCTGGTAATTTCAAGAGGCCTATATGCTAGCCAGTTGTGATGCAACTGCATGGACTGTAAAATGTCACACAAACTAATAATATACTGAAATATTAACTGAATGTTACAAAAATTAGTGATAAGAGTAAAGGTAGAGGAACAGAAGGAACAAATTAAAATGAAACAACAGCTGCATCGTGTGGATCTGGAGGATGATGTGTAGGCTTCATGTTACAATTTAAATACAAGTTCTAGAAAATGAAAGAAAATAAAAGAAAAATAACTGGCAGATAACTATTGAACCTCAAACTTCAAGGATATACATCTGAGGAGCAAATTATACTGCCTTAATTCACTTAATTTAATTTAATTTAATTATTTGGGCTCTTTCTTTCCTTGTAACAGGCCAGCTTCTGATCTACACACCTGGAGGTGGGTGTTGGAAGGTTTAAGATACTTCTCACTCCCACTTCGCTGGCTGCCAGTGCCACAGAGAGGTGAGCAGGGCAAGAACAGTTTCCATGTGGAAGGGAAGGAGCAGAAGAAGGTCGCAAACCTGACTTTCTTCCACTTACAACATCATCCAAGACAGCTGTGTCAGGGAGGTACGTGGAGCTTTTTGAAGGATACTTCCTCCTAAAACAAGATGAGTCTGGGATACAGATTAACTCCAGCGCAATCTGGCTGCTTTCTGAATGCCTCCTAAAGCACTTTCTTTGCTCTGCAAAGCCACATTTCAGTTGTTCATATTTTCAAAAAAAGCAGTTTCTGAATCAGGAAAGAGAAATTCTAATATTAAAAAGCAATCTCCCTTATGGTATAGTTAGATATTTTTATGTATACTGACAACATAACTATGCACCCACCCCAGGACAATACAGTGCTGGGAATGGTAAAGTGGAACAGGAAACTTTTCCTGCTCTGGAGAACTTGCTGGGGTCACAAAAACATCCTCAGTTCTGGGCTGGACCAAAGCCAAGACTTCTCAATTCTTCTAATGAGATAACGAGGGAACAGTGTTTATGAAACTCATCTAGGACATTCTGACTTTTTCTGAATCAGAGCAGAAAATGGCATAGCCAGGCTCTTCCATCCCCCCAGTCAGTAGGCTGACCAGCAGCACTTTTTGAAGGGGAACCTGTCTGTGTCTGTCTGTCTTCGAGAAATCCTCCAAGTGGAAGTTTTGCTGCAGCTAGTATAGTCCCACGGGAAACTCTATTTCAGAAAAAAACAATCGCTGTTGTCAGCTGGGAATGAAGTAATAGGCTGTGAGGCTAAAGATAGTATTGATTTTCTCAGTTCTGTCCCATGTTCAAACTGTGACCTCTTGTAAGTCATTTAAAGATTTCTCAAGACCATGTGAATAACTAAGGAGGCTAAACCTCTTCAAAGTTTCCTTTAGACAGGTACGTTAAAAATAGTGTTTCATTTCTCACACTACCTCTTCATTTTCTCCTCTGCACAGCAGCGAATAGCCATCTTTGCCTGTACTTTAAAGAGAGTTATGACAGATAGTTAATGAGCTATTATCAAAAGTTGGTCGCCTCCTTGCTTTCCTTCGGCCTTCTGCCAGGGCCTGCCAAAAGTGCTCTTAATTTATTCACACTCTGAATGCATCGAGAAGGAAGTGCATAACTCACTCAAGCCTTTTTATCTTGAGGGCAACGGTTCCTCTTAATCCATCACTGTAGCCCAACGAGACTAATGCAGTATTCTGCTGCAGACCATTATGAACATACCTTTCATTTTTATAATGCCTTTCATGCGAGAGAGATGGACCCCAAGGTGCTTTAGAGACTGCATGGTGTGATGTGATAGTAACAGTATATGGATCACTGCACTCATGCTGAAATATAAACCCCTCTGGGTTGGAAAGCAGCACGCATCTACCATTGCCAGGAACACTATGTGATATATTAAGATAGAAATGAAGGCCACTTCATCCTCTTGTAACCACAGGTGAACACAGGTAGGCCAAGCTGTATTTTCTTGTGCTATAATTTAACTGGGAAACTACAACCAATACTGTTAGAAATATGACCTGAATTTTAATCACTTCCAAGAACATGCTGTTTCCTTACATTAGAGATAGAAGGGAGCTAAAGCTCTAGAAACTGAAGGGCAGTTCTGCAATAATCCCAATAAACTCCTGCAGAGTCTAGAATGACTGGGGGCTCCTCTGCGTGCTACCAGGTCCACTTCTGACTCCAGGTAGCATCCGTGCGTCCCTGCCCTGCACCACCCCAGGAGCTGCGTGGAGGGAGAGCAGCATGGCACAGGAGCTAGCTCTTCTCTCTGAAGAGATGCAGACAATTTCTATTCCGCTTGCGATGTCAGAGACCAGTGATGTCCCATTATTTCACATACTCTCCAGCATTCTCTTTGTCTGTATCTCTAGCCTATTATCCAATATTTAAAGTGCATAAACCTTGAGTCGGTGCCATCTTTTTGTATATATTGCACAATAGCACTGATCTGACTGGAGTCCCTGCCTGTATATAACAACCAAAAGCAGGAAAGGGGAAAAAAAATAGATCTAACCTATGTATTTTCTTCATTTTTCAGTTTACTGAGATGTTAAAATAAATACTGTAGATTGAAAAAGCAATTCTACAGAATTACTATCTCATTATCTTATGACACTTTAATGCTGGAAACAGGATTCAGTTCTGTTATAGAATTTAGCACTAATTTGCAGGCAAAGGCAATGTTTTTGCTGAGCAAAATGTGAGCTCAGTCATCAATGAGGTAAGTGTGTATGATTGAAATGCTTCTGCACTGCTTCCTAAAGAGCTTATCTTAGCTTCATCAGGTATCATCAGACATGCAGAAAAATCACACAAGGATCTTCTCACTGTATTTCTGCCCCAACTTCTATAAGCTTCACAGAAACAAAGAAACCACTATTCTGATTTAAGCCAGAAGCTCCCCTCTGGATCTAACAGTGGCCAGATTGAGAGACCCCTAAAGACTATGAAAGTTTCTGCACTGGGCAGCAAGAGGCTGATTCTGCTCTCTATGAGTTTTGAAAGGAAAATCTTTATAAATGTTGCTAGAAAGACTGCTCTGAGACATGCAGCCTATTTTAATAGGTCCAAGAGTTTCTAGCTGACCTAATCCACCACTATGCATGACTGACTCAGTTCAGATACCCCAGGAATATCCTTAATTCAGAATAGATGTGGAAGGGGAATGAACTCACAAATCTTTAGAATTTCTCCATTTACTGAACTAACTGGATAAAGAGAGAAGAAAAGGAGACTTAGTTGATCTAAGTAGTTGGTTAATGTTTCTGTCTGTAGGTGTAGAGAAGAACCTCTCTTTCAGAATTTTTGGATGTTTCTTTACTCTCTGACTTCTTGTTTTTATGATAGTTACACACACTGTACTTTAAACATCTTAACACCCTTTCAGACATTTTATCTCTGAAAATTCTGCTTTATGTCTTATTTCCAATTTTCAACTCCAAGCAAAGATCATTTTTTCATAATTCCTGAAGTAATGAGCTCCACTTTGCTCTTTACCTTCTTTTCACTGAATACTGCATCAACATGTTATCTTGAAGTGTATTGTGAAAAGATTCACAGAAACCACAAACTTTGTATGCAGATAAATACTATTGTTATATTAACAACTCTCTTTTAGTTATTGTCTAGTACATTGTAGCATCCCAATTAAGTTTAGGAATGAGAAAGGTTGATATACAGAGTGCACAGAATTAATTTATTAGCATCTAGTTACAAAATCTGTACAGAACAAAATATACATCACAAATCAATTCATCTGTGTAACTCAAAATAAGATAGTTTGAGATCAGCATAAAACCGTGCAAATAGCAATAGCTTCATCACAAAGGGAAATAGGGCAAGTCAAACAAGGACTTCCACAAAAAAATAATAATAATAAATAAATAAATAAAATACAGTTCCATTTACACAGACACAGGTCTCTCCAAGACATGAAACACTGGCAAATGAAGATGGACTGTTCACATAACTCTGGAGAGTGGCATTGCCAGGAATCTGTTTAACGACCTTCTGGACAGAGCAATGCAAAGAAAAGTGAATCTAACATCTTGATTAAGTACTAAATTACAAACTTAAGGGCAAAGCCTGGGACTTCTCCTGATTGTTATTACTGGTCATAATGAGGGAAGAGGGGACTATTCTTCTAGCACTGAATAGTAAGTGCTCAAAATTATTCTCTCTTGCAGAAGCAAGTAACAACATGGTCTGCTCTTAAAAGCCTCCTGGGCCTTGACCCTTCAAACATTTGCATTTGCATTTGTGTTTAACTTTAAGCACCCTGGTAATCCTGCTGAGCTCAATGACTAAACAAATGAAACTGATAGACAGCTGGAGGCTATCACAGTGCTAATCAGAGGCGGTAGAGCACCGCATGTGTTCCCCTTTGTTGAGAAGTGAGATATCATCCTCACCCAATGCGCTTTTAATCAGAGTTGCTAGTGTAATGAGAAAGAATCCCTGTATTTGGGAATTGAAATAGGCAGGGAGGAAAGGAAGTGAAGAATGAAACACATTTAGAAAAATTCCTTCTGGGAGAATATTGAGAAATTCATGATATTTATTTTACAGTCCCCCCTCTTGTTTTCTCTAATTTATTACAAAGGTCATAAACATCAGCTAGCACTGTCAGGGTTCATATACCTGTGGTGATGAGGACAGTACAATAAACACATTTAGTGTAACAAAATCTTAATGCTTTTATGTTCTGTTATACTACCTTTGATTTATATTCTAATTCTGTTGCACCTCACTTCTTGGATAACAGGACTGTATTGTAAAAATTCATACACAATGAATAAAATAAAACAAACTTCTGGGTCTTGACCTACCTTTTCTTACTAACTTGCAGATTACAACAAAAAAACAATTAGGCCATTGGTGGCATGCTTTGTCACAGTGTATTTTAGACATAAAATCTCTACCAAACTGGCATCACCACATGCATCAGCCACAGCATATAACAGCATCGGAGTATAAATACTTCAGAGATGGCACATCAAGAAGCTCTTGCATAAAGTAGCTAGAAGACCATGCAGAGAAAATACAATGCAAAATACGGATCACAGACAAAAGGATATAATGTGACTGTGTGAAAAAATAACATTTCCACTCAATAAAGATATAACAGCACTACACAGAAAAGAACATGGACTAGCAGAGAAGATGCTGTTAAAACTCAATATAGGCCACAAGACATCAGGCCATATTCCTGGCACCACAAACAGACGTATTCCACATCACCTATGGCCATGTGGACAGTGCAGTAATCAATAAATGTCAAGGTTAAAAATGTAACAAGATTGACATTCAAAAGAAGTGGTTGTGCCTTTTCTCAGCAGATATGTTCTGGGAACAGAGGTGGCGGAGAGAAAGGGAAATAAAGTTATTTTAGCCATCACTGCTAAAGTAAAACTTGGGACCTGAATAGCAAACAACAAATTTCTGTCTTCAGCATGAGACTCATCTCATCTAACCTCAGAACTGTTTCTCTCTTTTATACTGAGATGAATCATTCTCAGGAAGTGCCTCTGCAGTGAATGTAGCACAGCTAGCCCTGAGTTAGCTAACTAACTCATAGATGCCCAGGCTAAGACAGAAGGTTTTCCTAATCTTCATCTCTTCTGTCTCCTGTAGTTACCTCAGATGGAGCATCAGCTACTCAGAGCTGGGAGGAATTCCAGCATTAGTCAGGCATCCTGTATTCCACTGTTCTATTGGAAAATAAATAAATAAATAAATAAATAAATGCAGGAAAAAAGGGAGTCTCAAATCCATCAAAGAACTGATCGCTTAGATAAAAAAAAATTGTTCATTTGCAGGAAAAGAATCTTCCTTATCCTGCCACTTTTTGCTATCACTCGCAATAGAAATCCAAAACTGCTAGTGAAAAAATAAAAATAAAGTATACCTGGGAGCTATGCTGTACCATATCTCTGAAATGTTAGTAGAAGCCAATACAACACATACCTCCTAGAAATGATTGCATTACCGGGGCTTTTTCTGGGGTGTGTGTGTGTGTGTGTGTGTGTGTGTGTGTGTGTGTGTTAAGACTCAGAGAATTTTAATGTGTATTGAGAATTGTTGCCAGGAGCTTGAAGTAGAGCCTGAGGGTACACAGTGCGAAGGTAGTAGACAGGGTTTCATTCCAATACAGAGCATCTGACAGAAATACAATGTTTCTGAATCCTTTAGCTATGTTCAGGAGTTAACCTAAAACTCAGAAGTGAAGCATTCATACACAGATAAATTCAGCGAAACCACTGCACTGCTGCTTGATTAATTTAACTAGTATTCAAAAACTGTTTTCATTGGGAAAATATTTATGAGCTAGACAGATTCATAATAAAACCCTGGGTTAACAATTAATAAGAAATCATGTTTCAACAGAATCTTCTTTCCATGTAAAACTTTATTGTAAGTTAACAGTTTTGCACCTTTTGAAAAGGGTCAAGTGCAGTCATGCATGAAAGTGAGTTGACAGGAGACCCAGCTTCCTTCCCAGTTATATAATCCTTCATAATACATTAGGATCATCTCAGAGTTGTACACCCAAGCCCTTTGCTTAACTCTGCAAATAAAGGAGTCTTGCAGCACAAGCCTGGGGACAACTGGAAACGATGCACATGAGAAGGAAACGCGTGCAAGCCCTTCCTAGCATCAGACTGGGAACCTCACTCCTACCACAGATTGGCAAAACCTGTGGATTACTCATGCTACCTCAAAGCAAATAATTGCAGTCCTTGCTTACATTTTCTGTGGCAATGCCTATCTTTTATAAGATAATGCCTTTAAACACTACCAGCAGAAGCTTCACTGAGTCTTAGCTGACTCCCTCAGTCCCAGCAGTGTTAATCCATGATTAACCCCTAGAATCTGTTCACAGGTCTGTTCTTTAAATCTCAGGAGATGTAATTCCTCTTAACTGCTCCTTAATAACGTGTTCTCCTACTCCTGTTCTTTCACAGTTTTAGACATTGCTCTGCTTTCTTCCCATGCTGGCCCATGGAAAAGCCAGCAAACAAGTACTCAACAAGAAAATAAGGCGTCGTTCCTGTACTGCTGTCAGTCAAAGTGACTCGATCTTTGCTAGAGGCCCAATTTATAATCCACCAGAAGTAGGATCATTTCATGATGAGGGTGGAACAAAATCTATGCTGAATGATAAGAGCATGTCTGTCGTGCATTGGTCATGGTAATGGACATAGTATAAAGTTTTAGAACAAAAAAATGTTTTTATGGTGTGTTTGAAGGGGTCCTACCACAATGAGCTCCTAATCCACTGTTTCTGGAATGCACAGACTTGAGAATAACCTGTGTTTTAATGCCCATGCATACAAAGCATTTAAAATTTGAAAATGCATCACGTAGCTCGAGGGTACAAAGGAATAGAAGCTGAGGTTGGATAGGAACTTCATTCATCTGACAGTCCTGGTTTTTAGTGAGACCTCTTTTCAGATCATAGTATTCCCGATGGTTCTCCTTCTCACCAGCTGGATCGCTCCTGCTGATATCTCAAGGCTGCACCTTGGATTTGCACATGTTCAGCAGAGCAGAAAAAAACTGACAAAGATTCATGACAGTTCTGAAGGCATTCACAAATGCTGTAATGGCATTGCTCATTAAACATTTTGCCCAAAAATGATATTATTGAAAGTTTTCACTTTCAAAGTAAGATATTATGATATTATTTTAACAATCTTTTAAATGAAAAAGTCAATTTTCTTTAAAATGGACTCTCATAAAGAATCCTGAGATATATGATACATTTTTTCAAAAAAAAAGAAAAAATCCACGTTTAACAATGCCATTTTATATGGAAAAATAGAACCAGACAGACTTTACCAATTTTCACATTAAATATACCTGTAGGACCTGAAAAAAACCACACTGTTAGAGATAGGCTGAACAAATAAAGATATATTTTAAAATTTATTCTACAATTCTCTAATACAGCATAAAAAAAATTCTAAGTGTTCATTGGTTCCCTCATCATGCATAAATATGAACTGCTTCTTCCTTTTAGATTTACCCCAATGTAAAGATATTTATGCATGAAGAAAACCTTTGAATAGAAGAGAGGTCTTTTCATACAGACAGCTAGAAAAAAAACTAACATCTCAGTTCTTATCACGATGAGTGGCAGGGGAAAAATAGAGCAATACAAAAAATAGGGAGATATAAAGAACAGGGAAACAATAGACAGAAGTGGAATAGGGAGAAAGAGAACAAGTAAGTCCCAAGAGGAAGAGAGTTCACACAAATCAATATGGAAAGTTCCAGCTCAGGTCTCATTACACAGGACGGTTGACTGAAGAATTGAATTACAGTTTGCAAATGTGACTAGGGATCCAAAGAAGAATTGCTCTGTGGTATCAGGAGCCTTTGCTTTCACATTTCCTGATGAACACAATCTTCAGCAATCTTAGGTTTTGCTGTAGTAAATTCACTGTGTGCCAGAAATAAAGCAACTGGGATTAACAAAAGAAATTCAGGCATAGTTTTCATTGTAAATGTTGCTGTGTTACTGGAACAAAATGCAAGGAGAGCAATACTAAACCTCACTTCCTTCTGTCAATATATTTCTTCCTCATACTACTGTGTATATAATCTATCTGGATAAAATACAACAAAGCAGTGTCCAGTTTAATAAGGAGAAAGCAAGAATAGAAAAATGTATTAAAAAAGCATATGCAGTGCAAGTGGAAAAGGGGGTTGAAAATAATATGACAGAAGTAGGGATATGATTAAAATGGGAAAAATTAAAACCATGTGTGAGTTCAGTAAAAAAAAAAAATCAAAAGATAAGTGGGATCATATGTTGAATGAGAGTATTAAATAGTCATTTGTCTTAAATATAGATCTCTGCTTCCATCACTTGTTAGTTTTGGCATAACAGCAGAATTATGTTCCCATTGCATATTTAGACCTGACAACATGAACATGACTTTTCCTTCCTGGAAAATTCAAGCTAATTATTGACGTAATGACCCTCTTTACCTGAGTATGGCCTGCTCTGGGAATCATGAGTTGGCAGGACAGTCTGCAGAGTTCCAGCAGTTTTTGGTCATCTCTTTTTCTAACCCAGAAGGCCACTAAGAGTCAAGTGCAATCTTGAAGTGTAGACAAATGTTAAGTTGTTGGAATCACAATCCCTTATCAGGGCTAATTCCTTCATGATTCTGTAGCAGCTTAGCCAAAAAAAAAAAAAATCCTCCAGGTGTTACTGTGCTGTAGATATCTTTTACAAGTTCCTCTTATTTTAGAGGCCCAAACCTGTTCCTTATTAGAAATTTGATGATACTTTTGGTAATGGAGTTTGATGAATGTAAGCATTCATATCTGGTAATTCTGAAGCATCAGTCAGTGTGACCAGGAGTAAGACCAGTATAGGACCTATATAATCATATAATATTTAATATTATTTAATATGTTTACAATGAATATTATTATAAATTATGTGTATATTTATAAATTATATTATTAAAAGTAAATATTACTTAAGGACTACTCTTAAAAGTATTTCATATATACCTGATTGTTCCCACTGAAGTCAATGGTAAAGCTATTGCATTTAAAGGCAACAATATGTAGGCACAATAGCTATCATTGGCTGGTTTTGACTGTTACATTTACATGCAAGTCCAGCTACAACAGGAGAGCATATTTGAAAGCATTTATTTCATGTCATTTAACTTCTTAAGAAAACAGCATATGCATTAATGGTTTCCTAAACTGGGGGCTTGACCTCCCCATGTTTCAGCAAGATGTGAAGGAGCTAAAGTGTTCAACAATTGCTTGCAGTTGCAATGCAAGCCCAGAGATGATATCAGCAAAAATCAATCTTGTTACTGCTTTGAAGTAGGAAAGTAAAGTCAGTATCTATAGAAAAATCTTTGCATGTTATTATAGGAGAGAATATGCATTTCAAAAACTAATGAAATTCAAGTATATACTACAGCAATAAATGTTTAGTATACATTCACCTAAGTCAAAGATATAATGACAATGAAAATAATATACAAAAACAGTGTCACAAGTCTCGCACCTGTTTTGTCACAATATCTTGCAATTATACTATTGTTTTCAAAAAGAATGAGACAGATGATTCAAGGTATTGGAGGCTAACATTTGGCATGTTGTTCAAGCAATGGTTTAGTCTATTTTCTTTTCTCTCCTGCTTTTTAGGAGTTGGATCATAACCAACAAAGCACTGGACCCCAAACTAGAAGCTCTTCCATCTCTAAAAAATTCGTGTTCACACCGAAATGAACATTAGCATATAGAATGTATATCTCCAAAATATCATGATAAGTCACATGACAAAGGTTAAAGCTATGATAGTATGAATAGTCTTTACCATGTCCAGTTTTGATTTTTGAGTTAGCAATGTAAACTTAAGATACTAATTAGCAAAGACCAGAAGAAATGGAATATATTTAGTCTTCATCAGCTCTAGGATATGAGTAAACTCACTTTATAGGGAATTTTTATTTTAACTTTAATTATCAGCAAACTTCCTCAGATCTCCATATGATGCTTGTATTCCCTACAATTTGTCTTCCACACATGCTTTTAGTCACTTCTCTGACATTCCTATATCTCCTGTTCTTCCCTCCATACTAACTTCCAAGTGATACATTTTTTACACATTAATTTCCAAGTGATGCAGCTGAGTATTCTAATATCTTTTGACCTTTATACTGAGTTTTACTGAGCTAGACCTATCTTTTTCTCACATTCTTCAGCCATTTGCTGCCTCTTCCAGGAATATTTTTTTCATACTGATAACTCTTAGGGAACTGCCTTGTTTGTCTTTATATGGATAACAATGTCTCACAGGAAGAACAAAGCAGAAAAATAGAAAAAGAAAGAACATAGTAAAATTTTTTTATATTTTTTTAATAAAAAAATATAGTAAAAAAGATTGGTAACAAAGACATGCATGATCAAAAATTTGTGCGCCCCACAAGGAAAGAGAAGAGACAGAGAGACAAGCAAAACATAGAAGAGAGTAAGTTAAGCACCAGGAAGTTGATCTGAAGGTCCACTCCTACAATATACCTGGACTATATTAAGTCCATTCCTTCCATTGTCATATCATCATTAGTCTCTTTATTACTTAAGACATTAAAAGAGACAACATGTAAGGCTAGAAAAATGCCAAGACCTTTTTTTCTTTTTTTTTTTTGGGGGGGGGGGGGGAGGCAGCTTCATGCCTTTAACATCTCAAAATGCACCCAAAACTTTATTGAACCTATGCTAAGCTTTCTTCATGCAAAATGATATGGAGTCCTCTCAGTTGTGTATCAGTGATTCCCTCTGACAATAAATAGTAGTACTACAAATTATGTTGGCTGTTATTATGAATAGAGTCTAAAAAGGTTGCTTCTAAATTCCTTACACTTCTTGAAAATCCCAGCCATCTCTGGATGGGCCCTAGTAGATGCAACTCACAGAACTGTACCACACCGTTTGTAAACTGGACGCAAATATCAGGAAGATTGTTTTCATGGAATAAATTGTCCAGTGAAGAATCAACAGTTCATCCCACTTTTCAAGAAAGTTATGAAAGTTAAGGCACAATTCCCAACTCAGATAATTACCAAACAGTAGGTTCAAGGCAGCGGGCAGCTCTGCTGGTAGGGAGGGAAGAACAGACTGAAAGAGAGAGGTGCCCTGTCCGACTCTTCCGTCAGTGTGTTCTGCCAGGGATCTTCTCAGCACATTCCCCCATTCTCACCTCTTTTCCCACTCTTAGGGATGGCAAAATCAACAACATGACTTGCGCTCTCCATTTAGCACAAAATGGAAAGGGGAAACAAAGAAGATTATATTCTCTGCTGAAATGAAATTTGTAGTCTAAACTAGGAGTTCTAGGCACTGTCTCAAGTGACTTAGCATGTTTTCATCCTTCCATTTCTGTCTTCTATGGCTGCAGCTGATAAAGTTACATGCTTATAAAATTATCGTCTTGAATTATTCTATCCAAAAGATGAAAATGAGGCTAAGCAGAGAGAGGATTTTATATATTAAGTGTATAGAAATGTGATAATGTTTTTAAAGGACAAAAATAGTTTTGCATTTTTTTTTTAATGGGTAGCTGTTCATCTAAGTACCTTTTTATTATTTTCTGGGTGCAATGCTGATTTCACAGACTAAGAACTAGGGGAAACTCTTCTCAAAATTTAAAGGTTATATAAAGCAACCATAGCTTCAAAATACACTAAAGCAATTGAAGCTGAGCTGGCATGGCCTGGAGATAATTACCAAGCAATGGTATATCCCTAAAATTTTGCAAAAATCATTACTTAATCTGGGTAATCCAAATATTTACTAACTCAGCAAAGCTGTTACACCAGCTCAGTTTTTGCAGACAGCAGTATCTGCTGCATTCATTGAAAGACCACGAGGTGGCAGGACAAAACCACTATAGAGTTTCAAACCAAGGGAAGGGTGAGTGCATGCTGCTGCTGTCCCCAGCCACAGAGAACTGCAATGACTGTGCTGCTTAGCAGTCTCTGGAAGTAGCTTTGTTTTTGGTATGTAGACAAACAGGGCACCCAAGGCTTTAAGCACCTACCTACTCTTCAGTTTGCGGATGTGCAGAATCTCCCAATCTTTCTTCTCATTCAACATCAGGTTAGTATGTATTCATATTTTTCCAAATTGTGAAGAAATTTAATACAAGATTTTTCAGTGAGGATACAGAGCTCTTTACAATATGGGGCTAGCAGAACAAAGCCTAGGTTTTAATGGCATTTCAGAGCTTGCTTAAAAATAATTTACAATGCCTAGAACTCCTAGTTTAGGCTACAAATTTCATTTCAGTAGAGAAGATAATCCTATCCTCACCAAAATTAACAGACCACAAATTAGAATGCACTATATTTCCAGCACCAACTAATACTGCACACCTGCAAACTTTTCTCTAACAGAGCACACGTAGCAGTTTTCTGGAGGTCTTAAAGTACCCATATACTTTGTTACAATATGATAATCTTGATTGTATGTATTCTTCAGCCACATACACAACATTACCACAATGCAAGATTAGGATGGTGAAACAACCTTGTGATGGGTAACAGATGGATTGTCCAAAGCTGTATTTGGTCAGCTCCCTATTTTCTCAGTTGTAGGAAGACTCAGTTCTCCTTCAGAGCAGAAAGAATTCCTTTATTCCCAGCATCCCCTAAAAGAGGATTGCCTGCTGCAAATACACATTTCACTTGGAGATATTATTATGCTAGGTCTGTCCATTTCTTTAATCTGACCTATTGTGGTCTATCACCTATCCACAGTCAGTGATCTACCCTTACTGCAAGCCCCATCTATTGTTCCTTTTATTCATAGGAGACCACATATAGCTTTTAGCCTGTGCCAAATTATTTCTAGGGAAGAATCAAGTTTGGGCATTGTACAAACAAAAGACAGGCGCACTCAGCTATGGAAGCAGAACACCTTAAGTGATTCCATCATTTGAACATCCACCATTATCCTTTAAGAAAGTATCTTCATTTGGTTAACTAACCCTTTTCTGACGAGAAGCATGAACCAAGGAAGGACTTAGCTATGTTTAAATGGAAGAAGATTCTGACAAAAGTACAGGAGAAGAACACAAACCAGGTAGCTAGGTCACGAGCTTTCCAATTACAGAGAAGATGATTAGAGGACAGCAACCTCAAGATATCAGCTGAAAAAAGGAAGAAGCTGTGAAAAGGACAGAGCCCTAAAGAAGGCCACATGCATCAGGCTTTGCTATCTAGGTGCTTCATTTAAACAGAGCAGGTATGGCATGCAGGATCCCAGATGCAGATTGATTAAGCAATCAATTGCAAATCTGACTCATGTGCAGTCAATAATAGCACAACGTTTTTCGAGCATTCTACAAATTGTTTAGCTGGATGGTCATTTTACCATTATGGATCAGGAATGACAGACTGAGTGACTAATTTGCAAGGTGACGTTCTGCACTGGAGTACCAAGAAACTGTTCACAAGGTGGAAATACATGAGTAATTATTTCCTCCATCTGCATTTTGCTGAATATAAAGAATTATTTGCCCAGCCTCATTTTGTTAGGGCCTAACTGTGACTTGAATGATGTCATCTGCGCAAGTAAATATCCCATCAGTGGCACAGAGCTTAGGGGAAGCTGCAGATTTTCTACATGTGGCTCATGTGGCCTTTGTAAACTGAAGCTATGAAAACTTTGAGTTACCCTGTAATGATGCAGATAGTAAATGTATGTTCACACTTTTTATTGGACATCTCAGTGTTCAGTTGTTTTTCAGTTCTTCTACTTAACTTTAGACTTTTGCCAACTCGGTAGTTGTCCCATACTGAGATCTTTCATCTCCCCTCAGAGAGAGTAAAAGTAAGTTGCTTGGCCTTTTTTTTTAAAGAAAGAGGCAACTCCCACTTAGTTTATACACACCAATACCCCAAGCTTTTCAGCTGACAGAGACATCATTGAGCCAGCCATATACCTTTTGTTTTCTCTTGGGAAAACTGATCAGAACGTGGTGAGAATATGATTCTTTGAAAGTTTCTGTTTACAGAAGCTGGGGGGGTGGGGGTGGAAGGCTATTAATTTAGCAGCAAATTGGCTTAATATTTTTCCCTGCGATGGGCACACTCTGCTTTTGGGGCCATATGGGCTGCTTGCTCTTCTTTCTGCTGTGGCACTGGACAAGGGAACTGAGAACATGGATATCATATTTGCCATATCCTATTTGCCAGAAACTCATTGCTTAGTTAGAAATGCAGAGCAGTGAAAAGTGCTATTACATATGAAAAGAAATACTGCAGGAGAAAACAGGGACAGACAGGATGACAGATATGACTGGATAGGAGTAGAGCAGAAGAGCAGAAAACTGAATGAATAAGAACAAAACTATCATCAATTCAAGACACTTTTTTTTCTCTGGATCTTGGTGCTCTGAACCTTGTTATCCCTCTGCTGTCATAAATTACCTGCAAGACTGAAAGCAAAGAGAAAGATTTTCTCCTCTAAAGGAAAGAATTGCCCACTAATGCCAACAGTTACTCTGTTTACTCAAGTGAGTAATTTATTTCCTCAACACTAGTTACTCAAGTAACACAGTTTTAGGCTATCAGAATAACTTCAGCTGAGTGGTTCTCCCACAGAAAATAAAATTCTGACAAAATTAAAATACTTTAAAATTCAATCATTTTGGTCACTTCATTCCTATTCAATTACTTAATTCCTAAGGAAAAAGAGCCTACCAAAGTCAAAGTATGATTTTTGTTTTTCCCTTTAAGACAAAATTCTAGTTATTTTAACTTCATTATATAGAATTTCCTTGAATGCAAAGTAGGAATCAGAATGAAACATTTTAGTCTTGCAGAACTGAAATGCCTTGTATGAGCTGTAACAGATTTATTAGATATCTATTTCAGGAAGAATAGTTTGGATTATCTTCCAAACCGAAATGAAAGTAAGCTTTAATGTTGTGCTGAAAAAACTTCTTTTCTTTCCCCAATCCTGTTATACATATTATTTGATATATTTTTTCCCACAGGACTTTTGCTTAATTCAGTGTATAGAACATGCTAGAAAATAAACTACAGTCTCTCTGTTTTATAATTGCACCTTCAGGAGTGGGCTGTTATAAAGAGGTGCTTGACAAAGGGGGAAAATACTTTCTCCCTCTTTCAGTGGGGCCTGCATAAGGATCAGGCAAAATTACAGCTCTGTCTCCCTGGGAAAGCAGTGAAGAGAGAAGGCTGTGATTCAGCTTCCTCCACCCACGCTTCCATATCAGCAGGTAGGCTATACCTTGCAAACAGCTTGTGAAGGCACAGCTACTGCATACCTAGCAGCTCAGAGAGAAAGAGTGCTTCTGTGCTTCTCCTAGAGATACGCACCCACCCATAAACCATGCAACAGCCTAGATGTCGCAGTCACCCTCTGTTTGCTGTTCCCCTTGAACTCCAGCGAAGGCCCTTTAGGCTAACAATTCACATGCAGTGATCCAAAGACTGTCCCTGGCCTGCACAGCATGTGTTGGTTCACATGGTGATAACCTTCCTGGTTCCACCTGCTAAATCATATTAAAAGGCAGCTAAAAATACATGACCATTATCCAGGATATTACTTTTCAATCCAAACAATGCCAGCAGCTGCCACAGAGATAGTTTTCTCAGTCTCAGGATGGACTGACAGAGAAAAGCAATGGCGCAACAAACTGATAAAAGGAAGAAGATGGGCAAACTTTGTCATCAAGATGTAGAAAACACTCGAGAACTCTAATCTAAGAAATGTATGTTTTTCTTTAGCAAAAAGAACCAAGGAAGCAGAAGACAGCAATTTCCTTCATTTTGGATGAGTTCATCTGTTGTTGAACTCTCCTCTCTAGCAATGACTTCTGTCCCCTAGGAAGGCAGGCATATGTCTAAGCAGCATTTCTCTTCTCTCTTGAAAGGCAGCTCATGGATAGCATTTCCAAAGAATTTCTCTGTCAAAGCACATGCTCTGCTCTCTGTCAGGTACTCTGTGCTCTCTGTTCTGAGCCCCTTGAAACTCATGTTTGCTCTGGTTTGTACCAAGAAAGCTTCCTAAATACATAGATCAGGCAAAAAGCATAAACTTTTCCAGACACTTGAACTTGCTAGAAGTTTATTTGCCAAAAGCAATGCCTTCCTTCTCAGTTGTATTTATGAAAGTGTTTGTGTGAAGACGGCAAAATAAACAAATTACTCCTCCTCTTTCTCCATGTGTTTTCTCTGAAAATACACTTTGCCTTCCCCAAGGATAGTGAAAGAGGCCTTCCTTTTGCTTTTTTTTGGTATAAAATGAAACTCATTTCACTGAAGAAGTATGAAGCGATGTCAAAATAAGAAGAGAAATCACAAGCAACTGTGTGCTGAGGTGGAGGAACTAGTAGAAGCCTCACATGTGGCAGGAAAACTTGCAGTACTAATACTTCCCTCAGCTAAGTAGACTACCAAATGTTCTGAATTTACAATGTAAGTGAATTGATCATTTTGGCTATTGCTCTCAATTTAGACTAGTGTAGCTAAGAACAAAAATCAGTCCATTGTTTTTAAGGGCAGCTGTTAAATATATGAAGCATAGTGAAGGCTTCCTAAAGAGAGGAAAAAGAAAAAAACACACGTCCCACCACCACGAACAAAAATACAACTAGAAAAGCTCAAGGAGATGCACCACAGAGAAATTGTCATAGCTCTTTTGCCATCAATAGAGCTGCACCAACTTGGCTACACTTCACAATGCAACTGAATTGTCAGATTGTTGATAAAGCTTTCTTGGAAAGCCCACAGAAGAACAAGGGCTTGGAGGAAGGCTTTCAAAAACTCAAAAGAGAGGCAAGGCACCTGAATCTCAGCATAGTCTATGCACAGGGTGTCCCTAACTTCCATTTGTGCTACTAGGAATCATTATCCATCCCACTTAGATTTTCTTTTCACACCAATTTCTTAGTTATTCAGTTCCCCAGTACTAATGCAATTAGTGTGATATAAATTAGGTTTGAATGAGAAGACATCAAATCCCTACGCTGGCTTGGATAAGCTGAATGGCTTTTCAGTTGCTTTTGTGAGATGTTTTTCCTTGTACGAAAAATGTTATTGTTTCTCCTGGAGAAAGATGGGCAAACTGTGCCATGGTTAACAAACATACTGTAGAACTTAGTAGGAAGGCATACAAGTCTCATCTGGGAACCATTATGCATTGATTAAATTCTAAATAATTTAAACCTTAAGACTTACTATTTTTCTTATTTGTTTGAGTTGGCTACTAAGATTGATCACTTTGGAGAAATTTATCATAACAATGGCAAATCCTAAGTCAGACCATTTAATTGGACTTGCTGCTCTCATTAAGGCTTAGGTTTACCTTATAAGAGAGGACAGTGAACTACTTGATACAAATAAACACTAGCAGATTTGAAAATAAAAATGTCTGTAGAGTAAATCAAACTACTGATTTGTATATAAAGCATTCATCAGCAAGTTACTATTATGGCTGTAAGACAGTAGCATCTTAGTGACCAAATTATGTAGATAATGAGGACTCTCTCCTCACTTCACTGTTGCCCAGAGTTCCTCTTCCAGTGCTCTATCTTCAATTCATTCCCCATCTCTCCTCTCCCCTCACTCCACATCTCATTTATCTCCACACTCACTATCATTCTGACCCCTCTTCCCCTCCAAACCCCATTCAGAGTCTCTGTGTTCAGATGGGAGCACAGCTTTCTCTTGACCATCTTCCTCTTTCTGCTGTCCTTCTCCTTTCCTTTCTTTTTTCCCTTTGAATGTTCCTGACCCTATATGGCATTCTGAACTCAGTCCTCACTTTCCAGGTTTCTTGCTAGTATTAGACATGGAGTGCACACCCAGTTCCACTAACTGGAGAACAGCTGTACCTAAGGCTCATGTTCCTCACTTCAGGGGAATGAGCTGGTGCTCCTAAAGAAGGCATAAGTTCTCTACAGAGTCAAGGCGACTTGTAGATGGCCCTGAAGGCCTCCGGAGGGCACTGTAAGGACACCTAAATGAGGCTCTTTTTCTCCAGTGAATGTCTAAGGAGCCAATAGGAAATAGGAATAGGAAATGCTGAGCACCTCCATCCTGCCAGAACCCAGGCCACCACATAGGTGACTCCCAGAGTCCTTTATAAAAACAAAGGTGGTGGGGAGATTTTTTTTCTCTCCTGTTGCTCACCATCTTGTAAAATGGCCTTAGTTTGGTTCATTTGGCCAAAAAAAACAGGACATTTGGGTCCTGAAACCTCCTCCACCCAGGCTAAGAAGGATGATAGAAGAGGGCCCTAACCACAGTTTGAGGAAGGGGGAAAGGTGGGTGAATGGATGAGGAAACAGGCTGTTTCTACCCTTGCTATTGAAGAGGGAATGCCATGTAATCAGACATACAAAGTCATGAGTCCTGAGGCAGAGCACAGAAAGGTCTGCTACAAACAGTGTTTCAGATCCAGCTCCTTGGAATATGTATAGTCATTGCTTATTAGACTGTAACTGTTTTATCCAGTCCCAGGAATATGAATCGGAACCTCAGGACACTGTCTACCAAATGAGTGCCCTAACTGCTAAAACACAGACTAGGCTAGAATCAGGCTGCTTTTCCTGCCCTACGATTCTTCCATTCCTATCTACATGATGGACCAGCGCTGATTATGGTGCGCCAGAGGGCCCAGAATCCCTTCCATTTCCTCATTAACATCTAGGCTATTATGTGAAAAGACAAAGCTACCCCCACTTCCCTCCACAAAGCAAGGTAATCTGAACTATGTGTGGGTACCTAGCTTTAGGCATCCAGTCCAACCAGTGTTGCATGTACGCGGTAAGGCAGGGCTAGCGAATAGATGGTCTGGCTGCTGTCTGAGACTTAAGTGGAACTCAGGCACCAAGCTCTCAATAGAAAAAAGGTTTAAGAAAGTTTTACTTGTCCCTATTTACACTGACCATTTTAAAGTCAGGACTGAGAAAGTGAAAGCCTGACTGATATTCTCATTACATTGATGAGCTTGTCTGCATTTTCTGCTTCTGGCTGGCTAATAAAAGACGTTACTTCCTCACTACAGATTTCCTCAGCTTATACTGGCAGATCTTCCTAGGTACTACAACACAACCACTAGATGATGAAAGGAAAAGTCTGGCCATTGCTGTACCATATCAAAGTCTGGGTTAATAGGCTTCTCTTAAGACACTTTTTAAACCCTAAAATTTCAGACCCTTTGGTCACCCTTGGTTATTATGGGTATATGCAAGCAGAACCATGCAACACTGCAGAGATACACAGCTTGGTTGGGTATCAGAAGCAGTGTAACCAAGCTCACCAGTCCAGATAAGCTTAGCTTGACATTCATAATTAGCCCTCTTTTAGAGCTAATTTTAGTAAACATGGCCATGCCATGTTGCTATACCCATAGTAACAAGAACTGGAATGATCAGATGCTTTCTGATGGAGCAAGAGAGCCATTTAAAGCAATCCAGCAAAGTAATCCTGGGTGTAACTGAACTGTAATCACTGAACTGACTGAAATCAAGACATCTGAAGATCTACATCTGAAAGAGACGCCACTGAGACAATTCACAAATTAAATGTAACCCTATAATATCTGATTTGGAAGCATTTGATCTGAAGTTAATTTTCCATGTGATAGTGTCAGTGGCTAATACATCATGACATAACTCTTCGTTTAACAGCACATTAGAAAAAACATTACATCAGTACATTTAAGTCATCCTAAAAATGTTTTTTTTTAATTTTTTTATATGATGTTAATCCAAGTTTCATGACTTGTTGACTGAACAAATTGAAGCTCAATAGACAGTTGGATGTCATGTCTTGGTTTGTAAAGTGATAACTTTGTAAACCACATTTGATTGATTTTGAAGCTTCAAGAAGTATATAAGCTCAGTGAGCTAAACTCATTTCATATGTTCACACGTGAGAAAACCTATTTAAAGAAGAAACATGTTGACAGATCTGATGTCACAACAAGTAAAATCTATGATGTTTCCTATAAACTCTGGTAGCAGTTTCTCTCTTTTCTTTTTTACTGAGTATAACCACACAGGTACAGACGTCTGCATGCTACATTAATCCATTTCAGATGGAATGGAGATTTGTTGTTCTTCCCATGTGTTTTATTTTAGATTAACAAATAATAGGTATTACTATTATTACTTATACTGCAAAACTCTGTAAAGCTTCAGGCATCAGTGAAAGCTCTGTTGGGCTGAGACATTCTAGAAACACAAGGAAAACAGTTTACGATATATGTGTATAATCTGAAAACAACCAATTTCTGAAATACAATATATTGCTAGATGTTATTGTTACTTCCAAATCTATTATCTCACTGCTATGTTTCATTGGCAATGAAAACAGTGGTTTGGAAATTATACAATTTTCTCCATATAAGTAATCCTGTAGGTTCTTATCTATTTATAAAAAGTTGTAATTTCATAAATACCTTTTAAGATTTTCCAACATACATTTTATATCTTTTAAACATCTTAAAACATTTTACACTTTTCATGATGTCTCTTAGACCAGCCTATGGTCACTAGCACCCCAAAGCTGTCAGGAAAATCACTGGGTTTTGCTAGAATGACTAATAAATAAGTCCACCTACCTTTAAAGTGAATGGAAAGTCCAACATTGTCTTCTGCAGGTGTTAAATAAAATTCTAAAAACTCTCTGCAAATTCATGTAACCCAAGTAAGAATGTAACAAAAAGAATATGTAGCATTTAGCTTAACTGCCCATTTGTTAATTCTACATTAGAGGGCAATATCAGCCATAATTTGTGCATAGCTGTATATGCTTTTACTACAGTAGTTCAGCATATTAATCTTTTTAGCAGACTGAATCTTGTAACTAAGAGTTAGCTCTTGCTAAAGAGCTTGCAATAAGTTGAAACTGCAGCCATTTGTGTGTTGTTCACCATGCATCTGAAATCCTCACAACAATTACAGATATTTCAAATACAGCAATTAACCATCAGAATAACTCTGAGATGCATAGTTATTTGGATTTGTCAAAATGATTCAACCTTTTTTTTCCAACCACAGACAGGGGTAAGAGCCTTATTTTTGTTGTTTGTTGTTTTGAAGAAAAAAACAAATGGGTCACAACACATTTTTTGAACAGTTATAATTGTTAGTGTTCTAATTCCCACTGAAAACTGAGATTTAGGACAAGATCAAAATGAAAAACAAACGAAAAAGAACAGTCAATTGCATCCAAAACTGTGAGCCTCACTCTCTTTTGCCTATCCCTGAAGATGTCCAAAGTCCATATATACATAAGAAAGCTAAAATTCGGTTTCCACACTTGTACAAAACAGCCCAAGCACTACTGTAGTTGAGGTATCTCACCTCGATCTAGCAGAATCAGGCTGTTTAGAGGACACAGCACTGGCTACTGCTTTCTTTGAAACAATGTTGGTGTTGGCAGTGGCTGCAGTTGCCCTCTAACACTTCAGTAGTTCAATAGAGCGCTCATGCACGTTGCAGGAGAGCACGGTTCGGTCCTTCCCACCGCCAGAGAGAATTCAGAAGTCACATCTTCCAAGGAAGTGCCCTGACCATCAGGCTATTGGCTAACCTGGGATAGAGGCTGGGATTAAGAAACAAGGCCAAGCTATGGATCATGGGTGGGAGAGGTCCTCCTGCTAACACTAAGGCATCTGGGGCCCAGGGAATTTTAGACTGCATGATGCTTTGCCTGTCTAGTTTAAGTCTTGCTCAGCCTGCTGATGTTTAGGCATAAATTTTCAGGGGTCTAACTTTCTACATTTCTTGAGTAGGGGAACAACATGGCAGAGTGAATTCCAAGCGAGGGCCAGCTGCCTAGACATTAAGACTTGCAGACCCGAACACTTTTTAAAATCTCAGTCTTCACCTATCCCATCTTATGCCAAAACAAAAAACAAACAATTAGAACCGAGAAGTTTCTATATGCTTGTGAATGCTATCTGTTTAAAACCTCATTCCACCTGTACTGAGCCACAGAATCTGCTGTTACCACTAAAACCAATAATCAGAACTCCTGCAAGCCAGTAATAGATATCAGTGATATGTGCCTCATGCAAATCATGAGCTATTAGTAATACAGAGAGACGCAAAAGTGTTAACAAAATGCCGACCTTCTCTTATCCCTATTACTTAATCTAACTTTCATATTTTTTTGTACAGATATTTATGGTAACCTTACAATTCACATAAACAAAAAAGTGATGTCACTACATAAAAATTTATGCTGGTGGCATGTTATTACTAATAAGTCCAAGAAAATCTTTTGCTGAGTTTCTACAGGTCTGGGAATACTAAAAGAAAAGATACAGCCAAACTCTTTACGATATTCAGATGAGTATGCAACTCTATCCCTTTCAAATTATTTATAGAGGTTGTAATGTCTTGAGATTCAGCAAACCAATACAGAGGACATATTATAGCAAGCTTTACATCCTTGTGTATTTCCAGAGCCACGAAAGAATTAATTAATAATCTAATGACAAAAATTCAGACACATTATATAAATATCAGCTATCACAAGATTACTGACTTGACACTGATCTTGTACTCCTCTATATACTCCAGGTATAATAACAGCTGTGGTAGTTTAACCATGGGTTTAAAAGGAAAGACACTAGGATGTGGCTTATCTTTTCCTACCTTTTCTCTCATATCCACAAATAATGTGTCTGTTAGAACACCATTTCTATTTTAACTAGGAGTAACTATGCTTGCCATTTGAAATTAAGACTACACAGCATGAGGAAGAAAAGAAATCAGCCTAAATAGCACAGCTGATTAAATAAAGGACATTACTTCTTCCTACAAATATTGTTCCTTTTATCTTCTCCAATGTCAGACTAAGAATTGAATAAGCTAGTTAGTCGTCTCATCAACCCCAGATGTAAAGAATGGCCAGATAAGGTGAAGCATCCTTCTTCATCTCATTAGGCAGACAGACATAAGACACAGGGCTGCTAACTGACATGGAAACCATCCACAGCTATCTAAACTTTCTGTACTCTGGGAGATTGCTGACCTACATATTCACAAAAGGAATAGATCAAAATGTTGGATAAGAAGCTGAACAGACCTATGTTTTATTTAGAGAGAGGGTTTGTGTGAGAACTCAGCCCTCATGCACAAGTATCCAGATGTCAAGCAGCGAAACGGAGTATACACAGGTGCACAAGCTAGCATATGGGTGCATGGAGATAAGCAGGGTAGAGAAAGGCCACAGTGACCTACACATCCTGGTCTTTTTCCAAATCACAGAGGCACAGATGGAAAGAGCCAGTATCCTGCACAAAACAGCAGTGACAAAGTCTGGTAGCTGTACATCATGAGAAGCAGAAGGTTTTCAGTGGTCCTGTTATGGTCTCCTAAGTCAGATTATGGTTGACAATTAAGTTGACATAAGCGAAGTCCATTGACAAAAGAGATATCTTGCCTTTTTCCCTGCGTCATTCCCCAAGTCCTCACACTAGCTGCTTGTTCTTGCCACAAGGCAAGCCCAGTCAGACTAAAAGGTAATTTGACAACAAGAAAATAATATTAGTTTTCACCTGGATCATTTTCCTGACAAAGCAGAGCCATAGCCCATAGCTAATGCTACTGGAGGCACAAGGAAGGCAGCAGGACACACAGGGAAGGACTGGGAATAAAATGGCACCTAGCACAGCACCTTAAAACGATCATCAAACTGCTAGTTGTTCCCATTCAACAGAAAAACATTAGCTGAGGGTGACTGCCATGCCCTAACTCTTCTGTTCAGTCTGCTTTTGCACAGTATGCTCTTGAGAACGAGCCATGCCTACAGGACTTTTGCCAGGAGCATTAAAAAAAAAAATCAAGTTCATTTATTCTATTAGCATTTTATATGGTGATTAGCGTCTAATTACAAATCATTATAGTAATGGTGCAGCTAGCAAGTATATCCCAACAGCACTATATCTCCAGCCTCATTATTAGAGGAATAAGTCATCACCTGCAGGAACTGAACCTGGATTTTCAAGTTAAACCATGATGTGCTATTATTATGGCTAGAAGTTAGATCTCTTATCCAAAACTGCCTCAGACTTCACAGTACCAAAATACACACACATAAATTATAGCCTTCCCTCTCCCCCTGCAAAAGCCTATACCAAGTTCAGAGTGCTTTTTGATTCGCATGCTCCTGGGGGCCCATGTGTCATCATTAACTCTCTGCATGGGTCATCACCTGCAGGTGCTTCAGTCTTGGGTTCCCAAAGCACAAGCTTATACTACTTGAGCTGGACAAGCCTAGTCAGGCCAGAGCTTTGAGGAGGACTTTTCATTATTGTAAGCTACCCCAAAACAACCAACAGGGCTCTCAAACAGACCTTACCCACCCACTGCTTTCATGCAGGAGGGCTCTTTCCACCAGGCTTGATTTTAGACCTGCAACGCAGCAGCTTTCTGTGTTGCAACAAACTCCATACAGTCTCTTTCAAGGCCTTAGAAAACTTCTTTCCATCCTATCAGGAACTTAGCCATACGCAGACATGCTTCATGCTCTTCTGCAGTTTCCCATACTCTGGTGTGCTGCATTTCCCTGTTCACTGCATTTTCACATATCCCTGTATGACATATGCATCCTGAGTGTGTGCAACGACTTTCAAGGAGCACAGCTTCCCTCAAAAAGCTCCTCCTGTCCCAGACAACATGAACATCAGTCATCTCAGAGACCTTTATAAGGGAATAAAATAGACAAACAGTTGATAAAATGGTTATTGTCTGTTGCACCCTGCAAACTAAAAGTGTTTGTGCTAACCTTTCAAATATATACAGTGTTGTCACAGTATCAGAAACAACGAGGTGACCCCAGCTGGGATGAAAAATGCTTTGATCAGAACTTTAAAATGAATCACAAATCTGTTTACTTTTTTAGTGATACACAGACATGCATGCTTTTTATCATGATAAATATTTACCAATAGGAATCTTTTAAAGTAAATGATCCCTTTTGAAATAAAAAAAATAGAGAAATGATAATCAGTATATCTCTGTTTGCAGCCCAAACACTGCAATATGCAAGACTAAATACAAGATAAGTACATTAAATATTAGATAAAAATGAAATTGCTCTTCTCCTAGGAGGTTTCCAGTCAACTTGGTAGATCCTCGTACAGTAACGTACAAAGCTGGTATAAACTTGCGGAGCAAAGGGCAACAGCAGCAACATTAGGCTGAGGACTGGCCTGGTATAAACATCCTGTGAGGGGAGAAAATCTGTGCCATGCTGTATGTCTGGGAACAGCAGGGCCGCTTTAAATTCAGCTGTATCAGTGTCCAAGGCCATTCTTATATGCCATTTGTGTTTGGCATTTCATGTCACAGACATTTCTTATACTTGCGTAGACATTCCTTGTGCTTTTCCATGAGCCTCCACTTCTGGTTACTGCAGGATGCTGAGCCGAGCTAATTCAGCATGGTAAGTCTTGGGTACTTACAATTATAGTTGAGCATATGTTTAAAAGTTTTGCATAAAGGGTGTTTTAAATGATAGCCAGCCAGTCATTACTTTTCAGGACATTTTTAGAACTGTCTGTAGAGGGAATACAAGAAATAACTTGGCCAAACATGACCTGTGTTTAGTCTGTGAAATATAAAATTTATGTCAATATATAGAACACAATGATAGACTTAATTGCAACCTTAAATCTTTTATGTAGGACAGCCTTTTCTTTTTTTTGAAAGTCTTAATTTCGTTAAATCTAATTTTCCACAGTGAAATATTTAGTCAGGCCTACATTTTCATACAGTTCTGTAGGAAGTGGATTTCTTTATATATTACGATACTGATAAAAATGATTGATGCCTATCATTTCACTTCACTTTTATCTTCCATTTTCTTGAGCAAATTTAATGTCTTAGCTAATGGAAGAGAGAGACTCCTGTTTCCAGAATCACTGGTCACTCCAAAGGGAAAATCAACCCTCTTAAATGCTGTGAATAACAATTCACAAAAGATTCGTATGACTTATGTGCTCACATTTGGGAATATCAAGCAATAAAATTGGTATCTATACTTTTAGTTGCTCCTTTTCTTGTCTAGAATATTAATATCAGAAGACATGAATCTCTCTAGAAACATAGAAACCACTTTGTAACACTGTACTCCATGCATATTGTCTTGCATGTTTCCCAAGGAATCACTGTCCAAAGGTTATCCTGGTATCCTGACTCTGAATTAGAAGACTTGAGGAAGAGCCATAAGATAAGGATATATAAATTATAATAAGAACAGGTTGCTTTTATATCCTTTCTAATTTAGTTACAATCACTGTCAAAAAAATGGATTATATACTGCTGTCTTCTCTTCTTATTACCATCTTTGTCATAATAATGAGAATTCCAAACTTTAATGCCTGTCAGTTTTAGTAGGATGCTGCATAGTTCTTTAACATTTCTGCAGCTATGTCGTTTTATTGGCTGGCTTTTCCACTTCTTTCACGTTTAAACCATGATAGCTTACAGTAATGAACTGGAATAGATAACCAATCCCATAACAGCATATTGAAAAGGCCAAAGCAGTTCATCATTGTGTAATCAATATACTAAATCAGACAACATAAATCTTATTTTCATGGAAAAGGCTAACAAAACATGCTAACATGAATTTATATCAATAAAGATAATTTATAAAGAGAAAACAGACCCATCTTACAATGTTATTGTTTTTTATACTAGAGTATTACACCTTGGCCTAGCACAGATATTGTTGAGATTTACATAGTTAAGACTGTTATAATACTTTAAAGATATATGCACACAATCCAAATATTGTTTTTAACACCTACATTTTCCTTATTTCATTTAAATGATAATATATATATTTACAAGATTATATCATTTTCTAAAAGACTGGACTGTTCATAAGTAATAAAATTCAGTAAATGCTGGCATTATTTTGCCCAAAGAATCTGCTTTTATGCCCTGATAAAACAAAGCCATTAAACACGTTTGAGTGCAGGAAGACACCAGACCTGCACTGTGGGCACACGTTTACCTGTGAGGCCCTCAGGAAAGCGGGTGACAGCTGACGCAGCAGCTCATGCCACCCCAGCCGACTCCCACACGAGGAAGCAGGGTGTCAAGGGATGGGCATGGTGAAATCTTCCAAGGGCCTCTCTCCAGTCTGTAATTTGAGCAACTACACTGGAAGATAAAGGGATGTTAAGAATACAAATCAAGCACTCCTGAAATATAAAACATGCAACTAGCTTGGCAAATAAGTGTTAATTTAATCTTCATGATGAAATGGATCATAACACTATCACACTCCAAAACCCTATTTTTCCACTATCCAGTAAAAGCTGAGACATCCATTATTTATTGGTACTTACCTATTCTATGCTTAGGTTCTTTTAGCATGCCTAACCCAATGCCTGCAATATAGACAAACGTATTAATTATATCCTGAATATGTCCTTGCCATTAAGTGTGAGTACTTCACAAATATGTTCATCCACTTATTTCTACAGTATTGATATAAGATTAGACAGCAGTATTATTCCCATTTTATAGATAGAAAACTAAGGAGCCAAAGATCGAGACATAATTTTTTCTCTTCTTTTTTAATAACCTGTAAGGGCCGGAAGCATCTTCAGTAGAGATGAAATTGTTGAAGATATTAGCTGCCAATTACTTAAGGCTAAATCTAAGTGTATGGAGGGTCTGAACTGTTTTTTCTATCTTTATTATGCATTTTACTAAAGCAGCTGTAGATTTTACATTCATATTCACCTGTTGAGTCCTACTGTAGAACAGCTGAGTACTTCTATCTTTAGGGTAAAGTTGTAAGGATGGAAAACATCTATATTATTTATGGGAGTAGTTGATACTGACTTCAATAGTTAATGATTTCCTCTGTACACACCCCAAATTAGATGAGGAATATGCCTGCAGGAGGAAGAAAAAATGTAAATGGCTTTCTGACTGCTATTTATTTTGGTCAAGATAATACCTTAATTTCAGATTCCAAGTGTAGAGATTAATGTAACAAATATGCATGTTTGCACAGCTAAGGTTAAGATGAAGTCCAGAGTAAATGTTTTATCCCCAGGAAAGTGATGGTCCTGTGTAATGCTAGTGACAGCATTAATGTAGATAGGAAGGGAGCCCAGGTAGCAAAGACTTTCAACTTGACAGTCAAAGATAACATATATTTTATTTTAACAAAGATTCAATGAGTCTGTTTTCATATAAATGTCACCTTAGTCAAACAGATTTCTAAACTGGAAGTTTGTTTTTCTAGGCTGCTAGGCGAAGAATAGAGATAAACAAGATCTTTGGATAGCATTAAAAACAATATTTGTGTTAGACTGCTTGCCAAGAGTTGAAGATGAATATTGAAAAATAAGTACCTCATATTTCTCTGGGTCATGCTCCACAGTGGATATTTGCATTTTGAAATATACAGAAACATAGAAAAGAGCTTTAGTCACCAATCATCAGAACCTCATCCAGCACTCATTAAAGTTGGAGCAAAAACTTCCATTGACTTCAATGGAGAGTGGATCAGGCCCACAATACTCTTGACCAGACTCTGTTTAGTTTATGACAAACGTTGATATTGGAACAGAGCTTCTGACAACACAAGACATTGCCAAGGACAGACCTGCAGCAATGCCTGCTTCCCATATCACTGTTGGGAGCTCCTGGAAGGAAGAAAGGAGCCACCTGTGACTGGAGGAGAAGGGCTATTTACAGAGCAAAAGGGGAATGGAGAGGAGCCATGGAGACAGAGAGGTATGGGAGGGGGCACAGGAGAACAACTGTTGAGGAAAGTGTTGGTCTGGGCTGCAAATTAGAAGGGGGGGAGCAGGGACAAGCTTTGGGGAAAGCTTAGCTGGACCTGCTGGCAGCAAGTGCTGCAGGAACATGGTAAAGTCTGGAGGTGCTGGAGGAAGGCAGGCAAGAAGCTGCTAAGGAAGGCATCAAAAGAGGCAGAGTAAAGAAGACAATGTTCAGCAGAAGCAAGACACATGAGCTGCTGTGGAAACAGTCATGTCAGGAAATACAGAAAGGAGTCTGCTTGATGAAGGTTGGGCTGTAGCAGTTCAGTATTGCAGCTTTGAGGACCACGTGCTCAGTGAGGCATATAGACATGTTTCACTGAAGAGCAAGGGAGGAAGGTACTTATGAGAGGGATGGACTGCATAGATTTATAGCAGGCTTACTTATCCTTAAATATGTCTTAGACGGACTTCAGTGGGACTCACCAGGTCCCTCTAGTCAAGGCTTTTAAAGAACTGGGAGCTAAATCACTGCTAGAGAACATTGAAAAATACATGAAGTTGCTATTGCAAAACTGCATAAAAATAAAGTAAACACATAAAACCAAAAGAGAAATCTCTGCATTATATTGCTTGATTATACACTTTATTGCTTCTGTTCTCTCAAAACTTACAGAACACAATAGCTGCATTTCATTCCTTTATTCAAATTAAACTAAAACAGATAAAACCTGGAGTCATTGTACAAAGTTAATAGAACATAAAGATATAACCTGAGGGTGGCTTTAATGGTTTGCATTCTATATTGTTTTCCTGAATCTTTGAATAAATATTTCTCAGTACAATAACTTTTAAATTAGATTATATCCAAGAGGCTGATGAAATTACAGAACTGCTCAATTGCATTGTTCCCCCAATGTAAGAAAAAACATGGCTGAATGGATTTCTGATAAATTTTAGATGTTTGTGCTCAGTTGGTCTGTGTATTTTTTGCAGTACTGTACGTCTGATAGAGAATTCCAGTTCTCAGGTATTCTGTTCTACAGCACAAAAATTTGCAGTTAATACATTTGAAATACAAAGCTACTAAAGCCAAATTATTACTTAATTTTATTATTCACATTAGTGATATTATAGCAATACCTAAAAACCTCAAACAAGACCAGGACTCAACAGATGAATGAGCCTTGACTGCCTGGAGAAAGAAATTGTTGAAAATGAGGTGAAAGATAAAGTGGTATCCTCTTTTCTCAGCTAGGAAACAACAGACAAGAAGTCTGTGACGAAGTAGAGGATTAAGCCAAGTCTATTGAATGTCCAGCATTTTAACCATCCTTTCCTCTCAAATTATTTGCCAAGGCACTGTGAATAAGCGCTACCTGTGAATAAGAGTTATAGGCTGTAGGCCTTTAAACTTTAACACAGATGAAAACCATTTCTTACTCAGTAATATCCCATACTTTCTCTGTAGGTCATAAGCCATTTTGTCCACTCAAATAAATTAAAAAAAAATGCTTTTAAATGATATTGGAAATGACACAAATGGATGAGCCCTTGAAAAAAATGAGATAACAGCTTTGTATGAGCTGAGTGGCTGATGTAGTGCTAATAAGTTACCTGTCACTGCTGTGATTTGACAAGAGACCTTTAGATCTGAAAACAACAGCATTTGTTAAAAGAAAGACTGCAGTAGTAGTCAGTATCTAACATTCTCTTTTTTCAGCCCCACAGTAGAAAAGAACCTTTCTTTTTTTTTTTCCTGACCCATAAAATTTGCCACCTTCTGGCACTCTATATCTCTTCATATTAGGTCCTAATATCCTGATTAAAAAATAATAATAATAATAAAAGGAATAGATGTCATATCCATGGCACACATGCCAGAAATAGAATATATTGCTATAGTAAATGGCAGAACAATTATTCCGGGCTAGACAAAAAAAAACCCAAAAACAACAAAAAAAAACCAAAAAACTTTTGTCCTGCTAGTAATCCCTGTAAGGATGTGTGAAATGTGGGCAATCATATAGTGGTGTTTTCTCAGCCCACTGAGCAGCTTGCAGGGACCTGCAGCTGAGGGACTCCCAAGCCAGAGCTGGTATCCCATATTTAATGGTTGCTTTTAAAGCTCTGTAAAGTTTCACAATCATGCTGTTCCAGAGCAAATTGTTCCACAATATAATTTATATAAGGAAGTGTGAACAAGAACCTTTATCTTTTGTTCTTGCCACCTAGTAATTTCATATAGTTCCCCCTACTTTTGGTGTTATAAGAACCCTGAAGAACTTTTCTCTGTGCCATTTACAGATGTCTATCATTTCCCTCTTCAGTCATGTATTTTCCAACTATGCAGTCTTAATCTATGTAGTAACTTTTTGCTGGAAATGGGAGTTGTCCTGTGTCCTTCCTCATCCTTACTGTTCCTTTTGCAGTTATTTTCTCATTTGGCTATAATGGATCAGGCAGAGGGAGGGGGAGAGGAAGAGGGAGAGAGAGAGGGTCAGGGGAGGGAAAGGGAGAGGGAGAGGCGAGGACAGGGGAAGGAGAGGAATTACATGGAATATCAAGATGTGGACAAGTCATAGACGAGTATGGTGGTCTAATGACATCTTCACTTTTGTTCCTAATACTCTCTATCATGCAATTTGTTCCTGAGTGCTACTGATGACTGATCTGAGATTTCCGTTGAACTCACTGGCATTACTTCAAGATCTCTTTTCATAGTAATAATAGCTAGTTCTGAGCCTATCACCAAATACATATAGTTTAGGTTGTTCTTCCCCTCGCTCACCCCATGCACGTTACTCTTAACTTATTAGCATTACCTTTCTACTGCAGCAGTATTCTTCAATGATTAGCATTGCATTTTATCTGCTACTCTGACTCACCATCATAACATAGTTCTGTGTTTCACAGTTGGATTTCATTTACTACACTGTCACACTTACTACTCCATCAGCAAACTCCTCCTGCTGCAGTGCTGGGGACATTCTTGCTGGCTTCTCAGCCTAACGTGCCACCTGTAACGGAGCTGAAGCTGCACTCTGGGTCTGTGCTAGTCCAACACTAAAGCAGGTGGGCAAGAAATGGGAGTTACTGAGACTGAACCCCTCACTGGGGAGCTTGAGGCAGGGGGATGTGTTCCTCTGTGGACTTGACACCAACTTCAGTTTACTTGTAAGTTAACTTTTTGGCAATTTGGGCAAAAGACATGAAAAAGGTCACGTTGCCACTGGAGAAGGATGAAAAAATATTAATCTGAAAACTATACATCTTAAAAAATTAAAAAAACAATGTGCTTTTCTAGTTCAATGAGGTGCTAAAGAAAACCCAGCTTTATCATACTTCAAACATGTACATAAGTAATTGGAGGCTTGGGCTCCCCCCTCTTCAAAGCAGTCAGTATGCTCAACTTTGAACAGCTCAGGTAATGAGGCCTCAGATAGCAAAGACGTGGCAGTCTCTATCTGAAATGTCCCTTAACAGCATTGTTTTAATTGCCAGAATTCTCTAAAGTCTCGTACTGGGCTGCAGACGAAAGCTGATGTCTGAAGGCATTTAGACTGCTTCTAAGGAGCTAGTTCCTTCCATTGCATTACTGGAATTTTTTGCAGTTTATCAGGAGCCTCTTAGAGCCTGGAATGATAAAACAAAAGTGGAGCAACACTCTCAGCATGAAATGAAATGCTCAGCGTAGGAACAGGTTGAGACCAGCTGCTTTTGCAAATGAAGAAAAAACCACAAAGATTCTTTTTGTTGTAGCAAGTGGGTGGTTCAGAAGAGGGTAGGAAATTAAGATGTTGTGGTGGCAAGGGTTAACCATGGCTGAACAAAATTATTTAAAACTGAATTAAATATGATGGGTGCTCTGAAAGCAAGAAGTGGTTCTATAATGAAAAAGGCCATCTATTAGAAACTAATTAGTTGTAAAATAAAAAAAGAAAACTTTAAGAAAGAAGTGACTTACTCAGTCTACACCTGCTTAGAGCCAGAGATCAATTCTTAACTCTTGTATTATTGCTTTCTATCAAGATGCAAGAAATTAGAGGGCTTACAATAAACCACAAAAATATAGCAGGCAGAGCCAGCAGCTCCAACTAGAGGAAAACTGTTTGACAGCATTTCACTATAAGTGCTTGTTCTCATTCCTTGTACACTTGTCAAACTCAGCAGCTCACTCAAGTTTTTAGGCCAGATATCTGTCTCAGAATTCTTGGAGGAAGCCATGGCTAAAACAGTTCAGCTGCTGAAAAAAATAACTCTGGGGAAAATATATTTCAACAAACACATTGGCCTGTGAGCAGAAAAAAAAAAAAAAGTGTTGCAAGTGAGAATGCTGGCTGTAAGACCCAAACCTTATTCCTGTAAGAAGCTGGGAAATATAGAGAGAATGAAACAGAGAACTGCAAGAGAGAACAGTGTATATTTAAGTAAGTACTGAGAAGGACCAAGTTCAGTACCTGCTTTTGCCTGCTAGGTTTCTATGCCATATTGAGAAGATACATTTATGTAGTGCAGTGAATGCCATGCAGGAATATCTGAATTAGCTCATGTGTGAGTATTTATCCACAACACAGTCTAGTGCTGTGCTGACGCACTAGCCTGAGCTCTGGAAACAAGGTGTCTCCGTTAACTGGCGCTTCACAGGGACTAACACATCCTCCTTCCCTACTCTCAGGGGACTGGTTAGGCTAAGCAAATGTGTTGATTCCAGCACCAGACCTGATTTGAGCATCTCTATATGTGTTCTTACAGCCTAGAATGGCTAATGAGTTGTATAAACTACAGATTTTTGACACGGAATAGCCTACCCAGATTTTAAGAAGTTGTGAGATTCAACTTCAGCTGATTGCAAATGGAGTTGCACCATGAATAGATGATATGCTACGCTCCTTGCACTCCTTAACTACTAACTCAGGTGGATTAGACAGCCCTCTCAAATTGTCTATATTCTGTAGAAAGTGAAGCTCACCGATCTGAAGTGTATGGCAGTTCTTCAGAGGACAGTTTTCTACCCATCTTCACTGACATTATTTGATAAGAAGATCAGACCGTCCCTGTCTTCTTTGAGGGTAGACAAGGGTTTGGTGAAGCAGTGCCTGCACTAGCCAAACTAGGTCCCATCTTAAATATCTATTATTTATTTCAATAGTTCAGTATTTCAGTAGCGTGATATCTTCTTTTCATATGAAAAGTGAAAGCAGATATACCTCTGTGGACTGACGTAGTAATTATTCAGTCTTCATAATCAACTTTTGTTTACATGTGTATAAAAGTTTTAATTCAAACTCGGAATACATCAGTTACTGTGTCCTTTTTTTTTTTTTTTTTTTTCTCTCAAACCTGAAGGTATTTCAGTTTTCCTTATCGTCTAAGACTTCAGCATCCCAGTTAGTTACAGATCAAGGTAGGATCTCCTTACACAAAATCACAGAATCGTTGAGGTTGGCAGGGACTTCTGGAGATGGATCTAGTCCAACCCCCCTGCTTAAGCAGGGCTGGCTAGAGCAGGTTGCCTAGGACTGTGTCCAGTTAGGTTTTGAATATCTCCAAGGATGGAGACTCCACAACCTCTTTGGCCAACCTGTGCCAGTGCTTTGTTACCTTCACAGTAAACAGAGGAGAATCCATTTATTGCCAGCTACGCAGCTGCTAATTTATTCTCTGTGAGCTCTACGTTGTCATCTATAAATGGATGACAGTGAAATACGCCGGCATTCCCCTTATATCACAGTGATTGTGCTTTTTGTATTGACCTGCACATCTTCTAAGAGCCCTAACTTCTTGCAGACTCCACAATATTTATCACAGAATTGACAACAGTTAATATCATGAGCCTATTTCCGAGAACATATGCACTCAACCTTTGATGGTGGTCCACGCTGTGTTTTTTGTTTGACCCCCAGTCTTTTTGCCACACAGATTTTGTGAGGTTGTTGCAACACTAACATCCAGTATCTTTCTCTTACTATCCACCTCCAGTATCTTTCTCTTACTAAATCCATTTGTTCTCATTTTGAGTGCATCAGTGGATACAGAAAAATTCCTCACTCTCTAGTAGTATTGAAAAGAGGTTATTCTGTACACTTTTCAAAATCCCAGGAAATACTTTATCTGTTGAACAGGAGCTGTTTGGTTGTACAACAAATAGTATATTTCAGCCTCATAATTATCAGTGAATATTACATATTGTCTTTCACAGCAATGGACTAGTCTTTCAGCAAAAAACCAAAAGTTCTGACAAACAGCCAGGCTTCAGTCTTTTTTTTCTCCTTCTGGATGTTACAGTCTAATTGCTGCAGGCTGCAGCTTTAATTTCACTTCCAGTAGGTCTCCAAGGTTACTCACTGTATTCCTGGTTGAAGTTCTCATCAACATCACTGATTGCTGTGTCTTTTTGTCTTTCAGCAATTGAGCATAAAGGGAAATGATAAAGATATAGTCAGATAATTGTCTTTATTAATTTCACAAAGTTTAGTTCCTAAGTGCTCCACTGCTCCAGGCAGGTCCAATGGCTTTCTCAACAAAAAAAGAAAGCCTGCTAGAGGACTTCCAAACTATTTGAAGGAATATCAAATTTCTTGAGACTACCCTTTCTATTCCCTGGAAAACAGTCTGCTTAGTAGCCTGCTCCTGCTAGCAGTCCTGTATACTCAGTTCTGGACAAACCAAGGTGGCTTGTTTTTTATCCCAGAATGCTCATATTATACAAGCTTAAGCTGTTTGTATTGAATTATGGAATGAAAAATTAAAACTCAACCTCCAAGTTTTTTTGGTCCAGAAATGGGATATGTTTAAACAGACACAGCTGAAACAGAATCATGTAAATATCTTTAAAGGATGTTAGAAAAATATATGTTTTTTTTCCACACAACTTCACTTTAGAGCTTTAACAAAGGTTACATAGGCTATTTTTGGAGTTGATATTACAACTTTTGGCTTAGCTAAGTAAGAAAATACAGTCTTAAAATTGCTACAGTGAGAGAAGGGCTGCCTAACACTTGCTTTGCGACATGCATAATAAAATATTCCTGCACTAGAAATCAAAAGACTTTCAGAAAACTGAATTCCCCGTATACTTGGGAGACTAAACGTACTTGGAGCAAGAATGAAACAGACTTTGTGATATCATTGTAGTATTTCTAGGAAAGATGAGTCATGGAGCTTGACCAAATATAGTATTGCTGTAGGGAAGCTAGCCTTTAGTTGACGCTTTTCTCTCTCTCTCTCTCTCTCTCCCCCTCTGCGGGAAACAGGCTCAGGTTTCTCTTGTAAAAAATCTGAGAAAACAACTTTCTTTTTTAAACAAATCCAAGAAATTTCATTGAAATATTCTAATGGTAGACACAATCTATAGAATATAAAATATACATTTCAAACCTCAGATTTGAAAAGCACTTATATCCATGCATAATTTTAAACACACAAGCAGTCCCATTGGAAATGTAAAAGGTTTCAGGGAAATCATCTTCCTCAAATCAGTGGGACTACTCATGTGCTTCAGTACTTTTCTGCTACAAAGACCACGCTACAATTCTACTGATTTTTTTTTTTTTTTTTTTTTTTGATGCTTGGGATGAGATGAACTAAGAGAACTGAGATGGGAAAAATAGAATGTAACAGAGTCTCACATAGATGTAATTTTTTCATGTGTCAATACTCAGTATTAAACTTCCACTCTTCTTAGAAATGTGCAAGCAACAATAAAACAAAGCACTAAAATTCTGCATTAGGAAAAAGATAATATTTCTATCTACTCACTCACCCCAAGGAAAAAAAAAAAGTTTTACCTTGATTACATCCTCATTTAAGCAATTTTTACACCTGTGCAATGCATTATTCTTGATTATACTGATATAAATCAGAGAAGAATCGAGACAAGCTATTTTAACATCCTGTTCAAGTAGTTGAAAGGTCCATTCGTATTAGCTTGGTAGTTGCATTTAAAAACAACATTCAATAATATGTGACTCATCAAGTTAAGCTGGTTTGTAATATAGCCTGTTTTTAAACATTAATTTGCCACTAGTTCACCAAGAAAGAACAAGCTGTTAAAGGCTGGCTAACCATGTTTAAACATGTTTTGTAGATATGATGGATAAGCCAGTGCAGACTGATTTAAAGAGAAGGTTTTGACCCAGTCTTTTATTCCAGCTCATTTTTTTTCCCTAAAAGCATGTTTCAGTTACAGTTTGTGACTGTATTTAGAAATGTTTTCCCACAAAATAATCTTTGTTATATAACTGTGAGTTAAATGATATATTTTACATATATGTAAATATATATATATATATATAATGTGAGTTATGAGATTCTCAGCTGATGCAGATTGCTATGGGTCCTCTCACTTGCATGGATCTTCATGAATTCAGATGTAGATTAGCTATCATAGGCATTGAAGATGTAAAGCCTTATATAAGTGTTAACTATTTTATTTTATTGCTGTTATTAATCCTACAGGAGCTCTCCCTATTAAAATCAGTTGCTATAAGAATATTGACAACACTGATTTGTCTGACCAACATGTTCTTTCATTCCCATTGGAACTAAAACATTCTTAAACCAAAACAACCATCAGCTGTAAAAATAATCTATTCTTTCATAGAAGGGAAGCAATTAAATACACACATTTCACAAACACCTCACAAATTTACATGGTATTGCATTCACACTTAACAAAAACTGAAGGAAAACATTACTGAAAATGTATTTTTGCTGAAGAACTATGGCATTGAGGAGTCCTTCCAAACCTCTGCAATGACAAAATTTTTGGTTTGACTTGTCAGCGGCAAAATAGGGCAAGTGAAAAAAAAATGCTATGTTCTAGAGATTACTTTTCTAGAAAATGAAACTCAAAAGATACATTCACTTCTCAAAAGACGGTTAGTTAGCCAGGCTTAATCTTCAAATGCATACTACAAGGTGATAGTTGCCACGCACAACAGATTTATTTTTTCTTTTTCCAGAGGCAGGGACTTAACCATTCCATACGCAGATTTTCCTACAGTACTCATTTAAAAATATCAAGTTGCAATTGAGCAAAACTATCAGCCATGGCTTTTCCTTATAGTCTTTCCTTTCCAGAGTTTTCCTCTTCTCATAGTAGCTAGAATTTTTCATAATTTACTGATAGAGTAAAGCTACCCAGGGGGACTCCAGGCACGCTGTGCTCCTCACAGACAGCCCTGGCCTCAGCTAGGGGAAGGTTCTCACAGTAGTCTTGACTTTACACATGATCTGCTTCTTTCCCTACACACACTAGCTAATCTCAGATATGTGCGATACTGAGGTTGTAGCAAAGGTGCTATATCAAAGTTAGAGGGTGTTTAATATCCTGCAAGCAGTGTCGTCTTATCAGCTGAAGGCAGAAGAAAGTGTCGGTCTATGGGAAGAAGTCTTGCAATTCTTATGATTTGTGGGCTGCTATATTTAGCCTAGTATTGCCCATTTGAAACCATGATTATATACTTTGTGTATTTTCCTAGCCTCTCTATCACCACTTTCTTTCAGAATAAGGAAAGAACTACACAATGAAAATGTAGGAAATGGGATTTTGTGAACACAGCAGAACATTTTGCTAGATATTGTATTGACTGGTTCTATCATCTGATTATAAAACATGTTCACATTATTCCCAGTGTTTGCCTCATAGCTAAACAGTAAAGCAGAATTCTCCTCACTCCTCCCTAACGTAATGATGTAAATCACATTCTTTGAGGAAGATGTGTGGTGCTTATTGTGAATGTTCCTATTAAAAGAGAATTGTATCTATCTTACATTGTGCGTACTGCTTGTTTTAATCTCCTAAGCATACAAAAAGGTAAAAAATGGAGCTTTCTATTGATTTCAGTGAGAGACAACATAATTACCTGAAGATGGGACTCAGCTGTTTGTCTTTGAAAAGCTGAAGCTTTGGAAAGTGCCTAACAATTCCAGTCCTCCTATTTTTCTGGCCAGCTTTATTGCTGTTAGCAAAAGAACCATGCTGTGACATGATAATGTCTAGTGCAGGTGCCTGAATAGAGAGTGTACCGGGGCTCAGAGCACCAAAGTTGCATCCTACCGAGGTATTATTTCTGGAGTGCCGATGAAGCTGAAACCTCCTGAGGAATTTAGAAGTGGGCCGCTGCAGAAGATTAATCAAAAGGATTCTGATATCAAGCAATTGCTTCTAATTGGATCTTTATGGCACTTACAGGGATAATCCTTTCAGAAACCCACTTTTAGAAAGCGACATGTAGAAAATTTCAAATGCTGTATAACTAGAGTACCAGTAATTAAAATCAGACTACCATTTGTTGTATACTTTGGAGAAGAGTGATCCCCTGGATGCTTAAAAAGGTCCTTTTGTCACTTCTAAATAATACCTGAGTTTGGAACATCCTACCTCCTCTATTTTCAGACTTCATCCTACTATTCATATCTTAGCAAACCCTGTTCTTATGTTCAGGAATACTGTGAAGTATTTAGTTCATGTTTAGGTCAGTACAGTTATTCTAAGGGCTGAGAGAATAAAAAGGGAACCCTTTAATTTAAAACTTCCTCAACAGTGGGCCAAAGCTGATAGCAGGTTAGAGCACAGATGTGTGTTAGGAATGTTACTTTTGGATAGCACGCGCACTAGCGAAGACATCCGCCCTGCCAGGGAGAAGATTGACATGACAGTTAGAAGCACGTATCAATTAGCTGAAATCAGAGTGCTTATTCTTATGCAAATTATGGATTGTGAGCACAAGAAACAAACTCAGACTAACATCTGTCATATAACACCTACAAAAGATTTCTGCTTTCATGTCTTAAGGCTGTCTTGGGTTAGCCATAAATCGTATTTTGACAGGGTTTAATAAAATACAAATTATGGAACTAGTGAGTCATTCTCAGTATTTCCATCAAACAAATTTGAATGGATGTACATTTTAACTGAGCTGTAAACAGATTAAATTGCAAATCTAATCCTCTGAACTTTCGTAGCTTTACAGATTTTGAAGGAATATGATCTTGCATTCAGAATCCATTGCTAAAGTAATACTTGAGCATGACTGTGTAATGTATTTGTTATGAGACAGGATTAGGAGGATTTACCCAGCATTATATCAGATACTGTATGTGTTTTAGATATGTGTACATAAGCAGTTTTTGTTACTTTCATTCACCAGCAAAGCACTATAAACAAAAGGAGCTGTAGTGCTCTTTAAGTCCTCTGCAGTGTGGCACGAGGCTCAGGTGCATCCTGCCGAACTGCAAGTGCAGTTAGGAGCGTAGCTGCTATAAGCTTCCTCTGGAGTCGTGGTGACTCACTCAGACCTGACTTGCCGCTGGCAGGTTGCTCCTCTGGAGATAGCTGCTGGCTGCCTGGCTCTCCCTCTCCCTGCTGTCCATGCTTTTAGAGGGAAGCCTTAGAGCAAGGATGCTCCGCAGCTTTGGCACCTCACTTAAGTGCTTTATTCCTGGCCGAATAAAAATTCTACCTTGTAGAATTGATTTTGCTGTCAAAAACATGATCAAATTTCTGCAGCAAAATATTAGGGAAATAAAATGTGAAACCTTGAGGGGAAAAGGAAAAGATGAAAAGAAAGTTCATATCTCCTAGTCAAACATTTTGATGAAAAACCTCTAAAGGGACACCTTTTGCAAAAAGAGTTGCTTGCTTTTGAGAGGGTCTGCTGAATGAATCTTATCTTGGCTTTCTGTCTCTCTTTGTTTTCATATGTTTAGTCTCTTTTGGGGTACCTACTACACACTGCTTATGTGGTTTAAGTATTAAAGAAATAAGAGAGAAAAAAAGAGGATAATTCAACTAAATGGCCTATATAGTTTACTTTCATCAAAAATTGTCTTAGCACCATAAACAGTCTCCTGAAAACTGCAGAAGAAGAGCACAGGTAGCCAAATACCTTAATAAACCTACGTACACATATAGTTGTAAATATGAATGATGTTAAATGACTCCAGTTCTTCTTCACTTACACTTTGCTGTAGCATAATCTTTGAAGGTTAATCTGACTCCCTTTATATGCAGTTTTTGGTCAACTTCTCTGGATACGTGCAAAGCTGAAAAAGCAGTCTGTATAATGGTTTTACCATTGAAGTCAGAGGGCGACTGGTACACATAATTTATCACCTATTTCCAGAAATAAGGGGTATGCCTAGGATGCAGTTTACATGCACATCGCCAATATTCAGCCTGACCACTCTGAAGAGGAAACGCGCTCCATTTCACAGATCCCACATAAGGAAGGAATTGCCTGTTTTACCACCCTTTTTCATTGACTCTGAGGAGCTTATTAGCTGAGTAAACATCTGACATTGTTTTGACCCCTTGAATGAAAGCTGTACTTCTGTAAAAATCTGAGCTGTTCTAAATCCAGAACTCTCAGTACTAAATAAGGTTGAGCCACAAAAAGATATATAAAAAAATTCAAACATTTATCTTTTATAGTTATGTTTTCAAACCAAGAAATATTTTAAGAATGAATAATTCTCATTTGAGATTTTTTTCTAAAAAGCACTTTAAAAAATTTCTTAAACAATGAGTAAATAATCTTTTTTTTTTAAAAAAAAATTTCTTTGACAAATTCTGACCAGGCCTGGAATAAGTGAAGTATTGCAGAAAGAACATCTGCATTCTTTCTTAAGAGAGAAGAAAATATATCTCTAAAGCTATTACTTATATTTTGGAACTTGCTGCCATTGTATTTATTTTGTTTTACAACAGAGAGAGAAATAATAAAAATATATTAGAAAAAGCTGTTGCAGAACATAAGTTTGCTGCTTTGGGATAAATGAGTAATAGCTACATAACTGTCAGCACACAATTGCTTTTAGACCTTCTCTCATGGCATACAGCTGTGGTTTTGGGCAATGCAATTAATTAGAGGGTGAAATCAAAGCCATGTATCTTTCTTCTCTTGTGTGATTTTTGCTCTCTGTCTTTATGTGGCTATTGTGCCCTTCTAAGTATGTTAGATGTAATTAAACTGCATTTTTCCAATGAGTGTTCCCATATTCCTTTCTTTGTGCCAAATAATATATGAACGGTCAAAGAAAAATGCATTAAAAAGTAAAAGGAATTAGTGTCGCTTGTAGATAAGAGCAAAGAAGTCCTTAAGAAACTGCTGCTCTGCGTGGTCCACAGTGCAGCCATTAAGACTGTTGGAGCTCTAGGAAAAGGAGAGATATAATCAGACAATTCACTGTTATTTAGGAGCAGATTAAATGAAGGCAGGACCTTCATTTAGGGGTGTGAGGTCCAGAATAGCTTATTTTAGATCCACACAAATGTGAAAATACTGGTAGTTCTAATGTTTATATTTAAAAAAAAATCAATACATAATTCTTTTTTCTCTTATTTTTTATGATAGTGTGGTTTTATTGAATTCACAGGCTTACTCTTAATTGATTCTTACAAGTCTGAAGCTAAATTGTACACTTGATTTTCTAACTCTGAAATGACCTTCTGCAAATTCTATGAACATAACCAAAAAGAGTCAAAGATGTTATTCCAGGAACAGGCTGAACAGAGGATAATTAATGATCCTCTGGATGTATCTGCTGATACACACTTTGCCACAAATGCAACAAGAGCCCTGGAAAAGGTTGAAGGACAAAAGGCAGCTCTCCTAGAAAAGTGTGCCCCTTGGACACATCAGTTTCGATTTTCCCAGCTTCTGCAGATATCTGACTATGCATTTATGTTAGAGCCAGACCTCTGCACTGAGGAAAGAAAAATTCATGCAAGCCTAATACATTCTCTTTGTATTTCACAACATACTGCTTAGATAGAGGACTTGCAAAGATTGTGCCCATTATAAGTTCTCTCTCTCCTATCTAGTACAAGAAAGTGATCTGTAAGAAAGACATTTATTTCCAAAGTAAAATTGTTTTAGTCATGAAATAATTCATTCATCATTCAGCATTACTAGAAGTATTAGATTATGTGTTGCCAGGAATATCGGAGAACCCCATTTCTTTGAGAGTAGTATTAGCATGTATTAAATAAGTTCCATTCTGCAGCTAATAAGTTTGTGATAGTCTTACATCTAGTCATAATAACATTTCTCAACAGGCTTATAAGAGTCTTTCCACCAGTATCTAAAACTATTTTTATTATGGGATCATAAGTTGTTCATTCTAATCACCTTATTGAAACCTCTATTTGAGGCACTAGCCACGTAGCAGTATCTCCATTTCTCCTAGAGACTTGCTTTCCATTTGTAAACAACATGATCTTAGCGAGACAGAAACCCTTGAACTCCTCTGTATTACATCACGACAGAGTTCCTTTTGTTCCCTTAGAGGGAGTGATGCATCTCATCTTAAAATAGACCAGAACTGTGCCTCTAAGTGTCTCTTTTTCTCCAATAAATATAAAGAGAGCCTCAACAAATAGCTGAAACGTAGACATCTGTGTAGCAAACAATTAAATTTACATGAAATGAAATTCCACCCTAAGGGTGTATAATTAAAGTGCAATTATATTCCTAAATTACATGGTCAGGATCCCACCCACTGTCTTTAAACTACTGTTGTTGCTATTATTTATTTGCAGTGAGCCAGAGCACACGGATCTGGATCAAGGTTGATATCTCATTGTACTTAGGCTTATACAAACACTGTCTCAAACCATGAGCCGTTCAGTTTAATTTAAGACTGGACATGAATGAGTAGAACACATAGAAAGGGGAAGTGAAGTACAACAGCAACATCATGTGACTATACTCATTAGCCATGAAGTTATGTACTCAAGCAAAAATCATCATTTATTTTCTCCATAATGAATCATCATAAATGATAGATCTATAATTTGAGAGATAATAGGAATCTCTGCTGAGTCTTATCTGGCCAAGATTTCCTTGTGACATCATAGAAAAATCAGTTCAAGTAGGATTTGGAGAAAGAAGATATAAAGCTTACCCAACGGTAAAGAGATTGCAATGGAGGTAAAAGTGGAGAATAACACAAGTCACATTTTATAACAAAAATCCCCAAAATATCAAGCAAAATTGTTTCAAAATCCTTCTGTTCTTTTTTTTTCTTGGTTTGTTTTTGCCACTTCTAATCTTAAATTGTGAAAAAATCTTTGGAATTATACCTCTCTTTGTTATGATATCTCAAAATTAATCAGTCTATGTTTGCTACGGCTCAACTACTAGTAGTAACCAAAGTATCTAGTTTAAAGTTAGCTAGTTTTGCTGTAACTTCAAGTTGTGTTGGCCTGCCCTTGGGGGAGATTTGGATAGGTGGGTTGCTAAAATGGATCCCAACTGGAGGGGGAGAGAGAAAGTTGAAGGGGTCCAGACTTGATGAAATACTCCTTACTGTCTGTTCTTACAATGCCTATTTCAATTTTAAAAAGCATGAATGGAAACAATAAAAAATGAACAAGAAAGCAGACTTCCAAATAGAAATGGATGAAAGCAAAACATATTACAGATTGATCAAAAAACAGGAGGCCCCCAAGCAGCCTTCTGGGTATGCTGTGAAAAAAACTATGAGAAAATATGTGATAGCATATGGAGAGGTGGGTGATAAAACCTCTCAAACACAAAATCTGTAAGGGGCGAGATACCAAAATCTGCTGGAAGAAACTGGCAAGATGCAGACGTAGACCATGTTTGGAAAAGCACCGGATGTACCTTGCAAGCTTCCAAGTCCTTTTAAGTAATGAACTCGTGTGGGTCTTTTTCTTTTTTTTTTCCCTCCAAAAGATGATTCGTTTCCAAGCATTAGCAAAGTGTGCAAATGTATTATGTGCATGCAAAGACACTGCTAAGTGTTGCACATGAAGAAGTCTGTCATCAATTACATTTCAAGCAATTACTTTGATATCATCTTTCTTTTGTTTACAGCAGGCTACCATGAACAAGGATGTCCCTCAGGAAAAGGATTTGGGGAGGGGAGAGAACGTAGGAAGAAAAGGGTCTGAAAACAATATTTGGCTTGAAGCTTTTTCTAAGAAAAAAATGAATCACTCATAAAGTTTTCAGTGCAACAAAAGAAATCTTGTTTGCTCACCAAAAAGGTTTGTTATAGCAATGACAGGAAACAGGAGAAAAAGAGGTGGGATCTAAAGGATTTTCAGAATTTAAAAAGGAGCCTACAGATTTTAAAGTAGCTTCACCTAGTATATAGGAGTCTTTTTTCCTTGGTGAATTTATTTTCTTTGGGTAGCTGATAATATAATAATTGGTTCCATATTCAACAGCGCTTTGGCTTTAGCCTCAGTTCTTGAATGCAAGGAAAAAGGAATGTAGTTCACAGTCACGCTTTTCCTTTTTTTTTTTTTTTTTTGGTAACCATCTGAAGAATGAAAGCATGATTCATTTCATAACAAGGAAATGATGCTGCCTCTACACGTACAGCAGGAGTTCTTGCACTTAATTTGCTTGCCTACCACCACGAGCAGTGGCAGGAAGCGTGCGCGTAGCCAGCAGAACTGTGATGACCATGCCCCGCTCTGGGAACAGAGGTGCCGTGAAACAAGTCCAGCTGAGGCCAACTGACCCTGGAGCTGGTGGTCACGCGGTGGCAGGAGGGTCAGGAAGAGGCAGCAGGAGCCTTAGGAAGGGCACAGGGCAATCCCAGAGCAGAGGGACAGACACAAGACAGCGATCTGGAGCTGGGGAAAGGACGAATAGGTGGTGGCAGTAGCTGCCGACAGCACTGCGCTCCGCAGTGCTCTGGATTGTGCTGCTGCCTGTCACCTCCAGTGCCTGGGCAGGTTAGGCCATGGAGACCTGTCATGTACAATGCAAGGACAGATGAGTAATGCTGCAGGATCCAGCCAGGACCAAGCTGGCCCCTGGTAGGTACCAAGGGACTCATTGCAGACTGTGTGACAGCAGCAACACTTTCTCCCAGCTGTCCAGTGCGCTCCACCAGCCCTCCTCTGTAGACATAGCAGTGGCTCTCTGTATCGTGTTAAACCAGGAGGAAGCTTTCAGCTTTCTGGAATAGCAGGTATTGGTATTTAGCCTTAACATAATCTCTATAGACCAGCACAGATTCAGAAGCCACTGCCCTTATCGAGATATGGGACAGCCTATCCGCTATGCTGATGCCTCTAAGACACTATTAGTACTACCTCTTGAAGATGAAGCGAGAGATACTCTCCTCTAGTCCAGCAAGGTTTGCAAGTTTTAAAATGAATATTTAAAACTATAGAACAGGGTCTGATTCGGCAGCTGTTACTCACATGAATAATTTTAATGAAATGGTGCATCCAGTCATCCACAGTACAATGATGCTACTGTGTTGGATCCATCTAAACCAAACATGTCTAGTGATAAATCAGGATCATGATGGATCATAGGACTATTTGTATATGTCAATGGTAATTCTAGAGAGTCATGACCAAAGGACGTGACCAGACACTCAGGGTTTGCTGCTGTCTCTATGTACTGAAAGATCCTGAAAAGCCAGAATCAGATTTGTAATGTCCAGCCCATCTGTAATGGCAGCACGGAAAAGAAAATCCTTAGGAAAGCGGAAAACATCGCTCTTTGTTTAATGTAAACATCTGAGTGTGTGAACAGAAATTGATATCTAAGAGTCCTAGAGAAAGAGCTTGCAACAAAAACCAGCCATCTCACTGAAATAGGTTTTTAAAACTCCTTAAAATTTCTACTTAGTAATGAGAAGATTGTTGTTATATAGCACTATCAAAGTCATTTTATATTACTTTTTTTGTCTCTCTAGTCCTGGGAAATATTATTTTCACCATCTAAATACACTTTCTTGCCTTAATTATGAAATTGCATTTTAGGAAAACAGTATTCTTTCTGTTTTGCAGTTCTCCCTCATGAGGAATGCAGACTATTACAGTATATTTGTTTAAGTACAGTGCTTACACTAGACTCTAGCTCACACATGACTCACTAGCTCAGTTTTCATTGCCTCTGGCTCTTTTTTCTTATTTACCTTGCTTCTGAAGTTCCTTGTATGGAGATTAGAAGTCTTTATCAAAAATAAGGTGAGTAAGAGGCTGATTTTAAATGCAGTTATTCAAAGCACAAAAGAGGCGATACAGTCAACTGAATTGAACCTCTCAGGGCTGGAGGGGCCTGTAGCACCACTGATGGCCCTGCTATACCTGAAGCAGAATGAAGGCCGAATACGAAGGCACCAGAGGAGGTGAGGAAGGAAGCGTGACCAAGAGAGAAAGCATTTGAAACACCTGTAAAATGTCTGCAGTGGGATTATAAGTGGATCTATAGCTTTGAACAGGATCCTGAAATGGCTGAAGAACCTGAGACATGACTGAGGGCAGGAATGAAAGTCCCTCTTTCAGATAGTGATGTGAGGGGAACATCTGCCAGCTCAGGAGGGAGTCTGAAGCTCAGCGAGATAATCGACACAGTAATAAAATCTTGTTCAGGAACTCATTTTAGGTGAGCACTTTCCACTGCAGCTACATTTTAGAGTAAGAACCTCCCTTCCTACATTTCAGTACCAAGCAAACAATAAAGATAAAACACTTCCCCCAGGCCCCTTTAGAGAGCACTAAACAAAATAGGCAGGTGGAATCTTTTGGGCTAATGACAGACCAAAATCACCATCGAGCAACTGGTGGGGCCTAATAGATGCCTGCAGATGCCTAATTAACATTCATAAAGCACTTGAATCCTTTAGATGAAAGTCAGCATACAGTTTAAATGCAAATTATTATTATTATGAGTAGTGACTGCTTCAGAAAACAATTCTGACTACTCTAAAAAAGGTACTTTATTATTCCTTTTTCTAGAAGAGAATTGAATAAAGACCAGTTTAGAATGCTTTTTTCTACACATTAATTCTTGTGGTCCCATGTAGATAGTAACAAACCCATATTAAAAGGAGCTCAGGGATCTCAAGAGTTAGGATTTCTAATAAAATCTAAAATTCATGTTAAAACTGACAGAAGATTGGACAAGCAACATTGATCGATGTGTTTGAATTTTTAAAGTGGGCTATTCAATAGTGCCATGGAGCTGCTAAAAGCATTCTATGTCCTTTGCTCGTCCTTGACCCTTAAACTGCTTTGCATCTGGATATTTAAATACTTTGCACAGCTGTGTCTTGCAGACTTTGCCTTCTCCATCTGCTTGTTTGTTTTCCTGGTTTTATTTTTCAGGCTGCTATTTTGTATAAGCAAAATTATCCTTTTATGTCTCCTCTGCCTCTCTTGTTTCTTCTCGATATTGTAAACTACAGCATCTGTGGTACTTCTCCCATTTAAGATTTATATGCTACTAGGTAGTGTGGGATAAAGATAAGAAGCCTCAATAGAATATGAGACTGATGCCCTAGTCTTAAATATAAATCCCTAAAGCTTTTTGCTGAAATTCTCCACAGAGTATCCGCTTGGTGTATGACTTCTGTTGATTTTAAAAATATGTATATCACAGATCAACAGAAAAATGGAAGATATAACATTGGCCATCTGACAGAATAAAATTACTCTTTGTATTAGCAAGAGTGTCACCTTTTTGTCAGATAATCTGAATATTCTGACATTAAATCTTTCTAAAAACTGGGTATATGACCCAAGAAAAGTAGTGGTTCAATTCTAAATTTTGAAGCATTTCTGTCTTTGGGCCAGGATGCTTACATAATGAAAGAATGTGTCCTGACCTTTTTATCTGTGAAGGGTGGGAAGCAACTTCAGATTCAGAGGTTTATCTATTATATCCTAGAAACAAATTGGGCCAAGTTTTCAAGTTCTATATCCCAGTTATTTCTGGATTATTCAGCTTTACTCTTCTGAACCATTTCATAAAGGAAGTGAAAAATTAATTCCCCTGCTTAGCTATATACTTAAATATGAGCTCAGCTTTCAGCACACACAGATGTTCCCTGCTTAGCAGGGTTGGTATGAAAAAAACAAAACCAAGTGTGTTTTGAAATGTTAGATTCTAAGAATCTGATAATGGCTCATGAATGCAACTGATGGATGACTCTGTTATGTCAGTACCATGGTATTCTTACCAGATACCAAAAATAGATAAAATGGGACAAAAGATAAGGGTCACATACTGAAGACCTATAATGCTTAAATACCGTACAGTGCTCATATTCATTAATGCACCCTACTCCTTTGCTCCCTATGGGTGGTATCCTGTGCAGAGCCCTAGCTATGTGAAACAAATTACAAGATCAGAATCTTACCTGTTTAAATAAATCTCTCAGGTTACCCTCAAATTTCATTTGTTAGGTTTTATAACAGTTGCTATATGCTGTTGAATTATCATGAAATGTTAAGAGCAAGACCGCATGCCCTACTGAATTGAACAGAAGATTAGGAAACAGGAATCACTAAAGTCTAATTCTGAGTGACCTTGGGGAGAGGGAGGGAAAGAAGGTAATCCGAAGCTACGATGAAAATTTGGCATTATCAGCTTTGCTTTTTGACACAGTCTGCACTCAATTCACAGGTGATGCACGGCACTTCTAGGACCCATTGACTTCAATGAAATCTTAGAACTGTTGGAGGGGAGCTGGCTGAGCCTCACCAGACAATCAAAACACATCCCAGTAAATTCCCAGTACTTCTATAAACAATGAGAAAACACCACCATGAAAAAGAAATCTTAAGTAAAAACAACATCATGCTTTGGATGATTGTGTAAACTTTTGGGTATCTAACTCATCCTCTTCACTGAGTCCTAGATTCACAGACTTTAGAGGAAAGACTGTTAAATTAACTGATCTTCATCTCCTGTTTACCACAGATGCCTAACATTTCCCCAAATTACCCCTAAACTGAGCTCAATAATTTGTGTTTGATGGAAGAAGGTGATTTTATCCACATGTCACCATTCATCAGTTTCTCCCATGTCAGTAGTGTAGCCCACTGTGTACTAATTTTAATTAGGCTATGGCTGTATTAAGAGTTGCTACTAATATTTTATTCTGCAGTTGTGCTCAGGAATCCCAGTCATGGACCATTTTGCTCTCAGTGTTCAGAAATGCAACAGGAATTTGTGCCCTGCATCCCACAGATTACAGTCTAAAATAAGTCTCTTGGGAGCACTTGCATTCTTACAGCATCCCAAAGGCTAAAGCCTTGGTTAGAAAAGTACTAAAGGATTACTATTGCTAATATTAATTAAATAAATGTGAAAGAGTCAAAACAGTTTTTGCAGAAAGCTTACTGAAATGAAGAGCTAGCCCTTTCTAATCCATTCTGGTTTTAAGCTCTGCTTAAACGGTGAAAGGCAATGAAATGATAAACTCACTGACCAGCCCAAAGGACTGAGGCATCTGAAAGATTTTGTATTCTCATTTCAGCATGTGTCAATATCATTCCTTAATGTGACTTTTGCAATATTTATCTGGTAAATTTGTAAGTTATTGTAAAATGCACTGATTTCTGTACCCATAATAATGGGACACTGGGAACTGTACATGTTTTACTACTTGATGCCATAATTCCACAAAGCAGTGAAATTGGCTTTAGGACTCCGGTACCAATTCAAAAAGCCAAAGTCACATGATGCAAAAGGCTGATGCTACATAATCTCATTTGACTAGTTCCAATTTGTTCAAAAATAGTTGAAGGGTTAGATTCATGCCAGCAGACTTTATACTAGAGTAGATATTGATCATCTTCACCATTCTAGCTTAATACCAGAGCTGACATCATTTGTTCATCTACCTCTGGTATAAAGCTGTGATGCCAGAATAAACTCTGATGCATATACACTGGCTAAGGTGACAGGAATACAGTCAACCTGTCCACAGCTGAGCTGGCTCACATTTATTTCATATAGGAGTGCTTTTATTACTGATCACTAATAAATATAGTATTAGTGATAGTAGAACTGCAGAATAACTTCTCAAAAGGGCAGCTATATAAGTTGTCTCTTCATATCTCATGACACAGCATCTTTTGTCCTAATCAGTATTGATATGAAAAGCTTGTGTGGTAAAATCCCCCTTTCCTCAACTGAAATACACTTTCCTTCAAGTCTCAATGAAGCTGTTAGTGTTCTCCACCCAAACGACCAAGGCATACACTTAACCTCAAACTGAAAAAGGAAATAGTTTGGTACGGGGGTAGTTTTTCACTTCCCCCACCCTAATACCACATGGGAAATGTGTTTGGTGGGTAGAGCTAAAACACACCCCAGATAATCCCACGGTTGCTCTAGCAGCCAAAACATCCTACGGTGTGTTTACACCATGTCCTCCTGTTGAACAGTGTCCTGGGTGAGGCTCTGCGGCTGGCTTTATTTTCCACATTCTGCACTTATCTGTGTGTCATTTTCACAGAATTATGTGAAAGTGCTTTCCAGTTTTTACATACTTCTTTGGAAGGAACTGCTTTTACCTACAACAAAAGAACAGTTTTGTTTCTGAACAGCACTGAGAATAAGCCAAAATGCACTAATTTCTCCTCACTTGTAAAACATTTAACATATCGCTACCCACACCCTGTAATTTCAAGACTCCTAGGATTTATATTCTAAAAGCATAATTGAAACTTCTTGGCAAGGGCCCTCTGACTTCCAGTCAAAACGGTTATAGAAGAAAAATTCTCTTCATGTAAAAGAAATCCTGCCTAAATTAAAAGCAGTTGATATTAGCTCTTTTTCCCCTATAATAATATCTACCATTAAGATGACAGCCAAAATATAAGGTATTTTTGCATTTCAAGGGACTATGAGAGGAAAAAGGGCTGGTGGGGCTATTTTAGTGCTGCCAAGTTGAACTCATAATATATTTTGTCAAAACATCAGTTTGCTCCTCTGCATAGGGGAATATATTTTTAATTTAGAATTCATTCAATATTTCTTGCCATAGCACTTCATATCGTAATAACCCAATGTCTAATCTAGCACAGGAAGGAAGTTCCAAGCGTCCATGTGGAGTGTGCTATACTGCAACAAGAGTTTTATTAAGATTTTAAAATAACTTAGATAGATTGAATAAGTTCAGCTATGCTATCTCCTTGCTATTTTCAAGAAAACTGGAAGTGCGGGAGTCTTGTTGAGGTTCAGTACTTTTTTTCTGTTCTATACAAGAGGTAGGTAACAAACAGCACTGGAGAAAAGCAGGTCTCCAAATCATATCAATGTAGAGGATACCCAGCCTCATATCCAGTGCAGATATCCACACAATGTCAGTGAAGAACTATGACCTAAAACTAAATTTTAGCAAAATGGACTGGCAGGAAAGGGCAAGCATTCTGAGGAACCGTCAAATGCCATAACTCATACTCAGAGGTACATCATCTTTTTGTTTGGACTCTTAACTTGTCTCTCTCTGTAGGAGTCCAAGAAACTCTCTATACCAGTGTTGCAAAATCTCTTTTTTTCCTCCAATTTCTGCCAGGCAGAAGGCAACACCCCAGTCGAACATCCATGGCCTCAGGCAATGTGGCTCAGGGGCAGCAGTGATCCTGTTCTCCCTCTGGACCGGAGTTGCAGATCTCCACAGTCACTGCCTGCTTCAACATGTAGCTACTGCACCGAGTGACAAGAGTGCATCCCCACAGCGCTCCTCTGCTGGTGGATGTCCCTCTGTCTGTAATAACGCCTGACCCCTGGTAATCCCCATTTCACGCTACACAGACAATAAACTGTTCTGATTTTGCTTGCAGTCCAGTATTTTGCTTTCCACATGTTTCATCAGCTGACAGAGAGAAAAAGGTTTAATGTTGACTGTACATCATTTCCTGCTCAATGCCGTTGGCCATAGGCCAGAGACTGATGGCGGGCCTACAAGATCAAAATGAGAGGCCAACCCTGAAACTCAGCTACTCAAGGTGGTGTTTAAAAAATGGGCTATCCCTGCTAAGACCTATGCTAACAATCACACTCACAGGTACAATGATAGTTATCAGATAAAAATGTGAGAGATTCATGCTGGGGACAAAAGTTACTCAGCATTTCAGCCAAAGTTACGAAATTCTGTCCCAAATGCAATAAGAATGATCATTAATCTTAGTGTCTTTATAGTAGTTTTCTTACAGTAACAATCACCTTCAGTAGCTAAATGAGAGATGTCCTTACAGGATTTAAGGAAAAATGTTTAAGTTATGCTTATGAAAAGCCAAATGGAGCACTGTGATTGTCATCATGAACTTTTTTAATGCTTTTCTTGTTTGTGCAGTCTTGTCTGTAACTGAACTCTAAGACCCTTACGGCAGGCAAACTCTTAACCCATCAGAGAAAGATCCCTCTTTGTTATAGATTCTGTATAATGCTCAGCAGAAACGGCCTTAATCCCTTTAGTACAAATAAAAACAAATAAAGGAATCTTAGTAACATAGGGCTGGAAGAGACTCCAAAGATCAAGTAGTCCATCTGCTTGCCTTGAGGAAAAATTAAATGTGCTTAGGCTGGCCATGACAAATTTGTCTAGCCCATTCCTGCAATGGAGTGGATTTCTCTTTTTAGGAGAAAAATTGGATTCTTCAGTTACTTTATGAAGCCTGTACCACTACTTAACTCTTCTTATATTTAGAAAGTGTTTCCAATATGCAGACGAAGAGGAGAAGTAAGGGGAAACCTTAATTATGATAAAATGTTGGCTTTGATTTTTTTTTTCAGGTACCTATGAATGACTGTAAGGCACATGCAATAGGTAAAGGAAAGGGAGCCCTAAGTCTCACTAGAATAATTTTAGAGAAACAACACATTATGCCTGCACCAGCATAGTACTTCTGCTGTCAATATCCACTTTAGTATGTGGCTATCAAATATTGAGTTGCATAGAAAATGTTGTTAAGTGGTTCAAAAGTAAAAATATGGGAAACCTATGTTCATCAGGAACACAATAAAAGATTATCACTATTGTGTCTCCTATATCTCTCCAAAGTTTGCACCCATAAAGTGTTCCCTTGTTTCCTGAGAACAATGACATCTGTATTATTTTCATAGCAAAGACAATCTTTTATTTTGCTAATACAGATAGTATGTCCTAGTCCATGATTTCATGCTTGTTAAGTTCATCTCTTAGAATTGTAACTTGAAAGAGTACCATCACGCTGTAGAAGTTTCTTTTTTTTTCTTTTTTTTGTATGTGTGTACGCTGGAAAGCCATTCTGTGAAATAATTTACTGTGGAATAATCTTTTGTTTTGTTTCCTTGGAGTTCACTCAACATAAACATAAATGTTGTACAGATAGAGTTTGGCAGATATTCCATGTCAAGTTCAGGTTAGGAAAACCCAACATCGTGTGCTGACAGACAGGTAAAGCTAGGTCTACACTGGATTCAGAAGGAAGGATCGGTGCACATACGGACATAACTGGACGAGCTCTAACATTCTCATATCCTACTTTGTTCCCATACTCATGGCAGAAAACCCACCAGAGCGTTGCTTTTGCTGTGAGCAAAGCATGTTTGCACATAAGCCCAAATACTTGCTTAGCAGCTGCATCCTATGGTATGCAGTTTTAGATTAAAACTAGTTGGATACATCTGCACATGCTACAATCACACTTCAACCTGAAGCCCCCGTATATCCCAAACTGAAGCAGCGATGCATACTTCACACTTAGAAATGGTCTTTCAGCACTGGCCATCTGCAGGGCAGATGTGTGACACTTCTTTCTCACAGCTAGAGCAAAGAAGGTTTCAGACCAACCTTCCTGTTGTGCTGCTTCTCATCGACCCATTTCCAGACCTCACTGATGGCAGAGCAGTCACGTAACATGCTTGATTTAGCAGCTTGACGCCTCTATGTTTTAATCAATCCCTTGTGTACGCACACATTCCCTCCCTGCTCTCTTGGCAAAGTCCCAGCAGTGCACAGGGGAGGAGAGGCAGGAAAATGACACTGTCACTGGAATGCGAAAGCATCTACTGCAAGGAGGAGGCAGGGCAAAGCCGTGAGAAGGTGCAGTACGCTTGCTCACAGAAGCTATGGGAGCAGGAATCCAGGACTGTCAACATCTTTTAGGAGTGTGCGGGCAGATCTTATCAAACAACTCTATATTACCTCCACCACTATGACAACACAATCACACACCCTATTGCATTCATAATTTATAATCAACAAGAAGTTAATTATGAGTAAAACAAGAGGGTTTTTAGTGCACTTTGTCATGTACATTAGCTTAACCATTGTCTTCCCCCAAAAGCCATTATTTTATAACATGATGGAAATGCTATAGGGGAGAAAACACAACAGGGTGCTCTACTATCTTATAAAATGACAGCTTTAAATAAAAAACCTTTTTGTCTTTTTCACAGTCTAAAATACTCCCGTCAAAAAAAAATCATCTAATGCTCCACACAGTTGTCAGACTTCACTTCAGGACAGGATACAGCTGACTGGAGATGCTTTGCCATGTGAATCAGAAGCGCTTCCAGTCAGGGATATCTGCTGCACAATGTCCAGGGATAGCATGGACTAAAAAGGAGGGGACAGCATTGGTGGGGTGAAACGGGAGCCTCTCAAAGTGTTACCATTCAAAACTAGAATATGTGCTGCTTTGGTCTCATAATATTTGAGGCAGAGCACTGCATATCATTGCCCTGAAAACTACCATGCTGCTCTTTCTGTGATTGTAAAAGGAAATTAAAACTCATGGATAAAAGGTGTTATATTGGTCGATTCATCTCACTACGGTTAAGTGCATTTCACCTGATACATGCCCTCTGATCTGCTGGTGAAAGTAAATATAAAAGTGAAATATATGGCAATATATGATGATTAATGCTTGTTTTCCTGCTCAGTACAGTGCATCTCTAGTCCGGGAATACTGGGTGCCATTTTCATATAAATGTCTTCTTTTCATTTTGTTGCTGCTAATAATAACATATGTCTGTTGTTAATACTAATAAAAGTGCTTAAGGGTTTGCAGTTTGTTTTGAGAAGAAATAGTGAGTAACTAAACAGAAATGTCTTTGTGTTAATCTATTGCTAACCTGACTTGTAGATTCTGTGCTGAAATATACTTTTCATCCCAGTTTGAATAAACATTTTTTCTCATTTATTGTGCCATGAATGACACAACTAGTTACTGTAGATATGTTAAATGAGAATAATTACTGGTATTGCAGAGATATCACTTACAGCCCCGCTAGAATTAGCATGTTGCATCCTGTTTGATGAGAACTCAGCACAGTGGTATTTGCTAATGTTATTACTTTTACATTCAAAAGAAAGTGAAATGGGTCAAGATTCAGGAACTGTAACCATAGTAATGGGTAGCAGGATTCCAATGCTTAAAGGAGAAATGTCGATTTTTGAAGGAGAGAAAAAATACATAAGTAAGATATAAAAAGAATGTAAAGACCCATAGGCTGCCCATAGTGCAAAAGGGCCCAACCGTTCATCCCCTGGTGAAAATATCTATACTCTTATTGACTTACTGGAAAGATGATTAGAGCTTTGTCTAGCACCTAACAACATTTCTTAATGAACTAAAATTGCTGGAGAGGATGCTTCTGCACTTTGAGATCCAAGGAGTCCTAGCAAGGACTGAAAACTCAGTTACGCAGTTCTGACAATTCCCGATGTCCAAACAGAAGGATGTGCACTTCATTTCAAACAGTTAAAGACAGCCTTTGCCAAATGCAATAAAAGTTGTTTGCCTTTTGATTGAAACTTTGAGAATTTCAGCACATTTTTTTTTTTTACCAATAAGCAAACATTGCACAACTCTTGAAGAAAAGCCATGTTCCAGATTTTCCAAGAATTTTAGGAATCATGCAGTTTAACCTAATTTTATTCCTATCATGTCAGATTCTAGGTAGGGAAACAGTTGGAACTCGCACTGCACTACACAAGATGCAAATTCTCTTCTCACACCTGTGTGGTACTCGTAATTTCTGTAATGTTATATGAATGCATTCAGAGGAGAGTTTGATGTAAGATGCTGAGATTTCAGTCACCTCCACTTTGACTCTTACTAGAATCTAACTTTTTGTGACAGCCAGAGAAGTTCATCAGTTTTTTCAGGTCTTTATAATTGTTTTTACCTTTCAGATTATCTATTTCCTCATTGGGTTCTGAATTTTTTTTAATATCCTTTAGCAGCTAATAGGTACTCTTTTTTTTTTTTTTTAACTTGACCTATGTGTTCTCCAATCTCATTTTCAGAAAAGCTTCATTACCTTTCCTTTCAACTTCCTATGCTTCACCAGTTACTAAGAGTGCAATTTCTATCTCTGAATTTTCTTCTTCAGAAAGTTAGACAGTTAGTCAGAATTAGTCATCTAAACTTCCCCCGTAGTCACTGGAGAAAAGTAGCTAGGCCTGTCTTTCTTCACTGACTACAGGAGAAGTTTTGACAAAGAGCTTAAAATAGACATCAACTTAAATAGATACCACTAGATGAGATAATTAACAAAAAAATTTAAAAATGGTTGCTAGCCTCTGAGGATGTTGCAGGTATTAACTATGGAACAAAAGTGCTTTGAGAATCCTGAAACATTTTGATAATATAGTTCAGCTGTTTCTCTTACTTCTGGTCCTTAAACTAAATACAGATACCATTATTGAGTGAATTCACACTTTTTTTTTTAAATGAATTATGGCTATGCGCTTGCTTTATGATTATAAGCAAAACCCTACGACCAGGAAAGTCGGTGATAAAGTCATGCTTCTGCCAGAAATATTCAGTTTCTATTCTTCCAAGGGAAACTATGTTGTCAGGGTGCTGGTGGCCTGCCATCTTTGCTTTACCTTCACCTCATCAAGATTTCTCTTTTGTTGCCTTTGTTCATAGGCAGCCTCCTGGCCAGTCTTGGCTATGTGGGTTTTCAGGGGGTTTTTTGAGAGAGAGAAATGCATGAAAAGGGCATCTTCTGCCCATGCTTGTAGCATCATGACTTCTCTCTGTGTTATTTCTTGAGTGCCCAAGCCTGGCACCATCCCTTGCTTTGGATGCTTTGGATTCTGATCATCTCTCTGTAATATTCTCTGCGTGATGTTTAGTCTCCAAAAATTGGTAATATCTACATCTATGGGGTATATCCATTACACACCTCTTTGGAAGCACCTTCTGCCCCGTCTCCGCAGGAAGAAGGCAGCAACCTTCCGAAAGGATAAGGAACACGTGGGGCCTGATGAAGGGGAACAGTATGGAGGAGAAGGGAATTATCATTCTGCAGGGAAAGACAAGACATACTGGCCTTATTTTTCTTTTTTTTCACAGCAGAAGTGAGAGAGCTGATTCTTTATGATATGTCAAAACAACATGAACCGCCATCAACCAGATGTGATACGTCGCTGGTGTTTTGTGAGGTACTTTATATGCCAGATGTGTTTGTTCTCACAGTAGGAAAAAGCATAACATTAGGCTGTTCTTTTAAAGCTTTCTTTACCCCTAAAATTTATCTAGCTCTATGACCCTATATATTCAATCAGCAATCATATTGGGATTATGAGGTAAAACTGAAAGAAGAAAGCAGACAATTAGGCCCATATGCATTTTTATACACACACATGCAGACATACACACACACATGCACAATGATGGCAAGGCTTGCATAAGCATATAGTCAGAGATTTTTTTTTTCTCCAGAAGGATGTAAAGTAATAGCTTAAAGTATTATTTTGGATTTCCTTAGAGCTCCTCTTTGTAAATCATGATTGGTTGAAATAAACTGTCAACTGCAATTTGTTAATTTTATATGATTTACTCCCCATGTCTGAACGTGAAAACCTGCCAGAAAAAAAATGTTTTATAAAACATTAGTGATTTTTATCATCATTAGTGTTCTGGAAATGGATTTTTTTTTCTTTTTTTTTTAGTACTTAATCCTCCTAAATGTCCAGGATGAGCAGCCAGGAAAATGACTGCCACATGCCATATAGTAATGAGGACAGTAAATCAATTACTAATAAACTGTTAGCCTGTTTGAAACTCTCAACATTTGCTAAAGAGGGAAAAGAATCTTTATAATCATTACCATACCAGAGTTAAAAAATATATATACACCACAATTTGAAACCGTATTTGCTACTTCTGCAAAAAGGACTACATTTAAACTAGCTGCAACAATTTATACAATCTTTATGTCACAATAAAGTCTCCTGTCATAGGAAGAATATTTACCTTTAATGTAACTTCACCATGGGACATACTACTGCTTAAAAATAACATCACCGATTTAAGAGGAAATGAAAAGGACTACATCTATCTGAAACTATGAAGTTCAAATCTGGATCTTGTGAACTGAGTTTTGAAAAGAAATACACAATTTGATCCCCCCTTGAACAACAAAACAAAATGAGATATCTGCATTAAAAGGGTTAACAAACGTCAGAGAGAATATAAGTGTATGTTGAGAACATCATGAATCTGAGAGTGGGAATCGAGTGATATCACTGCTATAAACAGCACTATCAATGCTGGGGTTTATAATGCACTAATTAGAACTCCTGAAGATATGAGGCTCAGCAAACCTCCTGCAACACAATATGCAGTCATATGGACTAGGTCTCAGCAGCTGTCCCTAGGTCATTTAGAAAATGCTTTGGCATTTTTTTTCAATCAGTTAAAGAATGTAGTGATAGCACACTATGGTTAGCCAACACCTAATGTCCTGAAATATCACCTTAAATACTGGTCATGAGATTCTTTCCAGAAACATACTGGATCTCCCTGGTGATGCATCTGTCAGGAATGTCAGTTTGTATCTTTCCTATGACCCCAACACAGAGATATTCAGATTTACTAATGGACTCCAAGGAATAACTATGAAAATAACTGTTACCCTCTTGAGGACAATAAGGAGAAAGAGCATGACCTACACTTATTTTGAAACTACAGATCTGCAACTGTCTGCGCTGACAGCTTGAATTTAAAATTGGAAGAGGTGACACTGGTTGTAGCAGATTTGAAGAATTTCTGTCCCACTTACATCTGGCTCAGAATTAGCCCTGAGATGGGTTTTACAGTAGGTCACCAGTAGCAGGAGGTCAAGCAAGATAGGAGGGGGGAAATTTTACTGGAATTTAGAATTCCATACTAATGACTTTGGAGAATTCACAGGCTGAGATACTCTCTGCAAAGGAAGCCATATAGACGCAGAGCATAGCCATCAATTTAGATTTATTTTTGTATTTCCTGCTGGCTGGCTGTTAGAGTCCTTAATTCCTTTTTTCCCATGTTTTCAATGAAGAGTGAACTTACCCGAATGAATGATAAAAATTTCCCATCTTGAAAAGGCCTTTTTCTCTAGATTCACTGAGCACTTCACTGTATGTTGCAGTTCCAAATCTTTACTGGACATTTGAGGTTGGGGGGGGGGGGGTTGTTTTTGCTAATATAATTATATGCAGGATTAGTAACAGAAGGTACTTTTCTCAATATATAACTTATTATAACTTAAATGTTATGAGACGGTTCTAAGACAGTACCCATAATGGGAAATACTATTATGACAAACAAGATGGTAGCCCTATAGTAAAGCTTCAATAACAATTCCATTCTGAAGGCTCTGTTTTGCCTTTATTGCTATTTAGCCATTTTCATTGCAGTCTGTGTCATTCAGTGGATTTATGGATTTGAGGAATTATGTATCATTTCAGCCAAAAATCTGTGTCCCCTTCCAAAAATAATGGTGGGCAAAATATATCATTTAACCTACACAAAAAGAATTCTGGTGACCTTTTCTTTGATAAACTCTAGTGCCCTAATTTTTGGAGCACAGACTTGAAATGTGACAGAAAAGCAGCTTTTCATAAGATATGTCTCCTTTGCTGTTCCCATGAAAACCCATCTGAAACAAGCCAAGCCATAAGTCAGTCTTTGAAAAAAAGTCAAGGCACTCTCAAAAGAGCAGGGCAGCTGCCTTTCCCCTGCCTTCAGTACTCCTCCCCTGCTGGAGGGGGACACTGTGGGGAGGGAACCACGGGACGGGACAAAGGGATGGACCAGAGAAAAGAACAAGAGAGAGGAAAGAGGACCAGTGTGAGAGACTAGAGCTGGAGTTTTGCAGAAAAACAATCAAAAATCTGTTGATCACAGTTAGGCATCTAGCGAGGTTAAATATTCAGGCCAAAATCTTATTTTTAATTTAAAAAAAAAAACCTCCTAAACACCCATGAAGAAGCTGATGCAGTCCTGCAGTGAACAAGGATGTGGAATGATGTGCAGCCATATCCCTGGGCACCTTTCCCCTCTCCTGTGCCGCACAACCACGAGTGTACACACCACCCTGGGCTGTGCCTAATGCTCCCTGCCATCTGCTTTCCTATACTAATTTATGTTTAAGACTGATATGGAGGAACTGCACACAAGGTAGAATATTGTTCCCACTCCACGATAATCCTATACTTGGCCTATTTTATGGAGGCAGAAGAAAAGTTAACATTGGTGGTAATGGTGCTTTTTTTTTTTTTTTTTTTTTTTTTTTTTTTTTTTTTTTTGACATGGTTACTGCTTCCTAGGACCAGATTTAGGAGCATAACATTCACTTCACATAGGCCAGTGAACTCACCACATTTACAATAGGTTCTTAGGGGGCTGAAGCTGAAAATACCAGCAACATCTCCCTCTGTGGCACGCATATACTGAAATTTAAATGGATGCTGATTTGTGCTGACATTCCAGCCCTGTAATGACTAATACTTCTGTAGAAGTATCATCTCTGACGATAGTAAAAGCTTCTACATACTCAACAATAAAATTTAAGGACTCTTTTAAATTAGGAACCTTCTCTGGCCTTGTCATTTTAGTATAAAAGGATGCTGTAAAACAAACACATTAGGGAAAAATCATTTCAATTGGTATTCTTATTTGATTCTTCCTTCTAAACAAAACATCTATAGCTGTTGATGAACTGTAGTGTTTTATCTGTAGTAAAAGAACAAGTGAGCAATTTGAAGGGTTTTTTTGTTTTTTGTTTTTCTTTTTAACTGGCAAATTTAGGTCTCATCGTAGCAGGACACAAAATTGTAAATTGAATCCCCATGCACAGCAACTGAAGTTTAACACCTTGGAAATGAATTTGGGGCTTTGGTGTGTTTTTTCATTTTCTCAGAAGAAACACAGAATCATCTGGAAAATATTCCAGCCTTTGATCCATTAGACATCAATTTTAGACTTACTTTAACAGCTTTAAGGGTGGAATTCCTTATTTCCAGCCTTTCCCTTGTTATCAGGAAAACATAGAGGGTTCTGTTTAGTAGGAGGCAAATGATTTGCAGATGACAGTCAAAAAGGAATTTGTAAAGTCTCTGTTCCAAGGAAAGCCATGATCCACTTAGCTTAAAAAAATCTCCGAGCTGCCATTTCCAATATTTTCAAGAATGCCTAAAAATCTAAGGCGCCACACTGAAGCTGCTTTCCTGTTTTTCTACAATAGTTTCAAAATATCCCTGGCCTTTGAATCTATTGTAAATATGAATTCACATACAGTGAATACATACAGTATAAATACAAATTCACATACAGTGCCAGAGTGCTTTACTTCAGAGCTTCAAGGATATTTCCCAATTGTCACATAGAGAAAATTTCTTTTTTCATCCCTTTAAACTTCTCTCAAATAACACAGCCAGTTGTAAATTAATACTTTAGCCACTGTTATACTCATCTGTGTGTGAGAGTGTGTGTTTGTATGGCCTGCTATTGCAGACCTGGCTTGCTGTGGATAATCTATATTTACATCGGAATTTCAGCTGAAGTGAATGGAGCTTCTTACATACGGTACTACTTGACAGGAACAATGGATGGTATAGTCGGGCTCTTTGTAGGTATTGCAGGATGTGATTTTTCTCTTGCAGCAATAATGTGCTTCAAAAGAAGACAAGAGAGGAATTTCCTTTGAGCACCAATGCTTCTGTAGCCAAATGCTGAAGTCTCAAGTCCCGCATCAGTATATACATCCTCCATGCACCATGCACCGATCCTTAAACTTTACATTCTTTTGTCAAACTTTTGTGACATTCATATTTGTGAGTACAGATTTCCTCTGAATCATATTTGGCAGCATTCAGTGGCAAAAGAAACTGACCCAGGTTACTTTTTAGTGTGAAATGGTGTAACTCCATACATGTAAATAGACTACAGCTACCTGACACTATACCCATAAAACCTTTACCACTATGTTGACAGAGTATTGTTCTGTGCAGCCCACAAATTTCAGCATATGGTGCATTAGCGCGTTTCCAGGATCTCCAGTTTACAGGTATTATGTATCCTGAAATTTGTATGGAAGGAACACAGGATTTTTTCAGTACTGTCTTCTCATTTTGGATCATTTTGTGCTGGATGGGAATTGAGCACAAAGAACGGTAAAGCTCTGAGAAAGTTTCTTAAGCTAACAGCCATAGCGGGGGTCAAAGATCATTGTTGTCCCAAAACCCAAAAGAGCACAGAGACTGGTGCTTCTACAAACTGCACCTGTCTTCAGAAAAGATAAGAAAAGAAAAAAATAAAGTGTGGCATTACTTCTGTCTCTTCATGACTCATATGTCTGTTCTAAGGAAGCAAGGAGGCATCACTGACTTCGATGACAGAAAATGCCATAAAACCCCAGGAAAGACAACTACCCCATACCTAAGAAAAAAGCGCTTTACAACATCCTCTTCTTCCTTCCCAGCAGCAACAGGCATCATTTGTCACCTACATTTCAAAGCAAAAGGTTGTTCTACTTTTTTTTGCTATGGATAAGCATCTAGATTTTATGCATACAGTTGTCTCAGAAATGAGGTCTTCAGTGTGCGCTGGAAGCCTGGAGGGATGGCCTCCAGGTTTGCCCTAGAAGTAGGAGCACCGTTTCCAGAGGCACTTGTTTCTAACTTGCAGGACTGATGAGGTGCAGTAGCAAGCCTGGCACCCAGCCAAATGGATGTGTGACAGTTTCTAGCACACAGCAGAGGGATGCTGTGTGAAGGAAACCTGATTTGCTTTATGAGCCTCCAAGGCGAGAGAGCTTCAGAGTCTGATTGTACAACTTTTCATTGATACAACAACTCAGCAGTCCTTGTAAACTCGCTGAGGTCTGCCAGGTCCTCTTTGAGTGTCATCCAGCCCTTTCTGAGCTGTGCAAGTGAGAAGCTGAGCAACCTAAGACTCCAGTTCTGATTTTAGTCATCTCATAGTGTGAATCAGCTTTTGCAAGTATTAGAAATTGAAATATCCAGGAGAGGGCCTTTGATTGCCACAGTAGTTTGCAGATCATGACAAGCTAACACATAACCTTACGAAATCTAAGTGTTCTAGGACAGCTAAATGGACTTCACTTGCACAACTTGAGAAAAGTTCAGCTCTAAAGTATGACAGGGAAACTTGATTGCTCAATACTGTTGTTTCCATTTTAACTCAAACTGAATAAACAGATCCAAATGACACTGGCTTTACAGCAAGAGATTTCCTGCACGTGTACTCAGGTGATATATATAGCTCGGTAATGAACGAAACCTGGCCAATTAGTTCAGACTATGGCATTCATTGTTCCCTCTGATACTGAAGAAAAAAAGATTCCCAGTGCTATGCCTTCTGAAGACTCATTTCATTCTCTTCATACAGGTATAAAAATACTCAGCACTAACTCCCAAGCCTGAATATTGTCCTCAAAGATTTAGCAATATGTAGTCATTACACTATGACAACAGAATGGATCAGATAATATCACAAGACTACTTAATGTTATACGTTCTTGAAAAATTATACTGTCTCTAAGAAACAAAAGGGTCTTTACTTTTCTGGAAAGAGATATCTTTTCTTAGCATTTGATATTAAAGATTATGTCCTATAAGTGACTCAAAGCTAAAATTATGTACTCTACTTCTATGTCGTAATTCTGATACACAGGATAGTCTATGGGTTTCCATATAATGATTTCCCCAGCTGTCCAGAAATGCCTGTTATCCTTAGCATTTACAAAATGAAACCCAGGCTACCATAGGAATTAATAGAGTCAGACAAACAGACACTGACCAGTAGGCATAATGCTATACACAAGGATCATTTTAGTTGTGCTTCTCTTCCTACATTGCAAAATGATTCTGCAAAGAATGAAATGCTGTTCTCAGGGAAAATTTCTTAGCATAGTCCACAGAAACATTGATCGAATATGCTAATATTCTACTAATTCTCAGTTAAACATGCCCAATTTGATGTGTAGCAGCTAAACCATCTCTATATTCTGAATGGAAACCATTCTCATTGAAACACTTTGCATCAAATACTATTGTGTCACAATTTCTAAATGTTAAACTACTGTCAGCCTAACAACCTCTATTTTAATTGTAATAATGTAAGGTAGCTTAGGCTCATATCAAAGCTTTTTGACAGGGGCATAGAAATCAAGGAGATAAACAGAAACCCAGATATAGTGTAAGGTGGCAATATGAAAGATTTCTCTCGATTTGGTAGCTGCAGCTAAATCCTTCATGGTTTTAATCTGCTGTCTTTCGGCTTGAGTTACATACATTACCAATCTATGCTATGAGTTATGCCTATAATATGGTATGGCTTCTGCAAGCCAGCCAGAAAAAAATTCCATAAGTTATCTGGTAGTATATGCAGAACTTGGCCAAAAATAAACAAACTCTCAATTACAATCTTAAAGGAAAACTTTTATTCCAGGCAATTCTTAAAAAAAGATGAAATTATATTAAAGAAGATAGGGGCTAGGAGTGGTCGCAGGGCAACACTGTATATTTTTTGTTTGTTTTAACTAAAAATAAAGACAAGCCTGGATTAGTTTAGGACTCAGTCCTGCAAGTTGCCAGGCTTTCTGGTCCCAATTCAGTAAATCACTTAAGCATGTGCTTAGGTTTTAAGCACATCATCAATTCCAAAGAAATGGTCTGACTCACACATGCCTAGTACATGTCTGGGATACAGCCAGGGAACTCAGCACTTTCAAGTATTGAGATCCTAGTTCCCTAACTGAACTGAAAGTAAGAAGTAGCCTGCATGGAGGCTTAAGTCTCCCACAAACTTCCACACTGGAGATGTGAGCTGGGTATCACAGCTGGATGCATTGTAATCCACATGTCTCACCATGTGACATGACCATCACCAGAACAGTACAGAGCTGGCCGCAATGTTCCTGCCCTTCTGCCTATTATGGGTGAATCATAGTCAATGTTGCTGAAATTCCTACTTATCCAAACAAGCAATAATAGAAGCATTTTAACAGAAAGCACTTTTGAGTCATGTAGGTGGTTTTCTTGTGTGGGAAACTACACGCTTTGTATCTATGTGATTAGGAAAGTCAGCTTCATTTGCCTCTGGCTGTCTGAAGCAAGCAACAAAAAGCATATTCATTCTCTTATTCCTTCCTCCTCTCAGGAACACAGAAAGAGGGAAAAAATTGTTAACTCTTATGTCATAGTCAGGTTAAAAGAACTCATTCCCTGTGAGGAAGGCATCACTTCTACCAGTGGGATTTTTTTCCAGTATTTTATATTGTCCACCCTGAACTCCCATCCAGCTAGACAAAGAAAGTGCTAGACAAATATATTCTGGCTGGTGCACAAAGAATAATGATGAAATACTAGCATTATAGTATTAAATAACATTGTTATGGTGATGCTCAACATCAAACAAGACACTAATTAGAAGTGGTGCCTGCTCAAAAGAGGTCAGGATCTGAATAGAAGGGGCAACCGCTAGATAGAGATGAGTAGAGAAAGTACGGTGAGACAATATTGTTTTCCATGTGTGCTGTTGTGGTCTCTGGTAAACTCTGTGGTAGAAATTTTAAAACAGAACCATTTTCAGGGAAGACTTGAAAATAAAAAGGATATCAGCTTTGGAGAGCTTTATAAAGAAAGCATGGGTGATGGTCCTAAAGTGTTTCTCACTAAAATTAACAAATAGACAAGAGACCTGAGTATGACAGATAGAAAAAAGGTAGCAAATAGTTTCTCAGAACAGCACGAAAATGATGTGACTGGAAAAAAAAGAGGCCAGAATGAGATTTTACTTCAGGCAGTTCTGGGGTACAGCATCAGATCTGGAACCTATGGAGAAATATGGAGGGAGAATGAGGATAGCTGTCCTTCAGACATGCTGAAAGCCAAGGGAGGATAAGACCTCCAGCAGAGCAGGCTATGAACATCATTGTGGTAAAGACGGCTGATGAGCCAAAGACCCAGTGAGAGGAGCATTAGCTGAGCTGGAGGGCACCAGAGGGAAAGGACTCAGCCAGGAGACAGGACCTCCGGCGACCAGTGCAAGTGGTGCCTTCAGTGAGGTCAGGGATGCATGGGAGATGGGAAAGGCTCTCCTTTGCCTGGGTGCAAGACAGGCTGTGCACAGGATGCATTGGCATGCAGAGAAACATTCCCACGAGCAGAGGAGCACCGTGCCTATCAGGAGCTAGAACATGAAATCTTTCCCAGCTCACCTCAGCTTTGACACCATGCTGACAACTGCACTTTCCAGCTTGAAACAGGTATTTCAGGGAAAATTTGCCCAGCACCCAAGAGATTTTATTAAAATCAATATGACAAACTGTGACATATTTCCAGAAGAGAATTTAACAACAGGTTTGCATCAGTTTGCCTTTAGGCTTCATTTTCAATCTAAGTATACAGTACCATATCTATTGAAAGTGCTAAGCTGAAGCTGGTGACATCAGCAGTGACAAAGGATGAGAACTGCTTTTATGCTGCTCTCAGCAGCCTTAATAGAAAAATGATTAATCATAAGTGCAACAAAAAGCTGTCATAGTGCCTTATCTGTTTTATCATTAAATTAAACTGACTCTGTCACTTATTAGTTCTGGACTGACTTTTCTATTTTTAATGTAAACAAAGGATAGGTAATCATAAGCGACATCTACATATGTGCCCAAAGTGTGGATAAAACCTTTCACCTGCCTGAAATATATTTGTTATTGTATGCACTTAGCTCCTGTCATGTACTAAGAGGAAAATTTACAGTGAAAGATGAAAAAGGAAATCATCTGTGATAGTTCTGGTCATCTCCTTACAGACATTTTAGACAATAGATATTCATCCCAAGGAAATCTATTTATATCATTATGTACATAGACAACCTGCCTGTATTAATATACAAATATATCTATAGATAACAATGTCAGTAAAGATATGGACAGGCAGTTATAAATATTTTGGAGAAACAAACTTAAGCTTAAGGGCAGGAACACTATAAACTTCCATTTCTAAGCAAACATCTGGGCAGAACAGGAATGAATACTCACAAATGTTTCATAGTCAAATCTGACCAGAATGGTTCACAGACGAAAAGGTCATGACAATAGAAGTGTTCCCATAAATAATGTAAAATTTATATCAAGAAAGAGTCAACATTGAAAAAAAGAAACATTAAAAAAAAAAACCTTTCTTTTATTTGAGCTGCACAAATGTATATACAGGCACCAACCTGTCATCCATAAGAGGTAGGTATGGAAATACCTTTAGAGGTCTGGCTAGTCTGGCTTACTCAGCACTGATCTCAATGAAGTTCCTTTGAAGACAGCTGCTGAAATTGTGTGCTTTAAAAGTTTCACTTTTCAAAACTAGACTATTTCTGTCTCTAAACAGAAAGTTTGTTTGTTTGTTTGTTTTAAAGATTTTTTTTTCCCCTCAGGATGGTAGAAAAACAGATTTGGAAAACATTCCTGAGAAATACTTTTTTCTCTAAACCATTTTTAAGGCTTCCAGAGATGGAGCCTCCCAAGTCAGTCTATTCTGTGCTTTTAGTCATAGAATAGACTCTCACCGTAGGATAGTATTTGCTAATGTCCAGACTCCCTCGTTTGACTTTAAACTATTTTTGTATGTACATTCCCTAGCAGGAAACAGTTTATCCCCTTTCGTTTTGCTGTAAACTTTTACATTCTTGGGGACTATCTAGACTAAAAAAACATTGATTTCTTCAATCTTTCCTCAAAAGGTCATGTATTCCAGGCTTCTGATCATTCCTGCTGGTCTCTTCTGGAATCTCTCCAATGGTACATATGTTTCCTGAATATCTATTCATACTCTTATTTCTCAGCATTTTTAGATTTTTCTGATGTATTATTTTGTTTTTGACAAAGAAACTTAATAATCCAAACATTACGAGGAAAATTGCAGTGTTAACATTAGAAGTATTCTGTCTCTACCTTGGAGCTGTTAGAAGAAAAGATATTCAGTATCACAAAAAATAACTATGAGAAAAAGAAATAATGTATTTCACATCATAATTATATATTATTTGCATGGTTATGCTCACCATGACAGTCCCTCACAATTTTTAATACATCCTGCAGACCCTTTGTAGGAGATGGATGTATTATGCTACCAACAGGGACACATCAAGAATTGTATGTACATCAACACACACATCAACAATTATATATACACATCAATGCACAACAATTACATATATTTATTTTTATATATTATATATATTTATAATGTATATATAGGTATATGTGTGTGTGTACATATATAAACTGTATATATATGTCTGTATATATACACACACAGACATATATATGTATATGTTATTCTTATGCTACCAACAGAGAATTAAACAGTCTGTTTCTACACTGACACAGTGAAGTGCCAACATGGAAATGCCTAAATTATCTCTGAAAGAGCTAACCAGAGTACCAGAAGCAAAATAGCTGCAGTTAAGCAGAACTCCACCCGCCCAGACAATTTGCTCAGCAAAGCAGCAAGATTTATTAGCTTGTGTTAACACAGCTATTCTGTTTCTGATGCACAACTAGCTTAGGTATCTCGAGACAGCACAGACTCGTGCCCTGATGAAACACCCAGGAGTCGTATCACCAGATCTGTCGTAACCGAGCATGTGTCTCCCAAATCCGAAAAGCAGCGCCCAAATTGCTTCACAGTCCTTCCTCTTCAGATCTCTTGCTTTTTTTTAGGAAGTTTAACAACTCTAGTATTAAAGCAGAAATATAGGCAAAAGACATGTCACCTCAAGTTGAGGTTCTTTCCACACTCCTAGCACACTTCTTTCATCAAGAGAAGAGGGATCCACCCTCTCTTCTGGATAGGAAATAGCATGACTCAAAGCAACTAGCTGAGACTCGTGGCACACAAAGGTGTATCAAATACTCCACAGTCAGCCTAACGATTAGCTGTAGCAGAAATAAGAAATTCCTTTGGAGGACGTGAGCTGAGTCTAAGGACATTTGATAGGAAGGCAACCTAGTTAACGGAGTCCTGGCACATCGACCTGCCCCCATACTTGTACCACATAAGTTAGGAGACTGAGCTCTCTAAACAGAGCAAAAGAAGAAGCTGCAAGGAATGACCAAGAGCACTAAAGCGGAGTTACTTCCTGACCCATGGTGGCTGCCCGTTCAGCTGGCATGAATTCTCCTCCTTGCTTTCCAAATTATTCCAGTAATACTATTGTTCCCCAAACAAAATCAGAGATAATGTACACTCCTAATCTTGTTACACGCTGCCTTTTAGATTAAGACTGAGAAAGGAAGGAAAACCATATTTTATGCTGAAAAGAAAGCTGGGGGAAGTAGAGTCTAGGGATTTTGATTCCCAGGAAAATTTTAAAATACCAGATGTGCAATTAATGCATTTTTTAGGATGCTAATTCATTTCAAAGCAAGAGAATTTCATGTCCTGTCTGGACAATATTCAGTTTATTCTTTCAAATATTTTGAGTGAATTAAAATTTTGCCTAAGTAAAAATTCACTAAAAACCTGACCATGCACAAAGGCCAAGGTGTAGGACATGCATTTGAAACAAATGTCAAGACTAAGCCAAGCAGTTTAGTGCAAGATAATCTATATCCGCTTTGCATTCTATTTGGAGGTATTTTTTCAGTGAAGTGTTAAATTTTGTTAAAATATCCCAATTACACACCAAGTACACTTACCAAAAAATAAACACAAGATTTCTTTTACCTCAAAATAAAGACAGAATGGAAATTTTTTTTCATCTACGCAAGGTTTTAATAGGCAACCACTAAAAGTGTGGAGGTCTACAGCAGGATACTCTCTCCTCAGTACCGGGTTACATGGCAGAGATGAAATGTCTCAAGCACTAAATCAAGTGGACTTCCTGACTTACAAAATGATTTGTACATACAGTAGATACACACAGAACCCTTGCAGCAAAGGTCTGAATGATCACAGTGAGTAAATCACAGCTTATTTACACATTTTGTATTAATATCACAAAACCCATTCTCACTTTTCCCTTTGCCAAGGCCATCAGTCACATCATAGCTAAAAGAGCTGCTCTGAATCGATTTGTATGAAACAGTATAAATCGCTTCCCTTTCCCTTCAATGGCCAGGATACTATGGAAGAAGTCTGTATGTGTGGTATGATCATCTATGGTGCAAGGCAAACAACTCAATACTTAAAGAAAAAAATGGTGTCATTTTTAAGTTAAGTTGAGTCCACAGATTAGAAGCCTTATTGATGGATCTCTTACGATATTGTCACATTAACTTCATGTACATGCATTCAAGTCTAAAGTCTATAGGCACACAGCTCTATGGTAGTCAAACAGCATCTTGCAGGCCAAACATTTCTCCTTTACCTTGAAGATAGCCTCTGCAAAGATTCCCCACTAGCAGATATTTTTTCAGCTACTAAGCAGATGGAAACAAAGGTGGAAAAGAAAGGGCAGCAGCTGCAGCATCTTTCTGCCCAAACAATAAACATCTGCCCAGCCAGATGATTTTTGTGTTGGCAGACCTTTAGCTCAGCCAGTCCAGACGCATGAGGTCTGCTCTTGGAAACTGTCGGGGAAACTAGGAAAATCACAGAGTCAGAGAGTCAGAAAGAGGAGGGAGGGGTAACTAAGGAAAGAAGGAAGGAAGGAGGTCCAGGGCTGGAAAAGAGACAGTAGAAGTAAAAGCAATTGAATTTTAGGGATATGATTGTTTTAGTCTGCATGCATTTTTGTTTTGTTGGCTTATCATCAGGTAGACCGATAATGCATAGATCAGAACCTTGGTTAGGCAATTCAATCTGTATTCACTGTAAAAAAATCTATAAAATGCTAAACTGAGCACCTTTTAAAGCCTGTGGCCCTTGACAGTACATTATATTTTCACAGCTCTTGATATATGGAAAGTTGGTCACTCCTGTTGGTTTGCACACTGCGTATTGCCTGAAGAGAGACAGCTGGCTCACCAAAAAGAGAAATTTGTGAGACGAAGAGATAGGAATCCTGTCCCATCTCTATTAAAATGTAGTTAAAGCTATGTACTGCTGCAAATTCAAGGCTATGTTTGAAGTATACCCTAAGCAAACTTACCAAATTTACCTCTTAACTGTAATTTATGGTTACCAATTTATGCAATATAGATATTTTCCATTGTTATCCTTTATTGCTACCATACTTTTATGTTTGAAAGGAATATATAAACATATTTTCTATACTTTTTCTTTCTTTTTATTCATCAGAGAACTAGATGATTTTCTTTGTTTAGTACTTTCAGGCTTTGGAGATCTTCTAAATAAGTCAGCTAGTCTATCATCCCCCACAGGTACCTTAGGTATTTTAACAACTTAGCTCCAATCCTGTAAATTCTCCTGCACAAAGGTAACCAAGAAAAGGATTTATCTCACCTAACCAGAGAGGTAGGAATCTAATCTACACAGCTGTCTAGGCTACGCTTCTGTCATCAGTGGAGAGAGGTAGAGGTCTGAGACGGGAGGTACGAATTCACTGCTAGAGGTGAATATCTGCCTCCACTGACTGTACAGGGAACCTAGGAAAGTAGCTTAGGCTAGATATACAACATTTAAATGATAAAAATTAGGGAAGCTAAGTTACATTTGAAGTGCATGAACAGTTGCCAAAACCAGTGCAACTATTCCTCTGAAGAAAGCTGTGTACATGTTAAATATTTATATAATGAGTTTATACTTTCAGCTTTTTATGGAAAAGGCTATTTGCCTGTTATGTGTTTAAAGGAATAGAGCTTTGATCCCTGACCGGTATTTCCTTGCTAAAATATTAAGCAAAGCAAGTAAGAAAGCTCAAAGGCAGAAATACCTAGAGATATGTTACAAAGTATTTTAAAAGGTAACTTTTGCTACCCTACCAGAGCCTTAATTCATTATTAGAGATGGCCAATTGGTTCCCAAATGTCAGTCTTCACAAAAATCAGACTGAAAAAAAGCAAGTATCAGCTATTAAAAACTGTGGTATAGATGTGCTTGGGAGCAGTGAAATTAAGGAGAACCTGTTATTCTGATATATCAGCAAAAATGAGTAATGATGCATTTGCACCCTGAAAATTTCAACCAGGAATAGCTGTGGTATTTCCCAATTGCAGGGATACTGTTCAAATAGTTGATTATTGACACAAATTTGTATTAGGTTTGTCAAGAGTAAAAGGGTTTCTTCAAGAATACTCCAGTAAACATTATCAACATAAGATAAGGACTTTTTCTTCTCATAGGCCTGAAGGCCATTTTGTGCCCAGGTCAACATGGACTGTGGAATGGACATTAAAAGGTGGGCTTTCCTCTGTGCTATCAAATCACAGAACACGAGTATTTTCTCCCTTTGTGGAGAGAAAATAGCTTTACTTTTCCAAGGAAGGAAGGAAAAGAATCCCACCCACTTTGAGGCATCTAATTTCAAGGGACTCCACTTTGAGTAGCATGTGTTTGTGGGGAAGAAAGGCTGTGTGCATGCACAGCTAAAAGCAACTTGCCAAAACCCACTCGGAGACTGCTGCCACCCCGTTGACGCAACTGAGGGGGTGACTCTGCCACGAGGAGGTACTGAGTCAAACTGGAATCCATCCGTGCACAGAGCCCAGAAACTTGGAAATCACGGTGCCAGATGACGAGCGGTTAGGAAATCCACCCCCGTAACGCGGGGACAGGGCGCACAGCTGGAGTGCAGCAGCCGCCAGAGCCTTGCCGCACCGGGCTGCAGGACGTGCTGCGATCCGCAGATCGCTGCCACGTGGCACATCCCAGCAGACAGTGATATGCCCCTTTTTATCAGCAGGTAGGGATGTGTAGGCAGACACGCTGCCGTTCAGCCGAGGGATCTCTGCGTGCCAGTCAGCTGTCAGCTTTGTACCGGCTGCCTGAAATCAGGTGGATTTCACTCAGGGCTCCGGGGAGACAGACTTTACCACTTTGTGACTCATGCTTGATTGGGGGGAGTAGGAACAGCAATCATTTATGACTCACTATATTGTATAAGGCTTTGGAAAATCGTTTGCCTGCATACCGTATAAATACATATTGGAAGTATATTAAATATGTTGAAGTAATTGGAACACAATTAAAATGTTCTAAAGCAAAAGAAAGAGAGCAAGGTTACTCATTAGCAGTCTCTTCCCTTTCACAGAGATAACCTATTAGCAGAATTTTGCAGAATTTCCCTTTTGAAGTAGTCAAGGTTTTAAAATTCTGTCTAGAAATAGAACTGTGTGAATAATTTGGGGTGGGGGTTATATTCAAAGAAAAACTAGCAAAGTTTTGGCTTCCTGACAGTTTTTTTTCTTCTTCTTTTTTGAGCAACTATTCCTAGCATAATGCAAGTTCTTCTGAAATAGTAAGAACAAATATATTTTGAAACTTTGCCTATAAAATAAAAGTTTGCAAAGGCGTACTGCTCAAACCAATATTCTCTGAATAAAAAAGACTGTAAATAATATGTTACACAATACAGAAAGAAACAATAGCCTATTGGTCAGGGTGCTAGTCCATTTGGGCTTCACTTTGCTAGAGTTTGATTGCGGACCTTAGAAAATTACTTTGGGCTGGACCTACAAAGGAGCTGAGGTGCCTGAATCCTGTAGAAGTTGTTCATCCTAGGGTTAGATCACCAGATGCTTGGATGGGGCAGGTGACGGAAATACCAGAGAGAGGTATGTTCGAATGCTCACCTTTCCTCCAAACTGAAGCTGTGTTTACTCTCTGGACAGTAATACTATTTCAAATACCTGCAGCTGGAAAGGAAAAAAGACTGACAAAAATGGCTATTTTTGCAATAGTTAGTTCTCCGATTCAGTCCGCCACGTGATGAGGCAAACGCTGTCAGAGTGCCGTGGGTGGATGGGAACAGGAACCGACACTCTTCCACACCACGTTTTAGTCTAGAGTCACAGGCAGGCCAGTCCACAGAAAATAACTACCAGTTATCACCAAAAATTAAAGCTAAACTAAAACAGATTTAGGCAATAGTTAGCTGATTGCTAGGCAATTGCTATCACAGCAAAAAAAAAAAAAAGCTAAAAACAGCTCAGGCCAAGACAAGTCCAGGCATGTCCTTAATCTCTGCACTTCCAGGTCAATCAAAAGCCTTTGACCTGCTTGTAATGGCAAAAAAACATCTTTGAGGGCCTGCAGAAAAAGGGCCAAGGAAGCAGAAGGGAAAGGAATGGTATCTCTCTTCTTGCTATGAAAACAGGTCCATGTATGACAGCCTTAAACATATATGGTGTAGCTGGGGCACTCTGTAACCTGAATCTGGGCACCAAATATGTCCTTCTAAGATACTCCTTTCTCAGAGAGAGAGATGACTCCCTCTGTTCCTGTAGAAGTCATCTGGGGTGGCCAGGACCAACTCTTTCCCCACCCGCAGCCTGAAGATCCAAGGAGAATGGAGAACCCCAGGAGCTTCCACTCTCCCCCAGCCACAGGGAGCACCACCTCCAGGTGCTGCAGAGTGCTGGGGTTGTGGGAATTGCCTTCTTTCTCTGGATTTACAAGCTTTACCTCCTACCTGTGAATGATGGGTGGCTGTGCAGACAGAAATGTAAAATCCACAGGACCAGAAGAAGACAGCAAGACACAGCATGGCAGCATGCCCAGGGATATAAGTACTCATCTGGGAGGGCAAAATTGGAGTTTATACTGAAATCTAGATAAAACTAAAAATGTAGACACTCACTTCAGAATATCTGAGTTTGGGTCAGTCTTCTAAAGGGGCTGAGATCCTGCTCTCGTCCACACTGGTTTCTCCTACAAAACATGACCATCTCTTAGCCTTTCAGTAGACACTCCTTCAATAATTTTGGCTCATCCCACCACATGGCCCCCTAACTCATCAAAGACTCCCTGCGGACCTCTCTCCCAGCAGATGACTTCATGCAGCTGCCTACCCATTTGGAGGAACATGTTTGTCAGTGCAGCCATTTTCTCGCATTTCCATTGTAACATCTTGAGAGCTTTACTGGGTGCCAGTGACTACCCAAAGTCACCCAGCCCAGCATAACTCTGTTCACTCAAACCAGCCTAACACGGACTCTCATTCCAACTCTCATCCACTGAAAGATGTTAACCCCTCAGTTAACCAGGTAACAAGTAGGGCAAATTTTAAAAGATATTAGTCTCATATAAAAATTATGCTACAGCTCCCTCACATTTACCATAAATTCTCTATCTATCCCATCTCTCCTTTGATCTTCTAAGCAAGGGCCCAATGGAAGCTCAGTAAAGTCAACGACTAAACTTCAAGTTTGGGGATTCAGTTGACATCTTGTTATATATGTTATATATAGTCTTATAATGTTAAAAAAAAGTTCTAAAAAGTTTTTAAAAAATTAATGTAAACAACAAGTTTTTAAAAAGTCCCTAATGGCATAGGCACAGCCATGCACTTATACCCCAGTAAAGCACCCAGAGCAAAAAACAGCATTTTTCAGAAGACAGAAAATCTTTCTGAATAGCTTAGATGTAATATGTGACCTGCATACTACCTGAGCAGTGGAAATAAAAGAGAATGAATGCTCTTAATCTTATAGGAAACAACCTTGAAATGGCTAATATAACCAGCTAAAGCCACTACATTAAGTTAATTACTGGATTAAATTTTAAAAATCAATATCAGAATGCTGCTTTTGAAGAGACAGAATGTGGCAAACACACACCCCCACCCCCCTTTCTCAGTGTTTTCTGTTGGTTTTAAAGATTTTAGCAGACAAAAAAGCTAGATGTTGTCAAAATCATTGTGATTACTACGCAGCAGGTCTATAGGAGAGCCAAGACCAAGACGGTAATAACAAAACTCAAATCAAATGAAATATCAAGGAAAGCAAAATAGGAATTCTGAGCTCTGTGGATTTCAGACAAAACGACAACATTGATCGTAGCCCAGAAGCCAGAGCAATAAAATATCAAGACAAAAACGTACTCATTTTCTTTGATTTAGGGCAAACCCCAAAGGGATATTTTTATTTTTCCTAAAGGAAAAAAGGTGCTGTTAATGAAAGAGGTCAGGGTAGTTAGAAAAATCTTTGCACCTGCGGCAGTTCCATATAACTTATTTTGGATACATTAAAACATATAAAGATTTTTCAGAGAAAAAGAAGAGTGAACATTTCTTGTGTAGGATTTTGCAGAACAAGATGACTGATCTTTTTTGTTTTGATACTTTAGAAAATCCTTCAAATTTAGAGGGGAGGAGGGAGCGGCAGAGGTTAAACACCACATTCACTAATTCTTCATCCAGTTTGCAGAATAATTTTGCTGGACTGTATATGGGCATGTGGGTTAAACCTCACATATGTGGTAGGACTAGAGAACAGACACTTATCTGCCCAGATTCTGGAGCAACATGTGAAAAATGTGGATTTTTACCTCAAATCCAAACCTATTCCCTTATATACTGTGTATGAAGCACAAAATAGTTTTTGTTTTATTTTGTTTTGTTTTTGTTTTTTTCAAAGAAAGAGATTAAAAATGTATCTGTTTTTTTTTTTAAAACAGATGAACAAAGACCTCTCTGTTCTATTATCAGTGTTAAATCTGTTCTGGTACAGGATGTGTCTTTGCTTTCTGTACCAAAATGTTACTGCATATTATAACATTCATTGAGAAAAATGATTAAAAGGAAAGCTCAGGATGTGGTTAAACTCTAATAATGTTACTCTGGGATCTACATGCATAAATCATGCCCAGTGTTATGGAATGAACCCAAGAGACTAAAATAATATTCTGTTTTAGCCCTGGAGACTTCTGAAGACTTTGGCAAATGCTAACTAATTTTATGCAAGTATTGGCTTAATATCTAAATTCCTGAAGCACCTGCAGAGGCCCTGACTTTACTGAAATGCGTTTGTACTCAGCAGTTTTGAAAATCAGGTCACTACATTGCTATATATAAAGAACCAAAGTAGGCTGGCCTGATTTTCAAAGGTGCCAAGCAGCCACAGTTTTCACCAAAATCAGTGACAATTACTGATGCTGAGTAACTGAAAATCCAGCTGGTTTTTGTTCTTTTTTTTAGGTACATATGAATGATTTTGGCTACCTAAAGCTGAAAATCTTGAACTGAGGTCTTATAAGATCATAATGGAACAGAGATTTGGGTCATTGCTTTAAAAGTGGGAAACAATCATATAGATTGGGTAGAATTTTGGATCATATAGACAGACATAGAAAAATCAGTTTAGCCTTGGCTACCTATTTCCTCTAAAATCATTAACATCAAGAAAATATCTTTTCATGCTTGGGGATTTTTTTCTGAGGTTTCATTCATAATGTAACCAGCAAGACTACATAGACTCCTGTGGGTATTTCAGACAGTGGTGCAGTCTAGTGTCATGTTTAAATACCTATCTTACTTGTCAGAATAGCAAATTGGGGTGAAGATGGAGGAACCCAGAGTATAAATTTCACTTAGGAAACATTTCAATTTCCACTGGAGTCAGTGGCTGAATTCCCGCTGACTTTTAAAGGGAGCAGAACCAAGTCAGCACAAAAAAGCATAAACAGAATCATCCCAAGCCTGCTGAGACTCCATTACATAATGTTAAAAATATGAAGGATAAATACAGGAGTCTAAATGACATGTACATGTGTTATGCACCATTAATAAGTGATGAGAGATAAATAAATGAAACTGAACATGCCCAGTGCATTGCTGCTCTTCATAGGCCGTTAGCGGACAGCCTAAAAATAGAAAAGATGATTCTGTGCCCAAGTGCCATGAAGGAGTAGCAGTTCAGCAGCAGAAAATGTAAACAGAGCACCAGCCTATTCCACTGCACAACCACCGCAGTCCCAGTGGGGGTGTACAGATGGAAAGGAGGGCACAACTTATCTCCCTGGGCATCAGATAGAAAGACCAAGGTAACAAACAAATAGCACGGATAAAAACCATTATGAGCAAAGGCCTTCCCAGGGTGGTTTGCATCTGAATTCCTACTTAAATTTTCACTTCTCTCTTGTGTGTGAGAAATTGTTGCTGGCTAGTGGCTTTTTAAGTGTCTTCTATATGTCAGGTTTGTTTCTCGTTTTTTGTGCCTTGCAAGTCTGTTGAATTATTGATGCTATGAAAAACAAGTTAAGCAAGCACATTTCTTCTGTGCTTCTTTGAGAAAGCAGTGATGGCAGTGGTCACTGGCTAGGAAAGGAATGACGGTCCCAGAAATAGTTTGAGCTTTGAAGGTTTTGAAGATCCATACCAGATCCTTAACTTAATTCCATAATAATAAAGGCCAGTTGCTAACTTCCTCTATTTGAGGAATGATGCGTTCTTTCTGTTTCTAATCGGCAGCTGCCACAGGAAGCCAAGGCTTGCTGCAGTGATGTCAGTACGGCAGCGCCGAGTGAGAGCCAGCAAAACATCAAGAAAATAAAGATAGAGCACAACTGTTTTCTCTTAGCTGATGATTTGCCTGTAAAAATACGTCCCACCTGTTCCAAAAAACGCCGACATAATAATGAAACACAAACTGTACCAAGCACCTTGATCACCTCTAGAATAGTCGCAGGAGCCTCCCAGCAGACCATCATAACCGATTGGCTGCTGCCAGAAGCAGACATACAGATCATCCTGTGGTAGCTGTGGTTCTTGTCTATGTGCTGCCCATGTAGAGTCTGTTCTTAGCAGGCACAAAGGCCACAAAAAATAGATCAGATTATTCAGAGCAACAATATCCCCTGTGGCTATGTCTCAAACCTTAACTTCCACAGCTCAGGATACACAAGGCCACACGGGCAAAATCAGTGAAGAACCTTAGCTGCACTAATTCCACTTATCAGGAACTGCTGGAGGCCAGATGTGGAATCCAGACTTTACTCTTTACAGCAGAGTCCAAACAGTTGAAAATGAACCAGAGAAGGGTAGAAGTTATCCCTTAGTCCCCAAGACTGGAAGAAGACTGATTTTCTTGCAGGTCTTACACAGAGTCACATCTTGCTTTGCCAAAACGCCCCTAGAAATTATGTGCCCTAAAGAGATCTTCTCATAGACCAATTTTCAAGCTGTCAGGTAGAATAAAACTGGTTCTGGGCTCAGTATTTGATTTGAAAAGTCTAAATTAGGGAAAATTGTTTGAGTGCCTAGTGTAAAAGTCAGTGTAAAAAGCAAAACAGAAGCGTGAGCAGAGCAAAGGGCTACTGGAATGAGGTAAACCTCCAGTCTAAAGAAATGTGACACCATCATTTAGAAAGCAAGGGGTTAAACAGCTCATGATGGGCAGGGCTTAAGTCAAGGTGATATGGAGTCTGCTCTGGTAGAGAGCTGATAACTAGAGCAGTCTCTTCTCAACTAGCAGAAACTAACTACAAAAGCTACCTGGAAATATGACTATAACTTGAGTTCAGCAGATAAGAAAAAGACAGCGTTATGAGAACATGGACCCCACTGTTGCTCCAAAGTTAAGAAGGTTCTCAGTGATGCTTGTGGTTATCTCTCATACCTTCAACTATGGCAGCCTGGGGATCATGAAGAGTGCAGAAGATACCAGTAAAAACTCATATACAAGGGCTGCAATGAAGAACCGGGAGTCTAATGAATGGACCCTTGAAGAAGAACTCAGCATTTAAAAGGAAAAAGAGTATTTCAGTGATACTAATTTTAACAATGGACATCTTACCCCATAAGCCAGCAACTGAGTGCATAGCTACTCCAATGCATATTGACAAAAGCAAGGCCCAAACTCTACACATGCTAACCTTGCATCTGAAAATGTTGGGGACTCTTGTATCAAAACACTTATCTGAGGACTCAGCATTGAAGCCTGATAGCCACATTCATAATATAATACAGCTGGGCCAATCTTATTAATTAAGCTGGGTTTAGTGAGACCAGGACTACCCTGATTATGAAGCTTAGCAGATCATTCCACGAAGGACTGTACCATGTCATGTGGACTTACTGACACAGATTTCCCCCTCTTCAGTGATTTCTGTGACACACTTCATTTTGCAGCACTGATGTGTCCTCAGAATGCATAAAACAACAGAGATCTGTTTTGAGTTCAGACAGCTATGCAGATTTATACCAGCTGAAGATCTGGATTATACTATCACCGCATTCCTTTCCCGCATGCAATATAATACCGCTGGGCTGCAAACAGCTGTTGAGACTGCCATATGGTGGCTAAGGGCAACCACCCTCCTTCTAATAAAACAAAAGCTTGTCACATGCAATGGACAGGGACTTTCAGTTCTGCCACATCTCCTTTGGAAAACACAGGTAACATTCATATGAGGAAGCTAGGCTGTATAAGAAAGATATTAATTTTCAACCCACACTGCTCTCATGATAACTGATGCTTTGTCATCTCAAACAAAGAGCCAGTAACAACAGAAAATGAAACCCCTCCTTGCTTCTATAGTTAGTAAAAACATAGATAAGCTATGTATTTATGGAAATGTAAATAGGAGTTGTCATTTTCTCCCATGCTACCCGAATGTTTCAGTCAATCTTCCTTTCCACACAAAGCTATTAGGTAATGAGAGCTCACATGTATTATCCAGGGGCTCAGTCCAAAATTTCTCCTTCAATTCAGAATATTCCTTAAGTCTGGAGCAGTTAAGATATCTGAACCTCTCCTCAACACTAATGCTATAATTTCTGTGTTTTGCAAGCTGCTTTTTGAGTGGTAAAAACCTCTCAGCCTGCCTAGCTGACATGAGCAGCATTCCTTAGCTCAGGCTGGAGAGCAAGAAAGTCTCTATTTAGTAATGTAAGAGGAGCAAAATAGTTGCAAACTTGACATTTCTTCATGACTTTCACATTAAAAACCTCCTTTCCAGGGGGAAGGGGTTGTGTGACATTTATCTCTTCTTAGCCTTTGATGATCTAATGTTGCTGCTTTTCCCCAGCATTTCTACATGGGCCTGATCCAAAGTCCACCAAAGTCAATGGAAATCTTAGAGTGGAAAAGATATTTTAACAATAAATGACTGCAACTTCTCTGTAGCAGTGAAGCAGCTTGTCCAGCTGAATTGGCACATAGATCAGCACACACCTGGACTATTCACCTGCCCGGCTAAAACTACTACCGTCATCACAGCAGCGACCAGAGTGAAATCCTACAAACAGTTTAGAAGCATATTAGAAGTTTCAGCGTCTCTGGTGAAACTCAAAGAGAAATGATATTGTGAGGGATTCAGCAGGCAGAATGGGAAGAGAGGAAAAGTAGTAAATCGAAAGCAACAGGCATGCCAGGATTTGCATTTATTTATTTACTGTTTTTATAGCCGTTCAAAATGTGCAGGGTCTGTTGGAGAAAGAGGTTACAATCTAACACTAACCTGATGTGGTAAGTGAGGCTAAGAAGTTGTAAAAAGTGGGAAGTTGAAGGTTATAGCAACAAGGTCATTCAGTCACCCTCTTCAGACAAACTGACTTAATGGCTGAGTTTTTCCTGTCGCTCCTCAAGAACATTCATTAACAGCTTCCTTTTGGGGGGATCTCAGGACAAAATAGAGGAGCAGTTGATAGACCATGAATAAGAAGGTAATTCTGATAAGAATAAAGAGTCTGACAACAGATGGAGCAGCTAAACTGGTCATCTCAGATTGGCCCTGTGAGCAGAGCCTCATGTGCAGTGACTTTTAATACATTATTCTGATGATCTGCAAAGGGTTTTTCTTTTTTTTTTTTTTGTTTTGAGGAAAAAAAAATAATGAAAGAAATTCCAAAGGCAGAGGCTTCTCAAGGAGAAAGGCTAACAGACATTTGCAAGTAGTCTTGACTTAAGATCTTTATTAAATTGTAAGGCAAGCAACAAAATAATCTAGAGAAGTAATGTCTCCACAATCACAAGATAGCTTGCAATTAGCATCAGAAATTTTCCCTGAATTCATTACAGAACTACTCGAGTTCATAACAGAACTACTGTTGCAACAGATGTCAACAAGAGATGCTGCTACATACTGTCTTTCCAAATTTGGGGAATAATCCTCACACGTGGAGTAAGATTTAGTTTGGAAGACAAGCTGGAGAGTTAGTCTGGGTTACATAAAGTCTGGAAAAGAAGCAACAAGATTTTTTTTTCTTGGTTTTAATCTGTGATAAGAGTTAATTCTCAAGAACTGTAGTGGGAGAGTTACTCTCTGATAACTGGGCCTTTTTGCTAGGCTGTGATTTCTAAAAAAAAAAATAAAATAAAATTCCTATACTCTGTTTGACAGCTTGCCTCAGAATGAGAGGGATTGAGCATATTTAAAATAATTTCAGATCAGGTAAAAAACAGAATTTCAGAGTTTTTTTGTCGCACCTATACAGCAGTCCTATTTTCTGTCTTTCAATGAATGTGTGACATGTTCAAGTCCTATTTTCAGGCTTATCTATTCATGACATTGGTCTCTGACCTGGTTGAGGATGGATCATCTGTTTGTTAGGATATGGACCAGTGAAAGACATTCAGGTTTGTAATACCGTAATATTGAATAAAGCTACAAGTACTTGAGTAGTGAAGTTCTCACAGAATATGAAAAATCGAGATTTTTCTCTCTACATCCAGGAAAACAGGGTGCTTTCCAAGTTGGTTTGGTTGGGTTTACTAAGTTGGGGAAAACACAGATAGCATCAATAACTAACTCATGTTAAGATAGCTAAGGTGTATGTGCATCAGAAGTGTAACAGGCCCTGTTTCGAGTACCTTCTCTGGCTGGGAACTCGCTTATTCATGTCTGTGTTGCTTCTGATTTCTTCTTCTGGCGCTACTCCACTGTAAATAAGTGGTTAAACCTTTAGTTATGCTTTCCTGACCTAGCAATGTGTCCAACTGACCGTTTTTTTTTTCCCCCTTGACCCAGTATTTATTCAAAAAGGGAAGATTCATGCATCAAGGCTTGCCAAAATGTTTAGACTTTAGAAAGATAACATGATACTGAAAAATAAAATAAAAGAATGTAGAATTCAAGAAGGAAAACTGAAGCTGCAGCTGAATATGAAGGGGTGTGACCCTTTGCAGAGAGTTTTGTCTGGGCAGAGAAATAAAGGCTTTAAAGCATATCAGCATCCACTTAGTATTTGCTCCAAAAGACCAGATTTCCTGAGGCTGAACTTACAACTTATGCTATTTTAGTGCACAAGGGTCAATTCTATTTGACCATTTCTATTTTTTAATTCTGAATATGAATGGTTGGGAAGCAAAGCACATTACATACAGGGGATGGTATGCTACACAGGCAGGGAGTTTGTGAAACAACCCCTAATCAAAGCTTTAAATGCAAAGTAGAGAGGCCTTCAAACAGGAGCATAGCCTTGATCTAGAGTAACATTTACAGCATGTTTAGGAATAAAATCTATTTCATAATCACAATTTATTCTTACTGTAACTTTCCACAGATCCCATTCAGAACTGGAAGGTGGAAATGAATCAAGGTGTAGTAGATGTAATATCCTGCTAAGTCTGGATCCTGCTCTTGTGCACACCCTTTCTAGTACTGCTCTCACCCCCCCAGTGTCAGAGTGCCTTCCAGTAGTGCACTAAGCAATGTGACTAGCATCTGTCAAATGCTTGTGCTCTCTGCTTCTCTCTTCAGGGGGAGATGTAGGTAGAGTGTTTTCTTTTGGAATTTATTTTTAATAAAATCTAAATGCATGTGCTATTTTTTTATGTTAGTGAAGTCAAAGAAATACGCCTTGCGCTAAGAATGGTGGATACCCAGGATACCTCTGGGAGAGGGAGGACCACACAATTCTGCCCAGGAATAGGTAAATCAGGAGGCAGGACAGGAGGGGCAGGGGGAGGGACAGAGGGGAGCGCGCAAAGGGAGCACAGGCACAGAGGGCTACTCACACGAGCTGGGAACACAGAATTAGGCTTTATCTTTGCATCTTTGAGAGCCTGCATTACTTGTTGCAAGTAAAAAAATAAAAATAAAATGGAACGCGTGAGCATCATTCTAGTTCCCATATCCAGGCATCCAAGCCATAGCACTCCACAACTTCTGCTCCAGAGCAGCCCACAGCCAGAGCAAGAGGGGTGCAGCAGTGAAGCACATGGCAGACTTGTGAGAGGATGTTTATGCATTTGCTGCCCACACTGCTACTGGTGTCCTGCTCAGGGCAATGTTAACATGCTCCACAAGTACTTAAAGAAAAATGAGACAAAAAAAATTAACATTGTCAGGCACTTGCAGCTGGTTAAAATACAACGTAAAGCGCTGTATTTGTTGAGAATTAAACAATTGCCACTTAAACTTAAAGAGAGCTTTGAACACATGATGGAGAAGTAGGACTAATGTGTGTTTTTTTTTCTATTCAGTCGATAAGAGGGACTTTTTATGAGACTTCTGCAAAAGCTAGGAGAAACCAGCTCCATCCTGCTCTCAGTTTTAGCCAGTGAGAATTCTGCCTTTGACTTGAGTAGATGTGTTCTTGCTAGATAATTATTTTTGCTGTTTTTTTAATGAAGTGGAATGTTTTTGTCTTCTGAAAAAACTCACCTTGTGTGCCTGCTGCTGCTCACTTAAGCACAGCTGTCAGAAGTAACTCCTATACTAGTCTTCACATAAATAGCATATCTAGTAAATTGCCCTTCCTCTGTTGTAAAATGACTTTAACTACTGCCCTCCAGCTAAACTATCCCCATTCTTGGGGAATATGCCTAAAATAAACACTACATATAAAACATCCAGTTATCTTCAGGTGATATTTTATTATCCTTTCAATCGCAATTGTCGCTTTTCTCTATTTTATTGTTCACTTTTCAACACAGCGAAAACCTGGTGTGCGCAACATCACCAAGCAAAAAGAGAGGTTTAAAAGCATCATTGCTCTCTGGCTGCAAATAGAGACATATGTACATTTGCATTGATGCAGACAAGTGCTGTGTGTAAAGAAGGATTATTTTATTTTCCTCTATCCTAACACATAAATTTAGTCCCAGTGATAAAGTCCCCAAAACTCCTACACATTTTGTTGGAAAAATATACCTGAGCAAAGACTGCAAGTTCTGTCCTTGGAGAGGCAAAGAGTAGATTTTCTTTTAGATTTATACCAGCAGTATGTGGAGACAGAAAATATGCAATAAGTCAAAGAGATTTTACTTATCAGAGCTTTAGACAACCATTTGTCAGTACTTAACTGTATTGCTGGATGACTCATTCCCATTTCTAATACCTAGGAATACAGGGCATGTGTGGGAACACAATGTCTGCATTGATTTTAATCTGGTCTCTTTTTGTACTGTCTACAAATAGCTCAAAATGAACCCAATCAGATAAGAGAGCAGAAAACGATTGCAAAAACACATACAGTAAGCCCGTCACAGGGGCCTCAGAAAGGCCAAAGAATACACAAAACAGAAAAACCAAGGTAGCGAAGAACCACTCATAAAAGGGTACATTTCCTCAGTACCATAGCTGTATAATTTAGCTAGGCAAAGTGAATCTGTATAAAACAGGCAAGAGGAGGCTTTCTTTTTAGATGAAGGAGCAGAAATGAGAAGGAAGTACTAGAATTCTATGCATAGCAGCACATCCTTTTTGAATCATTCTTATTTTGGGACCTCTTTCACAAAAAGTTGACCTCCATATCAGAACAGGAATGGGTGATCCATCTCTGTACTAGCCACGATGGAGAAGGCAGGCTTTGCTGCTTGCACTATCAGTATTTAAACACTAAACATGCTCCAGCCCTCACTGAGCTCCCTTTAACAGATGCCTGCTGCAATCCTTTGCTGGAAGAGTGTGTGTGGTATACTTTTGGGGAAGAGTTTTCCTGTTACAGGAGAGTTTAGGTTTTTGAAGTTATTTCTGATTGTAGCAAAAAAAAAAATGAAATTTTGTTACTGCTTTGCAAGCTGTTCCTCTGAAAACAACTTGAATCCGTTCAATTCATTTTTTTCAATAACATAAAACTGTTTGCTTTCTGTTTTGACATTTGCGGTTTTTTTCGCCTTTCAGTGCAAATCAGAATTTCAAAACAGAGAGTCAATTAAAATGACCAACCAGCCCAATCTTTCTGTTTTAGAGTAGCCCATATAAGTTCTATCACCAAGTCCAAAAATTTTTGAAAAGGGAATATTCATCATGGACATGTCTCAAATATACTCCTAGAGCCCTGACAAATCAAGAACTTGTAACATATGCCTTACTAGTCTATCTCCTTAACACACATTTCTTCCACCATCCTCAAGGTAATCCTCTTCCTCTTCTTCTTCTTTTTTTTTTCTTTTCTTTTTTTTTTTTTTTTTGGCGGGGGGAGGGAAAGAAACAAGAGGTGCAGAATAACAGGCTCACCCTTAATCCAAAAGTAATGAAAGGAGGAAGAAGCAAGGCACAGATGACAACCTATCTGTTGTTAAAATAGTCACAGAGTCAGAGTAGCCTCTCTGATTATGCATGCACACTGTAAGTTCACTTCTCCACACCAGTACAAAGAGTAAGTCCCTTAAGGGTACTGAAATTACACCGATTTTACATCAGATTAAGTCAGAACACCATCAAACTTGCTATAAAAACAGAGATCAGAATTTCGTCTTGCCTCCTCCCCATGACCGTGTGCCTGCCCTGCCTTCTTTCTGATAGGCGTCTTGTCTTTGTCAGACATTCCTCCCGCTACAATTCTATGGAAAAATGGAGAGGCCCAAAGTCTCTGAGGCAGTGCCAGCTGAGGGCAATGTACAGCCACACAGGTCAAAGAAGTCCTGTAGTTGCAGCGCTCGGCCGCAGCTAGCAGATGTTCCTCTGCTGGTTTTAGGGCCGTTTCTGCTGATAACAGCCCAGAGCTTTCACCTCTCCGTCCCACTGAAGAGCGCAGGCACGCAGCTTGCCATCCTGAGGCAATCCTGCTGTAATTCCAGGTACCAGGAACCGAGCTCAGGCTACTCAGTTAACGTCTGCAGAGGCACCCTGGATACTTTTCCCAAGATCATCTTGGCAGAAAGCGATGAGTTTGCTCCAGTTTGCCAGATCAGATATGCAGTATGTTCAGACTGGGAAGAACAGTGTCGTAGTGTTGTATCACAAAAAGCCCCAGAAACCCTAAAGAGACAATAAGAAATATGGGGCCTCCAAAAGCATCTGGGAAAGCAATTCCACATTTGCAATTGCAGCAAGTCCAAGTAAAACTTACCTGGGTTTTTCATCCAGATCAGACTCCACTTTTTAAGGAGCTGTTCTGCAGAGGGTGTAGGGATTTGCAACCTGAAGGCTTCATACCACCCCCACATCCTGTGACGCTGACTAGCTGTGTGCTTGCTTCTGAACCAAACAGAAGATTGCTTATGTATATCCTATATTTCTGCTATCACCTTGATCCTTGTCTTCCAGCAGCCTCAGGGAAAGCTTATGAGAAAAAAAAAGAAAAGAGAGGCAGAGGGCCTCATAATCCTCTCCTTTGGAATAACCTGTTTTACAAGGGTAAAGGATTTCCCTGATGACAGAAAAGTGTTGTAGAATCTCTGTCAGGAAACGATTTTGCAGCTGCACTGCAAACACATTGCCCATACCCCAAGCTTCACGTAACATCAGGGAACCTTAGGGATGCTCAGCACATCCTCATTTTACTTTCTCCACCAAGCCTAGGTCTGCTGAAGCCACACTGACAGAGAATCCCCTTAGTCTCCTCCACAGAGGGTGGATGATGAATGCAAATGCTGATACAGCCTGTAAATGCAGTATATTTTCCCTGCGAATTTAGTCAGTTTGGACAGGAAACAAGTTTTCCCTTCCTCATTGCAAAATACAGGGAAGCGAAGACACTTCAGACCATCAGTATTTCATGTTCTGCACAGAGCAATTCATTTTTACCTACGGAAGACCCTTTGTACCCGCATCTCAGGGAAAGGGAGGACTGAGAGTCAGCATGATGTCAGAGGAAAAAATTCAATAAGTATCCACTTTAAACCAAATAATTCAAAAGGATTATCACCTTAGAAATCAACTAAATGGAGTATATTGCTTGCCAACTGAGGCAAAACATGGTTATTTATTATTTTAGCAAGAAATTTTTATTAAAGCAAACAAAGTTTTTTGTACATTTCTAATAATGCTAATAACTCATACCCAGCTAATAAAGATAAGCAACAAGCAAGCTTTTGAGATTAAATAATCACTTTCTCCAAGTGCTAAATTGTTACTATTAGCAAGTGTTTTCTTTCATTGTTGAAAGGAAAGTTTAATCTTAATTAAACAATAAAATATTAAACACACATTTTTGGAACATACTGCTAGAAACCTTAGGGGTATTTTTGGTTTGTTGTTTTTTTTCTTTTTTTTTGAGTGTAGCTGTCATCTGGAATAAGCATCCTAAAGTTACCAAGGAAAAAGATATTAATGCTCCCGACTTCAACCTGTGCAATTTAAAATAAGTTTAGCTTACTATAAATGCATGGCTTATATTCCCCATCTCCCTCCCTGCCCCAACACACACACTGAAGTTTCCTAAAAATAAAAAACTACCTCTGATTTGCATCTGTTTTATTTTTTTTCCTGTTGAGCTAAGAGTTGATTCTCCGCCCACACATACAACAGCAGCTAACTCTCAATTAATTTTAAAAGACCTTTAATAGAAAAGCATGTTGGAAAGGGAGTTAAGAGTTACTGGAAATTAAACATCTGGACTTCTCCAAAGTATAAGGTTTTTCCATCACCCTGGAAGGTAATTGACTTGAGAAAAAAACTTCATTTTTATACTCTGCAATACTTGACTGGTTGATAGAGTCTGGTGATTCATTTTGCATGTTGAAACATGCCCACTCCCTTCACTTGAACCAAGCAGTAGCTTGTTTTTTTCCTTAAATTGTGCGAAATGGCAGGATTTATATATCTATAACAGCTGCCAAAACTACATTAAGACCAACCTAGAGCTGATGTAATGCGACTTTCCTTGGATGCAAGATCCCCAAATGGCAGGAGATCTTCCAAATATCAGAACCCGAAAACTCAGGTTTGGGATCAGATGTGCAAATGAAGGGACAGAGGTGGGGAATAAGTGATCTCTCTGTACACTACTAAGTTAAATCCTGTAGAGGTTAAACGAGCTAGCTCTGACTGAGCCAACCAGGCCCTCCGAGAGGCAGGACCTCAGCAGACCTCGGAGCGCTGGTGTCCCAGATTGCTCCTTTGGAGCTCGCTCACGCAGAAGATAACATCCCTGCCTCAAAGTGCACAGGCTACCTGTCACCCCTGTGCTTCCCTTAGCCATACAGTGAGGGAAAGACAGAATTGAAGTAATTATAAAGGAAGTTGTACTTAAGAAAACAAACAACCCTGAGGGAGAGGCATGATAAGCTGCACCAAAATTCAAAAGAAGGCATAAAGGAGATGAACCGGAAGCATTTGCACTGGGCCAGGCCTCTGAACAGAGAAAAAGTATAACCTCAGGCCCCTATATCAGACCTGATCCACTGAGGTGGGGCACATCTTAACCATCTATAAGTCAGGTATCTAGACTAAACCAGTCAAAGGAAAGAGAGGGACATAGGCAGGGGACATTTAGCTTGCCCCAGCCCGGGGGGCAGGGGGCTGCGTGGCTTGCTGCTCTGCGCTGGCTGCAAAGGGACCCTCGGGGACCTGGTTGGTGCTCCCCTGCCATCCCTAGACATAGATACCATCACACCCCTATGCTTGATAGCCTTCCTGGTAAAGACTGGTAATTCTAATACTGATTCTTAACAGCCAAGTCTTCTGATTTGAAAGAAATGGGGGGCGTTGGAGGTTTTTTTGTTTGTTTTTTCCCCCTCTGCGCATTCATTTTTAAATCATGTCACAGCTACCATATAAACGCTAAACAGAAAGATCAAAATGATTTGAAAGGACTGTGTTCAGTTAAGACAATATACGAGGCACTGCAGTGAAACAAAAGGAAACGAGCAGAGAATCAGTGTGGAGAAGAGCCTCAAAAACCTGCAGTGCAGCAGGATGAGTAAATGAGTGAGCTAAACACTTGATATCTTTGTACAGCAAGCCACATTAAATGAGGCGTGAAAGAGTAATATGGACATGCACTTAGTAAAAGGAACAGGCTGAAAAAAAAGAGCCAACCATACAAACTGCAAGATTGAAAAAGAATTAACAGATGAGCTGATTCAGGGTTAAAGACAAAATTAAGTATATTTGGAAACTGGAAAAAATTGAGGGATGACTTGCCATTTCTTGATTTCATGGAGCTTGAGGACAGGAGAGACCTTTATATCATCTATTTAGACTTCCTGAATATAGGAAGGAATAGCCTGAACACAGGCTATTACATTTCACTCAGTTCCTCCTCTTTTAAGACTTAGTTTACCTTTTCAGGTAGAGCTAAACCATTGCAATAGCTAACTACATGAAAACGTGCATTAACTCTATCATTAAACTGCACTGTAAGGCTTAAGGATAGGATTATTTCAGTCCTCAGGGGAATAAACTCTTCTGCTACACAGGCAGAGGGCAGGGTAGACAAGACCGGTTCATAACCGAAGGCATGCCCAGATGATACCAACGCATACCACTGGCAGAAAAACAAAACCAAGAACCATTGTAACAGCTGTCCTTCCCAGGTGAAAAATCCAAATTTTTCCGAAGAGCTGGTGTTTGACCAGACTTCAAGCATGCGAGGGAATTTCACCAGGACATCAGCTCCAGACCCAGGTCCCCTCTTCTACCCCAGCCTCTGCCTGTTCTTGCATCACTTTCATCCTCAGCAAGTGGCCCTCCTCAGCAGTCCTTGTGGGGACTACAGGTGACAAGAAAAGCAAAACTCTGAAATAAAAATGGTTAATTGTGCTTAAAGAAGGAGGAAAAAAAAGAAAAAAGGAGGGAAAAGAAAAGAAAAAGATTCTTCTCAATTCTTACAGGCAGCCATAAGAAGCCCTGAAGCATAAGATTTGATTATAACCATATCTTTATTTAGAGCTGCAAGTGCTGTGGGCATTCCTAAGGCAATTCTTAACCTCCTGTCCCTTAAATGAGACCCAGTGATTTCCACAGGGTTGCTCAAGAGTAGAGCAGCAATAGAGAAGGCTCAGATGTGAAATATCACTGTGAAAGAAAAGCTGGGTCTACTGCAGTTACAAAGGGAGAAAACAGTATACAGGCCAAGTAATGGTTTCAAAGTAAAAGAAGGAAAGAACTGGGGAATTTATGGTGTCTAAATACAAAAAAACCTGTCTAGTCTAATATTTAGCACAATGGATGACAGAATTTTGCTGAGAGTTGAATTTGAAAATAGAAATATATGTAAATCTCATTTTAAAAATGTCAAGCAGAGCCCGACACTGCTTCAAATCAGTTTTTCCACTATTTACTCACCCTCATGTGACACCTGGATGGAGCACCAGTATCCTTTTATGCTCCCCCACCACCCTTATGCTACATACAGAGACAAGATCAGTTTCCTCTTACTCAGTATTTTCTTGTCTATACACCTAGAGACAACATTAGTCCTTCGTAACAAATCTTGAACACAGAACTCAGAAGTCATTACCCATGAAGGTCTCATTCTCTTTTATTCGCTCAGAGTAAAAAAAAGCATATAAAGTACATCAATACAATGTATATCAATCAATGGATATAATCTGATAATATAATCTCCAGTCTGTTTTCCCAGTTGTATCACATTTGGCTGACAGCCTGCAAACATCTAAGGAGGTAACTCACACCATTCTGTACCATTATACTCTTCTCATGATTTACCACTTGTTGCATCTTCTGCAGACTTGTTATTCATGCTTTAAATAGGAATATAAAAGTATCTAACAATGGATTTATTTCCTGATGTGCTTTTTTCTATAAGTGCTCTAACGCTGTCTTCAAACCCATCAGTGCTTTCCTCTGTCTTTAAATCGGATTACAAGTAAAGCAACACAATTTTGAGGAATTTAAGGAATCATCACTTCTGAGATTCTTGGAAGGAAGGCTGTAAGCTGGTCCTCCCATCATTTTTTAACACTTTCCACATGAAGATGTCCTCATCTATCCCAATAATCATTTCAAGTTTGAGGAAACTGTCCAATTTAAAAGCTTCAGATACATCAATTACAGCTCATGGTCTATCTTATTTGCACAAAGTAAAACACGGCAGAAAACAGTCACTTGTATATAGGCAACCATTAAGTTTCTAGGCCAAAAGTCCATTATTGATGACCTTGTGCCAAGTGCTGGACTTCCTGCATGAGGCAAATGCCATATATTACTATTGAAAGCGATAGGAAAGTTGGTTCCTGGTCACATTAAATCTGCAGCAAATACAACCTGGGTATTCTGAATGACTTCATTGTGACTACACGTTTATAGCTGTCATATGAAGACAAAGGCTATATTTTATGTTGATTTATACTTTCCATAATCCTACTGTACCAGTACCTATATTGTTCTGCTCTGGCTTGGGTTCACTGCCTGTACGTGAAAGGCTCCTGATTTATACAAGGGTAAGAGGAAACCAGGCTTACCAGGTTGCTCAGGAAAGAAAGTAGTACAGCGCTTGGCACCACGTAAAAAAACTGAAGAAAGAACTGATCTGAAATACTGCAGTGCATACAAGGGAAGTGCAAAGGTCTAATGCAGTAACAAACATGCACATAGAATAGGATAGAGGATTAAGCGGTGGTTTCCCAGCAAAAATAAGCAAGGGGCGTAAACTGCTTAACATAATCCCATGACATAAAATGGAAACAAAGGCCAACTGACAGAGAACAAAAAAAGGAAAGAAAGAACAAGGCCTTCTTTCTTTGCTGTACGGTTTGTGGCTTATCAGATACTACACACCTTGCAGAGCAATTTAACTGGATGAAGAGCTCTGCATTATTATCCAGCCACATAATCACATTAGAGTTTGACTTATTCACTTCAACCACAGCTAGCAGATAGCAAAGGGTCAGGGAATTATGTAACTTGCAGTGTGCATTTCACCATGAGCTCTGAAAGACTCCGACTTAAACTAAGGAATGCTTTTTATCTTCTTTAAAATATTTTTTTTTAAATGAAACTCCAAAACAGATAAAACTAAACCCATGTTGTTGGCCTGTACTATCCTAAGCAAATCAGTGCATTTTGTATATCACTCCAGAGCATGTTAACTATTTCAGCAGCTTTCATGTGTTTTATGAGCTGATCAGTGGCTTATTTTAATCATGTGTAATTGCAACTGCGGGGTAAAGTATTTCAGATGCCAGCACCCAATAGAACACGGTCTCTTGTGGCTTTTGAGTGTTTCACATGATGTGATTTCATATGACGGCTGCTCCAAACTGTAACTCTTCCCAATAAACTCCCATCTCTGCTCTCTATGTGCAAGCACAGAAAGCAGGTGCAGCCGCGGTGAGAAAGGGAGGACGACTCAGCAGCACTGCCTCCCTGGTACGCAACCCCGAAAGCGTGCTGCGCAGGGCAGTGGTGATGGAGGGGAGGGAAAAAAGAGAGGAATGACTGAAGCAAAATATACAGTAAATCCTCTAATTCTCTCCATCAGATCAAGCTGGGACAGACTGTATGTTCACCATTCACCATTTATTTTCTGTACTTTTGCTCTGCTATTTTGGGGACTCTGCAGTTAGAACTAAACCCACGTTCTAGTCTAGGTCCTATCGTTAACTCTACGTGAGCATCACACCATCACCTGTCTTCATCTCTTTGTATTGAAATATGGCCCCTAATCACTTTATTCTCTGCAGCTACCCGCTGACCAGCCCCCTCACTGAGTGCAGACTGATAACTTCATCGCCATTTTGAGTTATTCTACGCAATTTAGAAGATCCTAAACTATCAGAGCTAATCCTAAGCTATCTTTGCTGTTCCAGTATGTAGTAACCGAAACTAAATATACAGTAGTGAAAAGTGGAACATAAATGCAATCACAATTTGTGATCCTTTCCCTATATTACTAAACCATCAGACTCCCTTACTAAAATAGAATATTATATTAGAGATGAAGTTGTCTTTCCTCTGTTGTTTTGATATTAACTACAAGAGCTATATATACCCAGCATGGTATGACAGGTTTTTTTTTTCCCCCCCCTCTTCCTCCATTTCTTTTTCAAACTGCTAGCAGTTCAGTGTTAAAGTATATCTGCTATTTAAGAATACGATATTATCAAAGAGTCTGGGAATTCTTGCTGTGCAGGGCGAAGTGTTGAATCTTCATGCACACTAAAGATACTGAGTAACACTTCCATAGGAGTAGGGAAAGGACTGAAGTTACAGATGACTCACACTAAAGGGCTCTCACTGTCTCTCTCTCCCCCCACTCCCTTCTCTCCTCCCTTTTCTACATTTTGGCAGACGAGAAGGTAGGAAAGCTGGAAGCTTTTAGTTCTGCCTGATAGTCTAACAAAATACCTAGTGCAGATGCAGGGAGCCAGCATAAAAGCATGGTATCTGATTAGATGAGATACTAGGAGCCAAGAAAAAGATTGCAGCGCCTGCTGAGTTGAAACGGAAGTCAGGTTGAAAGGAGGTGCTCCTCGCTCAGGGACTGCATGGGGACTGGGGAAGAGGATAAAGGGAAAGGCGAAAAAATGTAGGGAATGCTAATGTTTTAGAAGAAAAATTGGAGCAGCTGGCAAAAATTTCAAAAAAAAAAAAAAGGGGGAAAAAGCAAGCACCTGCTCTAATCCTATTGCAAGGAATATCAGTATCACTGGCACACACTTAAGCACGTGTGGAAGTTTATCTAGGTAAGTAGCTCCACTGAAGGCAAAGCGAGAATTACAGGCACCGACTGTCATCCATGAGGCTATACGTATGCTTTAAACTATACCTATGTTTACATCCTTTCCTGAACAGGGTCATTCTACAATACGAAGCCCAAGTTTCCTATTCAACTATGCACATCAGTTTCTTAATTAATTATTTTGTCAAAGTTACTAGCAGGCCTAGAATATAACACAGTTCATTGTAATATCTTCCTTTCCGTTTGGCCCACACAAATAGGTGGGGATACTAAAACAGAAAACGTGCGAGCAAGAAAGGCAGGGCTTAAAATATGATATTTCAGGATCCTCCAGGACCTCCTCTGTCTCTGTTCCATAGGATTGTAAGAATAAACAATAAAAGGACAAGCCAGTTTTAACCCCCTTTTAATACTCAGCATTCCACACTCCCAGACTTCCTTTAACTCTCACCAGGCATTTCAAAAATATCATAATCTTAAATAGCAGGCTTTAAGAAATTTTAATTCAATTTTCATTAAAATAGCAAATATTTGTTAAAATAACTTAAAAGTGTTTGCAATCATGCAGATGAATCTTGATCACTTCTCTGTTCAAATTCCTAGTCACCGTATAATTACTTGCGTAAAACACCTCTTGTGAATAGCAAATAAATCATTAGTGATTACATTTTGGGGGGATTGTTTTGAAGAGACCCAGCTGCTGTCTTTATGTCAAAGTACAACCATAAGGCGCTAGTGATTAAACAACATGGTATTTTTGCCTGTCAGACATCACGTGCTTGGATATTAATCATGCTTAGTGCTTTTCAGATGTAAATCTCAAAGCATCTCACTGAAAAGCAGTTATATTTCCCAGTTTACTGACTGGGAAACTGAGGCATGGGCAGAGTGACATGAAGCTCACACAGCAGATCTGCAACACAGCCCTGGCTCCAGCAGGGTGGAATTTCATCTGGGTTTCTTGCCTTTTCGTCCACCTTTTGCTTCTTTTTGAAAATGCTGAGACAAAGAACAATTCTGGACTATTTGATGATAATGAAGCAAAAGAACCCACAGGATTGGTCAAGCATGTTGCTAAGGATTGTGCAAATGTGAATTCAAATCAGAAAAATATTCCTAGCACAGTACAATCTTACTTTTTTCCTAAAAGAAAATATAGTAAAACATTTTTCACAATAAACAGCCCTTCACAGGCCCTAAATCAGCCACTGAAAAATTGCTCTCCAGTTTGAAAATTGTCATCCTGAATCATAGCCCTATCCTCATTATGAGATAAATATATACTTATAAATATATATATATATATATATATATATAGAGAGAGAGAGAGAGAGAGAGAGAGAAATGAGAACTGGTCTGCTTAATTGTGATAGCAGCAAGGACTGTGTAGTATATCTGCACGAAATGGTTTTTGCATAATATATGGTGATTTTGCAAGTGACTCTCAGAAGTAATTCTTCACTGTTTTTATATAAACATATATACATAAAACATTGAAGTGTGTGTGTATATATATATGTTTCGTAAGCCCAGTGGAACAACAGCTGTAAATCATTACCAAAATCTGAAATTAAAATCTCCTTTTGTGTCAGTTGTGTCGAAGGCAGAAGGTTATTTATAAAATACCCTAAATATATAGCTGAGTTTCCTACTGAACTCAAAAAAAGGTACACCAGCTACTCATAAAGCTGAGTCAGTGACTGTAAAAAAAATGAACTTGCGGAGGGGTGCTGAGCTGGACCAGAGAGATCAATGTGACATTTAGTGGTTGCAATACCACTGGAACAGCAACCAACTCCTCCAGAGGAAGTGGTAATATGCTTACTCAAATTTTCTACCCTCCCTCAGGTTCCTGAATTCACAATCTGAAAGTCTTCAACAGGCTTAAATCTGGAGACAATAATGCTCCTCCACTTCCTTACTCAGGAAGCTTTAAATTACAAGGATGGATTATTTTAATTGCTACTCTTTGGCTTCTCTGCTTGAGCTATTGGTAAACATCTATGGCAAAACATAAGGATGCAGAAGTAATAGATGTGTCATACCATCACACTTGCAGCTACTGCACTATAAACTTTGCACCCAGTGTATTTAGTAAAGACTATTAGAAATGGAAATATTCATAAAGCATTTGTAGGCAGCAGTTTTATGTCCTGACATTAGCAAACTGCCCACTAAATTAACCAGCGCGTGTCATCAGTAAGCAAGCCTTGAAGACTGGGAGGAAGCTCTAAATTGCTCTGCGAGAAAGTCAGGGCTCCTGTGGTGCTAAAGGACCATTTGAACAGCTCTTATTCCTACCTCCTTCTGTTAGTAAAATCCTCACGTGAGTGCTTCTAGAGAGCAATAAATAGAGAAAAGCTCAAGCTCACATTCTGGAGCCAAACATGCTGAAATTGGGATTATGAATTTTCTGGACTACTTCAATGAGAATTTGGATCAGCACTGCTTTACCAAGAACTATTTATATTATAGTAGGATTTAAAGGCACCATTCCTCATCCTGGGAATGAAAAATCATATCCTCCAGTGCAAGAGATGTGTATAATGGGGAAGAAAGGGTCCTAAGATCATCTGAGTTCTGCAGTACCCATCACTGATTACAGTCCTTTTCTAGGTCACTGCTTGTCGCAAGCTGCTTAAAATGGGGAGAGGGCACCCACTGTCTCTGTCCTCACCACCGCCTAGCACGGCTGCCTCCTGGCGCTCTTCAGACATCAACACACTTGATCCTACCAGGTCGGATATTACATAGCCCGTTTCCACTTTTTAATCTTAAGTGACCGTAGCCTGCACAGGCAGGTCTGAGCAGCGAGAAAAGGGAGAAGGGGATAGAGGCAGGACAGAGCTCTCTTTGCCCAAGCAGAGGTCAGAATAAGTAAAAGCTTTATGGTTTCTTTCAGCAGAGGATCCAGCTAACTCTTCTTTCTGCCCCTTTCCTAAAGGCTTTTACTGCTGCCTCCTCCAGCCCCTCATCTTCTCGCTCCCTTTCAGCTCCTGAGTTTCTTAACACCTTCCTTCCTTTTGGGGGTGAGGAGTCTGCTCTATTGCTGAGTGTATTTTTGCAAGTGATAGTTCATAATATTAAACAGTATCAAGCTCTCACATAAAACACTTTCACACCTTAGAGTTGAAAAGAGGGCTAGGTTTAACTGTCTGTTTTATAGACAGAAAAACTTAGGCTGTAAAAAGGTCAGGTCAATTTGCCAAAGGTCATCCAGCAAGCAGGAACAGAGAGTTTCTCTGGGTCTTACTGATCACAGCTAGGATGAATTAGTGTCCTATTTCTTTTTTAAACAGATTATCATCCCTTAAAATAAGAAGTAAATGTCTACAGCATATACCCAAAGGACTGAGCAAACAGTTCTTTGTTCAACATCAGGATTTTGCTTCAGTTAAATTTCAAACAACAAGGTGCCACCCACTGGGACAATAAACAAGGGCTATATGAATTGCAGTACGATTCCACCTATGTTAGCACGCAAACTGCTCCGCAAAGCCGAGAGGATTGCAGCGTGCACATGCACACATCCCCGTTGACAACTGAATACAAACACAGCAGATGGTGGCAAGGCAGCCGCAGCAAAGAAATAAAACTGCCAAATTTAAAGCTAAGCCTAAAGGCAACTCTACCGGAGTTTATTAGCAGTGCTATGTTGCATGAAGTTCCCCAACTTGTAATATATAGTTATGGGGAGAGAGTGGAAAGGAAAGCACTGAGCTCTCCGGTAGGCTTTGGGATTCTCTGTGCTGTTCAGAGTTTGCTCTAGCTCCAGCCGGCCAGCAGCTCTCCGCTGTGAATCATGCAGCACCGGGGCCGCCAGCACCCTGGCATTCTGCGATCACAGGCACCTGCCGAGGAAAGGTTTTGCTGTGCTGACTCAGAATTAACTTCTCCTCTCCTCCCCACTCTCATCTCAGGCCATAAGGATGCTTAATTGAGCAGATCTGGTGCTTTACAAAGAAGGTGGATATATTGAGTATAGGTGCAAAAAAAGACTGTTATCCATAGGGGCCAGAACAGTGGGCAGCCCGCTATTCGGTTAGTGGTTTACTGCAGCCATGAAACACCAGATGGAAAATCGTGGTGCTTTAAATATACTTGGGTTAATGAAGTAAACCAAGATGCAAGAAATAAGGGAATGTGTATAAGCCCAAGTATCTTCATCCTTTTCCCATCTAACCATTTAATCACAAAGCCAAATAGTTGATTTGTATGGCTTCCTTATAAGGGGAGGCAGTCACAGATGAATTGTCTTTAGCTTCATTACCAAATATTCTGGAAAATGCAGGAAGTGAAGTCCTAATTTAATTGTGCAACAGTCTGATGCCAATAATTACATATCCAATATGATAGCTAAACTGGGATTTATCTGTCTTATCCAAAAAGATTTGATTAGCTTGTGTTTTCAACTAGACAACATTGCTTTTAATTTTCATGTTCTGGTCCGATCGCTTTAGTAATTTTACAAAGGATTAAAACACTTTGGCTGGCTAAACTAGTTCTGGTTACAGTGCTGTTTCAAAGGAGCAGATATCCCTGTCTGTTATGGTCCTTTTACCTGCTCAGAGCCAATCCAGGTGGCTCACAAGAGCTCCTGGGGAAAAGCGCATTATAGCCAACCCTAACATCCTTTCCTCAAACAGTATGCATGCAGGATTTAAGAGCTCTTTCTATGCCATTTTTCTCAATGAGGCCTGGCAGTGAGCTTGAGTTTAAATAGTACACAACCCATGCTAGTTGCACTCATACTGCCTGTAAGGGCTGAGTTTAACCTTTGACAAAAATCCTTCCCAACATATGCCTGAAGGATCAGGTACTTCACTCCAGCGTGGAGCCAGACTGGAAGGCAGCAGATAGACTGTGGAAAGGCAAGGAGCTAACATAACACTACAGGTATTCCTGGTGAGATTATAATATGCTTCCTTCAGGCTATTAACACAGGACTCAGATCATGAGTCAGCCCATTCTTTTCCCTGACCTCCTTCCCCTAAAGTGGCAAGACTGACTTAAAAAAATTTATTTTTTTTAAATAATACATTTGACATCATATTCTTTACCCACTAGTTTTAAGGACCATCAAGCTTCGTTTTTTGTTTTCTTGACAAAAATAGGTCTATTCATCTTTGGAAAAAAACAAATGGGCATTTTTGCATAACTATCTGGATCCAGGAAGTGAAAAGAACTATCAATTTGAGCAAAATGCACACGCTCAAACAAAAGCAATATTGCATATGAGTTTAGGTGATATTTTGGACTGGTGCCAATAAATGAACGTGTTTTAGAATGATGAGGAAAATAGAGGGGCTAATCCTGCAAAGTACAGCTGTTAAAGGGAATTTTTCACACCATGAATTGGGGCTAAAAACAAATTCCAAGGAAGAAATCCTGGCTGTGGAGATGTTAGTGAGATACCTGGAGATGTTACTTTTGCTGGTAAGTATAGTCTTTTGCTGCAAAGTGTGTTACATTGTATTGTCATTTTCCTTATCTTTATCAGTTATGAAAATCAACTGTTTGCATTGCTAGTTCATTCATCTGAGGTAATAATAGAGGGATTTCAGTAAAGGGAAGTAAAGGAATTAGTAGCATTTCAAATCAGTATACAAAAATAATGAAAAAAATTATTGAAACAGGACCACAGTTAAAATTAAAACTGAAGGCTCATAAATTCTTAGCAAACTGAAGCTCCCTCATTAGAAGGAGCTGGTAGAGAACTACACTATCCTGTTCATCTTCTCAGTTACATACTTTTATTTTCATAGCTTGTATCCCTATGTAACATGTTTTCTCTAATGACCCAGCTTCTTTAGAGTTTTTAGTATTAATTATTTTCCGAAAACACTGCAATGATTTTAATGCTTCACACAAGTAAAACTTCACATAAAGGAGTAGAAATGAACTAGAGAAAGAAAAAAAGTCACTTTTATACAAAAGCATCCCAGACTAGATTAAATCTTTGGCACAAACATTTGGGTATACAACTATTCAAGTAAATATTCATTCTAGCTATATATTAAGCCATTTAATCACTTGTTGTATCATAAAAAAAGAACAGCATATTATACTGTGACTGCTACAGACCTATTCTGTGGTAAGAAGTTTAATTCATCCCCATACTCCCAAGATGCTATTTTAAACTCAGTGATACAGTCATTTCTTCAATGGTAGTAGGTTTCTTATATAAAATTAAAAAAAAAAAATCTTGAATGTAATTTTAAAATTATAATGACCACATTCTTGTGCACATGGTACATGTTCAAAATGAAGTAAGGAGTAGCATGTATGCATGGAATATTAAAAAATACTTATGCAGTTAGTCATCAGGGACTTTTCTTCGACTTTTTACCTAGTGTGCAATGAAAAGCCTTCATGCATATTAATATTTTATAACTGATCTTTTGTACAGTCCTGAAGTTTGAAAGATAGGTTTCTGGGGGAAAAAAAGTATCTTTTACTTCCATACAGCACATAATCCAGACACCCATGTTGACTGGTGATATTACTGCAACCTTGGAAAGGCCACATCTCTATCATACAGGTCTACTGATCTTTTTAGACTTACTCAGCCTCTGGCACGTAGGTAAGTATTTGTCTAAAATTCCAGACCTAGAGAAACACATTCTTGATGAGTTGCTAAAACACTCAGTAACGAAGCTAAGGATAAGAATGTGCACAAGCATTTGCAGCAGCAAGCTCTGAAGAAATCAAAAACTGACAAAACAAAAATATTTGACTTTACTGGCGACAATTAAGTGTCTGCATTATTTAGGGAAGAAAAAAAAAGAAAAAGAGCACAGAACCTCTGGCATCCTTTGTCACTGCACAAGCCTAGGACGGTCCACACTGACAACTGGGACAATTTTTATACGATAACATTCTTGGTTATTGCTAAGATCTTGCTGAACTGACAGATGTTCTGACTCACTACGTTTACTTCAGCTTAAAGGTATAGTTGCGCGCCAAGTTTCCACCCTTACAATGTAATGACCTTCTAAGCACAGCAATTTGTCAGTTCTCAAAGTAAGTACAGATAGAAGGTCTTGTCAAAGGAAAAGCCAGGACCGTTCTAACACTTTTCCTCTGTGAAGTTAACTGACAATAAATACAAACACACACCATCCAGAGAGGCAAATATACATATAGTGAGTTCAAACCATATCACTTGCATTTCCAGAGCCTGCATATCATCTGTTCTGAATCAGAAGGCAACCCTCTTAACTTTTTTGCCAGCTGGAGAAAATGAAATATTTCTTGCAGTAAGATCATTCTCCTCTAGTTAAGGGCATATAATGCAGTTCCTTTACAATATTGCCATCTTCGCTGTTACATGGATTTTCAGTTTGGAAATCACAGATCTAAGCATGAAAACCCAAAGAACAAATGTTGAAGGTGCAAGGACTTATTCTTTCTGAAAAGGGACCTAATGGCCCTGAGAGGCTCTAACCTTTCTCATGCGACAGTTGTTTCCAAGCCGCAAATCACGTTAACAGACAGTGTGTGAGATGCGTGTCTCAATCCTCAGGCACAAATCAGGGACTAGGAGAAGCTGGAGAAGACCATACTCTGGTGGATTCTCTCCCCTTGCCCCTTCCTGGCCTGGACAAGTCTCGCTTAACCTTCAGACACTGGATTGAGGCAGGAGATTCCTCAGTTCAGCTTTGCTCCATAGACAATGGAGAGAAACAGGCACTTTGCAGCTCCTCCATCTCTTGCTCCCTCCCATGAGGGTATGGTACTTAGATTTATGAAGACATTAAGGGGGAGAATAACCTGCCATAAGTTCTACTGGATGTGGTGCATACACCCCCCATCACATAATGCAAACATCTCCCCTTTTGTAGTAAGGGGCATCCATCTCCAAAACTCTTAATTTGCATTTCCTTTCTGACACACTGTAATCCCAAAATCTTTTCAAGGAATGCTGCGTAGTAAGACATATTTGTGCAGCTGATTTTTTCCTGTCTAATTGTAGCATTTTGCTCACATCTCTCTTGAATCACATCTTTACTACAGACAGTCTCCAATTTTTGACAGAAGACAGAAAGCAAGACTGCAAGACAATGATGACAGAATACTGCATTTTTTATTCTGATCTTTACTTATTCCATGATGTGAAGGTGGAACAGGTGATGTGTCTATTTTATGGAAAAGGGAGCTCAGGGCTGGCTCCCTCTCTGCTCTCTCACAGATCCCCTGCTTAAGGAAACAGGGCTCAGAAGGAAAAGCAAAGACACTAGAAAATTAATCACACTGCTCCTTCCTGATAAGAATACAAAATTCATCTGTCAGCTGACTACAGGTAGAAAGGGATTTGCTCCAAAAAGGGCTGGAGGTGAAGAGAATAGCTCAGGGATAGAAGGCCTTGAGTTAAAAAGAAAGAAAATTATACTGCTTGAAGGCCAGCAGGGACAATACAAAAGCCCTTACAGCAAAGACTGAGCCAATAACTGGTATCTCAGGCAACATTTTAATTAACTCAAATCTCAAGAAAGGAAATTCTATAAGAAATAGTCCAAGGTTCTGGGAGAACCTGCAGGAAAATTTAACAGGAGATCTCCATAGGAAACTTCTTTCCAAAAACACATCTTTCACAGTGCAGTACATCTATGAATATATTTCTGCCACGGGGACCTTTCTCAGGTAACTTGTTTCCTGATGAGCAGGGAGGTGCTGGGTCAGACCACATAACAGGAAGATGCATCTGGCTTGGTGAGTAATATAGCAAAGGAATGACAGAATTGAGTCATTTGATGAGGAAGAGCTACAGGCCGCCTTTCCATGAGAATAGTTTGAGCCATAGCTTCACAGTCCATGACTGTACATGCTGAGGTAGTTGCAGCACTTCACAGATCAGGTTGACCAGCTGTGCCCACCGCAGAGTCTCACAGACCAGCAGAGAGGTCTTGGCCACTAAAGATACAAGCTTATCTAAATGGGAGAGGAGCATGACAGGGGAGAAACTGTGGGAATGGAAGACTGAAAAGGGTTGATAGGTCTGGTTGGTGGGGACCATGGGATGGTGTCCTCATGAGACTTTCACAACTTTTGTATTACCACCTATTGTGTTACATGGAGGCAATCTCCTGCCCACTAAATGAAGCTGAACTCAGTCAGGTTCCCCAGTTCCAAGCGATTCCTGAATCCTGTACCCTTCTCTCACTTTCTGTAGGACTCTTCCAATAACTGAAGTGAACCCTAGAGTGTTTATGGTCACATGGTCCTTCCTGAGTGCTGAGGATCACATGAACCCAGTACAATCTTAGCCTTCTCAAAGCCCACAGGCCAGATTCCTAAGTCTGTACCCAATAAGGCTTTTTTGCTGAACAGCCTTCTAGATACCAGCATCCCTAATTGCCTCCTGTTCACTATAACCTCATGTCCTCAGGTTTGTAATTTAGGGAGTGTATCTAAAAAAGAATTCAAACAGACTTTCTACAAGACTGACATTTCTTAAAACTAGGTTTTGGGTGTTGTTTTATCCTGCAAAAGAAAGCAATTATCACCTGTCTTCCCCCACCTCCTCCTCAATTCTGTTTGCTGCTCCTTCAAAGAGGACTCTAGTCTATGCTATTCCTTTACGAGAGCAAATCAACCTGTTACAGAAGGATATAAGTACTTAGCTGTGGTGTCCCAAGAAAAAAGCACAGACGTATGGAAGGCAACATATTCTAGGAAATCCAAAAGACGATGAACATCTCATGGCTTAAATTAGATATAGAGGCTACATGTACATACCTCACCTGGAAAAAAAAGAAAAAAACAGTCATATCACAAAAGGACTAACCCCTTTTCTGGTCTCATTCTGACACCATGGAAAAAAAATCAGAATCATGTGGATACCACTGAGAACATACGGACATGACCTACAGTCCTGTAGTTCGAAACGATAATGACTCAACTTCCTGTGCTTGAAGGAGGTTCAGAACAAAAGCATCTTGGAGTTATTTCTCTCCAGTTAGAGAGAAAGGATTGTAAGTTTATTGCAAATCTCTCAGGTGAATGGTATGTATATGGTTCCAGGTCCAATGTGATTAGGTGAATTTTCAGGAAATCATAAACTCCAAATTCCAGTTAAGAAGCAAATGCTCTGAGAGCATGTTGCCAGGAAGCTCTGAATACATCCTTATGCATGCATTCACATAGTCCCCTTACACTGTACCAGTCTCATGGTTTTATGTTATATCTCAGTGGTACACAGAGCAGAAACAGAACTCAAGACCTGACATCAGATTAAAAGAAATTTTTGCCAGTTCTGATGCAGAAATGATTTGGGAAACTTGCCACAGAACATATTCAGCCCAACCTCTTTTCTCTCCCCTCCAGCACCCTAAGCAAATCTCTTTTTTTTATTGTTGTTTTTTGGTTTTCTGGCCTGCATCTCTAATTTAAAACAGGAAGCAATTTCTTGACAAAGGATTTCATGGATGCATTATAAAAAACATTATTACCAATTCTGGTCAAGAAGTACTCCTTTGAGGAACTAGCTTATTGAAAGAGAGCAAACAGCAATGACAAAGAAAAGGCTTACCCCACACACTTTTTACCCGAAACAGAAAAAAAATCATGCTCAGAAACTTCCTGCAGTCCAGACATCCATTTCGTGTGCTACATGGAAACATGCGCTACAGGGAAAGCTAAACTGAGACTACCAATCTCAATTTGAGAGATAGGTTAATGTTTCAAGGTGAATGGGGTGATCTCAGAGTAGTAGTCACAGGCAAGGATCACTGTCCAGTGATGAAAGACAAGATAGAGACAGAAAGGCAATTCGTAGATTTTGGGCACCATTCATGATCCAATCAAGTCTTTTGCCATGATTGACTAGACACCAAGTAATTCATGGACTGGCTCAAAAACCTCTCAAAGTCAGATATTATCCTTCTATCAACTACAACTGGCTTTGGATCAGGCCCTTAGATGCTGTGCATTGAGGTACACTGTGGCCCCTGTTCAGCAGTGTAAGTACATATTTAATTTGCAGCATGTAAACAGTCCTGTTGAATTCCCAGGATTACCCTCACTGCTTGAACACTTGCTTATGTGCTTCGCTTGGCTCATGGGCCAGGATTTCAATAGGGTTGCTTCAGAAATGAATTTGACTCAACCTCTAATGCAATGCTGCAGATATTTGAAGACTGGCATGTAGAGAATTTAGCACCAGTTTCACAGCAACAGTAGACACAGAATAGCAAGTGATAACTATTTTTCTTAAAAATTTTCTGGTGAAGAACTCTTGAAAGACGTCTCTACCCAAAGCATCAAAGTTCATCATTATAATCATGTCTGACCTAATGTGAATTTCAAAGCAGGACTCAAAGGTGACAAGCACATATCTATTACTGACTATCTGCCCTGCATAGATTCTTACACACAAGGGTTTCATTTCATTCTCTGTAGGGAAGAAAGTTGCAGTGGAATAGTCTTTTTTAATAATTCCCACAGAAATATTGCTTTAGGATGACCATTATTTTTTCATGAATAGGATTGTAAATATGTAATGGAACATAAATATTTTGTATTTAGACTAATAAAAAATTTAGTTCCATAAAACATTTATTTCCACTAAAAATAATTTGGCCTCAAATAGGAATCAGTGGCAGTAACATGAGGCAAGTGTTCCTCCTGTAAGAAAAACAGAGAAGCTAAGCAAATACTTCCAAACGTGTTTGACAGGGTTTCGCATAAATGTAAAAATTAATTTTCCTTAGATGCACTTGTACCTGAGACAACAGGGAGGAGTCTCCAAAGCATCTTACCATAGCCCTGGCTTAAAAGCAGTTAAACTCAGTATCCTACAAAAATATCCATTAGGGAGAATAAGACTTTGCATATAAATAGAATTACTTCATTGAAACATAACTACAGAAAATTGCATTTACACTCTGCATGTAGCCAACAGATTTTGCAATAGCTAGTCCTTTCCTCATTATACAGTAGGTAAAGCCTACATTTCAAACAGAGCAAACCGTTTTTAGAAAATTTAAAATAATCCCGTGTACACCTTTCAGCAGCCCTTCCCAGAGAGCATTCATCCCAAGGCAATCTTTTCCTGTTTACAGTGACTACCACTCCTACCATCTCATGTAACTATATATGACCAGCCACAATTAACCAACACAGCTCAGATTTTCAGTTCAAGTACTTGAAGCAAATCCTTTGTGATATCTCCTATAGCATAAGAATAAGCTCTCATGAGAATATCAGGCAAACCGAAGTCATGAATAAATGTTTGGAAATTACAACCAGCCTGCAGACTTTCCACGAACAGAGGCACAGACTCATTTTGGCAGGTCCATCTTTCATCATGAATTATTCACTCCTCTCAACATTTCTATTTTAATTGTTTTTAATTTCACTGCTGCTGGGTAGAGGTGAGAAACCACAATAGTAAAATAAAAGCGGCCTGAGGAATTTCTCCATATGGGTCAAAGTCAAGGAAAACACCTGAAAGAGCACTGAGCTCCATGTTTTAAAGAGCAATGCTTTTTGCCTCTGTTAAAATGAAGTGGGGTGCTTCATACACACGCACAGCCAGCCTATGTGCAGCAGCAGCAGCAGCTTTATGGCAGAAACCCCAGACAGGCAGGTCAGGGACTGGAAAGAGTCTCAGGGTTCCAGCCACTGCTTTAGCGCAGCAGATTCCTGCAGCCGCAGCTGGACAGTCTGCAGCCAGCCGTCAGCAGCTGAGGCACCTTACAGAGCTGCTTCATATCCTTAAAGAGTGATGAATGCCAGAGATTTGTAGCTACAATACCTCACTCTTCTGAAGCTGGATGAAGCTGAGATTCTAGCCCAGGGAGAGCTTCAAGACTGGTGAGGACCAACTGGGTACCTCCAGACTCCTAGTCAAATATATTCTGCTCCAAACATCCTATGAGATCTTGGGCAAGTTGCTTAGGTTAAGCTTCTCAGAAGCACGTATGTCCCAAGCGTCTGGTAGATATCCGATTCCCAGCACTTGGTAGGTTTCTGATCCTCATCTGTAAGATGAGAGTGCTATTATTTACTTATTATTATTTACCTCAGTTGTAAGCATTCTGTCAAACCCTGAGAATCAGAGCCACTTTCATGGCTTCTGTTTGAAGTGGCAGGCACTGTTTAGAAGTTACTCTGCACACAGACTGTACTTCAGGTTTTGCTCATCATTATTACAAGTTATTGGGCAGAAAATTCTAGTAGTTATTAAGATCAAGGCATTCTTTCAGCTTTAACATAACCAAAAGGGGGTGGGATGTCTTCAAAACAAACTTAAAATGTGTTAATTCTTATCACGTTTTTGTAATAAATAAAAATAGAGGGAACATTATAGTGAAACTCATGCAAACTTTATGCTAGAAGGTAATCAAATCCATACATGAACTATTTCCCATACTCCCACATTGGATTTTTGCATGCTATTCAGACTGCAAGACATTGTAATGTGAGAGACCTCTGATAAGCATACTGAAAGACTTCTTACAGGCATTTTTTTCTTTATGTTTAGAGTGGGAACTGTCACTGTCCTGTCCTCCAGAAGACCATAAGAATAGGTGTCTTGTTGATATTGGGAGTCATATACTTCTAAAAGAAAAACTTAAAATTATCTGTTGAACTTTCCAACTCACTGGCCCCAAATCCCATAAGGTACAATCCCAAACAATAGAAATTCTTTTAACATTAAATGTTAATTTTAATATTAATAAAGAAATTCTGAAGAAATTGCAGATATTTTTAAAACTATTGACTTTGTCATAGAAACATTGCTGAAAATAGGGCTTACTTCATGCATCCTAATGAGCTGTCTAAAAAGATACAGACAAAATAATTATTTTTTGTTGATAGCCTACATATTTGAACCCTAAAGCAGAATATTAATATTCCAGTCACATACGCTACATCAGTTCTGAATTACACTTCTTAATATTCAGAGACTTTACTTGGACATATCTACTTACATAAATCCAAGAATTTTCTGATATCTACAGATCATCAATACCAGATGCAAACTTACCAGATTCAATGCAACATCTGTCTAGCATATGCTTTTTAATCTGATTTGTAATGAAAGAAACAATTTGGAAGCACAAGTTGCAAAACTATTTTAACTATTCTTTTGCATCCTGAGTTAAGGTTGTGCCAAAAAGATTAAGAGATGCTCTCTGGTTTCCTTGGTCTGGTAAGTAGCTAGTGGCTTTCAGTGAGTGTGGGATTCTCACCATGATGTCCTTAGTGAGTTGCTTTTCTCAGTGGTAAAGCCTGGATCCCAGGTGCTCTGGCCTAGAACTTAACAACAGAACTACAAGATTTCTCCTAATGCATGGTATGTTTGAGACTGGGTAGCCAGGAAAGCAATGAACTTGCATGTCATTCCTTTAATCAGTGCTAGGCAAAACATATGAGATATGCATATCTCTCCCAGAGCAGCATGCGCAGAGGAAGACATCTGATTGCTCAGGGAGGATTTAAGCACTTGCTGTACTTTGCTAGAACTGCACAAGCCATAACAGGAGGCCCAAATTTATGCCAGTGCTGCTAGTGGAATTTTATACTTCTGTCACCAGAACCAGGACTGCTAACTGCAACACTTTCTATTCTCTCAGCTCCACATACCTCAGCTCCACATACCCCTAAAATTTTCCCTCTATGACTGGGAGGAAAAAAGGAGGTGATTAAAAGATACATTTAGCAATTCTACATTTTTTTCCTATTATGTCAAATTAACTGAAAGTCCACTTGGGGCCTGAGATAGAGTGGGAGGAGGAAGCAGATCCCTCTTCAATTGAGTTTACAACAAATGAGGATGCAATTTAGTGAGTCACTGGCCACTGGCCACTCCAACTGGTGTTAATTAGGAATTAGTATCGCAAAAGCTCAGGCCACTGTTGAAGAAAGAAATCATATCAGTTTGATTTTGATAAAACAGGTGTTCTGACAAACATCCCCTATTTTATCTATGCCAATCTATATAAAAGTCAAAATGCTAGACATTCAAGTTTCTGTCAAAAACAACATTTTTCTGTAAATGAGGAGATGCAAAACACATACCATATTCTCTACAGATACAGGAAGGGGGTGGAAAGGAAGTTCAGAAAACAATCACTTTGGAAAGAACCTAAATTTTCCTTAATCCTCCTTTTTTTTTTCCTCCTTTTGTAAAGCATAGTTCAGGGAGATAATTTTTTTGTCCGGAAGTAAGAAACAGATTATAAAGCAAGCCAGTCTTGTATAGAAGAAAACTGCAGTACTTCACACTGAGAATCTGATCTATGGAAGTCCATGTTCATGCATGACCCTCTTTTGCAGTGGTTGCTTAAAGCAGAGAAGCTGGAGGTTGTAACTCAGATCCATAATGGGTAAAACACACTCTAGGCTAGTATTCACTTGGTGAATTGATGGAAAGTAATTATTCCAAAGATAAGATGAGACCAAATCATTTTATCTGTCTGTGCTTTGTTAGTTACATATATTTTACCCCGACACACAAAGCTTTCTAGCTTCCTGATAACAAATGTGGTTCAAGGCTATACTGCTAGTGAAGGCAGATATTAGGTTCTTCACAGTTTTACCAATGTATTTCTGCGCTGCTATACAATAACTCCTCTAGCCTACTAACAGTCTTTTTATGAGCTGGGACTGTACTGCAATATGGACAAATAACTGCAGTCAGACCTGATTCACTCTCAACTTAATCTAGATTTCAACATATTAAGCCAGTACAGAAGGTCTCTATGCAAATACCTTATTTTTTGAATTACAACTGCTCTACTGTACATGAAAAATACAAAGAATGAGGCAGAACTATTCTGAGATTACCTAACAATATTTTTTCCACAGTTTTCTGACAATACTAAAAAAAAATCTTACTTTGGCAAAGCTGAAGTTCCACCCAAAACAACCAGCAAACATGCTAAAGTATTCCTAAATTTCAGCAAGCCCACCAGAGGAGGTCGTGGGATCATCCTTGTGAAAGACCTCCAGGGATGGAGAATTATTCAATTCTTTGGACCATCGCTGCTCTTAGCACATTACCAGAACAAAGTTGACTAGGTCACATTGGTCACAGAGTTTCCCTTGAAGTCAGAAACCCCGGTCATCTTACTGCAAGGCTAAAGGAAGAACAGAAAGAGTGGCACTGTTGTTTTACAGACCTAAAAGGAGGAGAACAAGAATGACAACAACTGAACTTTCCTCTTGCAGAAAGTGATACATTTAGCAAAAGTTCACTCCTTATGCAGATCTTGGAAAACAGATCCATCACTCACCTATTTCCACTGCCTTCCTCTCCAACTTTCCTTCGTAATAACCGCTACAACCAATTTCTAACTGAAGAGGCGAGCTGACCTCTCCGTAGCCACCACTTCATTGGCTGAGTGGAATAGCTGATAAATAGAAAAAGTCTGTGCCTGTGTCTATTACCTCAGCTACAGGCTCACATTCTTTTGATCAATACCTTTTATACCTCTATATTAGGTCCTCTGGGACAAAACCACCCTTGGACAGAGCAAATCCCCGGGAGGCTGAGGCCATCTGTGCTGGCACCAAATGTAGCTAACAGCAACAAGTAACCTCGTCAGGTGATATCGTCTGACTGTTCCTGACCTTCCACAGCAAATGCAATCTCAACTCTCTCCTGCCAACTATGCAAGTTGCACTAAGTTATTTCCCCCCATTTGCAACAGCATTTCTAACCTTTAGTATTTCCATCACATGGCTTATTAATATTCCACTGTAAGCTTTATTTTACTTTTGGGATTGCACCACCCAATTCCTGATTACTTTGTTTTTCCTAACGTGTTAGCTACTGAGCTGTATATTTAAGCAGTCAGGGAAATATTAGCTGTTTTCCTCTATGATAAGAAAGGACAGAGTAACCCCCGATAAAGCATTATCAACTCCAGAATGCTGCCCAGACTTGCATCATATCTCTGAACGCTGAATGCGGAATATCAGAGAGCTTTTCTCCATGTGGTCTTTGCATACACAGTAGCCTCTTAGTTAAAGTAAACAAATTATAATAGTTGCCCTTGAAAAACTTTCCACTTGTGATTTAGCTAGATTTACCTCAGTATCAATAATTGCCATACTTAGTATATTGCTAAATTCAGCCAACACAGCAGACTGTTAAAATAAAGTTTACAGAGGCTGATACAGATAAAGATATTTTACAAGGGATGTACCATTCAGAAACACAGAAACTTGTCTCCCAGCTGGTGACCATCTGGCGCCCGTGACAGTATGTTTGAGTATTAGTCTAAGTCGTTATTGTGTCAGTCTTCCACACACACAGACCACCCAGCACCTTACGACTGCGCGGCTTAATACTATAATGGCACCTTTCTTTCTTCCTCTGGCGCGTCGCTTGTGCGTTGCAGACTACCTAAGGGCCGTTTCCTTCCCAAGGGTTTCTGGCCTTCTGCAAAAACGTCATCCCTCCAAGGGGGACAACCACAAAGTCTAACATCCCTCCAACAAAACTTTATGAAATAGACCCAGAATTTTAATTAATTGTATCAATTTTTTGAATCTAATCACATTCTTGCCCTTAACTCTCTGTAGCAATGACTTCCACAGACTAACTACAGGCTGGGCAAAAAAGTATTTCCTTTTATGTCAGTATTATTTGTTACTTTACACACCTTTATTGTGTCCATCTCCTGCTATGAGTTGTCTGTTTCCAAGTTTCTTGAACACTGTCAGTATACTTTGAATTCTCTAGCTACTCAAAATATTTTCTTCAGAAGGCAATAATCCTCACTGCATATTAACTGCAGATGAGGACACTACTGATTTACGAAAGAGTCCTGTAGTGTTCTCCATGTGGATTGTGTAAAAAATGAGCTGGCTAACTATGTTTGTGTTTCTGATCTTGACTTCAAATTGAGCTGAAAAGTCTTGGCTGAGCTATCTGTGAAGTGGCCCAGATTATTCTCATGAGTCATCTTGATTCAGCATCACTCCTAGACGACATGTTTTTATGCTACAGAAACTGCATTTGTCAATTATCAGCACTCAAAGTCCTGTATATGTATTAGAGTCCAGCATTTTTAATTCAGACATGGGCAGTCCTTGGTCACTGGCAGGACCCTTACCAGGCTCTAAGTAGACAGGACAATCAAATGTGGAGATTTAAAAATCTTCTAATTCATGGTGCATTCCTTCAGATTACACCTGAAGCTTTTTAACAGGAGAGCCTGTATCTGGCCCTGCTTGTGCTGCATGTTTGGTACAAGCTAAAGGATCCCCAATAGCAAGGATGAAGACTCTCCTGCCACACATCTCCAGCACATCATACCACCACTGACAAGCCAATTTAGGACCTGGCCTGGATGGAGAAAAAAGAGCCTAGTCAAAGAGGGTGTCTTCTCAAACAGAGCTAATGTTTATAGGTCCTAAAAATGAAGACTGAAATACCAAACCTGTTTTGTGTGCATGTCTGTGGAGCTGTATCACTTTAGCCTTCTGAGCATGTACTCTCTTCATGCTGATATAAATTCCTTTGTCACAGACACTGACAGATAAAACATATACGTGAAAATGTAATCCCATATACAGCCACATCAAGGCTGCAATTGCTCTCCATATTCAGGTGTGTTTTTCCATACAGACCTACAGGAGGACCAAGCATCACCCACATCTTAGTATTTTTGATTTTTTTTCTAAGAACTTACTGATTTCTCCCCAGTCCCCAGCACCAAATTACATGAGGGAGTTAAAACACACACACACACACACACAAAAATAGAAGCTAAGAAAAGAGGGCAAGAGAGGCTTAGTTCTTGCCTACAAAATAAGGTTGAATTGGTTCACCTAGGAGTACTTTTAAAATGCATTAGCAACATTAAAGTCATATATAAGAAGTAAATACATATATACACCTTCACATACAGAGCTTACTCTCATCTTACTTGTGTCTAGTTTATACATTCTTGCTCATCTTGCATGTACCAAAAGATGCTAAACACATTTTAACTTGTAGCACTAGTGGCTCAGACCAGATTTGAGCAAAATGCTGAAGTGTTGAAGGATGTTTTTGGCTAAGGCCTCAGCCCTGCAGCAGGCCTACCGATGCTGACCAGTATACCAATGAATTTCCTTTGAAACCACGAGAAGTCAACGGGGCTCTGCCAAGACCCTGCCACCTTTGACTGCAAGACGTGGGCCAGGTTAGTAGCAGGGTCCCCAGGAATCACACACACTACTTCAGCAAGCTTTATACAGTAATGCAGATGCACACTGATCAAAAAGACAAGACTTTAAGCCTTTTGCAAGAAAATCCTGTATAATTTAGTAATACATAACATTATCTCCACACAAATTTAAAACCTGCTTCTGAAAATCTGTAGCAGATAAATGTAGTCCCCAAATTGCTTATATCACTTCCAGTATTCTAATATTTTTTTTTGTCCCTATCAACAGCTACAGGATTTTTTTGGGGAGCATTTCAAAAATCTGTTCAAATACAGACCTAAGGAATTTGCCTGTATAAGAAATAGTTCACATAACAATCAAATTGCACACTAACATTCAAAATAACAGTTCAGTTATGTGGTGATCCCTGAAAAATTATAATTTATTTAGAGACAATCCTAAGTAATGATCTATGATATGAAACTTTTATCAGCATCTTTTTCTGGGGAGTCCCCATTCTGGGTAACAGAATCTGCTCTGCAGGAATTGTGCACAGACTTATGAACCCCATTCAAATCTTAAATAAAGACAAACAACCAAACATTGACATCCATTTCACATGGGGTATGTAAATGAGTTGTAACAAAATAAACCACTGTTCAGTGGGAGGAAGAGAAAAAAAGAAAGGATTCAAACCTGGCCACAAAGGCCTTGGGCAAGCATTGTGCAAATAACAGAACTTGTAAATAATAAACACATCATTGTAGCTCCCAAGCCAGGGAGTTATCTAATGACATGTAATTTATCCAGCATCATGTGTGGTCATTGTCTTCCTTTCTTCGGTGGAAGATCAGGCAGGCTGTGCAACATCTGCTTTTCCCTATGCCAAGTGGATAATCGCCTCAAGCTCTGCAGTGAAGAAAGCCAAGCTAAAGAGTCAAAGGCCTCAAAAATACTATTTCCTATGAAGTAGAGGTGAATCACAAACAGTTATCCTTCCACAGATTTTCCTCTCTTTTGTTTTCTGTGTACAAACACACAGCCTGTCCCTCTGGCCCTCCCTCCCCGTTCATCAAAAATCCCAGCAAGACCCCTTCATGTGGGGGAAATACTAGCAGTGTTGCCAGTTGCAGAGGCTCAAGAATTATCTGATTCCAGATTGCCATGAAATTTTCCTCTGCCTCCGACTACAACCCTTTCCCTCCCCAACAAAAATAAAATATACTAAAAAAATATGCATATGTCTGTGCAAGAGCACAGCTTACCCTTTTATAGATGAGAGGGCCTGGGGCCAGACAGCTCCACACACTTATGAGGGTCAGCTGTTGTTTATTGAAAGAAGCATTAGAAAAGAGATTGCAAAAGAGAAATGAGCTCCTACCCTGAAGCAGGGAGCTGTAAGGGAGGCACCCATGATAAATAGTAAATAGTTTCATTTGAGCACTTCCCTAAATTTTCATGAGTCAGAAAAATTCCCTTTGAAAGAGATGTGATAGCAAGTGCTCCCAGCACTGGGTAAACAAACTGATTGCTTCCAATGTGGGAGGAACTGCCTTTCGTTCAGCGAGGAGCATAAATGCCCCCCAGGCCCCTGCTGAGAAGGGAGAGGGAAGGGGTTCACCTTGAGCCTGACCAAGCTGTTCTGTCACAGGCCAGTCAATATTTTACCTACCCTTGTCCCCACCTCCAAGGAACATTTGTGTTGTCAACATCTACAAACTTACACAGTCTTGAACCCTATCCTTCTATGTTGTACTTTCTTTCCTTTTCTTTTTTGGAGTCCTCCATCACACCTCTACCTTCCTTTCTTCTCTGAAGGCCCTCCAGCTTTACCAGACTTGATACCTGGGCAGGTCCAGGCATTTTCATTTCCTCTTTGCCCCAAAGTCAATTGCTGTGGGAAGCGTCTTAGAAAAGGAGAAAGATGTTGGTGTGTTTGTGTAGGAAACGAAAGAGCGGAGGACTTCAAATTGGTTGCTTTCTGTCCCTATCTCTTATCATACACCTCTACAATTCACTCATAAGGGCAGAGACCTTAGTCCATACACTGGAGTAATTCTGGTTACTCGCTGGTACTCTCTGTACAAGGCAAGAAAGGCAGGCACCATGATGGGATTTTCTCACAACTTTTTGTAAATCCAAGGAAGGATGTAGCCTTTTCCTGTTTGGGGGAATTTCCTAGAGCAGGAATCAAAATCCCATTCTAGGACTGTATAATCTCTTGAATCAGTAATATCTTACTGCAGCAGATAGAGAACTGTATGTGTTTCCTCTCTGGCACATTCTAAGCTCTCTGACTGCCCTTAGTTCATATATTCATTGGTGATCTGCCACAGCTCCCAAGATTTCCAAGGCAGGTTACTGTGCTCTGGTATTGACCTGGAAACAGGACCAGAGCCATCCTTGGGCCTCTCTTAATGACCATCTTACCTGACAGTGTATCAAATTACTCACTGTATGCAAGGCATTTTGCTTAAAATTTTTTATTAAGAATATCTGCTCTTATTTGCATCATGATTTTGCTACAAATGCATGGAAGTTGGATGGCAAAGACCAATAATGGGACTCTCTGGGAAATGGCACATTACAGAAGAAAAATGAGAAATAACATTCATTGAGGCTGCATAAAATCACACCCTCTGGATTCTCCCCATCAGAAACTGAGAAGCAGTAGTCTCAGCATATCAATGAGAAAGTGGTGGGCTACAGGACTCAGCAAATCAGACTGATTCAGCTCTAAGTTGAATTTGGTTTTGGTATTGTAATAAAAATGTTAATACTCCTTTTACATGACAATTTGGGGTTGGTTTGCTAATATAAGCAAAGTACCAGCTCTTATCTTCTCAGGTGGTATTGCTGTGGAGCTGAGCTAACTCACTGCAGCTGAGATCTTTTCCAGCTTTGTATTCCAGGGCCAAGAGGCATAACAGAGTGAAGATAGCTGCAAATAGCTATAGGCTTCATTCTGTTTTCATGCATTTATGATTTCATCTTAAAGTCGATGCTGTTATAACGTTGTTTACTGAAGGTTTAATTTGCTGAGCACACAGAATTCCAGCTGAAGTTAATGTGAATTGCAGGTGCTCAAACTGCTGAAAAATAAACTGCACTTTTTTTATTTAAATGTATGTTAATAGGGATCCATCAAGTTGCTAGGGGTGCTTCCACAATGATTAAAACATCAAAGGAGTCAATAAATATATTCATAAATAAATAATAATTTTGGAAAAACATTAAATTGTACTTCATGTCCTTCAGCCCAGCTCTTCCCCAAGGGCTTGATGAAAACTTCCTGACGTCAGTTAAAATCTTTCCTTTGCATTTAATGGACTTTGAACGAGGCTCAAAATGCCTGAGAAAAGGGACGAGCCAATACTACCTGAATGCGTGCCAGTCTGGGCCACCGAGTGCCAAAGCAGAGAGAAAGTCAGTGTTAGAGAACAGGATGCAAGGTGCTGGGTACTTCCTCGCCCTGGCCTCGGGGCAGGACCAGGGATCACAGACCACGGCCAAGGGTTCTGTACGCAGCGAGCCAGGGCAGGGCCATGAGTTACCCCTGTCAGCAGGATGTTATTGGCCCTGCCAGCTCTGCAAGGCAGGGCTCACAGGCTAAGCACAAGACTATTAACAGGATGTCAGGGGAGATTTTGTATCATTTCTGTCATTCATTTCCTTTCCTGGACTTCAGCCTAACTCTTCAGTTGTTTTCAGGACATTTCAGAAAGCATTACGTAAAGTGAAAACCTCAGGCTTGCATCTCAAACCCGAAATTAAACTGTCATTCATATCTCCTGGTCACCTTCAGAGGCAGGGAAAGAACGAAGCACGCCAGCGGCCAAAATATTGGCCAACATTTTGGGGATCATCCAGATCTGGATATCTGAGTGAGAAGCTGACCAGACGTTAAGGTCATAAGCAGGGGAGGACAGAGAAAGGAAAAATCTCCCCTACCTATCACTGTTTTACTGTGGCAATAACTGTGAGCTAAACTTGTGGTTTACATGGGAACTTCACTTTTACAGCCTTGCTTGTGGTAGTTCATCATTCAAGTGTCCCTCTTAACTTCCTCCCCTCACCACACAACATGGAGGGAACTACGAGATACAGGGGTAGGGAGGTGGCTGATTTGGGGCAGATGCTGTTTGCTTTAAGATTTATAGCTGTGGGAACAGAATTAGCTATTGCCCTTTAATATTTTGATAAGAAGCACTTATTCCTGTGCCTTTTAAGGAAAAAAAAATATTCATCTAAATCACAGCCATTCGCTCAGGCTTCCAACATGTTCATTTCTGGGCCTTTCATAGAATGAAAACCCAGCTGGTGTGCTGTGTACCTCCTCAGATCAAGTCACCGTGACTCTGCCTCTGTATCAAAGCAAGACTGCAGACTTCTGAGAGGAAATTTTTTTTATTGTAGGGGCAAAAATGTATTGTGAGTCACTGTGTTTTTCTGCTGTCTGCATTAAACTGGAATGAAATTGGAATCATACTCCAGTCCCTATTTAAATGCCTTTTCTTGGCAGGAAAAATGAAAGTTTGGCCTCCTAGCTCTGATTGGCAGCATGCTGCTTGGTTGGTAGCTAACTCTCAGTCTTACTTGGTCCTCCCTGTAGTCAACAGGACAGATCTTGTCCAACAAAAGCAACATCCTGTCAGCTACTCCTTCTTCCAGGAAACTGCCTTTTCCTCCCCCACAATTGCTCTCTTTCTCCAGGTTCAAGCAAGAAAACATTAACATAAAAAGTCTAGAGCTACGCAAGGCATAGCCATCAGACCTTAAATAAGTGCTTCCTATTTGCCTTACAATATTCCTCTCCATTCATAAGATCTTTAAGAGTGAATGAAATGCAGCCTCTTCCTCTAACCAGTAAGGTGAAAGGAGGGAAAAAAAAACAAAAAAAACTTTTTGTAGGAAGTCATGGGGAAGGAAGGAAAGATATTTTTAGGCCTCTCTCCAAACATCTCAGGAATACGGTCTTGGGGGTGTGGCTACAGGAATAAAGCAAGGAAAGGTGAGTTATTAGGGCTAGGGAGGGCAGCCAGCCAGGTAATACAAAGACAATGCTTGGCTTCTTGCCAGAATCCTAACACCATAACAAAAAAGACCCTGTATTTTAAGGCCCTTCTTAAGGGCATGTGATAAGTTAGTTAATTTATTTCCAGACAGTAGAAAATAGCTAGTAGTAGTGCCTACTGGCAGAATGAGGGGAGAATGAAGGAGGATAAGATAGGGAGGGTTGGAGAGGAGGTTTCGGTTTCTCGTAGCAAGCTGGACTGGAGACGGTTCCCTCGTTAATACTCTCCTTCTGGGACTCTCTATTCCCATTTCTTCTACCCCAGCAGATTGGGAGGGAGGAGAGGACACTCCATCCATCAGAAAGCAGAGCCACTTGCTGGGATGCAACTAGTAAAGGGAAGTGAAGGCCCATCCATTACCCTGAATGGACAAATGACTTAGGACTTGAGGTTGTAAGGGAGCAGGAGAACCCCAGGTATTGCAAACCAAGGTATATGAGAGGAGGAACATCTTTTCTCAGAAAGAAAATAAATGGGAGAGACTGCTTGTTTTCACAAGGGGAAGGGAAAAGGCTGAAAAGCTGACCTGGAAACAGGAATAACACACACAATGGGGAACTTGCGAGAGAACTGATGATAGCCTTAGGCATGCCTTCAATATGCACTAATAATTTACAGAAATGGATTAGCTGAGAACATTCCATAAAGAGTGCACAGTGTTTTCAATTAATACTTAGGTATATACCATGATTATAAAATAGCTTAGGGCTATCCATTTTTCAGTGAGGTGTCTATATGAATCCAGTATTTTCTTTCTTTCTTTTTTTTTTTTTAACTAAGCAGAGACTGCTACTGACTGCTAAGAATGTTCTGCTTCAGTAAACTTTGATTTCACTTGCTGTTGTACATTTATTAGGCAAGATTATCATCATCCAAGTTTCCAGGGTTGGGAATTCGTTTGAAAAATATGGTCTATTTGCATTTAATTATCACATATTTACTGAGGAAAAATATAAACACGCCTGTTCTCAGGCAAGGAATGGAGCCAGTAATGTACTGCAGACTTGGGATTGTGCTTTTTAATGTAATCAAACTATGGATATAAATAATTCACAGTTTCCACTATGGAAAAAAAGAATAAGGCTTTCCTGATAGTATTCTTTCCTTTTTTTTAATTTAAAAAGGCAGAAATATTTTACAATATACTAAAATAAGTGAAACTAGTTGTTCATATCATATTAGATGTTATTAAAAGTAACCTTGAAAGAGGACGTAAAGGGAAAAGGAATCCCACCTATGAGAAGTAGCTACCAGTTCCAGTTGCTAGAAGAAGAAGAAGAAGAAGAAGAAGAAGAAGAAGAAATATATTCCTGAGAACACACCAAAGCTAAACAACAAGATGACAAGATGAAGAAATGTTGAGTTAACTTTTGGGAAACAAATTCTCTGTTCTAAGTTCACATCATTTCAGTTACACCACACAGTGTCCCTAACGTAAATGAGTCACAAAAAGCAGATGAGAGGTTCCAACTTTACATTAGAAAGGCAGAGAGCGAGCACTGAGGATGGGATAGCATGGCTGGGATTCAGTTCACCTACTTTTGGTGTTTACAGTATTGGCATCTACAGGGGAGGTAGGTATCTATGCTCCCACTGTAGTCAAGAAAGATAAAGAAGTTAGTGGTGCTTATGGTGCAATTCATCTGACTATGTGGAGGTGTCCAGGGTGAGATGAACAGCTCTTCAGACTCTGTTAAATGCAATAGTAGCCTAGATGCCTAGCTCACATGTAGACACCTACACTGTAGATACCCAAGGCTCAATTCACTCACCTAAACATAGATGTCTGATGATATTTGAGACGTGCAGGATGTGCAGGTGTGACAGACATGGCACACACATTACAGAAGACCTGCACTTTCTCAACTTGCTGGAAGCTAGGCAGGCTAGCCCCTGTTGTTCCACATAGTGCCCGACACCTATGTTTAGGCAACTGAATCCCACCCTGGGTGAGAAATGTAGTTGTTGCTGAATGGCTCCAGAAAGGGACCCTGAAGCCAAGAGGCACCCATATTATGCAGGAGAAAGGGAACATATCATGTCAAAGAAGATGGGGAGGCAGCCTGTGTAATGACAGCTATGTAAGGCATTGTGTCAAGAGGCAGACAAACCTTCACAAAAGTAAATTCTGCAGTCAGCACACGAAACTTCCTAGATACCAGCTACTTGATGCTGTGATCTTGTTGCATTACAAAAGATATAATTATTGCCTAAAATTTCAACTTCAAGCAATTTCAGAGTGTTTTTACCTGCTCTTTAGTTTGATTTTGAGACGCCTAGAGTACTTTGCTTAAAAAACATTGTAAGCAAAATTTATTGCTAGTGTTTCTAGGTATTATTAGTGAACAAATGAATAATAATGCTTGTTACTGCTACAGCAAGAAGCGTAATATTGCCTTTCATTAGATTGTTCTTTAATTACTAGCTTTTAGTTTTTAGCTTTCTTCCTCATCTTTAGACAGCGTGAACATTGTCAGTTTTGTCATGTCTGTCTTTCGAAGTCTCGGGTTTGGGGTTTGCTTTATCAAGTGAGAGAAAGATTTCTCTACACTGGTACGTGCTTCCAAAAGACATCAATGCTCAATGAGATGCCAATAGCACCAGACAGATCCAACTTTACATTTTGAATAACAATTTTAAAATGTTTTAAGTGCTTCTACCTGGTACTGTCCTAACCATATCATTCCTTGCTTTGAAATTATTTGCATAACAACTTTCTACTTCTCAATTTGATTTCTTCTATCCCCCTTTTGAAAAAGTAAAGATGGAGTGTGGGGGTGTACATATTGCCAGAAGCAAGTGAATTCATACTGTCAGCTAAAGATTTGTGACAACTAGAACTTCAGTCTTAGGTTTACAAGACATTGTCATGCAACCCTTTTTTTCACTCAATTCATCACTGTTGTCAAGAGGTCTACTTAGGTGTGTAAGAATTATTCATAAGAATAAGTATTGCAGATATGTCCCATGAAGAAAACAGAAAAAGGCTTCAGGCAATTGCCCAGCTGATTGTTGATGACTTGACATTTATACAACTCATTCTCCCAATGAACAATAACATTTATTGTGCTGAGAGTTCAGGAACTAAGTATAATAGGAACCAGAAAAATATGACTAAAAAAGCAAGACAGAAAGGAAGGACATAATGTAGCACCATGGCTATTATTTAATTTCCGTTCAGAAATGGCAGATAAGAAAACAGGACCATTCTTCCATCCATCCTTCTCTTACCAAAAAAAAAAAAAAAAAAAAATCACAGATGTAAAAATTCCAAACCGGAGGTCCTGGTTTGCAAAGATTCAGCTTATGCCAAATGGATATGATTAAGAGTATGGGCCAATGGTAAATGAAAGCAAATCTTATCCTGAATACGAAGTATCTCATCCCAGGATCCATGGACACTAAAAAGAATGACATCTTGAGGACTAAAACACATACCTATGCATACCAGTATATTCAAAGGGAACAAGATATGGTAAGCCACATAGAAAGACAATAAGCTAATTATTACTACCCTCTTGGTTTTTTTTTTTTCCCCCTGAAAAAGTTCAAAAGATGCAATCCAATTACTTTGATCAACAGGGACCTAAGTTCTGAGAGAGCAGGTGGTCATTCCTTTTGATGAACAACAAATAGTTTTAAAGTTTCTATTTTCCTTTTACTTTATTTAGGAATTGGAAACAAAGATCATTCCATGGACTTTTGGAGCATCTAAAATGAAATTCTGGGCCCAATGAGGACAACAATCAGGCTGTTATTCATTTCGGGTGGTTCAAGGTTTCAACCATAGAACTTTTCAGAAGTCTTTGTAAAGCCTAGAAGACAGATTCAGCTTCAGGTTTTTTGCAGTGTTAGTCAGTACTTGATAATATTCACTTATGATATTGATACAAAACAGTCCTTAGTTCTCAGAAAATGTCTAACCTGTTAGAATTAACTAGGCAAAAGAGGGAGAACATCTGCATATGGCTTATATTAGCAAGTTGAATTTTTAAGTGCCATATTATTGTATGTAAGACACAAGAGTAAGTCACAGAGAATATTTCTAAAAATAGAGCATTTGGCCTGACTTTAATCTGGAACACTTGAGATACCCTTATCTTGGTTTAAGAAGGAAGTTTTGTGTAAAAGATAGTTTATGTTTTAAACTGTGTATTCCATTATAGCATCTAGTCCAGAAGATCTTAAAACAAGGGTGAGAAAATCAAGATATAAAAAGATAATGTCAGCTGAAACGTATCCTGGGTATGTACATCTTCATATTTAACTCCTTTCCTGATGGTGCTTTGTAATTAGCAACATTTGATTTAGGTGACCACATTAAAAAGTTTGTATTTAACCAGGTTTTCAATATACATATTGGCTAGGAAAGACAAAAACAGTCTTTCTTGCAAGCTTCGTGGCTTATGCTCAGATAGTAAAATATTATAAGAATTCCCTTTCATAAAGCACTTTTCCTGCTTTCAGATGTTCTTAGAAACAAGCAGCTGTGAAACAATAAACTGCAAAAAACAAACAAAAATTCCCTGATAAGTTTTGGTCTTCTTAGATTGAGGTTGAGTTGTTTGGGTCAGCTCTTTTATCTGCCTAGTTCACGTGTTGCTACTAAGCATGCTTTAATACCTTTTATTTACAAACTATCACTTGCTATAGAAAATGAATGAACAAAAAAAAACAAAGCAAAACTGTTAGAATGAGCTTATTCTTACTGCCTGCACACCAGTACTACTTTAGAAAAGAAAAGCCTTATTGTTTCACAGATCGAGACATACTAAAGCAAAATCAAGTGACTTGCTGTCTGCTGGACAAGCTGTTGACCGGAACATTATAATTTATGCTGCTTTCAAAAGGCCAAATCCTACAAAAATCTGAAGGAAATTCTGCTTGAGCACATTCAAGTTTGACTGAGTATAATACAAACTAGGCATACGGGGTGTGGTAGAGCACAAAGCCTTAACTGACCTGAGGCAGTTACAAAATATTAAAAATTGTCTTCTGTCCTCAGTTTCTGTGCGAGTTCTCAACCATTTGCGGGGGGAGAGGAAACAGGAGGTGGTGGTTACCCCTGTCAGGGTGTGGATGAGAAGACGAGAGGGCTCCAAACACATACAGGTTGTCTGAAAATTGTGAACCTTTAAAAAATTATACACATGAGGACATTTTATGCTTTTTCTGTCATTTTAGCTTCTCTGTAGAATCATAAGACACAGAAATGTAAATTTTAAGCCTGCAACAAAAAAATCCAGAAACTGAAGTCTTAAGAAAAAATAAAATAAAATAAAACTATAACACTTTTGACAGAAGATGAGAGCAGATAGCACTGCAATACAAGCTGGAAAGATGTCATACATGTATCTGTGAAACTCTTGTAAGCGTTCACCACTGCCTGGGAGTCGTGCATTGCTATGGGAGGTGGGAGAAGTGGCACAGTAACAACAAAAAAACTGGAACAGTGGCACATATCCAGCTGTGAGAGGAGGAGAGAGTGTGCTCTGCATGCTTTTCCCTCTAATTCCACATTTTACTTTAGAGTAAAAATTACGTGGTTTTAATAAAGCTACCTCTACTCTTCCCACCTTAATTCTCATCATCCCCTTCATGAAGGGTGTTCATTCATAGCAGAAATATGAAGTGAAAGAAACCTCAGAAGCCTAAGCAAGTCCTATATATATAATAATCAATCTACCATAATTAATATATCAGTAAATCTGTATTGCATTAACTACCAGAAAGTGCTAAATGCAGGCAATGTGCAACAAAATTCCTTTATGATACCACTTCCGTTTGCAAGAAACACCATACTGGTTTATGAATGAAAGGGTGGCATACATTCCCTTATGAAAATTTTAAGTATGTCCTCTCCAAATTTCTTTCACATGGACCTATTTAAAGGTTGAATTAAGCACATAACAAAAATTGAGTTCCACTACATCATGGCCGCTCAGGGCCCTCCTAAACTGAACATCCCTGCACACGCTGACTTTTGCCACAGTCTCAGTGCAGTTATGGAGACCCCCCATGGCAGCTCCAGCTGGAAGTCCATCTGGCTCTCCCAGCGCTGGCTGCAGCTGAAAAGACTCTTTGAGACCCCCTGCAGGGGCTTCACAGGCTGACTGTAGCCAGCAGGGCACACGTGTGTGAAACTGGATCCACACTTCAGGCGTGAATCCACATGGGCAGATCGTTAAATGAGCACCAGCAAGTCACATTGTGGCCATGCTGTGGAAAGCTCAGGAATCCATTCGTGACTATCATGACAAAAGCCTTGTTCCTGACAGTATTTCCACCACCAGCCAGAAATGAGGATAAATGAGTATATTAGCAAAGTAAACTACAGCAGTAAACATAACAGAACCCCAGAAAACATCAGGTTGCATCAGAAAGGATTGGTGTTGAAGCTGTCACACCTTGCTCAGTTTTATAAACCAGTGAACCATATTTATCAAACTGGTAAATTTAAACTTCTCAAAAATCTTTTGTTATTTCTCTTTTTTTCTCATAGCTCTGGAGATGATTGCTTGGTCGTAAGTATAGTAATATAATATGTAATGTAATATAGTGTTGTATTTGAGTAAAAATGCTATTGCTTTAAAAGACCTTCAGAAAATACATTGGATGCTATCATCTCTTGCACTGATATTTTAAGACATACTGAGAACATCTAAAATGACAAACAAGACCTCAGCTTATGAGATTTTATGCGACCTTTTCTCAGAGAAAGGCCATAAAAAGAAAATTATTCCATTGTTTTCATTTACCCTTAATAGATTATCTTCTGAATACAGTTGCTGTAGTAGATTATTATATTTTGTTTTCCTTTCAAAAGCTGGGTTAAAACCTGCTTAGGTTCTGTGAGAAATGGGTTTTGCAATATTAAGTCAGTTGCAGCTAAAGTTCACAATAAAATGTATTCCCTGTGCGCAAAAAAAAAAAAAAAAAAAAAAAAAACAATTAGAACAGAGCAGATGCATTTCTGAAAAACAGAGGAACTACTGATCTCATCAGACAGGACATAATACACTTGATCCTAAAACTATTCAGCTATTCTCATATATCAGTTTTACTTCAATAGTCAGAAGGATACCTCATCCTAAGAGCATCCAGGTTTCATTATGCTGGTATAAACAAAAATACAGCAAAACTCATGTCCTAGTCCCAAAGAACTTTCAATCTAAGTACTCATTTTAATAGAATTATCATATGAATAGTTTCACTTTATATTATTGTATGAAAACACATACATATATGTATAATAATGTCTCTCTATATATTTCCTGTGCTTAAGGTCTTCATTCAAGGCTCACATAAGCCAGTAGGAATGGAAATTATTATATTGATTTTCCTAGACTCTGTGTCAGGCTAGAAGTGAATACAGCGCTTCTAATTCCAGGTGTCTACACTTTAACTATATTCGAGCTAAATGTTCAGGCTCTTGTTAAAAATAAAAAGCAAGTTCCCAGTCAGTGGCTTTAGGGTGCTCAAATATCTGTGTCTGCTTTAGGATGAGATAATTCACTCTGTAGACTCCGCAAGCTGTGCTGACTAGTGTGCACCAACTGTAACAGGAACCAAGACACCTTTCTTGCAGAAACCTAAAGCTAAGGATGCTGAATCCTGCCCAAGGTATTTACGGAATCAAACGACTGAACTGATCGGGTCCCTGTGATGGGTTACATATGCACAAAGTAATGCAAATCTTTGATTAGAAAATGTATATTTGCTCAGGGAAGGGTATACTGAACTGGGAAAGGAAAGGGTCTTGGCACGTCCCATCAACTCCCTTCACAAACAACAGTGGTGGCTACAGAAAGGCCAAACCTTTCCCCAGCTCTTAATGACACTTCTTTCTGAAGAAATAAGCTGTGATATTCTGAAGCAACCAAGGAATACATCACCATTTCCATCTCCAGCCTCTTATACAGCTTGGTGAAGAGATATATGAGAAGTAAAGCTGTGCAGTCCCTGCCCTCTCTCTGATTCAGGATTGTTCATTTATGCATGTGCACACACACCCGCAGCACACATGCAGGCGCACAAACTCATCCATCTCCGGTTTTACGGAAGATTCTGTTTGCTGAAAAAAGGAAAAGAAAAAGTCCCGAGCCTTTTATTTATTCAGAATACAATTTTGCAATAGTTACATGTGTAATTCGTCATGGGTGATGGGAGTGCAACATCAGGTATGAACCAGCCAGTCTATAGAGAGCTGACTTGAAGTGGCTCATGTACTGCAATACTGCTGGCTGGAGATGAACAGACTGTCAGAATTTTTTTGTTATTTTTGTGGGGGGAGAGAACGAAATATGTCATTACTCAGACATCATGTCAGTACCAAGGTCGAATCCCACAGATGTAACCTCTGATGCTCTGATGAAGACAATGGTTAATAATGTCCATGTAATACAGAGATGGGCGTATATCAAACACCTGAGCTGTACTGATATGAAATGAAATTTTTATGTGCCATTTTAAATCTATCATTAGACTTTTCTTCACTGTTTACGAACATGCATTTCCCCCAACAACAATGAAAGAAAAAAGAAAAAAAGACCCAGCATGGACCCCACACCCTCTCGTGATATATATGGGATGGCTCAAGCTGCAAACCTAGCTCTGATTGTCAGCTGGGAGCCCCACTCCTCACTTTTTGTGTCCGCATGTTTAAATCCCAGGAAGCAGATGCATTTCAAGCTGCCGTAATAACACCATTTTCATCTTTGCTTTGCAGACTGAAAAACTGGTGTTAAAGCTTCAGCAAAGCTGTAACAGCAAATAAATACTATGTAAAGACAATACATAAATGGGTTATAGAAGGGCAGAATAATATCATAAAGGGAAAGTATTTGTGAGTCATTTATAAGTGAGTGTTCCTAATGTGCAGTGTGCAATTGAAATAAATGGAAACTTTAAGAAATATTCTACATAAGGCAGAGTCCAAAAATACAGAAGGTTATGCAAGGCTAACTGTAAAAATAAGCAGATGAGTCCTCTAAAATAATATTGCAACATTTTTTGGCTTATTGGTTGCCATAGATTTTTACTCAGTGAGCAACCACTCAACACAAGGCTGACTCGTACCATAGCTTGGCTTTTAAGAAAAGAAAAACATCAACATTGTTTAACACACTTGTCTGGAGAAGTATTAGCAAATGCTAAGAACTCATTTTCCTACTGCCTAAAACCAAAGAGATTTGCAAATGGCGGGTTTTTTGTGCCGTGCACAGTTTGAATCCACCTCTCTGACAACATGTAAATTTTTCTCTGAAATAAAAAGTTACTTGTTTTTGCAGACAATTATGGGTGAAAAGTCTGTGAGCAGACAGGTTGAAATGCCATGCATACACCAGAAAGGATCACGGGGCACCTCTAAGAGCTATTTGAGTTATACCAGCAGCTTCTGCAGCCAGAGAACACATCCTCTGGTGGGCACTAGAGGAAAGAAATGGGAAATGCTCTTTTAAGGCATTTAATTTCTCTACTTAGCAGGTGGTAATTTTCAATTTCACTAGGTGTATACACTACACTGAGCTGTAACAAGAGGAAAATAAAATAATGACAAGCTATAAAAAGTAAATAAATGCATTTTGCTCTCCATCTTTTATTTAATCTCCCAATATCTTTTGATACCTCAGCATTCATCATTAGTACTTTTTATTATGATGTTTTATGCTCTCTCTACTTTTGGGTTGATTTCTGGTTTTTGTCCAGTGACTGCTTCACATAAAAATCTTAATCTAGTCCATGCACCCCTGTGCCTGTCTGAGTGCTTACTCACATATTACACAAGTCCCAGGCTTCCTTTGGCCTGAAACTGTTCTGGGCCAAAAACATTTGCGATCTTTTTTCACAGTGACCATTTCTGAAGGGGGAAGGAGAGCATTCTCCTACCCAAACTGTGTGTGTTTTTTTACAGTTGCAGGTATCCAGATGTTGACAGCTAGGAAACTCTCAAGCTAATGAGAGAATAGCTTTGTGAGCTTTAGATCTTCAGGAGTTAAGGTCATCTGGACCACTCTGTTGAATACAGGGTACATAAGTGCCCATATCACCTAGTGCCATCTGCAGTGCCCAAAGGCACCTCACCAGATCTCCAGCTGCCTCTTCAGAAGGGGTCCTTCTTCCATAGGGGCTGTTTAATATCTGCAAGCCTTGTGCAGAGGTCTTGGATACCTGGGACATCTCAAGAGTACCTATACATTTATGTAAGTGCAGATGAACTGGGGCCCTGGAATTCAGGAAGGGTTAATCTCATCTAACTTAAGACACCTATATCTGAGCTAGTCACACTGAACTCCTTTTACTGTCAGTGGAGAGAAATGTGTGTTAACATTTAACCAGATAAATCCCACCCCTGAATTCCACTTGGGTAGGCCATAACTCCCAGCTTGAATAGAATTAGATGGTCTGAATCTTGTACTCTTCCTCCTTGTGTATATACAGTTGGTGTTGGGTTGCTCTGCCACTCTGCATGGAGCTTGATTTAAGAGAAGAGAGGCAGAACAAAGCTCGTGCTTGTCTACACTGACTCCAGGACTGCGGTCAGCCTCCCCTGCCGTGCTCTGACAGGGTAACCTTTATTGTGAAAACAATCTTGGAACAAGCTTTGAAACTGCCCTAAATATCACAGTCTTCAGTCTTGTACTGCAGCAAAAACATGATGATTTCACCTCAAACAATGAAGCCTACAGCTTATCTACTAACCCCATTACAGAAGTTATTTCCTGGGTCTCTAGGGATTATACCTCTTATTGATTCAGCTGACTAGAGCACACAGTAAATTGATGGTGTCAAGAAGTTGTGAAGAAATATTGAAATATATAGTCTAGACACTTTTTTTCCACTTTGAACAATTGGCATCCAACAGCTACAACTTTAGAAATATTACTTATGGATGGAAAAGTAATATTCAGTGTCTCTTAATTCCACATATCATTAAAAAGATGAGAAGCATTCTACCCTTTTGAAAAGTCTCATGCTTCTGAGATAGCCTTTGGATATAATATATGCATCTTTCTCCTACTTTTTATGATGTGCTCACCATGGTGACCTCTGAACACACTGTGAGTGACCTGGCAGTATGGACCTGAAGGTAACAAGCATCACTTAAAATTACTGTTGTCTTAAACAAAAGCAAAATGTATTGGCAGGGTAGAGAAAGTCAGGAAATGAAAGTGTTTAAACAAAATGATCAAGGGATTTCTTTCTGTCTTCTGCGATTTAGAAAACAGATTGTCAAAAGCCTGTGACTGGTTGCATAACATAGCACGTATCTGCTTACTACTTCTATCATCTTTGTGGCTTACCTAGGCACTACTGTCCAAAACCCAAAAACCTACTGGTCTAGATGTTCCAACTGCAGAAGATTGATGATGATGTTGAAAGAGAACTGCAGAAGAAGAAGCAGAGCAATATGCTTGTTAAATCAAAGGGTATTTTATCAATAGATTTCAAAGCACTTTGCAAAATCCCACAATCCCAGCTTAACTGGTGGAAAAAAATGAGGCTCAGACTTCCCCTTGCTCAACTAGCCAATGAGTAGAAGAGCTCAAAATACAATTTAGCTCTTTGCAGCCCAAGTCAGTGTGTAGAATCATTCTGGAATGTCCTAGCATTTCTCCTCTATGAGGGGCAAGGGGTATTATCCTTATCTTTACCTATGCTTACAGACTACTTTGAAAGAAAAAAAAAGAAAAAAAAAGAAAAAAAAAAGAGAGAGAGAGAGGGAGAAAGAGGAAAGGCACCATCATTCTGCATCTCCTACACTTTGAGGGACATAAATGCAACCTTGACCTTGTGCTGGCTCCCTACACACAGCTAAATATCTTCCAGCTAAATTTTATCCTGCAGTAAAATTGCAGTTATATTCATGGCCTGATCAATCAGTAGTGACCAAACTAGAAGATTCTGACTACTCCAGTTTCATCAACCACAGTCAATAGCAAAATGTCCGTGGATTTCTCTGAATCATGCATTTCATGCTGTCTGATGTTACTTTTTTAAATTAAAGACAGCACATTGCTAACTTTCTGACAAATCTCACTGCTGTCCTGAGGTTACATGAGATCACTGGTTATTCATGTTAGCGGCTTTTCAGAGCGAGGGTTTGGTATTCTACACAGTACCAAGAAAAAGGATTTGTCAACATTGCTCATTACTTTGAAAAGAAAAAAAAAAGAAAAGAAAAAAGATGATTTTTACTTTTCAGCCATGAAGTCCCTGTTGCAATCATGCTATCACTCTTCCAAGATATGTTCCTTTGAATGAATTATAGAGTTTGTAAAAAGTAACAACTGGTAAAATATGCATGTACTTGCTCATCTTGAGCATGCTGATTTGATTGGCCTTGATTTGAGTTACCAAAGAGAGCAGATATGTTATGTAATTTTTAAAACAGAGAATAGTCTAATAAAAAGTTTGTATGTGGTACAACCATTTTACCCTAATGCAGCTGGAGCCCTGTAAGTAACTCTGTACCCAAAAGAGCTACAATTTTTACTTATAAATGCATTCTATCTTATAACTACTCTAAAGGCTATCCACAAGATTGAGGCACATTTCTTTCTAATGTGAAAGCTAACACTCTTAATTAGCAATTATAAACACTTAGAAAGTATAGATAACCTGTGGTTACAGAGATTACACATAGGAAGGAATAGAATACAACAAAATATGAAGTAACAACAGATCAGTTAGCCCCATGGTGGCCAATATGCATGAATTCCCTTCCTCCTAGCAGGCTGATATTGAACCTTCAAAATTAAACAGTAACTGCATAAAGTGGAACTTAAACTTTTATGCCTATCATAGTCTAACTCTGACTTAAACATATGCCTAAATTTTATCCTGATATCCAGTCACTGAATTAGATCAAATTTTAACCATATACTGTTACAAGAGACAATGGACACAACCAACCTGGAAGAAAAAAATAAGATTGGAATAAACATTAGATTACATCATTCAGCTAGTTGCTGGTTGTGACTAGTGGTCCATAGGCAGCAGTGAGAGTCGTCCTCTAGAAGCGCACACAAGTATCCAAGTCACATACTCACAGAAAATCCTGGAATTGTCCTGTTAAGTTTAAACAGAGGACATAAGCATATATTTAATTCCATTTTCATACAGCACAACATGTGGATTATTGACTTGGGTTCCTAGAGTCAGTATGAGCAGAAGTCAGACACTTGTCCATCTCTACCCCATACCTTGAAAAATTGTAGCTTGATGTTTTAATAGGAATGATCCATAAAGCCCATTATTTGTAGGTGTCTTCTTAGTGCTGATATTTATTGCTACAGGCAGAAGTGACTTTTTGACGGTACATTAGGGCACAGTGGTATCTTGTCAGGAAAGGAGAAACTAGACACCTGACTTTTCTGTTGCTGTCTTCCACACCTCAGGTAAATGCCTGCACACAGGGAAAAACAAGTAACCATAACTCCAACACCTTTAGCAGCACCCAGTACTGCTCGCTTACTCTGGACAAAGTACTGAGGCTGTAGTACCACTCACTGCTACCAGCCAGCTGGCTGCCTCCCTCCTGGGTTCCTTGCTGTCCTATTATACACACTTAAATAAACAAGTTAATAAACAAATTTAATACACACTTAAATAAACAATTCTTAAAATAACAGTTTGCACTGTTATGTCATGATGTACCTTTCCAGCTTGTCACTTCAGGTGGATTTGTGGAGACCAGAAGGTCAGGCGTGGACTTCTGTGCAAGGAGGGGCTGCCCAGCATCCAAATCAGACCAAGTGTATGCCTTAACACTGATGTTTGGAGATTATCATGGGAAAAAGTCAAGCCCAACGGGAGCTCCACAGATTCTTACAAGAGTTCTATTAAGCGCAAAGTGTTTTAGTCTCTCTAGGACTGACTACCCTGTGAGAGGACAAACGAGAAGCATAGGCAAATACACTGTTTCCTTTTTTGTGTGCTGGCTTTGCAGTATGCATTTTGCTAACCTAATCAGATGAAGATAAACACCTGGCAATAGACTGTATAACTGACGTCAGCTGTATTTGTGTGCTTGGAGTGATGTCAGCACCAGCTTTGCAACTACACTTTAATCTCTTGAGCAGAAATAAATGCAGCAACTAACCTATTACTTTCCACAAGCTGCCACACCAAGATTATTTTATTTTTTCCCTGCAGGCTATGGATGTTCTGCTAAGGAGGCAGGAGAGCCAGAACAATGTGATCTACTCCTGCACTAAGGCTGGGCTGAGCCACTTTTACTGAGGAGTTTAAATGAATTTAAATCGAACAATAACTAGAATAAATGACATCTTTCAGCACACAGGTCAGGCTTATTTAGGTCCTTAAGAAATGATTTCCAGGCTCATTTACGTCCACAAAAATAATATCAAATGAATCTCTCAGGATTTATACCACTATCACTCTAAATACAATTTTCCTTACATTTACATACACTAGCCAATATACTTAGAACTTTCACAAGCCACATACGACCTAGGGTTTCACAATCTTACAGAAGCCACTGGAGGAAAAAAACAATGTCATTTCAGGAGGGTCAAAATTTCAAGCAAATAGGCTAAATTGGCTTAAATCAGAAGTCAGAAAAAGCAGAAACAGAGACATGGAAACCGGTACTGAGAATGTAACTAACAGGGGCTATGGGAAAGGCAAAAGTCAAAGTCAGAATTAACCATTTTAAGCTTCTTTCTTTTGAAATAAAGGCTCCTCAGTCATTTTCCATGTTCCAGTGGAATTACACCATATTATAGGTCATTTATACCCTGCTTTACCTACACTTTGATTTCAGTTTGTCTCATCATGTTACCAATTTTCAACATTTGCTTCTAGTGAAAGAATAGGAAAGCTACAAGTTAGTTAAGTTGTTAGCTGTACTGTCACTTATTAAATTAGCAAGTTTTTTGTAGAAACTTTAGAGAAAACTAAAAGAATAAAGAACTGATCATTACTAATTCTTTTGGTATTCATTATGCTATTAGTCACAGCACTCACTCATACATTTCCAAATTTCAGCATAATCATTTCAGGATGAGGAGTATTACTTTTTTTCCCCTTCCCAATAATTTTTCCTTGGCATCGCATTTCATACCCTTCCTTTCTGCCTGCCAGGAAAGTGTGGTTTGGTATTTTTGGGGGGGTTGGGTTGTTTTTTTGGTTTCTTTTTTAGAAGCACAGGTTTTACTAAGGTTTTTTTCCTTCTCTAAGAGAATGCACTTTTAATTGACTTGTTTATTTCCGTAAAATATTCACACCTCAGTAAGGGATCAGGTTATATGACATCATAGTACCAAAGGAATAATTGTTACTTGTTTGTACAGTCCTGAAGAAGAGCCTGTAGCTCGAAATCACAAGCAGTACTGCACTGATAAAAATAAACCTCATTGTAGATAATGCAATACTATGGGGTTTTTTTTTTGGGGTGGGGGGGGCGGGAGATGGAGGAAAGATGGGGGGGGCAGCTTTGCACTCCAGAAGCCTGTGATAGGGTCAGGTCGTACCAAGCGGTTTCACTTATGGACACAGCTTTTCATCCTCATTCATTAGGAGAACGACAGCCCACTCAACAAAACGGGGAGCCAGCTGAATCCAGCAGACGGTCTCTGCTAGGCAGGATTCTAACTCCGACTGCAGTTGCTACCCAAAAAGAGGGCTGAGCCGTGTTAAGAAAGCTGCCGAGGGGTTTCTGCAGCATGTGGTCCCCTACAAGTACTCCCCTAGCAGCACCCATAAAGCAGTAATTAGAGCCAGAAATGAGCTGCTGGAATCACACATTCCCCCTTCTCAGGCATCGCTTTAGGGACTAGGAAGCTTGGAAAACCCCTTCAGCATTTTATAAAGCAGCTCACTTCAGCTGCCAAAGGATTCCTCCACAGTCACACCAAGGAAGCTTTCGCCTTGAATATAAAATTCACTGCAAACGAGCAATCATTAGTCAGCCACATTTTTCATATAATTACTGGCAGTGAAAAAGCAAGCGTGCAGGTTGCTGTAAAATAAGGTCTAACTACTTCCACCCAAACAGAACAGAAGCCGTTCACATAAGTTTTAGTGGGGGAGAGGGAAATCCTCTCGGCGCTCCTCCCTCCCCTTCTCTCTATGACTGATTACAATCTGCTTTTTTCTATAAAGCACATTTATTGTGGGAGTTTGATTTGAAAGAGTTTCAAATAATTTAAACTTGTGGCTGCAGGCACACAGATCATTTAAAAAATAATCTTGAAGTGTTTCTACATATTAATGACAATTTTGGTTGGTCTTATAAGTTAGAATTTTAATTCTCAATCTACCAACAAAAATATTCAACACATGCCAAGAATTAACCCAGGATGAAACCACGTAGTACAATATTAGACAGCCTGATAGTAAACCCAGTGCTAGCATTTTTGGTGCAATATTTGGTTATTTTGAAGTGGAGAGATTGGCAGGGGTTGTTTGTTTAGGGGTGGTCATTGACTACTATGGCTTTTTTTGCTACTGAACTGACAGAAGTAGATTGCATCCTGGTTCATATTAAAGTCCCATTCAAATATATATATATATTTTTAACTGGACCAATGTCCATCTATCTTGGCTCACGCTGACAGAGCACCTTATTATTCCACACTCTTCTAGGTGATCTCACTTGGTGGAGCTATTAATTATTATTCAAGATAAATGACAGTAGCAGACTCCAGCCTTAAACAAGACAGTAAATTAGGAGGTGCTATTTCAAATCCATCTTTTCTGCAGTGAAGAGATAAATGCAAGACTCACATTTCTCTAGGACTTTGAAAAATGGAGATACTAGCTTGCTCTGCTTTTGTATCACTTTCCATCAACAGAAGAGCCTGCCATCAACAGAAAGATATAGTTCCCACTACATTTGAATACATTCCATTAAAAAGGAAAATAGGCTTGACAAGTGGCAGCAACACATCAAAAGAAAATAAAACAAAAGCCAGTTTCATTTGTAGAAGATTGTAAAATTTTAGATGGAAAGGCTCACAGTGTGGCCTTGTAAATGTAAGTCCTAAGCTTGCTTAGCTCACAGGTCTGGCTTGTGAGGAGTACAGAAGATGAATGTTCCTAAAGGAGAAAACTCCTACAGCACCTCAGACCTTCAAAAGAACATCGTTCACAACTGAAATTTAGTTAAATATGCACAATTTTATTTATTGAAGAGATTAGGACAAAAACATTAAACCAAATACATGACAAAGCACCAGAGGCAGTAAAACCCCACCATGCACATCACCAATCTTTCCTCCTATAAGGTACTTAGGGGGAAAAAAAAAAAAGTCCTTCTTGACACAGCACCATCTTCAGAGTGTAAAAACATTACTCCTTTATATTCTTAGTTACCAAAATAGAACCAAGGCAGGTCAGCTGCAGCTAGCTTTGTCTCTTGATAAAGAACTGTGAAACATCCTCTTGAGAGTGGGACCATAACTTTCCTGCAGGGCAGGCAAATAGCATCCATACGTCAAATGCCAAGTAGCTGTACGCACATGCCACATACTATAATTAAGCACAAATTCAAGTAACATTTACATACTACAGAGTCCACGTGTACCTACCCAAAAAACATGACCACTTCACAAAACGTATACAGGCAGTAATATCAGAACAACTGAGGTACTGGAAACACAAATATTTATGCCAAGAGATTTCAATATCATACAGCAATATAAAAGCAGTAATAAAAACATTTGCCAGTCTAAATCAAATAAAGCTATCTAGAAAAAAAAGCTAAATAAAAAGTTATTTAGGGACAGAAATACCTGAACAGAAAAGAAGTGTGTTAACTACAGCATGTAACATGTCATCCCAAGTCAACCCGTAATTGAAGTACTGGCTTAATACATCACTACTGTGACATTTTCTTCAATAAATAGAATAAGTCTTGACAATACAAAAGGTGCATATTACTGTGTATGTTTCAAGAGGAATATCTGTAATATAAATGTTCAGCTTATTAATACCCTCTTATTTCTTATTCTGGACATAAACAAAAATCAAACCCAAACAATTCTTTTCCCAAGTTGAGAGGAATTCAAAGAAAAAAAAAACCACAATACTCTTCTTCAATAATAAAGAGCCCTCTATTTACATGTGGGCAAGTCAGTTAAAGAAGAGATCGGTTCTCAGATAAAGACATGATTAAGGGCTTTCTGCCCTCTCTAGTCATATACGTGCAGCACGGCAGATATGGAAGCCAGTATCTCATATCTTAAAAAAAAAAAATTATATAATTTTCTTCCTTTTTCTATTATAGCAGTAATGCATCTGGAAGTTCGAGTTATAATAGCTTCCTGCAACAAACCATTTGACACAAAACAGAACAGCTTGTTAAATGACAGTTACTTCCCCTTAAGGGAACAAAGCATTAAAATGTCATTTCCTGACAAGAATATTAAGTAGTTTATTTAGAAGAAATGAGTTGAAAATAGCTATCAAGAGACATGAACTGAAATTTTGTTTGTTTTTAGCACCCACTTTTCATGTCCGTCTTTGTGCACCTAATTTTTTCTTAAATTAATCCCATTAATTATTAGACATCCGATTAAAAAAATGTTAGCCAATTTTACTTTCCCTGAATAATGGCTGAAGTTAAATATCTAACAGTGCGATGCCAAGATGTGAGTTGAGGCAAAAAAGTTTCTATTTGTTGTGAATTACAACTATTTTTAATGAAACAGAAACAGGAGTGATACAGCTGCACCAGAATTGGCATGTGCAGTCTCCTTGGCTCCAAAAAGGTGAGAAGCTACAATTGCTCCATGCTGCCTTTTTTCCTCCAAATCAATCTAACCTGATAGCAAGCTCCCCCCGCCCCTCCCCCCCCCCCAATCTGTCCCCATGCTACATTTGTTATATTAGCTCCTTGTGGAGATTCCTTCTCAATCCAAGGATCTCCAAGTGTCTTTTGCTACCAAGCTAGGCTGATGCAGGATGTGATTTAACACGGTCAGGAAGGGCTCCTTCATGTGTCCATCTCCAGGTCGTGTACCTTCTGAACACCAGTCTTTGTGCTCAGTTAAAGAATGGGTCCAAGTCTTCTTCCATGTTGACATCAGGCACCAGCTGATCTGATACTTCCTTAGCACCATATCCTGAATTCGATACATTAAAATCTGTAGAAAACCATGGATGGTCCAGAATTTCCTGTGAAGTCAGCCTTTCTGATGGCTCCCGACGCAGTATGCTACGTATGAGGCATTTTGCCTTGGGGGATAGAGTTTCTGGAATGTTAAATTGCCCACGACGGATCTTGCTGAAGAGGGAACTAGGCTCAATGTCATGGAAAGGATAGCGTCCAACTAGCATGGTATAAAGCATCACACCTAGACTCCATACGTCCGCTGCTTTGCCAGAGTAGCTGCCATTTGTGTTCAAGATCTCTGGACTCACATAGGCTGGGCATCCATGCTTATCAGAAAGAGAGTCATCATTTCCTCTTAAAATATAAGCATCCTCTAGGCTTTCCAATTTCACTCTAGTCCTATGGGCAAAAGAAAATACAAACAGGGTAAGTGAACATTAGAACACAAATTCCAGACCACTACAGTTACATGATTATAATAATAAAATCCTACAAAATTCAACAACAGTAGAACTACCTCAGTTTAAATTCCCACTCACGATACTTAAGCTATAAATAACTGACATTGCCAGTTAGAGACATTAAGATGAACATGTAGGGAATAAGCATGGGTACTGCCATGCACACAGCTACCAGACTTCAATTACAGTTATGTTCAGTAAGCTCAGTAGTAAGGTCTTAAAAGAAAATAAGAGTAATTGCCATATCCTCTGATGCTGCAAAAGGAAAAAAAACCCTGCAAATTTCAGTTCATTTCTCTTTCAATTTTCAACCAATTCTAGAATTCTAATTTGGACAATATATCCAACAGATTTGTTGGGTTTTTTTGGGGGGGAGCGGTTGTTTGTTTTTTGGAGGGGGCTAGGTACTGTTTAACACCTTCTTCAGCATCCACCGCTACAACTTGGGAACTTTAGACTTCAGGCTAGTTGTGGCACTGATCCTTCCCCTTTCAATACCAGGACTTCACATTATGTGAGTTATGGCAGCATTTTGCCTGCAGAGGGTAAATAACCATTTTACTGGAAGCCTGTGCAGGCCCTCCTGAACAGTAAAAGAATCTAAACAGTTCTTTATTACCAATGCAGTTTTCAAATGGAGAATTTTCATGTGTTTGGTAAAGTTCACGTGGACATGACTTCCAAAAGGAGATAAAACCTCAAGATTGTTCTGTTGCCTGCCCTTTTATGTACATGTTTAGGACTCATGCCCAAATCCAAGTCTTGCCCTAACTAGAAGAGGCTATTCTGACAACTTCACACTGGTGAGCATTTATTTGCACCTGTAATTCCACAAAGTTCAACAGGAATAAAATTGTCACTCTGACCTTATATGAACCCTCTGGCCAGCCAACTTATTTCTTTATCCCAGTACGTTCAGGAAAAGCAAGTTTAACAGATCTTCCTAAGCAGACTTTTGGGCAAAAGGAGATCAGGTGAACCAAACTGCGAGATTAAAGACAAGTTTATCTATCCAGAGGAATCAGAATAACTCTGCGTTGGAATGAATGGAGAGGTTAGCAAAGGGTTTGCAGTGTGCTGACAGATATATCTTATCTAGACTGCAAACTCTTTTTGCCTGCAAAGTACTGTGAACTTCTCATTGCACTGCAGTAATCATCTCTGCAACAGAATTTCTTCCCTTATATATAGCACGTAGGAAAAGAAAAAAAAAAGAAAAAGAAGACGCCAAAGTTCCTTATCATAGCACTGTATTAACATAACCTTTCTTTCCTTTTAATTCTGACTGCAAGCACCTGTAACTAGTGTTTAAAAATCTGTGCCTTCTAAACGCATCCGAAAGGATTACCAATTACCCCTTAGGCTATTTGCCAGGAATGGCTGGCTTTAAGAGCAGAATCAGTACAGTGCAACAGAATTTGTCCAGTGCATGTAGATGGAATAGCGACCTAGCAGCAGCGCACTTTCTTTTCAAGGCAAACAGCTCAGAGATCATAACTTTGGGTATTACTGTCCTAGTCCCACCACCTCACTGGACTACATGGTCACTCTCAGCCCTGCGTCATGGCCATATTCTGATATTGCAGGCTTTCATAGACAGGGACTGAATTTCAACCCAGAAAGCATAACTCATGGCTCTTGACTAAAGCACATCATTTAACAGGCATTAAAACAGACAAGGAGAGCCCTGTTTCTTAAATGTTTACTGAAGACAACATTACTTGGGCTTGAGTTGCAAAAGACAGCTGGACCAGCTTTGGCTTCAGACTTGGTTCCAGGGCAGCTCAGTGCTATCTTCTTTGAACCAACAGAAGAGCATTTTACTCCATGGAGTACTCCAGAGGCAACTGTGCCATAAACTCTCATAACGACACTCGGACCTTTTCAGCAGCTAGAGACATTTACTAGCAGAGGTGAAAGCCCCTTTGGCAACGTGCCTCGAATCAGGAAGTCATAAACGCAGGACTCGGAATACCTGGCTCCCAGGCACCGTGTGTCCAGGCAGCTCCTTCTCCCATTAAATAGGCCACTGTTCTCTCCTCCCGTGCAGATGCTGGCGGGGTTTGTGCAACACACCTGCTTCCTGATTAATCACTCATTGCCAGTGCAACGGCACTTCTCCTGGCAATGGGCAACCACTCGTTAGCACTCAAGCAATACTTTACAGCAGCAATACCTCACACGGGAAGCCAGCTGCAAGAAGAAACTAGCTGCAATCACAAAGATCACAGCAGTTTCCTTCCGTCCACAGCTCACAGTCCGAATCGAGAGGCAGACCCGGGAGAGCCCTGTCGCGATGCTAGGCTTGGGCAGCTCCTTGTACCTGCACCGCACCGGGAGAGGAGCAAGGAGAAGCGCAAGCTGAGAAGTCACCGAGGAGGGCCGAGAACAGCAAGGAGGAAATGAAAGGGAAGGCAGGGACGTGAGCTGCAGTTCCATTTGCATCGCCCACCTCAGTTTTTCCATAGAGAAGTATGTGCAGCAATAAACTGGTGAGGCCAGCTACTCAAACACGCATTAAGTCACTGAACTGCCAGACAGGAAGGCATCGACTCCCTCAAGCTAGCTAGCAGAAGTGGAACACACACACCGGGAATGGGGAAGAGTATGCTATTTATAAACAACTTACAGGAGGGAGTTCACCCCCACACATGCTCTCTTACCATCAGCGTGTCAACAGCACAGGGAAACGCTGGTTACGCCCCTAGCCATTTTTGTTTTCTTTTTTTTTAAAACATTTCCAAGAGCTGCCACAGAATTTAAAGGGAGAAACAGTTCACCGAGAAGCTTTTACATCAAAGAAAATTATTTGAATGCCCAAATCTCTTATTTTCTATAACCCACGTGGTACAAAACTGAAAAGAACAGACTGCAAAGTCTGCTTTTGTCAGAAATAAAAATGCTCAGTGCTCATCTCTTTTTCTTTCTCACCTGATTTTTTATATATATATATACACACATATATATAAAAATAAATAAAACGGAAGCAGCATACAAACACCTCACTCCAGCCTGGATCTGCGTGCCAGGCACTGCAGGCCGCAGCCCCGCACACGTGCTGCAGCAGGGTTCGTTTCAGCCAGCAGATGAACAACCGCTGGCCATAGCTGCCCAATCCTTCACAAGCCGCGGCCAACGAAGCAACCACTCAACCTGGCTTTCCATCTCGCTGAATTGACAGGGTTTGAGGAAACAAAGGATCTCAAATGAAGCAAAAAAGCACAACCTTCAGCCCTCCTTCCGCCAGCCCCCAAGCCCTCAACCACCACCGTTATGTCGGAGGCCAGAGCAAGGAAGGGCCTCCGTGCCGCAGGGCCCTGCCCCAGCAGGTGCGGTTACCGGATGCACCGCTCCAAGCGGATGCACTTCCCCTCGCTTAAGTGCACACCTGCCAGGTACACAGCCCACGTGCTACGGCTTTTTCCTCACGCTTGCCGCCACTAACAGTTCAGCGCAGGTTTTCAGCGATGGGAAGGAATGAGGAGACCGGCCCTGTCCTACAGCCGCTCGCCCTCTTCGGCGGCGGCTTTGGCGAACGAAGGCCCTCGCTCGCTCTTCCCTGCAGTCTTCTGACCTCTGGAAGATGACAGGCCCAGCACCATGACTGAGCACCGAGGCATGGTGGAGACTCGCCCTCGTCTACCTTTTGCTAAGTGACGGAGGGCTTTACATACCTCAGTTTTATATACAGATTACAATCCTCCCCTTGAACGCTGTTTTCAGTGTATCTTCGTCTTTATTTTATTTATTTATTTTACGCTGTTTGTCAGGCAAGCCGAAAGGAGCAACCCGGCTTCAGAGCTGCTACTTCCCTGTGCACAGCTCATCTCTGCAAGAAACAGCCCTCCCCGGCTTCCAGCTCCGGCTGGCCTTCCTTTCCTCCGCATTTCCAACACTGCTTAAAAGAGCTCTGTTTTCAGTACCTCTGGGAGGACTTTGGATTTTTTGTTGTTTGTTTGTTTTTGGTGGCCGGGGTGGGGCGGGGGGGGGGAGGAGGGAGAAGGGGGGGCAGGAAAGAGAGAGGCCTAAACATACACAGACACCCTGGAGGAAAACCAATCTCTACACCCCCTTCCTTGCAGGAAGCACCGAAGTTTAATTGCCAAGGGGAGAGGAAAAAAAAAAAAAAAAAAAGCCACCCAAAACCACCAGAAACAAACAGACCTTCGAAATTGCAAGTAACTTCTGAAAATACAGAACCTCTGCAGCAAAGGGTGGGAAGTGCATCCAATTGCAGAGTAAACAAACAACCCTAAATTCGACACTTGGCAGGCAAGGGACAGACTCAAAACCAAACACTAAAACGTGAAATCACAGTCGGCTTTGAAATGCTTCCCATCACAAAGCAGAAAAAGGACAAACAAAAATCATTCTTTTTTTTAAAGTCACATTTCTAAAAACCTCTGATTCTCTACATAAATGAACTCCCATCAGTCAACTGAAGGACCTCCACAAGAGAAAAAAGTTTTCCAAAAGCATCAGCATTTCAGTTCTACCATTCAAATGGTTGCAACAAAATTAATCCCTAAAGTTCAAATGTAAGCTGCTGCCAAAGCCGGATGAGAATCACTTTGTACACATACTGCAGCTCAACAAAGACTTTTGTCAAGGCTTACGTAATTACAGTACATAATTTCAAGTTTTAATGCAGACACTGAATAAGCACTTGGAAAAAGAGCATTATGCATCTATCAGATCATTGATAAAACACTGCATTAGTCTAATGCATTAAAAAAAAAAATACAACCCTGAATCATGGCTATTTAAAAAGGGGAAGCTATTCTGCCTATGAATGCTTTCCCATTACTGGTGAATGAAACCACAGAAGTGCAATCAGAGGGCAGCAGCAGCACTCAGACGGGAAATGCGTCTTTGTCCCCATAGAAACTGTCAGGGATACCCATGAAAAACAATACGACTCTGAATTTCTTATCAATATGCCATTCATTACTTGACTGCATTCAGACTTTGCTCTTCAGTAATGTAACAAAACCTAATCAATTAAACGTCTTCTGGAAGATTCTTCAATGCAATCTCCTGAGTTAGCAGCACCCGTCTCTGGCAGACAGCTTTCTTGCACATCCTATACTTTTTTCGGAGTGGTTCACGTTATTCCTCCCTGCCGGGGGCTTAGGGGTTACCAGCAAATTACTGCCCTGCCTTCCACGGCAGAAGGCAGGGCCCCAGGAACCCTGCCTTCACACTCCAGCGCCACTCTCGTTCTCCAAAAGCAAACACAATTTCCATACCTGAATCAGTGGAATTACTCAGAGGGCGCTAAGCTCATTCTTACCATGAGACAGGGAAAAGGAAAAAAAAAAGAAAAAAAAGGAAAAAGAAAGAAAGAAAGAAAAACTGGAACATTTAAAGCAGAAATACTGACTGAAGCTCTGAGTGTTTCAGAGCAAAACATCTCCACTGCTCTGAATAAACAGTCAGCAGTAAAGGAGCCCAGGCTTGAATTAAAGCAATTGCTTCGTGTTTGTTCCCAAAGTCATCTGTACAAAAAAATTACACCTGAACCACAGCTGAGCTGTTGCTACCATTTTAGGAATGCTTTAACTGCAGACTGGACCAGTGACCCCAATCCAGTGTCCTCCCTCCAGCAGGGGCCACATCAGCTGCTCCAGGAGAAGCTGAAGGAGCCATCCTGCATCAGACAAGATGGGCATACTATTCACTTGCTGCTCAGGTGGTGTCCAAACAGGATGATCCAGATTTACAGATCTTATACTGCAGCCTCTTATCTCCAGAGACCAGAAAATAACTTTCATTGTCATCTGAATTGCCATTTTATTGACATGACTGCAGGCAAATATAAAATGGCAACTTCTAAAGAAAGGGAAGCGATGCCTCACAGTATTCTCCTCAAAGTTAGACCACACATAAATATGAAGGCACCCAAGCAGTGTTATCTCATATTTCAGCATCATGCTGACCAAGGATGCGACAGCCTTTCCCTAGGTGGAGGCACTCAAGCCATCAGCAGGAATTGTTACTACTCAAGAGATCAGGGATTGCTCCTGTGTGGCTAATAACTTACAGGTCATTTAATCAAGGTCAGTGACTAGCACCCCTCATAAAGGCAAGACAAGCACGAACGCAATTACGCCATCAGACTCATGAGGAAGGGAAAAAAACCAAAAGGGAACAACATTGGAGATGATCCTCTTTTGCTCATTGATTATTTTACCTACGGGAATCTCTCCTAAATAATGCAGAAGTATGCTGCCTCCACGGAGACAGCAAAATGGGGAAGTCTGCTAACGAAATCCCGCACAGATGATTTGCAGCTTGGTGCAAAGGATCATCCTGAACTCAGAACTGCCCTATCTCCTCCAGGGGCAGGGAGGCATGGAAGATCAGAGGGAAAATGTTGTGCCATCAATTTAAATCCTGCACCTTTCGCCGTAAGAGCCTTTCCAGTGCGTAACAGCACACAGCCCAGGAGTTCACTGCACAACAGCCTACGCAACTTCAGCGAAAAAACCTGCACAAAGGCTGCCAGACAAACAGCCTCTTGCATAATAAAACGGGCTCAAGGATATGTTTCAAAAGGCAACTGGGACTTTCAGGCAGCAAAGGTTCACAGGATGAACCTTGCTCCTAAAGGAAGATTCCCTCACTGTTACTTCCGTGGAATGAGGAAGCCTGTAAAAATTATATCTCCCCACCCTTCCTCAGAAGGGATCCTGCCAGTGCCCTCATGCCTCCCCCTGCCTCCTCCTCCTGGCATGACCCAGGAGCTTAACTTAACTTGCTTTGAGTTGGCACTTTTCTGTGGACTTCCACTAAAAAACGCACCAAGAAAAAAATATACTTCATCCACCTCCGGTAGGGCTGGGACCCCAAAGACCTCAGCCTTACAACATTTGAACAGGATTGCCGGGAACAGCCCATCCTGCATGCCACGTACTTAATTTCCTCCATGCCTTTATTGCTTAAGGACACAGCATGTTCCAAAAAATGGGTGTGCGTGTGGTGTGGGGGGAGGACGAGGACTGTCAAATCCCGCAAAGACCCTTTCACTGAGGATCTCGGTTACAATACTGTGAGAAGTCCATTATTTGATAAGCATCAGGCTCGCAGACACTACTTCACCTCACTTTTATCTTTCTAGATCACATTAAAAGTCACAGTTTTAAAAGGTTCTACCATCAGCTATAGCCTGTGTTCACCATGCTCTCTAGACCTTTTCATATGATGCATGGTAAAGCTCCACAAGGAAAGGAGGCTAAAATTTCATTTTGTTAACATAACTGCATATAGCAGGAAAAAAAATCCCAAAGCCCTACATTTTCCAAGTCTGGTGCTGGGTACGACTGCTAAGCAAGCAGCCTGCAGTGGGTGCTCGGCACCTCTAAGATAAAGGAGGCCCCTTATTTCACAACCCAGTTTAGAAACCTTTGGCTTAGATGCCTATAACCTGTCTCCAAGCAATAAACATCTACTAAAAAAGCAGGTGCTTAAGACTAACTATGCCCCAGGTTGGCTCCTGTTTACAAACTCTCCTTCTTTCCTTTTCCTCTCAAGCCTGAAGTAATCTCACAGTGTGATAATGAGGACAATTAAAAGAAAAGGTGTGTGAGAGAGAGAAGTTCACCCTGACAATCCATTGCAGCCGCTACTCACTCTAGCTGGGTTTGCTTTCCCTCCTCCTGGTCCCCCAGCTCAGAATTAAGCAGACTTCCTCAGTCTCAGCTCAAAAATAAACATGGAATATTTTTGCACCAACTCTACAGAAGGACATTTTTAAGTCTTCAAAATGACCAGTTGCTGAACTCCTAACGCAAGGTGTCTTGCAAGACATCTACTTCCAGAGACTGCAGACTACCCATCTTCTCAGGGATCAAATCCATGACTGGCATCTCGTGACAGGCATCTGAACGTGCCAATCACACCTGGCCAACACACAACTCACAGCATTCAGAGGCCCCTTTCCAAAAGTCATACAAGAGCCCAGAAAGTGAATACGCAATCCACAGGGAGAGAAAAATGTGACAACCACCACAAAAAGAGCCTGCCAGAAAGCTGGCAACTGTAAGAACGTGACCAGCTCCAATTCAAACAAAGTGCTGAGCAGTCGTCAGAAGAGCAGCATTCATTCGGGCGTTTGCCTACGCAAACCACTTCTGCACACTGCAAGGGAGGCCAGCGGGTGATTGCCTGGCCCAGAGAGGCCAGCAGGATGCTATCTGCGGAAACAACCTGCAGCAACAGCAGCTCATTGTGAAGCCTCAAACTATGAGCCAAAGGTCAAAAGACAGCAGGGTCCACGGGCAGAACCTGTTGGAAACTCCAGATACCCTCAAACAGCACTAGGGCAAAGGCTCTTTCCACTTCTGGTCTTCCTGAAGGACCTACACCTGACTCCAGGTCCCTTTGGAGCTCCTGGGGCCAGCTCACCACCCACCAACCTCTTCCCCCAGCTTTTGCTTTCTTTTATGACCTTAGGCACAGCACTTAACCTCCATGACTACATACGCCCTCGGGAGGGGATTTAAGCACTTCACAGGGATGGCGTGATGCTCGACATCTGCAGCTAGCCTCCCGGGCTCCACTGGGAAGAGGACTACATCCGTAACAAACAAAGTGCATTACTCCCTGGAACGCTGTGATCAAAAAGCAGACTTAGCAACCAAACCACATGAAGGCAAAAAGGGAGCATGAACCTTTCTGCGGAAAACAGTTGTGTAACTGTTTCATTTTGTATCTGAAGTTTGACATCAGAGGTTTGCTGCCTGGAAAGAAACTCGCCTTCCTCCTCATATTCTAGTAAGATACAAAATAATAAAGTTATGCTATCTGATGCTGTGGCATCTTTCCTCCCCATTCAGGGTCACAGGGAATGACAAATCAAATGACTGGCTTTGTTCATCTTTTGGTACATTAAGAGCAGTCCTGTTTTATTTAACTTCCTTTCACTTTTAGGACTCTCTTTCTAGGATTTGGGGAATAGGGAAAGCATTAATTCATCTATCTGTTCTCTACTGAATCTTAAGTAAAGCAGAAAGTTCTAACACCATGGGAAAAGTCAGCTGACTCATACAATTTTACAAATGCATAAGGGAGAAAACCTACTACTAACTAAAAGAGGAAATGTCTATTTGGAAACAGGTTGGTGCATGTATTGTGTGTTTTTTGTGGGATCAGGTTTGCATCACCAGGATTCCAAACAACATAACTAGGTCATTTTAAAGCATCATCCACTCAAAGCTGAGAAATTCTACAGGAAGAAAACTAAAAAAACCCAAACATTCGAAGAACGTCAAATAAATATGTCATGCTAAACAGGTTTTCTAAATCAGTGGATTGCACTGGCTGCATTTCCCTGGCGCAGAGCAAAAAGTGTCAAATTATATTTAATTTTATTGACTCCCACCTGCCTACTATTTCTCATATTTACTCAAAGAATAAGGGAGAATTACAATATCTAAGATAAAATTATTTTAATTTTCCCTTCAACAAGTATGATGAATGTACAAGGTCTTTAAGCTCCAAATACTACAACAGCTAATATTTTAATATAATTAAAGGCTTAAAAATGCACTAAAGAAATTAATAATTTCCTGACAGCAGACATGTGCTTGTATTAAAGAAAGCCACTGGAACAAGCAACACAGAAATGCTTGATTTAATTCGGAGATCTTGGAGGTGGCTCTTCCTCAAAGCATCTGCTATATATCAGACTGATGAATTGCTTTATTAGTAACACTGTGCAGTGCTATTTTTAGTACAACCCAAAAAGCCCTGCCCATTCTGCAACATCATTATGGGACACCAGCTAGGAGAAGGGCACAGTTGCTCTGCCCAAGGGCCTATTATGAGGACATACTGTACAAGGAAAACTGTAAATACCATATGACATGAACACAGTAAAAATAATCAAAATGAAGAGCCCCACAAACACAAACAACATTGACCTGGCTTAAAATCCAGGCCAAGAAAAAGTGATGTGCACTGATATAGAAAACATGCAAAAGCTAGTGTTTTGACCTGGCTTAAAATCCAGGCCAAGAAAAAGTGATGTGCACTGATATAGAAAACATGCAAAAGCTAGTGTTTTATCCTAGCTATCTCCAATGTTTTGGATTCCATTTTATTTAGAAGTTTAAGGACCCATTCTTTAAATATTCAAGAATCTTATAGATCCCTTAAACAGTCTGGTGAGACCCAGCATGGTAAGTGTTGTTTTCCATATTCTCAGTAGTCTGAAAGTCACTGCCCTCATTTACTGGTGGTGCTGCTTGATAACTCAGTCTCACAAGACATTTCCTGCCATGCTTTAACATCTTAGAAATTCTGCTTCATCACGATCAGGTGCAGGTTTAAGAAGCCTAACTTTGAAATTTCACTACTAAAGTACTGGCTATTTCACCTGTGATTCGTGAATGGAAAAAAGCCACCCAAAAAAACCCTTGAAAACGCAACTATCCAACTTTTATATAAAACAAAAGGAAAGGAAAACCATTAAAAACCTAAGGCGCCTGGCAACAGCGCACATCTATTCCATGGAATGCAGTTTACAGTATCTTCAACATTTCTGCAGTTCAGGATTAAGGGAAGCCAAAGTATCTTAAAGCACAGATGGATTTTTGTGTGTGTTTGTTTCCACACTGTGGAATTTTAGATTGGGGGCTGATTTCATTTTAAGCACTGAGGTGTTTACATAGATGCAATAGTAAGATATAACACACCAACACAGTCTAGCTTTGATTTAGCGTATCAAGGGAATGTCGTTAGTAAGATTAGGACCCCTACAAAGTGCCCAGCACCACCAGCCTCCAACATTATTTTTTAATCACCTTCGCACTTCCTGGGTCATTACAGATGAAGGCATTGCAATTTGCCACATTTAAAATAGCATGCATTCTTAGCAGTGACATTAGCAGGAGCAAAAAGCACTCATGACACTGCTAAGTCAAGATCCTGAATTTTTATAAATTCCAGCTGTAGTTTAGATAGCAGCAACAAGGTAAAAAAGAGCTTCCATAGTGTATGTACCTGTCTATAAAATTCCAGGAGCCATGACTTCGTAACAGGCTACCAGGATATTATTAGGGTCAAAGGAAGGAATATGGACTGAGATATGCTTTATTTAAAAAAAAAAAAAAAATGGAAATGCTTTCATATATCTTTCATATTCTCTCTGGCTCCTGCAGTCAGTGATGCAGGTCTCAGCTAAGGGCACACAAATTGAAGGAAAAAAAAGTGTTTTCCATTATGTGTTGCCTACATGCTAGATTTCCAGTCTTTTCTGATAGCAAGATAAAACTGGGGTAGTCTTCAAAAAGAGAACGTTTCAAAGTGGTACGTACTAAAGGTGAACTGCAAAAAAAAAAAGAAAAAAAAGAAAAAAAAAAAAAGCCCAGAACAAAAAACCAAAAAAACAAACAACAAAAAAACAGACTTGAAGAAACAGTTAGGAGAAGAACTCCTGGGAAAAAGCTCCACTGAAGAACAGGAGACAAACAGCAGAGTTCACACACATTTCTCAAAGCACCATTTTCACCTCTTTTCTTCCTCCTTGGTTCATTACAGGTATCAAAGAGCAGTACAGCTTGCAAGATCCAGATCACAGGCGCTGGCGCAGACTGCCGGTTTCGGAAGCGTGGCTCGCTCAGCAGGCGGGTGCCGCCAGCACACGCGGCATGGCGAGCTCAGAGGGGCACGCAGCAACACACAAACACCTCCGTGAACCCGGACGCACCGGGAAGGGTTTGCAGCATCAGTGCAGCAGCAGATTGAAAATGATGACTGATTACAGGCCGATGAACAGAGCAGGCGAAAGAGAGACAGTCGCTGCTTGGTTCTTCTATTTCCATCGCGCGCTGGTTCACCTCAAGTGCATCGCCATTTACTTATCAGAGAAGTGATTACAATACCTTCCTACTTACAGATCAGTGTTACCTCCAGAAGAAAACCACATTATAACTATCTTAAAAATAACCAGCGAATCATATTTGACCTTTAAGGTGTAGTATTTTATAATTAGAAACGCTGTTCAAAAGTGAGTAACTGTGTGATTTTGCAGACTACTGTTAATGTTAAAAACATCCATAAAAGTAAACAGTGCTATTATGGTACCTACCGCTCTTCTTGGGTGGCTAAAGGCTTTTGGCCTTGTGATGCACTCAGCTCTCGGTACACACCAGGGCGGGAGCTCAAAAGTATCCCGTGTGGACCTACATCTCTTCTCATTACAGGGCTCTAAACTTGCACTGACTTCACTTAGAGCACAAAGGTAGGGTGAACCCTAGTGCTTTTTCCAGTCCTGCCCTTCATGTAAAACCACCAAAGTTTATATATATCCCCATGAAAAAAATGCATTTTGACATGTAGTAATTAGGATGATATCAGCCACAATAGAAACCAATCCCTCCCTCAACTATTTTGTACAAGTTTCCTCGTCATCCACACCAAAGGTGCTATAACGGTGTTTAATTATTAAACTCTGAGTAAAAGTTGCAAAAGTTCAGTTTACATATTTCTGCTTTTCATTTCTTTCTGAATGGACATTTAACTAGTTTCATTTTTGGCTTTTTTATTTGAAGAGGAGGAAAAAACAGTCATATGTATTGGGACTGTGGTAGAAAAATAGGGAATAGCTATTTGCCTTGTAGAGAATTGTCTGAACTGAATCAAGAAGAGAAAAGATTGTCTCTTATTTTACAGTTTGAAAAGAGATTGAAAGAAGAAGTTCATTTTGCAAAATTGAACTTTGAACAAAATTTAAACAGACAACATTTCGAACTGGCTAGATGGCTGTTATTTTTATTGTAAGGTCAGAAATGTCTCTTTAATGACTGAATTGCATATTAGTTTTTTCTATTCTCAGGGATACAAATACAATTATTGTATTCTCATGGACTTACTGAGCCTCTAGACAAGTGATGTGCCTCCCCAAACAGCCCCAAAATGGAATTAAAATGCATTGGTTATTTTTAAACGAAGCTCTCCAGAACATCAATTTCACCCTGTAGCAGTTTAAACAAGCTTTCAGACAATTTATAGGATTGAACTAAAAGGGAAAAAACAGCTCCCCATCCTCTACCAAGCCATGAAGAAGCAAAAAGGTAGGCTATGTCCCAATTTCGGTTGTTTTCTGAAGGTCATCTTCCAATTTAATCCCTCTGCGGAAGCCTGACATTACTCTGGCAGTGTTCATTACTCCAGTGCGGTACGTGGAAGTTGCAAGCAAATACATGGTGTAATATAATTAATGACAACTGGCAACCACAAGGAAAGAGATGTGAAGTTTCCATAGCTTCAACAGTACAGTTATGGCTCAGCATCAGGGACAGCACCTCAACTGCTTACATAGAGCATCCAGTGTTACTCCTTTCCCTGTCCTCCCCAAATCATTTACCACCAATGACTGAAAGAGGTACGTGTCTGAGGAGGAAATGGGGGGCGGGAGAGGGAAGGTAGTTCCCCAAGTACCACAACAGCTTTGATACTAAAAACAGGCTATCTACACAGCAGTGCAGTTTCTGGCCTTATTATGATTATTGGCCACGTAACACATGTAGAAGCAACCTCCAGACCCTTCCAACTCCCTCCTCCTTTAAACATCAGCTGTATTTATGTTAACAGAGCTCTTACACCAGAAACCTCTGCAGAAGTGGTCTCTCCTCCAAGAGAGGCAGCCTCATTAGGAACGAGGTGCTCCTCTGTGCGAAGATGCAGAGCCCAGGCATAGATGCAAACCGTGCTCTTTACTTTATCCCAAAGCCTCAGCCAGAAGATAAAACAGCACATCCATCCCATGATCCAGGTGTAGAGGCAGGTAAGGAAAGTGAAAAGCCTCGGGTACCGCAAACTCACTGAGAGCCATATGGCGACAGAGAAGGACACGGTGTACCATAACCATAAATCTGATACCCCCACCTGTAAAGTAAGGGACACTCTTACCTTTCTTCATCCTTGAAAATAAACTTTCGCAGCTTGAGATCTCGCAGTACCAGTCCACCATCATGGCAGTGTGCAACAGCAGAAGCTATTTGATAGAAGAGTTTGGCTGCCTCCTCCTCTTTGAGCTTCTTGCAGGTACGAACAAACGAATGCATGTCCCCATAGCTCCTTTCAAAGAACACATATGCTTTTGTCTCCCCAAGAATTATTTCAGTAATTTGGTTGATATTTTTATGCGCAGGCAGACAAAAACATGGTGCTAATAACTCCTGGTAGCAGCCAATATCAAACACCTGCAGGAACAATGACAGTAAAGGCAAGGTTAGCGACACGAGGGACACCCATGCTATGATAAGCCTAATTCTGTTAGCAGAATCATCTGTAAGCACGCCTTATGCTGTCCCTGAAGCTGTGCTGATGCAAACAGGATGTCAAAAGCTCACAGCACTAAAGACAAGACCAAACAGACTATACAACCCCACACAGAAGACATGCATAGCCCAGGCAGGGAAGGCTGGTCTTCAAAACTTGTAGCTAATACTTTACTAACTTGTATTTTCAGCAGCTAATAGCTGAGCAAGTTTAGAATGTAATCTGAATAAGACCAAGAGACCGGTGACACACAGAAGCAGGGAGCAGTCCTCAGAAGGAAACTTGTTTATCTTCCATTTTAAGGAAATCCAAAGAAACGCACAAAGAATAGGGCCAGCAGCTTTCTACTGAGAGAAGCGGTCAAATAAAACCCACCCTGACCCACAAATCTCTCTCTCTCTCTCTGTTATTAACTCATTAAAACTTAAAGTACTTTCAGGTTTAAAATGCCTTCTGTCACCATTCATATTTACTTCCTGCATTTTTCTCATGTCTGACAGACAGTGCAGCCGGTTTCACTTTCAAAGCCTGGGTCTACAATGGCTGTTTATGCGCTCAGAAGGACAAGCGGGGCAGTGGCCCTGCCTGCCGGAGCGCCGGCTAGCAGCCTTCAAAGGCCGGCACAAAACCACGCCGAATGCTCGGCATTTCAATCGAGTGCTCCATTAAAAGCCAAGTGTCCCTTTAATAGCAAGTATGTTATCACTGATCTTATGAATGAGCTGTAAGAATTAAAAAGGCTGCTGGGAAACCCAAATATAAAAAGTTACTATAATCTAGTGATGACGAATGAATCTGTATTTGAGTCAATTGAGAAATGCCCACATTCGAAGAAGAAAGACTTCATTGAGAATAACAGAAGTCAGTGTGCTGAAAGGGAATATAAGCAAAGTATTGATAGGAGTGATTTTTACTTTAATTATACCTGCTCCAGATGTACTACAAAGCAAGAGATTAGCATTTCCACCAGCATAAAAATTCTATTAATATGTAACATACTCTTGGGTGTATTGTTGCTTCAGTAAAAAGGATTTAAGGTAGCCATGCCTCATTCTAGTAAACAATTGACATAAAAATGAAGAACTGGTATAGATCTTAAACCAGATGGTTTAAACTGCAATCTTTTTTTAAAAAAAAAAAAAAGAAAGAAAGAAAGAAAAAAAAGAAAAACATTTTCTATTCTAGTATTTGTATTCTAGTACTGGGTATTTGTATCCTCTCCAAGAAGCAATCTTCCTTGCTTTCTCTGAAGCTTTAAAAAGCTTTCAAAACTGAAAGTGCATGACATGGTTCAATCAAAATTTACATTAAGCTCCAAAACATGAGTCATTTAATGCTTCAGAGCACAATCCTAACAAGCTCCTTCCCCAGAAAAGGATCCAAAAACCAAGAAATTGCGGCATCCAATTTCCCCCTGTCCCTTCCACCTCTTTCACACCTCTTTCCACCCCACACCCTACCTGTGCTGCTATACTCCAGCACTGGCAAAAACAACCTTAAAGGCAGACTGCCAAGCAGATCCAACACATTTTGCAAGGGGCAGATTAGCACTGAGGCATTCTGGTGACATGGTGAACCACAGAAGCAGAGCCGGGCTGGGGAGGGGGTTTTGCTGCAATCCCTAGCGTGTCATTCATTCCAGAAGAAAATTCATTGACGTTTGGATCTGAAAACTCGTAACTGCTGCATTGTAAGTGAATGGCTCTTCGACAAAGTGGCTGCTATAAAATACAATTTAAGAAGGAACATTCACATAGCTCAAACCCTCATCCAAAAAAAAAAAAACAACCTTTCCAGAATTTTAACTAGATTATCCTGCTATAAATTAGTTACATTCTGTGCTTTTCAGACTGTGTTAAGTAGGTATGATATGTATCAGTAACTAGGTTAAAAAGGGGGGAGATAGGAAGTACTATCATATTGCTACAGTCTCAAATACCTTTTAAAAAGGGTTTCTTTGTGTCCCAGTATTTAAGGTCTCTGGCCTCAATTCAGCAAATGTCCAATAAGCTGCAGTTTGATTTAGTTCTTGCTAGGAATTGGAAGTGAGATGTTACCATTGTTTGGATACCACAGAGCCTTGAAGCAAATAACGGCATCTGTAGATGCAGTGGGTGCAGCCAAATGAATCTTGGGAATCGTCAGCATGTGTCTGTTACCCAAACCAATGTTTGTGCAAGCAATCTCTAACAGCATCTTCAATAAGATACCAGATAGCAGGTCTCTTAGCCCAAAGGCTACTTGACAAATAGTAGTCATGATACTGCAGGCGTTTTAAAGCATGCATTAAATTAAGATGAGTTTAGGACTGACAACTGCGTGTTCATGAACTAGCAATTCAAGCTAAGATTGTATTTTTGAAGCTCAGCTAGAAGCAGTGCCTCATGCGTATGGAAAAACTGATATAACTCAAACATCAGGATCAGTTTAAAAACACACAGCTTAAAGGGAGGAAAAAAATAAAAGTCCACTCTTTGTGAGCTGCACTTACGCTGCTTATACTGTTATCAAAACAGTACCCTAATCCTGCAAATCAAAGGGGAAACAAAGAGGAGCACAGCCCCTAAGTTTCTACTTGCTATGCAAGTTTACCTATAATTTCACGCAGAGCAGCAGCTTTGTGGGATCTGTTTGCTTCATGAAAAGATGCCAATGTCCTAGAGTGCAGCACTGTACTACTGCAATGAGCAGGGCTTTCATTCTAGAAATTCTCATGTTCTGTTTCAGTTCAGTAACAAAGCATTCACCTCAGCATGCAATATCAGTCCTTTGCAAAGGCAGGGGCCCTTTTTTTCCCCCCCTAAATAATCACACAAAGTCCTAGGCTGCCTTAACATCAGGTTTTATAACTCAATCAGAAAGTATATTTAAATTGCCCTCTGAACTCAAATCCTTATGAAGAGCAAACGAGAGGAATTAGTTTTAACTTCCCCAGCTACACACTAGTCCATAACTTCTTATGAATTAAGTACAGAAGTATGAAATAGTCAGCAATACTATCCTTAATCCCTGGAATGTGAATATTATAATATGTCTGCTTTTCAGGTTACAGACAGTAAGTCCAACACCAGAAATTTGCCCAAGACAGCTAAATGGCACCATTCCATTTTCTGAGAACAATACAAACGCTGAAGCATGTGTTACAAGGTTGCAATCTGCTACCTAGTTATAAAAACTACTACTGGGTACTGCTTCGGTTTGCTGGGCATAAGTCTAGCTCACTACAGACAATGTGAATTGAAATTTAGGAACAAAGGAAAATATTCCCTCAGCCCAAAAAGAGAAAAACATCCCTCGACAGAGGGACACACGTGTGGGTTTCTTTTTCCCACAGCTCACCTTTGAATAGTAGGAGCAAATGGGGAGGAGGCAGCAAAAAGCAGGCAGGCTACAAAGAGTGGGATAGCTATTTTGTCTGCTCTTCTGAAAAACGTAGGTGTGCAGGTTCTAGTCTTGCTCAATTGTGCAATGGGGGAGGATGCTGTTTGCAAACAACCTCCACGGTGAGGGAGCCCAGGCTGCTTAATTCTCTGTGCATTTTTTTAAATCACTTTGCAGACAAAGCTGATGGCAGCCTCCCCCTTCTCCACCAACCCCTTCCTCACCCCAACTCACAAAGACCGAGGGGCATGACAATAGAGGAAGGCAGCGGGTCCCAGCACCTTAAAATTAGCTGGGGATTCCCTACTCCATTTTGAGAAGTGAGAGTGGGGAAGATGAGGTTTCCTCGGGATCTGAACTCACGGTAAGACCCGCTTAAAGGAGGGCTCTTTCCAGAACAATATCCCCGGGGTGAGAGGCAGAACTGGCTCCAGGCCACCGCTTTAACGTGGCCATTGTCTGGAGAGAGGGAAAAGTTACAGGATGCGCCTTCAAAAGCAAAAGGCAGCGAGGAAGAAATTAAACTGTTTAATAATTGAACTGCACGGCCGTGCTCGGCCCTCCTGTAAGACACAGGAAATCAATAGGCTACGGCACGCTAGGACGAGATAATAAGAGCGAGGAGACGTTTTACCTTGCAAACCAGCTCCTCGCCACTGTGCAGATGTACAGCTCGGAAAACGTGGTCTCCCTCGAGAGGCTCCAACAATAAGTATTTCCCGATGCAAGAAACGCAATGCGACAAGTTCGGAGTCTCCGGCGGGCTCGGGGAGCCTAGATTCGGGCTAAAACTCTGGCTTGGCTCGATGGACCGTATGGACGAGAGCTCTTCAAAATCCTGGGTTTTATTCCGAGGTCTCCCATATCGTGCTATCGTGATAGGGGTTGACCTTTGTATGTTCATGAGTATGCAGAAGACCAACCGAAACGCCGCGCCAAACCCCTGGGGTCAGAGCAGTCCCCGGCCGTCCAGCTGCGGCTCTTTGTGTGGCTGCGGCGGGCGGCGCGGGCGGGAGCGCAGCAGCGGAACGGCGAGCGGCGGCGGCGCCGGACCAGCCTCAGCGCCGCGTCCTGGGCACAGGGAGAGAGCGTCAGCCCCGGCGCCTTTTGTCTCCGCGGGGCCGGAGCGGCGGCCGGGCGCGCAGGGGCGGCGCGGAGCGGAGCGGGGCTCGGAGCGGGGCGGCGCGGCCGGGGCTGGGCGCCCGCCGCTCCCGCGGGGCGCGCAAGGCGAGCGAAAACAAAAGGTTAGGTAACGCGCTGCGCGCAGGCGGATCGTCCTTTCTCTCCCTCTGCTACGGCGAGGCAGCGCGGCGCTGCCGCGGCCGGGCTGTAGATGGCGCGGGAGCCTTGCCGCTGCGAGCGAGGGCTGCCCGAAAATGCCCCGCGGAACAACGAGGCAGCATTTAACTTGGAGCGGGCAGCGGCAGCGCCGACAAAAGAGCACACGCCGCCGCCGCCGCGCGCTCGCCGCGAGGCCCCCGGGGCGCAGCGGCAGCAGCCGCGCGCGCGCGCAAAAATAATGCCGAAATGCAAATGCGCGGGCGCACCGACCCGCACAGGCGGAGGGAAATCGTCGTGGTCGTCGCGGCCGCCTCAGTCAAACAAAAAGTGCAACCGAGGACAAGGAAAGATCAATGCTTTCGCCTTGCTATTGCACAGCGGGATTTTTGTTTGGGGTCTTTTTGTTTCCTTCGCGGCGTTTTAATGTAGTTCACACACAAAGAAGAGAAAACAAATACTGCGGGGGGGGGGGTGGTTTCTTACTGCAAGATCTCGAGGTGCGAGAAGCGAAAGGCAGCGGATGGGGGAATAAACTGCAATCGCTTAAAAAGAAAAAAAAAATCGCAGGGAGCAGAATTTTTCCCCCTCGGGGGCAGGACGAGGGGGGAGGAAAGGGATGGCCGCGCCGCTCCCCTTCAGCGAGGCATCGTCTCCCCCACCAGGTATTAATAGCTACTTACGTGGCGGGGACGCTGGCTGCCTCCGTGCCTGCCTGCCCAGTGCCGGCCGCCGCACGCCCGCACCGTGCCCAGCGCGCAGGCTGACTGCCCCGCCGCCGCCGCCCGGCCCGGCCCCGCCGCCGCCGCCGCCGCCGCGCCCCGCCCCGGCCCGCCCCGGCCGCGCGCCCCGCCCCCCCGCCGCCGCCGCCGCCGCCGCCGCCGCCGCGCTCGGGGTAAACAAGGTGAGGCGGCCGCGGCGGAGCGCGCAGCGCCGGGCTCGGGCGGGCGAGGCGGGAGCTCGGGCACCGGCGGGGCGCTGCCCCCTCGCCGGAGCGCCGGCAGCCGCTGGGGGGCTGGCGGCGGGGGGGAGCCTGGCCGCTGGGGGTGGTGATTAATTAGTTCTGTTTAATAGAGCTCGATTAAAACAAAAAATAAAAACTCCTCAAACAAGACTCCGGCCCCCTGCCCGGGCACGGATGTGGGTGCATTACGTGTGCCGACATGGGAGATCAAGGAGGGTGCCTCTCCCCCCGCAGTGAAGAAATCAGTTTTTCCGGGCAACGTGGGTCTCCGCGTCTTTACCGGAGCAGAAGCGGCTGCTTCCCGGTGCAGCCAGGTGGGAGGAGTGCTCCCGGCTCCGGGCCTGCCTGCAGCCGTCCCGAGCCTTAAACGGTGCTGGGGCGGGGGGAGAAAAGGATAGTCGCTTTTGCCCTGCACAGAGAGAGCCGTCAGTGAGGTCTGCCTGTCCCAGCACCGCTGGGGTCTGTTTTGTTTTGTTTTGTTTTGTTTTCCACACATCCCCTTTTCTTTTAATAACAGGAATTTGGATGGATAGTTTAATGAGCAGTTTCCTTGTCCTGGTGTTTGCTCCCTCGAGTTTGGCTGGGTGTCAGTTTTGGATCCCTTTAAAGCAAGAAGAAAAAAAAAAAGCACAGAGAGGACAAGGAGAGCAGGGCTCTGCTTGTCACATGGAGCTGCAGCCTGCCTGAGCAAGGGGAAACCTTCTGCAGGGCAGGGCAATGCCAAGGGCCTGGCTGCATCCTGGCTCCCCTTTTCCCAGCTCAGTACAGGGGAGGAGCAGGAAGGGGAGGTGGGTCATTTTGGGGGTGCAACAGCTTTTTGAGGGTGAGGACCTCTGGGTTTGGATGAAGCTTATTTTTCAGGGATGGGGAGAAAAGAGACCTTAACCTGCTAATGAAATGAACCTGATAGAGAAGCCTGTCCTGGCGGAAACCTCTCTGGGGTAGAGAAAGTACCTCTGAACAGGCTTCCAAAGATGCTTCAGGGATTCCTCCATCAAGGATTGGTCTCAGCTGGGGCATCCTCCGAAGTGGTGTGGCAAGGACTGTTTCCCTCCCCTATCAACATTGCACTCACCTCTTTGCACCTCCTCCATGCTAGGACCTGTTCGCGCCCAGAATACAGTTCTAAGAAAAATACTACTAAGAAAGGATTGTCTTGAGCTTTGGTTAAGCTTAACATGAAGCAGATGAGCCTACTGGGATTTGGGCTCAGTCAATATCCATTAGGTAGTGGGGAAGGATGAACCAAAGATCTGCTGCAAACTGTAGGGTGACCTGCAGACCCAGGTTTTGCTATCAGCCACAGAATGGAAAGGTGCCTTCCTCCCATTCCTCAGCCATTCCCATCACCTCTGAATACCCTGTAATGCTTCAATACCATTTTTAGAAATGGGATGAGCAGTGCCGGATACTGAATCATTGCAAATAAGGACAAGCCATAAAGTTATGCAATACATTCTCCAGTCTCACATCCTGTGATCCAAATCAAACATTCTTTTCTTAGTAGATGGCTTTTTACACAATTTCTCCCTCCCTCTCCTCCTGCGTACTCCTTCTGACTATGACAAAGCATGAGAGACCCAGGCTCTTGCACCAACCTCTGCTCTCTGGACCAATGTGTTCTGTTTAACTTTCTGAGTCACCCAGGATTAGCTGGAGCCACAGTACCTAGAAACTCTGAAAAGGCTATAAAGGGCCTTCAAGTACAACACAAAAGGAGAAAGGGGTGAAAAATCTACTTCGCTCTAAGCCTCTAGCTGGCAGTCCCTGATTTTTAATAGAATCTGAAGAAGAGATTCAGGGTGGAATGGGATATACTCTAAGTTCACATCTAGATGTTGCCAAAAGGATAAATATTCAGTTTCGGAAAGAAAAGTCATGAAGATAATTTTAATTTCTGGATTTAATTCTATCTAGGAGGTATGGAGGGATCCAAATAATGTGACTAGGTGTGACACACATACCGATATATGGGATGAATTTGGCTTTTCCAGTATATTTTAATAATTGTATCTTCTGTTTCTGTGGCATCTTTCCCCAAACCTAGCACTTCATAAACATTGCTTCTACTCTCAGACATGTCAATGAAGAAACTACCATTTCAGTCCAATGTTAAAGGAATAAGCTCTAAATGAACAAATCTTTATATGCCTCATTGAGAGGCATCTCTCAATGCACAACTACACATTAGGTGTAGATAATCCTGTGCTTATTTTTACTGGTGCAAGTCTGTGTCAGTTAGCTGAAACTGTAGAGTAACATCAGCATAGAACGTGTGACATATGCAGAGGAATCGGGTCCTAAGTCAGATCAAAGTCTGAAGACGAAGTCAGCAGTAAAGTTTTCTCTAACTGCTGCTGGCCTTGCATAGCTGTGGTGTTCATGTAGGAGGCATAACCAGATGAGAAGAGATGCTTGGCTAGCTAGAGGAGAAATGCACTGGCCAGAATATCTGGGTTAAAAAGGCGCAGTGGGCTGGTCTAAGCCTAAATGTCAGACTCGCAGCACTTGAAGACTCTTGTCTTAAAGGAAGTCTCTTGGCACTGTCAAGTGTTGTTTCATTATATATTCTCATTCAACTCAGTGACAGAAGTGTTCTGAATATTGAATATAACACACAGCTTCTGAAACAATAGTGCCAAAGAAGTAACCAGCTGAATGGCCTGTGATGAAGCTATCATGATCGACTAATACTTCTGAAGATAATGTGCTTTCAATAAGTCAGAATGAAGATTGTCCTTCTTTCCCTCAAGTGAGCTGGGGAGGATTCCTTCTAGGACTATTTACTGACTGTGCATCTCTGGATTTCGTTGTGCTGATCTACCTTGTCTGGAAACTGTCACCCAGAGAGAGAGTCCCATTAGAAATTTCTTTATCTTTTAAAAGGACTCTGCTATTATTCACTTCTTTGATGACTGTGACCATTATGCAAGTGCTGATCTTCCCTCTCTGGAATGGCCCTTCCTGCGGGAAATCCAGCTGGGAGAGGCTTCCCTAGAGCCTTATTTTCCCTTTTCCTATTCTTCGGCATCCCAGGAGCATCTATGCATCTATTTCCTATTCTTCATCTATCCCAGGAGTTCTTCCATTTTCGTATTAGAGAAAATATTCAACAAGCTCTCTTTTTTTTTCTGTATGCAAGGTTTATCTTTAGGTAAACAACACAATAGATCTAGAAACTGGAATTTCCTGTGTCAGGGGCGATGAAAAAATAGCAAAGAAAAAGACATCTGATTGCATTATAAAGCTAAGCTTGTGGAAAGGCAGGGAAAGTATCATTTCTGTAACTCTGACTTTTAATACATTTTATCTTTTAGCATCTGCTTTTGCGTATATGGACTCTGTGTGGACATGAGCCAACCTTCTCCCCCCAATAGCAGTCTTTCTTCCATTGATGTCAATGAGCTGAGATCAGAGCACAAGTCTTGTGAGTGATCAAAGACAGTGCTGCATAAAAAAGACTTCCTTTCCCAGGTCAGTCTGCTCCTTGTCCCTTTACAGAGAATATATTATCAGCATACAAACACAAGCCAGAACAAAAAGGATAATAATTTTTGAAGTGGTAAAATAAAGACCTTCATTTTACTTTTTGCTGATTTACAAAGTGCAGTGCTGAGCCTATTGGGTACATTAAACAACGATTAAGTGTTGAGAACTGTCATATTGAGAAGACAGTCTCATTCCAGCAAAATTAATCAAAGTAGCTAGCTCAAAATATGCTTGCAAGTACCCCCCCACCAGTTGTCAAGGCTGGATCCCCATGCCAGCTTGGATATGCTTTTCTATTTTTTGTAATAGTTTTTTGTAGTCATTTACACTAGAACTCTAGTATGTTAGAAAGGAAGTATATGCAAAATGATAAATCATGGGACAGCAAAGGGACAAGTCTGTCCTCCATACATCAGAAAAGGGAAATTCAAATACATGGAGTACAAGCACCTGTTCTTTAGAGGTGTAAATGTGACTTTTGGTATGTGAGTCCATTTTTAATCAAATGAGCTACTGTTAAGAGGTAACTTGACAAAAAATGTACCCATTTGCATGGACTGCATGTGGGGGGGTTTACATGCATATGCAATAAGGTTATGACAATGTAAGGATAAATACCTATGACGTGGTGTATCTGTAGTCAGAATCAAGCCTTAGCTCCATTCTTCACTTGAAAAATAAAAAAAAAAGGTGTTAGTGAATAAATCAGTGCAAGATTTACAACTGACTACAGTGAAATAAAAAAAGAAAAAAAAAAAAGACTCCACAAAGTAGTTTATGTTCTGAAGCCAGTTAAATGAGGTAAAGCAAAACAGGTCCAACGTTTCTGCAAGCTGCCTTCTTTTTATGTTGTAGAGAAATTGTAAAGAAAAAAAGCTGTTTGCTGAAGTGTCATGAGGTTTGTCTTCATGTGTTTATCCATCTGCGTTGTAAGAAGTATCTTAGTTGTCTGTAGGATGAATCTGTGTGTATGGGAGAGCATTCTCCCTAGGACACAAAACAGTCCCTGGCTCAAGAATTGATGATCTTTGTCTCTGGTTCCTGATCCCAGTAATGTGTTAGACTTTCCAAAGTGATACCATTATATGCCCGAGTTTTAGCTGTGGCTATGCCCACAGTAAGTCCCCATTCCTAGTAGTTTAGAAGTCTCCACCTCTGTGCTGGATCCATTACTCATGTGTCCCAGATAGCCTTAGCACAAGCAAACCAACCTTCCAGATCACAGCCCTGCCCTCCAAATCAGACCATCGAGGCTGCGGGCTGTTAGCTATGCAGTCAGACCTTACATTTCTGTTACCACCAGCTCTGATTATTAGCACGCGGTGCCATTCCCAGAAGCAAAAAAGCAGTTGTGTTGTGTATATGCATATCAGTGTTGTCCCTTCCTAGCTGAAATCAGTCGTGTGTGGTGGAATTCTCTTCTGAATGGCCTCTGTTTTCCGCGGGGCTTCCAACCCCCTCTTTTAGCTGTAGGAAATTACCTGAAGTAAAAGAGCTCCCTCGCTGGTCAGATGTGACAGTGGCATGCTTTTTATATTTGCTTCCTTTTAAGTCATGCTGTTATTGGTAAGAGAAGAAAAAAGATGGGGATTACTTCTTCTGTAACTGGCCAAGCAAGTACCGCACACTCACGCATGTAAGATGAGAAAGAGAAATGCCGTGTTAGCACATTCCAGGGAAACCTTCTTTATATGCATATATGTTATGAAATATTATCAGTAGTTATTCCTAACCTTTTTGGATCAAACAGACTCAAATGAACTCCCAGTTGCCATTAAGGTCTCTTTTCTTTTAGCAAGCTGTGACTGGCCATTTTGCATTTTAGGAATAAATCCCCTTGGGATGTTATTTTCCAGACAATTGTATAGCCTGAGCCAGATGTCTCTTAGGCCAAGTTTTGCTACCTCAGTTCCACCCACCAACATGAAGCTGGTGGAGGTGGATGTGAGATGGAAAGCTGACAACTGGATAGGCATCTAGGAGATGTTCTCCAAAACCTCGCTGCAGTCTTTTATTGCCAGCTTCTTCCGTAGCACTGAGAAATGAGTGGGTTCCTAAAACAGACCTGCAATGACCCACCCCCCATCAATCACAAAGCACTTTGACATACACAAGAAACTACCATTAGCTAAACCTGGCTCCCTTACTTTACTCAGATGCATCTTTATTTTATTTGTTTAAAAATATAAGTCAATATAGTTTGCACTGTGGCATTCACAGATGTTAAGGCCATAAGCCATCCTGTGACTATTTTTGACTCTTCAGCACGGGTCATTAGATTACCTTGAATTAATTAATTCCTGTTTGAACTAGAGCAGAGCTCTTAGAAAAGACATCCAAGTTCTGTCGTTCTTGCAGTGCTTGGTAAATGGTTCCAGTAGTTACTTATCCTTAAAGTAAGTAAAATTATTTGCCTTCAGCCTTCCACTGATTGCCTTGCATATTTGTCTACCAGAGTGAAAAGTCTCCTATTAGACAGCGTCTGTTCCACATGAAAGCACTTACAAACCGTAATCAAGTTATTCCTCAGCCTTTACTTTGATACGCTCAATCTAAATAGACTTACCCTGTGGAGTCACTCCATTTTACGGCTTTTTTTCATTCATGCTCTTGTGGTTCTCTGAACTGCCTCCAGATTGCCAGCATCCTTATTGAGTCCCTGACATCAGAACTGACATTATTCCAGTAGCTTTCAGTGCCAAACACAGAAGTAGTGCAGCCTCTTCACTCCCCCTTGGTGCTGTCCTCTCCAGCTCATTTTTCAATCTCAGCTTCCCAAAGATAATCCTTCTCCTGCGAGTAAGGCCTGAGATTTTTGTTCCTAAACAGATATGGTGTACATCGGGTTACACATAAAATGACTGTTGCTTTTGCACCTGCTCCTCAAGCAATGCCTGAAAGGCGTTCACCAAAATCTGCCCATTTCCAACATTTGGATCATTGGGAAATATTAGCAATGGCACAGCATTCTCCCGCATTGCATCCAAATAACATTATTAAGCAGCCCAAGGCTGATAAGCAATCCCTGCAGAACCCAGCCTCTGATAAGCCTCATGTTACATTAGCCCGTTAGACCTATGCATTAGCCATCTTTAAAACAACTGAGTTGGCCATGAGTATACATCGTATTAGTTCCGATTTCTGTCTGAATATCTTGTAATACTATATGTCAAATGCCTCTGAAGTCAAAATATACAATATTATCACAATTGCTTTTATTCACTGAATTTGTATTCCCATAAAAATAGCACATTAATTTGATAAGATCATTATTCCATTAATCTGTACTGATTGTCATTAATTAAATAACACTGTTTTAATTCTTTATTAATTGACTTTCCTATCAGCAACTCTATCACTTTGCCTGGAAGAGACGTCAAGCTGACAAGCCTATAATTACCTGGTTGCCCCACTTTGTCTGTTGAAGTATTGGCAAAATATTAACTTTCTTCCAGTCCTTCCTCAGAAAGACTGGTTGTTTTTAACCAGTGGGGTTTCTTTCTTAATTGTGGCTTTTTGAAGATCTGGTGAAATTTTCTGAGTTGCTCCAAATTATCATCCACATTTTTGTTCATTTAAATTTTCTTCTCCAGGCTGGCTGATACATCTCTTAATTGTTTTCAGCTTTGTGGAACTGGATCTTTAAAAGCATTAAGTATAAATTTTACTGGTTGGGGCTTTATCCTGCTTACATGTAAAACATGTAAGACACATTTAAAAAAACCATATAAAACATAAAACCAAGTCATTATCACTTCCACCTAAGCAAACTTTAAATTTTGTGATTAATATTTCCCTGTCAGGATGAGGTCTAATGCAGAAGTTTCCCATGCCAGATACAGCTCTTTTTGAGTCAGGAAGTTGTTTTGTGTATTTTTTCTTGAAAATCCAAGAATGCTTTAGTACTTGCATCATGAGACATCTTTTTGCTCTCCCTTCAAATTTATCTTGCCAAGACTGAAAGTGCCATATATAGTGAAAGGCTTTTAAAAGGCTAATCTGGAAGGTCACACTACACCCAGAGGTAGGGCTGGCTAAATGAACCAATTCTGGGTTGTCTGGAACAAAGTCTTGCTTCATGCTATACTGTCAGTGCTTACCAAGCTGCTGACACTGAAGACTGAAGTCTGCGAAAGCACTAAAACAGAGAGTTTTCCTTGAATGCTGGCCTGGATTTCATCAGAAGGTATTACCAAGAGAGGGTTACTGCCTGTCCTGTTTCTGGCTCAACGCTGTGCACTGCTACTGCCCAGGTGTGTCCTAGCTTTCAAATGATAAGCACCAGATTTGCCATAATTTTGAAGAAAAAAAGAAAAAAAGCGGATCATTTCATTGTCCTTCAGCATCCGTGCTCTGGTTGCAGGTAGCAGAGATCTCATTTAGGTCACATGGAGCATAAAGAGTAGCTCTGCAGGCACTGATATGTGTCTCTTTGTAAAATGTTTCCTCTTTGGATTTCCATGAGCATATTTTTTACCCTCCACTTGCCTAAGTGATGACAGCAACCAGACAGAAAGTTATCGAATCTTAGAATGGTTTTTCATCATCTTTAAAGAGAGATGTTTTTTAGGCACGTTAAGATGTAAGAATGACCAAAGGTTCCTCTAGCCCAGGTTCTTGTCTCTGACAGGAGACAATAGTAAATGTCCATGGAAGAATATCAGAATTGTATAAGCATGTAATGGTCCTCCCTCATAGCAGTCTCTCAGGCCCCTCTCCTGATGAGCTACAGCCCAGGAACTTACTGAACCAGTGGCAATGCCATTGTATTTGATGTCCATCAATGGATTTTTCTTCTGTGAGTTTTTCTGATTAGTTTTTGAGCTTTCGTACACGGTTAGCAACCACGGCATCCTGTGGCCAAACATTCCATAATTTAATTGTATTTATGAAAAAGTAACTCTTTGTTTGAACCTGTGTCATTCAAGCCTCCTAATTTCATTTGATACCCCCTTGTTACTGCATTAGAGAAGACAGCAAACAGTAATTCTGTACTTACTTTCTCCATGTCATTCATTATTTTATAGACCCTGTATTATATCCCATCTGTTTTCCCAGCTGAAGAATCTCAGTCTATTTAGCAATTCCTTTTATAGAATATCTCATTTTGCTGTTCCTTTTCTACTCCTATTATACCCTTTGGGATGGGAAATCAGAATCCCATGCCGCCTTCAGGATACAGCAAAAGCATGGATGTGCACGGTGACATAATGATGGCATCTGGTTCTCTGTTTCTTTATAATAGTTGTTGATATTGATTTGCTTTTCTGACCACTACTAATTGCTCAGCTGTTTGTTACAGTCTGTGACTATGGTTGTCTGTCATAACTCCAAGATCTGTCCCCTGAGTGATTATGACCAGAGCAGAGCCCTTTGCTGGGTTATGTAGTTAAGGTTATTTTTTCTCCCATGTGAACTGCTTTGCATTTATCAGCCTTGAATTTCCTCTGCCATTTTATTACACAGTTGTTCTGCAGCATAAGGTCTCTCTGCAGCTCCTCCAAGTCAGTGTTCATTTTTATTACTCCACATGTGCAAACCCTGCAAACTCATTATTTGCTCCCATTTCCTGATCATTATGAAAGTGGCCTACAGGACCATATATGCGCTAGGTGTTCGGTATCAGGAGCAGCTGACACCCCAGAGTAATGCCAGATTCAACCTTTCTGGCATCGTAGAGATGCAGTCTGCAAAAAGCGACCAGGCTGGAAGAGAGAACGCAGCTTTGTTGCAGACTTTCTTGACCTTCAGAGACAACCTTGGGTCCTTTTCCTTTCTCTGAACTTCAGGTATGTAACTGAGGTACCTAGGTTGAAATCAGCCACCTTGGGCTCCATCAGTAGTCAATAGAGAGGGGAAGTACCTCTTTAAGAGCAAGTTAAATCTGAGGTGTGCTAGCATGAAGTTTTCTGTCTCTTTCTGCCTACCACAGGAGAAAATTCTCCATTCTTAGTCGCCTGATTTAGGTGCCTACAATGAGGTGGGATAAATCCAGACTTTGGTTTGTAGGCACATTTAGTGAATTGCAGGCTGTGCAGTTTTACAAGCACAGGGAAAGCAGAGTTATATGGTATCACCTAGGCAGGAACACTGGCTATTTGAAGCATGTTATAGCTATAATTCACATGCTTATTTTGACAGGCTGGCTCTTGTTAGTTTTCAGTGGGTGTGGGAGGAAATAGCAGTGCATAAAACTTGCACATTACTAATACCATTGCCATATAAAATAAATATTTGAATAGGAAGTTTCAGAAATGATTCAGTGCTCTAGCTACAGAATATCCTACAGGAATTTTTTATAGTAACAGAATTAATGAAAAGCAAATCCTATTTCTCCACCATGGGCATCGGGTGGTCCCAGTGCAGCAGAGCCATATGCAATGCAATACCATATCTCTGGGATAGATAAAGCAGCCTCTACAGATTGTTGGCCCCTTGGGTGACTGAAGCTTGCTTTGAAAGGACTCCTTGAGCTGAGAGGTTGCTATATCCTTTTTAAATGACTGTACCAGATCGTGTGTGGGTGCAGCAGACAGGGGCTAAAAGCCCTGAGCTGCAATACAGAAGCAATTGAAAAGCCACTCCGTTGTTGCCTCTCTACCAACTGCAAGGGAAAAGTCTCTTCCCACCCCTACAGACTATTCTAACCACATCTTTTGAAGGTACTGAAGTTATTTCACTCACTTAGCCCACAGTTTTCTCAACATGAAGTCATAATTTGAAAGCTACGGGGTGAGGAGATAATTGTTACGTCAGTAGCAACATTTCATTGAGACACTGTCACAAGCGGAGGATTTCTAGGCACTGAAAATATGATATGACCACCAAACAAAGAAGCAAAAATATCACTTTAAAAATAACCACCTTTGCAATGTGTTTTTTTAGTTCACTGTGAGCAATTTGCAGGAGGTTTGGTCTCAGATCTCTTTCTTATCTGGAATATGGCTGTTCCATGGTGCAGTGCCCTAGGTCAGTGCATACTTAGGATCAGACTGCAAACAGTTTGCGACAGACATGGTGTCTTCCCTACTTTATCATGAAATGTCTTTGTGTTTTCTCAGTTTGTGTCTCAGATTCCCATTGCAAAATGGGGAAAGAGCATTTCATTAACTTCTGCAGAACTGTGATCGTTTCAGATGCAACAGTGACAGGGTACACATGAATTCATGGAGCTGAGTCACATTTGACCCGTCCCTGGCAGCACTTTGGCAACCCTTACTATGCTCAGTGACACAACATTGTCTGTGATCTTCAACAACTTGGCCAAGGAAAGTTTCTATTTTTTCCAACTTTCAACAACTTTTAAAATGTTGAAGAGGGCATAATAGGTTTTTGACACCAGAAAATCCACCTCAGACTGGAGAATCCATTTTATCTTTTTGAAATACAGACAAGGCTGTGTCTCTTATCTGTACTTTGTTCCTAGAATCATTTTTAGATTGAAATGTAGTATACAACCATTTTTTGCCTGCATCTATTTTAATGATCACATATACATGATATGGCAACAGGTGGGTTTATTTATACACATGGAAAAAGATGTTGTTAGATCTGTAAGTTGTTCAAGATCTTAAAATAAACTCATGTACTACAGGAATCCTTTCTGTTAACCTTAGAAAAGGGTGGAGGTGTGGGGAGGAAATGGTTTTATTTCTGTCTCAGTAGACATGAATGAATAAGTTTTGTCATCTAATCTTCCCCTGTTGATCCCAGTCTGCTACTTGCATGCATTCTCATTACTTATTTCCCTATTTCCTCAGCAAAGATGGGCAAAAAAACCCAGAGAAGTTAGGTCAATTTATGTTTTCAAAGTGAAATGAACTTGCACAATGTATTTTTTTTTTCAACTTTTAGGTATGTGGAAATTAATGGAAACAATCCTAACTCAAAAATAAAGAGGTGTCCCTTAAACTCAAGAGCTTGTAACATCCTGCAACAGTGATGCAATGGTTGGTAAGACTGACTGACTAGCCAAGTGTAATCCTGATCCCGATACTTTGCCAAGCTGTGACGCTGTCAGATTTCCAGAATAAGCCAATTTCAGAACTGTGGAGCCTCTAAATATGATCTTCTGTCAGTCATAGATTTCAATTTCAGGAAAGGAAAGGTTGATCTAGCAGATTATAGTCGCTACTGTACGAGACAGTGAAAGAAGTGATCTTTCCTATAGTGGGATGCCAGCTACTCTGGTACTAGTCATCACCTTAAACTGTGCTGGGAAGTGGTGGTGACTTAGCTCAAGTAACACTATGTCTCATTCTGTCCATGTGATGCAAATCACTGTTTTTTCAATAGGTGCTAGAGTGGCAACTCCCAACCTGCACCAGAACAGTCAAAATGCATCAGAGTTTCCAGGCTCATCCCCATTTCGGGGTTTCACTTCCCCCCAAAAAGAGAAATAAACTGTGAAACTGAAGCTCACACTTCCTCTCCAGGCACACCTGATTTCAGGGCTTTCACTGCAGGACAGTGAAAGCTGGGACGTCTTCCTGGAGAACGATCTGCCTCCCCTGCATCATCGTGGGGTAACTACTCACGTGCCTCCATGACTCAGCGCAGACGGCATGTTGTGGTAATCTAGGCTTCAGTTCACCGAGCCGTGGGAGAGGGAGGAAGTTTAGAGCAGAGAAGTGCAGTGGCACCTCGCAGCTCCTGCACGGCTTCCCCCTGAGAGAGGGGACGTCCGGCAAAAGCTGGACATAACTTAACCAAGACAAATTCTCCAACACAAAGTATTGGACCCAATGCAAGGATGGCTACATGAAGTGAAATAACAGTGATAAACAGACTAGCTATAATAAACAAGCTGGTCTGAATGTGCTTGCTCCAAAACAGCTAAAAGACACTATTATTTATGTTAGATGAAGTGATCTTCTTAACCCTTTCCTCACCCCAAATGCTGTTTCCTTGCTAAACCTAAAAAATTTTATTAAGGAACATACTGTGTCTGTGACAAACCTAGATCTCTTGGGTGGTCCTTAGCATGGGGTATTTGGTTAGACACTAGTTTGATTTTTGGTAAATTTTATGGCTCCTGCCAACACCTTAAGAAGATTACTACTTCTGGTAAGGACTCAAAATGTGAAGGGAAAACTAAAAAGAGAGGAAGTTCTTTCAAGAGAATAAAGCTGATGCTGTGGGCAATTGGAATGAGCTACATCAGGTTTCAGAGATTAAACAGGAAACTGTAAAGAAGATTTACCAGTAGAAACTCCATGTCATTAGATATCACTTTTTTTTTTTTTTTTTTTGCAGTCAAAATAAAATCAGTAAGAATTTAAAAAGTGAAACTGTATGTATGTTTGCTTGGACCAAACAACTATTCTTCCACCTACCACTCAGCTGCTGCTTTATATAATGAATGACTATTCATTTCTAACATTTTCAGTGTCTTATCAAATGAAAAAAAATGAATGGACAAAATTAATTTGAAGAAACATCTGCCCATCTTGATACCAGTAATTATCTATTATAGCTTAATATTATGGGCAAATTTGCAGTACTCTGGCATTCAGTAGTTCCTGAGCAAAGTTAGTTCACTATGTGTTGTTAAGGTTGACTAACTCTGTTAGTCAGTTCAAGAGGAACATGGGGTTTAGTTGTTTATAACCTCATCAAACTCTAACCAACTGAATTTAAAATACCCCTGCCAGACATCTGTCTCAATCTCTTTTTATGTGTTTTCTTTTGGAAAATTTCAGCTAAAATGGTGTTTTGGAAACAAAAAAAGACAAAGGAGAATATGTTTGGCCTCATGTGTTTCGTTAGTAGTCTCTTACAGCACTGTGCTTAAAAAGCAAAAGCTGGAGGACAAGAGGTGTTTTGTCCTACTGCCAGAGAAGTGCTTTTGGTGGTTCCATGAAAAACTGCTTAAATCTGGCCAAATTATTAACCTCCTAGTACCAAAATAATCTCGTTTTGCACACGCTCAGCAGAGATGAGACCTAAGTTCACTGAACTGCAATCACCCTCTGCAGTGATCGTGCTCTGCCAAGAGCTGCTGAGGCTAAGTGGGATTTTTGGTGCATTACCATCAATGCCATAGTAGTGCCAGATATGAACCAGTCTGACTCCTTCTCCCTTCTGGACTGTTCATGCACTTTACATTAGATAATTATTGGATATAAAATGAGAGAATAAGTGCATATTTCTCTTGCTTCAGTGAAGTGCCCAAACTGCAGAGCCATAGTTCTTTCTCTTCATCTTTCCCAGTGGCTTGGCTCTAAGAGAAGGTATAGGATGAGCCTGTGCTGTGTATGGCCTCGGCAAGGCACTGTCCTCAGCTGTACAGCTTTGGGCTTGCATTTGGTCAAACTGAACCCAGTTCTCCCACTTCCTCAGCACATCTGAACCAGTAGATTGCTATAGGAACAATAATAAATACCACCATTTCTATTGCTATATATGGCCTTCTCTGAAGTAAGGACTAAAAGAAGTAAGGCTTGCTGAGTTATGCAGAAGTGCTTGATATGTACCCCTAGCTCTGGCACCCAAGTTCCCCAGGCTGAGGATGGATGAGAGTTCCTATTACCTAGCTCTGGACAGCTTCCTTCTGCATGTAAGTCCTTCTGGCTTAGCTTTAGGAGATGCAAAACTCTTCCTGTTGACTTGATATACCTGAATCACTTGACTGGAACAAAGGACCAAATTTAGGCATTATCAAGTGTCTCTGCATCAATTGCTAGATAGTAGGAATAACAGTGCCACAGAATCTCCCAGGAGCCTTATGAAGACAAGCGCTTTAAACTATGGAGGAACAACCACATACATGTCATAACGAAATTAGTATATATTTGATACAAAGTACAGACTTAAGGTGATTTGTTAGTAAAACTGGAGTACATACTTTGAATAAAGGGGTTAAAAAGAAAAACTGTATAGCTAGCATTCGTTTTACAAAATGGAACTACTGAACAAGGGAAAACCTACAAAATGTATTAGAATGAATATTAAAATATATGATAGAACAGTGTTCTCCAAAGTTAGGTTCAGCAGCTGGGAAGTGTCATGAGTAGAACAGTTGTCACTTCAGGTGACTAGCCTGGCTCATTGCTAATAATGTTCAACCTAAAGAGGATATCACTGTTTCAGTGACAGAAAAAAAAGAAGCCATAACATGAAATAATTGTTTGAAGTATTGATTATATTAACCAGCAGGTAGGAAGAAAAATAGTATGTAAAGCAGTTAGATACAAAATGGCCCCTTCAAACTGTAATTATCTCTCTCTCAAATTAAAGGGTCAGATACCAGAATACATACTGGGAAATGTCTGGATAAAAGAGCAAATCTAAAGCAGATTCATCAATAGTAGCAAGGAACTTGCAGTGAAAATTGCAGTACTTTAACAACTCTCAGGATACTTGGGGCAACAAGGTAAGGATATTCTGAGAGGGTGGTTTTTTAGGAGGGAATAAAAGAGATTTCGAAAGTTATATCTCTCGGCTTTCTTATTACATCGTGTTTACATAATCATATCCAGATGCTTTAGGCAATAGTCGCTTCCTGTGCTTACGGTTTGCAGTTGTCTCATCATTCCTTTATTAATCTTTGTGAGGACTAACAAAACAAACAAGATAACTGTGAAACAGAGAACATTTTCATGCTGCTTCCTATGAGAAGCTGTTTTCCAAGGAGCAGTATTATCTTTTTACATATCCTGAATTTCCTCACAAAATGCTTTCTTTTTTGTTATATGTATATTTCTAATGTCAGATAGAGCAAATCACTGAACTCTTCTCCTCAGTGGCACAAGTAGGTAGCATTGTGCATGGCTCCAACTCATTGCAGGAACAGGGCATCAGTTTTTTAGACCTTCAAGTCTTTCATCTGGCCTTCATACGTAAGACCATGCACACCTACAGCAGCCTATAAACAACAGCACTTTTCACATTATTGTCCCTCTAAAAATAGATTATGTACTTATTATAACATGGAATTAACCAAGCAGTTATTTCCTCTCTGCATGTCAGCAGAATAAAATATATATAAATAAAACATGTCCTATACACTGAAAATAGCACTCTGTAATCATGACGATATGCAGGAGGGAGTTATTGTGCAATGGCAGCACACCTTGTTGAGTGATAGTGTGAGGCTGCTGCCCTTTGCCTAGCAACATACCAAAGCATGTGTTTGGAGCCTACACCCTGTGTTATTGCTCAATTAGGATTTGGCAAACATCCTTAGATGTTACCCTGGCCTGTATCCACATATTTTACTCACATATGTAACTTCACATTGATGTTATTAAGGGTAGACCTTGCTAAGTGTCTGCAAGATCGTGGGCCTTGCGTAGCTCAGTTTCTCTTGCAGGAGGTAGACCTTTCAAAGGAAAGGGGCTTTCCTAACTGACATGGCATAAATAGCATTTAACAGAAGGTAATACTCCTGAAATTCTTAATTGTTGAAGAAGCTGAATATGGCAGACAATACACTGAGTTGAATATTGCCACAGAAAAGTTGCAAAGTGAGGAAGAAGTTAAAATAACATCTGCAATCTCCTTGACAAAGTATTCCATGAAACATTTCTGAAACTATCTTACTACAATTACATCGTATAAAATTATATTAAAAATGGCTAATATATATTCACAAGCATAACAGCTAATTCCTTAGAAAATCGATAATCAATATTTTAGGTGGATGTAAGTGAAAGGCACTGGATTTAAAGCATTGTTACCCCAAGGATCTCATTATTCAGGATCAGGTTGGTCACTCAGAGACTGGAAAAGAAGGGTCTGCTGCCTTTGGTTTGTCCATTTTGTCTTGTTTGACTCAGAGAAACCACCACCTGGAATTTCAGCCATTTCAGATGTGCAAGACACGTGCCCATGTGGAACCAACTCTGCTCGGAGAGCTATTTAAGAATATAGTGTGGCTCATTTTCACAAAATAATAACTGCATAGAGCAAGGGATGGAAAAATATCTAAGAAAAATATAAGACCTAAGAATATGTCCCCATTCTAGATAGGTTAGGCCACAGCCTTACTTTTCTGTAACATTCAGTATTTCTCATATAGACCTGGCTTGAAAAAAATTTAATAGTTTTCTGGTAAAACTTGACTAGTAGTTAAAGTGAAACATCTTTCATCTTAAGAATCAAAACTAGCTCACTATAAACCCATGTGTTCAGAGTTCTAAAGTGAATTGGACAAGATCCAAAAAAAAAAAAAAAAGGAACAAACATCTAAATCCTTCCCTCTAAGCTTAAATATTGTCTTTCTCCGTAGTCTCAAGAGCCCAACATGATGAAAATTCCTCCACAGATGCTTTGCTGAATTTTGGAAGACCTATTTGTGAAGAATGCACACACCTGTTTTAAGTTCTCTTTCTGCAGTTCTTCCATTGAACGGTTTTACAAGCAGCAGTGATCACACGAAGTCTGAGTTCACAGATACCCTTCATCTGTGAGGTGCTCAAAGCTGGAGGGGTGCCTAATTGCCAATTGAAAAAATTGGGTTTTGCCAGCGCACGCATTGCAGAGATACCCAGATCCCTAGAACAATGTCCATCGTGGTCAGGTAACAGAACTATATCGTAGACAAACTTGTAGAAATCAAATTGGACCTATGGTCAGAATCTTTACATAATCAGTCATCTATAGAATAATCTCTGGAAATTTAAACAACAAAGAAATCTCAGAAGGTTCTTCTCAGCTTACAGACAATTCAAGACAGACAAAATGATAGCAAACTCTCTGTGCACTGAAACTAAACTATCCCGGGTTTGTGTCTCATCATCAGTAAACTCAGGCAATTTTTTAAACTGATTTCAAATTAAATTTCAGCATTAGCCTCAGCCTTAGCTCTTAGAGCTAAGCTTCACCAGAACTCAGTGAAACTGCACAGGTAGGAAACTACAGCTGAGAAATAAATTCTCTAGTAACGACTAAGGCACAAATTCACAGTGAATTTTTTATAATGGCTGGGACATTTCTGTTTTGCTGTTTTACCCTCAGTGGGGACAACTAATCTCATATCTCAGAAGAGAAAAAAAGAGCAAGCCCATCATCTTAGGAGGAGAAATACACCTTGCAAATAGTTGTAGCACTTTCACTTTGTGATAAGGGATGTATGGTGGGCCCAACACAGCATAACCCTAGAAACCACGTATACACGGTCTAAAAGTGAACACCTGCCTAATTGGCAAGGTTCATTTGGAGCCTGGCCTTACACTGAGTCCATAAGCACCAGTTCAGGATCTACAAATGTGTGATATCATCATCTTCCAGGAAAGCTGTGGTGCATTCTCTAATTTTACAGACTCATATTTAATAGTACCCAAAACTAATGTACTTGCCATTAGTAAAATTCTCACCAATATTGCATAAGTAAACAGACCGTGTGAGGGCCATATACAGTTTGCCCCTATGAGGAGATGTTTGTCCCTATGTCCTGCACCAAAGGCTAGAACCACTTTGTGCATCTTGCTAATACAAGGAATTCACTCAGCAAGTAAGGGGAATGGGCTTATGCTCCATGTTCATACAATTTATGCTTATGATATCCCTAGCTTCGGTACCATCTCTTAGAGAGGCATGGATTTATCTGGAAGATAGCTATGTGCAATTAAGCCCTTCATTAGCACTACTTGTTTCTGCATCAAGTATTGTGGTCATGGCTTCACAGACACATCTTCCAACTTCAAGCCTGCATCTGTCTCCTTAGAAATAATGAATATTTACAATATCAGTAATTTGTTAAGAAAATATCTGGCCACCTGCATGAATTATAAGGGCTAGGGCCAAGTTCTGTAGCTGTTTGCGCATACAAGTTTCCACTAGTGTAAGTCATCCCCATGGGTTCAGTGTTACTGTTCACTTTTGTTTAACTTTGTCATGTGAACGTGTTTGCAGTATCATGGCTTTACGTAACAAGTTTGTGATATTGAAAGAGCAAACTCTTTCAACCAACAGACTTACCTCAATCTTAAAAGTGTATAGTGCTGTAAATGAAAAAGTTTCTCAATACCAGACATCAAGACTTCCAGGATTGCCACATGCTGCTAAAATGAACAAATGGATAAAGAGGTAAGTGTTGGTGTTTTTCTGTTTCATCATAAGCACAGACTCTTTTTGAAAGCATGTTGCAGTTGTTTATGCTCTGAAGAGAGCAATATTTTTAGCTTCACCACTTACAGTACTGGGATGTATTGCAAACTTTTTGATTAAGCATCATAGGCTACAAGAAAAGCTTAGAGCTGTAATGTCTCTAGCACATTTTTAGGCAGTTACCATGCCAACTAGAAAAATGATGAGCAGAATGGATACAAGAAGTTTTTTGGAAAAGAAAATAGTGCAAAGTTAACACAGGGTTCAAAGTTTTGGAACACTATACTCTGTTGCTGGAAGCTTTGTCATGATCCACATATAAAACTACTGGTTATATCAGGAGTCCATCAGCTGTCACTAACTTAGTCTGCAAACCTGCAGAGATTTTCCTTGAAGACTAAAGCATCTGTTTCAGCTTTTGCAAAGTTTGCAAATGCTGTAGAACCAAAAACAGACCTTCAAGAAAGGAATCACTCCAGACTTTGCACTTGGAAAATCTATGTTCAGTGCATGCTAAGTATTGAAAGAGAAACATGGGTTTCTATAGAAATTCATAGAAAACATCTGCATGATGCTAGATTAAAGTTCAGTATGTGCAAGCAAACACAAATGCAAACAAATAACAAGTATTCCAAACTCAAATCTTACAACACAGGAAAATCAGAGGTGAGGTTAACATAAAAGGCATCTAACCAAGTTAAGATTGGCAGTGTGCCCAAATACCCTGGGCTTTGCCTTGCAGTGACATAAAGAAATGCAATATAATTAGGATGAGAATGTAGTAATGTTTGTAGTTCAAAGTAAATGTAACTCATTTCTAAAAGCACATTAGATTTTTTTTCTTCACATGGCAAATTCCATGATATTAAGATGCCATAGTTGCACATCTATATATATTTATATATTTGGGCTACCATTTTTCTCAAAGGTAAGTTGTTCTCAGAAGACTGGGGATGGGGATTAAAGCCTTTGCAAGGATAATATTTGGGAACATCAGCACTGCAACCTCATTCCCTTCGAAAACAACGGAGAGAACAGCTAATTTGAAAGAAGGAAGTTATTCACGGAATTCTCTGTGAAGGAGCAGTCAACTCTGGGTCTGCAAAGAGTGGTCATTTAGGAATGCAAATGTGAAAAAAAAAGACGTTAGCAATAATGATACTACTAACAACCATAGTAAACAAGTAAGTCACTCAGTTCCTCCTTCCTCCTCTTCCCTCACTTGAAATATGGTTGAGAGAGAAAATCTCAGGGGGGGTTGAGTGTTTAGTTGTACACAACAGTGGGTATTCACCCTTTTGGCCTGTGCAAGCCACACGCCTTCCTCTGGAGACCAGAAATGCATTTGTCATACAATCAAGCTAAGATGATAAAAACAGCTGCCCTGGGTCACATCAAAGAGAAACGTGGGCTGGTGTTCTACCTCCAGCAATGGCCAAGAGCAGAAGTGCAGGAAAGCGTATCAGAGTGCAACAAACATATTGTGGTATTTTGCCACCATACTCTCTCTGTTTCCAGCATTTGTGTTTCAGGGACTTGTTCAGTCAGAGGTGATATCTCTGGGTTTATTAGGACCTGTCTCTAAGGGGCCCATTGAAAAGGGAGCAACAGAAAGTGGGAAAAATCTGGGTGAATTGCTCTGGCAGACTAGACCCAACCTGCAACAATATTGATGTGTTCATGTTTGAGGACTAATCTTTATGAAACCCCAGGAGGAACTCTTATGATTGCTCTAGAAATCTCTTCACATTAACCAGAAGAATATTTATATTTTTTTTTCTCAACATCCTATTCCACAGATGGGATTTCCTATTAAATTTATGGGATGATCCTCCCCCCCTCGACAAATGGCAGGGAATATAAGAATTTAGCTGCCCTGCAGAGCTTATTTCATAGCAGGGACTTTAACTCTTATTCAATAAAAGTCTCCTTTAGTATTAGCTTTTCTTTTCATTTTTGGTATTAGATATTGTAGGCCTTCCCAGAGATGTCAGGTCAATGAGATTACTTGGGGTTTTTTTTCCATGGGAATAGGTCCAGGCCACTAGCGAGGAGCGGCATTGGGTGGGTGGGTTTGGAGCGAAGATACACAGTTGCTAAATGAGAAAAGTGACAGGGAAACTCCAGCTGCCTTTCTTTATTCATGGCTGGAGGTACAGTAGGAGGAAGAGGAGGCAGTGGCGGTTAAGTGGAGGACACTGGATTGTGCAATACATGTAGGAAGACAGCCAACATAAAGAGAAAAAAAATGTAAGCGGCAGCCGGCACACAGGCTACTTTACACAAGTCAGATGAATGTTCATCTGTGTCTTGCACCAGGGCATGTAAAGCAAAAACAAGGGTGACATTTCCAGCTGTACCCTAGTGTGAGAGTAATTGTGGTTTAACAATCCACGCAACAAATGTGATAATAATTAATTAACAATTAGCCCTTTGTAGTGCCCGCAATCCAGTGCTTCAAGTGCGTGTTTGGAGCCCTCCAAGCATTCATTTACCAAGGCCTCTGTACGTGAAATTCAAAGTAATCAGTTCACCCTTTGAGGAGTTAATCCTCCTGCTCCCTTCCACCTCCCCCTCCCAGACCCCACAAGGCCCAGGAAATTTGGGCTATGGAAGATCGCCAAATTGAATCTACTTAGTTGTGAATAACCAAAGTGATTGTATCCTAGGATTATCCGAGTGCAGGAGACCCTGCCCTCTTTTCACACCACTTTGCCACGAGCATGAGTCTGCAGCTCCATTGATCTAAGCTAAATTTTATTCCCTGGCAAAGACTTGTAGAAACGAGGGGAGATACTGGCCCTGGTTTTAAATATTTGAACAGGGTAAAAGCCAAGTAGGGTTGGAAATTATTTAGCCTGCTATTAGGGGATATAATTAGACATTCTTGGGTATAATTAGACTTGGATTAAATGAAGGGGAAAAAAATCAGCATGAAAAACAGCCTTGCTAACAGTGCAATCTCTTATATATTGGAATAAGGCAAAAACGTGTGAAAACCACAGGGGAAATGAAATAGGTGACAGGATTCGTCTTTTATCTCTGGTACTGCGGGGCAGATTATGTCCTTCGTTTGCCAAGTCAGGAAGTCGGGATGTCGCAGGAAATCCACAGACACAGGCCGTAGTTTGTGATCTGGGATCCATCATGCTCAAGGTATCCCCATCTGGCGGCAGGGAGTTAAAAGGGATGCGTCATCTCTCTCCAGACCCCTGTGGGTTTCCTTGCGTAAGGCGCAGTGTTATATTAGGTAGACGCTACAATGAGCCTTTTTTACTCCTTCAGCAAAGGTGACATTGTTTCTCAGGAGGCACCGTTAGGAGAATGGCTTAGGAAAGAATGATACTGCTGCATCAGGCAGTGACCCAGCAGAGCAAGTCCTGAGGCTTTCCTGGGGACGTACGGAGAATTGAGGCTTTTTACCTCCACACAGCAAACCATTCACAAGTTAGGCCACAACTTTTCAGTTCTAGTAACTGAGATGTACAAAGGTTTCAGGTCCACCACAGACTTTCCCTCAGAATTTTGGTAAAAATAAAAACAAAACCTGTGAAAGAAAATTATGAAGGTGGAAAAATCAAGCACTCAAAATGTAGGGAATCCAACAAATGTGAATTCAACTGTATGCAATCCTAATTCTACCCTTTTGTGTGTTTTGATACAGTCTTTAATTGCATAATCACATACTATTTGGTGAATAATTCCAGACCCAGGGCCGATTTGGGATTGTATGAACTAAATAAGGCATGAGACCACACACAGTGAATAAAGTGGATAAAAAGGAATATTGAACAGCTGCCTTGTTTACGGAGTACCACCCACTAAATGAGGCAGTGATTCTGCAGAATTAAAAAAAAAAAAAAAGTACATGATCAATATAATTAAATACTGAATCATAATGCGTATGTTCAAGGAAGAATGGAGAGGCTGTATGGGCAAATCAAGTCCCCTTCCCTAAATCTGCCTTTTATTCAAATCACACTTGCTTCACTATTTTTTGCAGGTGCCAAGAATGCCTGCTCTCACTCTTTCCTCTCAATAACTACAGTGCACTTTGATTAAGTTAATCAAACTTGCCCTGATTATAACTGCTAGAATTGCTTTTGCAGCCTGTTTTCCTTTCATACAGTGCTATAGCGAGGATGAAGTTCTATGACTGCATGACTATGGGCATATATATGCCATCTATAGAACAAAGTGCATTTGATCTGGCATACGGATAATGAATGTCACTCAGCACAAGTAGTTTTTGTGTTAAAATGTTGGCATGTCATTGATTGTCAAACCACTTCTTTTTCCATCCTTCTGAAATACAGAAATTTTATGATGCATCATCTCCATAGATATCATGATACATCACTGAAAAATATCACAGGAAAGTTTTATAATTCCACTTGCCTAGGAATGTTTTATGAGGATCTGGCAAAGTTAGCAAACTTCCTACCGAAGGTGTGGGCATTTTGAAAGTCTTAAATATCTGTTGTAAAACAAGCACGCACACACACAGACACACACAGACACACACACAAAATCACGCTTGAGTAATCAAGAAGAAAGTATATTTAAATCTACATGTCTGTAATTTTGAAAATCATGTCTGTCCTCAGACTGATAGCTCTCACTGTTTTTTTCTTTTTTTAAAAAAAATCCCAAACCAGAGTTTCCAGCATTAAAATCCATTGAGGGCTTTGCCTTGATGTAAAAGGATCATATAAGTCTCTCAAAAATATATATGAGAGGAAGTACAATGCAATGTTAGAGGTAGGGGTCAAGAGGCCTGCAGTTTGTTCCTGTTTGTACCTTATTAGTTTGCTTTGGAAATCGCATCATCTTTTGTCCATAATTTCTTCATTTTTAACATAGAGATAATGTGCTTTATAAATTTTATGATAAGTATTGAACTCTTTTGATGGAATTCTTTCTAGAATTGCAAATTTTCCTTCTTAAAATTTGTCCATAGCTGAAAACCTATCCATGTCAGATGGTATATTCTTCAAGTCTCACTGAGACCTCAGGATCAACTGATCCTGCTTTCCTAAAAAGCTTGGTTCTTTGAGGTACAAAAATGAAACATTTAATCCACCTGTAATTTTAAGAATGAGTAGCTCCAACAAATCCACACATCTAATTTGAGCACAAGTACTAATTGTTTTTCTTGACTGAGGATCTGTCACTCAGCACCTTGCAGGTTTGGATCAATGTAACATGCATTTTCAGAGTAATCTTGAGGTATGTTGCTTCTCAGAAGAATAGCTGCCTTCCGCCACAGATATATTATGGCAGGTAAAAAATCTCTGCATGTCTCTTGTGTACCTCACGTAGGTATTATGGGGTTTAATGGTTATATGGTATTCTTTGAGCTGCTTGGATGAAAAGTGCTCTATGAAGCAAAAATAGTTTTATATCTCATTAAAGGCCAAAAGAAGAATAAAGTGAGACTAAGAAACAAAGCAAAGTTGGAAGAGAAGAAAAATGTGGTCATAAAGGGGGCAGGAGTGAGTGGTGTCAGCCATGCCCACTTGTTGGAGTAAATGAAGGTCTCTTCACGTTCTGTAACTTTGCTGTGCAAGAAGGTTTTAAAATGGATACCGTACCTGGCATAAGAGTACAAATAATGTTTGAAATCCTCTGTCTTTGCTCACTACCCTCATGCACAATATATCTTTGAACTGTTGCTGAATGGATAATCTATATTTCATAATTCAGACTGACAGTATTTCCTATACATAATTATAACAGCAGGAAATATATAAGGCCTTTGTGGAACTTGAAAATTCTATTGCCTTGGGCCATACTTAATGTGCAATAAATTATTCAGCAACAAGGCACTCTTCATTCTATTTACAGTAAGTTAGAGCTAAGTGTGTGAGGTATACATAACTAACATGAAACAGTATTTACTAACGCTGCCAAGGCTGAAGTGTTTTTTGAAGCCATTAGTCTCATATTCAGTGAGCCAGATCCCCATCAGGTGAAAACTGGCGTAGCCTCATTGACTTTACCTTGAAATAAAGGGGAAGGGGAAGGTGACCTTTCTGATCCCCAGCTGAGAATCAGAAAGGTCAAGGGATAAATGTTATGGTAACTCAAGATTTAAATAGGTTATATCTTCCTTGCATTTGCTTTTCTCTCCAACTGAAAACAGTGCTCTTGAATGATTATCTATTGACAACAATGTTGTGGAGCTTGTTTTTAACTGGCAAAACACAGGGAGTAATAATGCTACCTCCTCTCCTGGATCCACTGATGTGCTTCAACTTATGCCTTTGCTCTGCCCACTGACAGTAACCAGAAAGGCTTTTGCACCATGCCTACTATTTGCTTCTGACAAAAAGTGATTTCTGTTGCATGGAACTTGTTCATTGACATTTAGATATCAGACATACATTTGTTTCAGCTAAGTTTCCAAATAACAGTTACTTTTTTCTTATGCTCAGAGTGGGCCTGAAACAACTTAGACACAGGACACCTCTCACCTTTTATATTAATGATCCAAGCTATCCATCCCAACTATCTTAATATTTGTGTAGATGTAGCTAGCAAGATACATGCTAGTTAAAAAAAAAAAAGAAAAGAAAAGAAAAAGAAAAACCGTATCATGTAACAGGTGAAAGTTGGCTTTATTGAGTAGTGTGAGTTCAGGGTAAAATCATAGAAGCCAGAATTAGAATAAAGAGTGTGATGCAGTGTTGGCAAATTTAAAGAAGGGCAAGCAACTGATTACCACAAACCAGGTTTTTGTGACGGATACATGAGATCAAAGGAGAGAAAAAAAAAAGACACCTTTTTATTTGTTTTCCTAAATATACCAAACTGAGAACTGAGAACTTTTTCCCTGAGTTTCAGAAAACAGGAAAATCAAACTCCTCCTTATATTTCTTTCTAGATTCACAGTTCCCATCAGCTCTCCAGCCTTGATTTAGCATCCTACCGAGACCCAGCATTCTCTTCTTGAAGGTAGTCTTTAGATATCTGAGGAAACAAAAAGGGGTCCATTTCATCTCTGATTGCTGCTGGGACCAAAGTACACCTTTCATAACAACAATTACATTTCCTGTACAGTTTCACCACATTTTTGTACCTGGCTGTCCTCATTTTTGGACATGGAAAGAGCTAAGCTTTACCAGTGGAGTACCTGCAGGCGTTCTACCCCAAAGCTCATGCTTTATGAGGTAATTTGATGTTCCTGATAGCTAAAAGAACTTGACTTATAGGCACAACTGTTGGCTATGAAAAGCAGAGGGGGTAAATTTAACGTCCAAAACAGTCAGTTCCTGAAGGTTTCAATGGACCATGAAGTAATTCAGCCTTGATCACCACCTGACCATTAAAAAGAAGAGAGGGAAGACAATTTGTGGGGAAAACCTCTCTCTCTAATGTTCAGAGGAGTCACCTTCTCCAGGTGTGTCTGAAGTCAACAGCCTTGGTTCCTGAGAGAATGGAGAAGGCTTAGGTTATAGTCTTTGCTCCAAGGACGATTTATTTAATATTCTTGGAATAAAAGCGAAGTTGATGTCTCCACACTGACAGGTGATTGCCCTAACTGCTGTGGCTAGAGCGTCACTCATTCTTGCTTGCTTTCTGAGTTATGTTTAATGGATACAAGGACTCCTGGAGCAGCAAACCAAACAGGAGATATGCCTGCTATGCAACCACACTACCACAGTCTACAATTTGGTGGTGAGTGTCCTCTCCCAGATAAGGGGTGACCGAGGCTTTAATTCCTCCTTGTGAGCAAAGGAACTCTACTTATTTAGTTGAACACTAAACTATTGAGTAAAAGCGAAGGCTCTGCCTTTGCTAGAAGAGTGTTTGAATTAAAAGAGCAATCTCTAGGAGACGATAAAGAGTTTGTCTAGCCTGTATATCTTTGCGTGTTTAATCGTGAACCAGGTATTGAGTTTCTTAGCACTGAAAGAAAGAGATGCATCTGAGCATGGATAGAAACAGAACTGGTAAAAGCTCAGCTCATCACTGGCTCATACCTTACGGAGTAGTCTTAGGTTTTCTGCCTAAATTAAACTTCTAGATCCTTTTCTCTGATCCAGCCTAAAGCATTTTTCCAGAATTAGCCTCATTATCCCTTTTCTCTGATAGTCCATCAGATTTCTCAGAGCTTATGTAGCACTAAGTGGAGTGTAGTACAATTTTGGTCTGTAATGTTTCCTTAAAACATAACTTGTAAAATTCCAAATTAAACTCCTCCTTTTTTTCCATGGAATTCTGATAACATGCCATTTGACTGTCAGTAGAAAGGAACAATTCAATGTACCCTTAGCCCTGATTCTGTAACTCATTCTTGCAAAATTTCTATTATTTAAGAAGAATTTCCTAGTGTAATGTGTACAGGAGCAGGCCCACAGAAATTAAAAGAAGGCATAATATATATTTTGCTTTGATTTGCTTTTGGAGATGTGTATAAACTTTGTGGAATCAACTCAGCCACTTTTAAAGTACTTATGGAAAGGAAAATCTCTGCCTACCGAGTTAATGGTGGAAATTCAGAATCCTTTGCAGCTGCTGCTGTGTTATTTACAACACAAGTTTGGATCAAAAGATGGGTTTTAAAGAATTCCTAATGCTTTACTCCACTGCCAAATATGTTCAGCTTTTAACAATGTTGAAACAGGCATTTCTACAGTGGCAGTTCCTCTAGGGTGATAAATCCCGGTTTATGTTTCCACGGACTGAAGATCTCTGTGATCATTCTGTCCGTGTTTGTAAGCCAGGATTCAAAGAATCACACAGAAGGAAAGTGTAAAGTGTACAAAATATGTAGTATTTGCCTTGATTCACTTCCACTTGCTCTAATTAAAGAACAGGCACTCTTTTATTAAATATCTTCTTTTAAACATTTCATTTTTGTTACTAAATGTTCCTTTTTACTCATATGCTTGACATTACTGATAGCTCTAATGCGATCCATGTTTCTTGTGATTTATAACATACTGAACCCTTTATTGCTTTTCTAAGTTGTTCAGAGTTTACTTCTGTCTGATTTAGACAATGTCTTGCAAGAAGTTCAAGTGCTGGACAATGTGACTGCTAAGTTGAGATGTTATACGCAGCTCTCTCAACTGTTAAAGTGGCGCTTTCTAATTCAAATAGAAATACATCAAAGAACTGTGTGTACTATTGTTTTTCTTCTCTACAGCTAATCCCTGCGTCTCAGTGGTGCCTTTCTATTACACTGATTACAAAACAGAGTTTTAAGTCAAACAGGATTAAAAAACATAGTGCTGTGACTCCCAGCCTAATTCCTGACAAATCTGTGATGCACCAGATGTTCTTTCCGTCAGGATGAAATGATACGTGGTGCTCTCTGTATTATCACTGCATAGATATGTTTACTCCACTTAACTTGCTCACATGGGGGAGAAAAAAAGACTGTTTACAGGAGATGTGCTTTCAAACAGAGTTAAGGAAGGAAAGGTTGGTAGGCAGAATTCGTACTTCCTCACCTTTCGGTGTTCTTGTTCACATCTATTTTGTTTAAGTGGCACTTTGGGGGAAGGAAGCCACTCGGTATGTTGAGCCTGTAGCTGTTAAACGGCGGCAGCTAACACGCACCCTGAGAGACCGTCAGTAGATTCTTCTCTATCCATAAAAGAAAGCCAAGAGCTGTCAAATGTCACTATGATTTAAAAACAACGTAGAAACTTTCAACTTTTCACCCCCGATGTTCTTTAAAGAAGCCAGGAAGAAGGTAATTATAATTTAAAAATAAAAGTAATATCCGTTCCAGTCACCTTTTAATTCCAAGTGTGAGAAATGACAATTATTTATGGGCTTCATTCAATTAAAGTCTGTGAAGCCCCTTAACCACTGATAAGATCAGAAGTGCCAGGCTGGTTTCTTTTCCATGTAAACAGCTCCTGGAGGAATGGGGATTGGCAGGGACTCTGTGTGGCGTTCTGCAACTCATGGTCTAGCTAATATTTCAGGAAACATGACGCATGTTAGCTACAGGCCCAGTCCTGCACCTATCAATGTTAGTGGCATGATTTCAGTAGCAGCAGGACCAAGCCTGCTTTCAGAATTAGGTACTCTGAGTGTTTCAAAGGTGTGGAGAGGAATTGTCAGGAAAATTATGAATCAAGAGGTAAATCCATGTCTATGGAAAGAGATTCAGTTTGGGTCTCTGTCCTTGTTCATGTGCGCTTTTTTTCCATTCACCTCTGTGTCTGTACAGCTGAATGGACACAGACAGACAATGCTGTTGTAGACAACCACTGATTTGCTCCTTCCACCTGAAGCCAGCCTCCATCCACCTCCGTCCAGCCGCCATCCACCTTCATCCAGCCTCCAGCCTCGTCTATCGATTCCGCAGGCAGCGCTGGTGCAGCAGCTCTGCAGGATGGTTACCGGTGACTGCAGTGAGAACAATTCCTCACTGCAGATAAGGCCTGAGGCTGTTTGTGTGACCTGTCAGGATAACTTTTAGTATTTATTGCAGACTGTAAACTTAGTAGGCACCAGAAGCCAGCAGAGGTCTGTTCACCCTTTCTACCTGCTACAGCTCTACAGCCTGGGGCTCTTTCAATAAAAGCCTGGACCTAAACATCACTAACTAAGGTGACTGATCAAACAGAGGAGCTCTCTTAGCCCCTCATTAGTCAGGAGCAAAATAAGCTGCAGCAAAGTTTTCATTTGTGCAGGCTCATCTGCAACCAAAGGCTTTATTCAGTCAACACTGATCATAGGAAAAGTATTTAATGATGGGAATTATGTTTACTAAGACTTTAAGCTCCATCCTGGTTTCCTTAGTAAAATCATTTTTAAAACAAAGTATTCCAAAAATAGAAGCCTTTATTAGGCTATTGTTAAAACCTAAGTGTTTTCCATGCAGGCCAAAACGCCAATATTGAACTCTCCTCCTCCTTGGATAATTCTTCATCCTTTCCCTTTTTTGACTATGTCTTGTTATTCTACATGTTTTAAATCACAGCTGAGAGAATCCCCTAGCTTAAAAGGAATGGTTATTTTACACTTGGGAGGAAGAATAAAATCACTAAACCGATATACTTATCTTTGTGCTGACTGTCATTTTCTGAATTTAATTTCAGGTCTTAATCTCAGTCTAGAAAGTATTTCATAAGCTTTGTCAAGCTATACTGGAAGGCAGCTGCAAATTTGAGATCCCCTGAATCATCAGCAGTAAAGGGATTCTTCAATTAATTTAGCGAACAAAAATTTTTCTGCAGAATTTTGGGCCCTAGATCATGAAATGTGCAGCTCTGGAACACAAGACTGAATCCAACCCTTAAAGTGTTCATGTGGTACAAATACTAGTCAAACAAAAAAACTTCCACTCAGTAATGATACCTTCCCAGGACTACACATCGACTAGTTCAATGGGAATCAGTGAAATAAAAGCAAAGAAAAAAAGCCTAAATTCGCTCTGTAGAAAGAGAAGTTAAAATGTAATATAAGTAAGTGTTGCGTGTCACAGAATAATACAGTGACAGTAAGCTAGAAAGGGAGATAAACTAGAAGAAAGCAATGATCTTAGACTACTGTTCTGTATTCCTGGTATATCCTGCTATAACGTAAGTGTTAACATTAAATATAATGAGACATGATGCCAAATGCTTCAGAGTTGATATGGACTGTGAGTAGGCTCTGTATGTAAATGTATCGCTGCAAGGGTATGTGAGAACAAACCACTCCGCCTACACTGAGAGGTGTAAATGGAGGCAGATCATGCATACACTCCACAGAGGACTTGATGATAACATGATTCTCCTCTATGATCATTAACCTCTCTCAGACCTGATTTCAAATGGATGTGTCCATCCTTCCTGATTTTTTCAGAGAAGATACTGAAAATGTCTCAATAGACCGGCTGAGGCAATTCTGCAGAATGCAGAACTCCTGGTATGAAATGGTTGGGGGAGTATAACACAGAGCATGAATAAACCTTCAAATTCACTGATGACACATCATGGTAGGAAGGGATAGATTGCACTATAGGTTAAACAAGTGCCTTCCAACTGGAAAAAAAACAGCAATTAGAAAACACTTTCCTTCACATTATTGAAAATGTGTGTCTGCCTGCCTTTTAATTACAGTGTGTGGAGACACCGTGCTGAATCATTCAATTTGGTATGTTCTAGAGTGCTTATTGTCATCATCTCCCTCCATGGAGTCCATCTTTTCCTTGATAAGACGGAACAAAAACAATAGCTATGATCTGCGGCTGAATCACTAAAAATTTCAGAGGCAGACAATGCATTATAGATTTTTCAAATCATTAGTTTAAGAAAATATTCTGCTGTGTACCAAAACAAAGGACAAAACAGACGTACCATCAGGTGCTTTGTCTCAACTTCAAATCAAGCACTTGGAAATCACAGTCAACCAAAACTCTGCCCCCGTTGTGGGGTAACTGGAAGTCTGTCCCCTCATACAGGAAGTTAAAATAAGGTCTCGTCTGATCTGAATTTGTCCTTAATACAATGTGATATTAAGCATGTTTGGAATATGAAGTACTGTGAAAAAAGTCACAAACTTTTATGTCCATGAAAAATAGCAAGTGTCATGTTGATCTAGACTAACAGCAGCGATTTTAAGAGCATAATGCGATAGTGTTGTGTCTATGCTGGAAGAAGAATAGTTCTTAACACATGGAAAAATGGTTCTGGTATTTGTATCAAAACCAGTAACTGAGTAAAAATGATGGTGACTGAGTTTATCTTTAGAGTTCTTTCTGTCTATTTAAGGTCTGTTCTCCATTCTTTTGTTGAGTCTTACATTGCTGTTTCATCTTCCTGTGCTTATGATTGCTCATGGCCATCTCTAAAATTTCATTGGCAAATGAATGAGTGAGCTCTGACTAATAAGTCTAGAACTACGAGACTCACAGAAAGAAATAATGTCTCTCTAGACTAACATGCTTTATTTCTTTATGCTGCAAAATATTTAAACACATAGGTAAATTCTAGTGAAATCTAAGGAGCCCGAAAAGCATGTGCCAAAATTAAGGTGAATATAATGTTTTTGTAAATGTAGGCATCCTGGAATGTATACAGTGGAAGTGGTCTCTACAATGTATGGGAGGTGCATTCTTGCATTACCATATTACTGTTACTTTAGTTTGGAAGTGATCCAGTACTTCATTCAGATACATTTTTGAGGATTGGAAGAGCATGACCATGCCTGTTGAATCTATTCAATTTCCTAGCAACCATTGTTCCTTGTTTTTTCCCTTGTATTTTTTTGCATACCCTGTTTCCCCAGCTTCCAGTAATCTGAAAAACATTCCTTTCTTGCGAACTAAAGGCAACTCTAAGCATTAACTCTGAGTGGTGGCACAAATGCTTCTCTTCTGCCTCTCAAGACGTAAGTCACAGGGCATTTATAGATAGGAAGTGAGGAGAAACTAGTCAGCTACATCACATGGGCTCACCAGTTCAAAGTACTTTAGTTTGTTTTGTTACTACTTCACATGATATAATCCTGATTTTGATGTTATGTTATACTGACCTTTAAGTTTACTGACTAAAAAGAACAGTTATGTAACTGGGATCAGCTAAACCAAACAGAACAAAAATATGAAGAGATGGAATCCAGACCCGGGAAAGTACTATCACAGAAATATGAACTGCTGTTCGCAAATTTTGCTGACTGACCAGTTTTATACAATGTTAAAAGTGATTTTGTTTGAGAGAGAGCCTCAAAGCTGATGATCAGTTACTGTCCTGACAGGCTAACTTCTTACTTGATATGTCATAAAGAGATGTGAAACGGTCCATGTGCATGTGGAGGTGAGAACAGATCAGCAGAGGCATGTATTAGTGCTTTGTTTCTTTTTTTAATGGCAGTGTTACTTTAAATACCAGCAGGTGTAACATGCTTTTAAGTAGAGCCAGCCCTGATTAGCTTAAAGTAGCTAATGCTATTTAAAAACCTGGCCCTCCTAAGAGCTGATAGTCCTGGAAGGACTTCCAGAATAAAGTGTGAATGAGGGCTCTGATACCAGTTAAGAGTAGCACAGGTTGGTCTTAGATTTGCTAGGAGTTGGATATGTCCTTGAAAAGTTTAATGTACAGGGAGTGTAAAAGGATTAAGACTGAGGATGTGAAAGAGATCTGGAGCTGGCTGTAAGTGCTAGGTGAGAACAGAAGAGTCCTCCTTGTAACAGGAGGAGTCTAGAGAGAGCCAGGTCTGAGGATCAGACTGTAGGCAGCCTGGCTCACCTGAAAGCAGCCCCTCCTATCACAGTGTGGGTCACTGTGGTCCTTCTTGACTGTAGCAGCTGTCCTTCTCTGTCTACTAAACCTGTTTTCCATCTTCCAGAGGTTCAGTATCATTGATATCTTGAACTCTCTGACTACGGCTTCCTCTCTCTTCCTACTTTTTTACCCTATTTTCAGCTAATCCTGGCTACTTTTCTCTCTGCTGTGAGGTGCTTGCAAATTGGAAGTCTTGAGGTAAGAACGACTTGAGCCTTGGTGGACTAATTATCACTGTCAGCTAGGCTATAGGTGGGAAGAAGGCTGACTCAAAAGACTTAGTACAGGAGAGCAGATGCTGAGGGCTGTCTCTACAGCCTTTGGAAGTAGGCACATAGCTGCACAGTGCTCCAGGCCTTCATCCTCGAAAGCTGTTATGCAGCTAGCTGTAGAGCTTAGCTTAGCTACAGAGTTCTGAGAGCAATCAGCCTTTTGGCTCTCAATTAGTTAAAAGGGCAGGCTTAGAGCTGTGCATTGGCACCTTGGACTCCTCTGCTCCACAGCTTGAGCTCAGACTACTCATCAAGAGGGAAAAAGGGTGGAAGTCTGATATCACTGGGTCCAGGATTTCACCTAGAAGGATCCTTGCTACCACATGCAAGTAAATGGACCTTATTTTTATCTTAGCAGAACTGACAGGTGCTTGTGGCATGGCTTCTACCAGAGAGCCTTAAGCTGCACCACCACAGCTTCTCTGGAAAGCTCCATGTGCAGTCAAAACTAGGAAGGGCTTTTAGGCTGCTTTGTTGTCGAGTTATCATAAAGGTCAAGCCACAGGAAGGAGGGAAATTTGGAACGAATGCACTGTGTATGTTCTTCCCGGAGAAGGGTGGGAATACACTTGTTTACATCCTCTTTCCCTGGTTTCCTTTCTGAATAGTAAGCAGCGTGCCTCAGAGACTGTCTTTTGGACTTCTTCATTTTGGATTTTGCTCTCCTTTGGCAAGAGGGCAGCCATTTGAAAGCCCCTTTTTTTTTTTTTATGCACAAGAACAGGGGAAGGAGGAAGCCCTGAAATAGGCTTGAAAAATAGGCTGCAATAGGTAAAGGAAAGGGGTAGTTTTCTTCTGTATTAAAGTTACAGAAACAAAATGCTGCCATTCAGCAGCAATTCAAGTAATGTGTGTTCGCTGTGTTGCTTTTACCCACTACTCTTTTTTTTTTCCTTAGCAGTGCTCCTCTCCTCTACTCCCCATTTCTGATCTGATGCAGTTTGTGTTGTTTAAATATAGTAACATTGTTTTAATTGACCAAAACAACATTCTAACGTCATATCTGCTTTATTTTGGCTTCCTATCACTTCTACATGGTATTTCGAGCCATTTTCATTGTTCTGTAGTTGCAGTTTTATTGATTGCTTTGACTTACAGATACGCTTCACTACACATTGATCGTATCTAATGTTTTCCCTGTTTTTTTCCAATGTTGCTATTTTTCCGCTTCATATTCTTTTCCTCTATTTACTTGATTCTTGTCTTCCAACCTTACATCCTCCCTGATATGATCAGATTACATTTCTATTGAAGGATAGTAGCTGTCAGGACCTTAGAGATTATCTTACTGCTTAAATAAATAATAATAAAAAAGTTGATGTGAAGTTTGCCTATAGCTCTAGCTCAAATTTTTGTGCTTATTGATGAGCCCTGGATCAACAGAGTTACTCATGAAATTCAGGTAATCCTTAAACTTTTGGACTTTAAGAGCAAAAACTCCTGTCCAGTTCTTGCGGAGAGTCCATCTCTAACATTGTCTTTAGCTCCCTTGCTTGTTATGACTCCTTTCATAGACATTTATAACAGTTAAAAAACAACATTTTTTTCCTGAAACAAAAACTTGCTTATATGCCAAGGAGAATAACCTTTAAGACTATGTGTAACAATGCCATCTGGTGACTCTTGCCATAATAAGCTTTTTCTCTGCCTTTATGTCCTACTGCTTTTCCCTCCCTTTCCCACCCATATCATCACTCACCTCCTTAACTTTTCCTTACCTTTCTTCCTCCTCACTCCCAGTATTTATCATAGCTGTTATCTCTCCTTCCCTACCATGTCTCCTTTTGGCTAACTGCATCTTTCTCTGTTGATGCCCTTCCACCACCACAGTATAAAGCTGTTGCTAAGTCCTCTCTCTCAGTTCAGTCTGGAGTGCTCTCCATTTGAAACTTCCCCAAGGCTTTGTACTCAGTATCCATCTCTAATGTATGTGTGCTTTTTATCACTTTTCCATCCTGTCTACCAAACCGATACATTGGCTTTTCTTTCCTTATATAAGATGAATCACTTTCTACTGCTTCTGCCTTCCCATCACTTCTGTCCTCTGGAGTCCAATACAGGAGACTTCTAGCTAATCCTTTCCTTCTGTGTTACTGTAATCTACTCACTTTCCTGACTTTTTTTTTTTCCTAATTGCTCTTGACTTCTTTTCTCTTACTAAGGGGCATTTCAATGGAGTAAATTTTCCTGGTCTAGTCCTTCCTTTTTCCTTGGCCCCTTAATACTAATCAATACACTGTTGCTGGGAGTGATGGTCATAGAGCGTGTGGGCCATGCTTCCACAAAAGGTGGTGGAATCCTGGAATGCAACAAAACTAAAAAGAATTTATGAAGGGTAGCCATCAGATATGAATTCCTTAAGGTATGCCAACATTAGTTTTAGGTATACAAATGGGAGGATTTAGAATAGGAACAAGGAAATGTTATTGCCGCAATGCTGCACCCATTGCTTCATCAACTTCTCAAAATGATATTTAATCATAAACAGTTGAAAAGAGCTATAAGAATTATTTCATATATGACAAATGTCTACAGTGGAAAATTTACACCTCTTGCTTGTATTATTAAAAAAAAAAAGAAAGAAAGAAAAATTACTTCATTATGTCTTCTGAGGACCTAATATGGAAGAGATTCCTGACAATAGATGACTGGAAAAAAACTTGTCAAGTCCAGACTAAAAATATACAGCAAAGTTTTATTCATGAAGATAAGTAGCCAATGGAATAACTTAACTTAGAGACTTGAAAGCATTTATTATCATTTCTAAAAAAAAAAAAGAAAATGTGCTACAACTGGGAAATCAGGCTTGCTGTGCTGAGGATATATTGCTGACAGAAGTCTGACATAATGATCTACATGGTCCACTGTAGCCTTCAACAGCTATTCTCAGACTAAGGGTCATGACGTGGTCACGGCATTGTAGACAGAAGCTGCAACTCAATGGAAATTCAATTGCGGAAATGGTTCTTGAAAGCAAGAGTTTAACTGAAATCTGAATGTGAGACTGTGAGGGAAGCTATTAAAAAGTTTGGATGTGAAAGAGCTCACTTACTAGGCTTTCTCTCTACTCTGTGGTATTCTTTCTACCTTGGTACCTGATTTCCCTCAATGACATCCTGAGTGAATCTGTCTGTTGTTCTGTCTTCTAAGGACATGCCAGACACTACTTCTACCTCAGCACCTTTGTTCTTCACCAGGCTTTCCTACTCGTATGGCTTCAACTCTATAGTGATGCCTTTGAAACTGACTTCTCCATGTCTTTGTCGTCTTCTGTTCTTCCTTTCGTTCAGGCTCTCTACACAGCATACTATCCCAATGGTCACTCTAACAGGATGAAATGGGTGAACCCCAAACCTAGTTTCTTACAGCCTTTCTTCAAAAGCTTTCTGGATGAGATCCTCATCTGGTGAAAGTCACTGTAGCTGTAATTTGAGAGCTGTAATAATTTTTAACACTAAAGATTTAAAGAATCTCTCATTCTGTCCTCCATTTCCCACTGATTTCCTTCCACTGCTGAAAACACCGCCATCCTTTTCATTGCTCAGCCTTGAATTTATCTTTCTCTTGTTGGAAGGCAAATGCAATGGAAAAAGTTCATGAAGATATTAAAGTGTGGAAAGTGAATCTATCAAAGAAAGGAAAACGAGTAAAAATGTGAGGTATCTCAAAGGAGATTAAAAAAAAAAAAGGTCCCAGTCAATTGCATGCAAAAGAAATGCAGAGGAGTCAGAGATAAGTGGGTAGCAGCAAACATTGAAAGGTGTTTTCAACTTTTATTCTCAAAACCTCCCACTCTTAAAAGGTTTTCCTAAAAACTATGATCTATTCCTTACGTATGTCAGCTCATTTATGAAATTGCGGATAATGTCAGCCACCATGTTCTTGTGGAGAGCCCATAGCTTTAGTTCTAGTTCCATATAGCACTCCTCTACTAGTCCTCTAGTGAATGCTTAAAGGTCTTAAAAGCTCACAGCTTCCTAGGAACAAGTTTGTTCTCTTTTCACCCAAAGTAGTTGAATGCCTTATATGGCAGCAGATTGCCAAAAAGATTAAATGTTTTTGTGATGTGCAGAGTAAACCATCTTTTTTTCATTTTGCGTGAAGATGCATTTTTATACTTTAGATGGTATCCTATGATCACAGCTCATTCATAGCACTCAGCACTGGCCATGCAAGCATTCTTTTTCAAAACTGTTCCAAGTCAGCACAACAGCAGTGAAATAGAGCTCCTTCTGAAGGATGACCACCCACCCGCTTTGCAGAATGATAACAATTTGGTGTGCTTGGCTTTGTTTTGCAATTTGACTCAACTGCACTGCATCGTAAGTGCTTAAAAAGCATAAAAGACAAGAGGATATTACAAATATCTAATGCTATACATTACATTTGTATGCATACCAGGGTATAAATATGCAGGACATGTGCCTGGACTATTAATCAAATTCTTTATTAAGCTTTTGAAACAGTATGAATCTATGAATAATGCATTATTTCATAGCATACTGTTCACCTTATTTAAAAACATGGAACTCCATGATTAAACATCTACGTTTTTTATCCCGTATGTGTAGAATTTTGGGGGTGGTTTTCACAGGAGATTTATTGGAGCATCTGAAACAATTCTAATAAGCAGCGAGCCATTGAATCTGCCGCTTCATGAATAGAGCTGGTAGTAAAGCATCCGCACAGCTGCAGGATCTATCTACAGCAATAATTTTAGATCAAGTGTTTTGTATTTGCTTACAAAGCACCCTCTGCTGTTTGAGCTGTTACATGCTTTGCAGATAAAGCTGCTTTTTGGAAAGATCAGAAACCTTTTTGAGGGGGCCTGTAAGAGCCACAAAAATATCTGGAGACAGTCTTATCTGTCTTGCACCTATAATGCACGTCAGGTGACTTGCATTTATATGCATCATGGAGTTAGAACTAGTGTAGCTTGTTTTCTTATCCAAGCAAAAACAAAGCAGAAACACAGCTAACAGTAAGGGTAACAAATTCAGTAGATGGAACAAACCCTTCCAAATTTGTCTGGTATGTTGGCAGAACTGCAATGGATTTTCCCCCATCATAAATGCATTTTGTCTCTTGAAACCTATATTTCTTGTGATAGGACTATATTGAGTGTTCATAAACTGCTTAACATAATCATTATTTCATGGTTATGGCTTAAGGATTCAGGTTTGGGATGGATCTTGCATTGAATTGGAAATACGGATGGACCGAAAGAGAGCTTTTGCTGTACCTTGCAAAGAGATTTAAAAGTAACTGCTGGTGAGTATATGGCTTTTTTCAAAGCTCTTGTGAAGCACTGTCCAGTATCCCTCGCTTGGTTTGCATGTCTATTCCTGTGACTGCCAAGAGAAGTCAGGAAGACCCTGCACTTGCACATAGATTCCAGGATACGGAAGTGAGAACAATGAACAAGATATTTTACACTTAAGAGGTCGTGGTTTGATTAGTCCACTTATACTGGCTGAGAATGGAGAGCAATCTCAAACTGAGTTTTGTTCCAAAATTAAAAGGGTAAGTCTTAAGAAATGGGGAGGGGGACATCCATTACAGTGAAATAATGTTTGCGGAAGGAACCATGTCTGCCCCTGAAGTTGGCGAATATTGAGTGTCACTGCAATCAAAGGAACAAAAATCTTTAATTGTTTAAAAAAATATCTTACTCTGTGTGTTGACTTCAAGGGCACTTCTAATACATGTTGATATTGCTTGGTATGATTGAGCATGTCTAATTAATAGAGCTTCTTAGGAATTTTGCTAAGAAAAATCACTTCAGAAGCAAAAAGGAATTTCTGCAAAAATTGTAATTTTCCACGAGAGAAATGAAAGAATCAAAACAAAATACATTGTTGCAAGCTATTGAAAATCAAAGCACTTCAGTTGCTTGAACTGAACACAAATATAATTTCAGTTTATCTCAGATACTTGGAGACACTATACCAAATGCTGTTAAGGTCCTAAACATTTAAATGTGACTTGTGAGTTTTGGCTACCAGACATAAAATGAACCAGATGGTTTTTAAAAGCTGAACACCTGTCTGAGAAGGAGGACCTTGTTATGGTGCTTCATGTTGGACATACAAAATCACAAATGATTTTTGAGAATTTGTGCCAGTGTTTATTACAGATTGAATTGTCAGAAATACTCAGTACTTATCTAGCTCTGCTTCCATTGACGTCACTGGGAACAAGTCAATGTGACTTCAATTGGAACAAACTAGGCTGATGCGGAGCTGTTTTGAGATCTCCACCCTACATCTTCTATATTGCATTAGTAGATTATTGTCCAAGTTTTGACTTAATTTAATAATGCAGTCTCTGAAAACATGATGAGGTTTGCTATGTTTTCTTCTTTACCCTGTCAGTTTACCTGCAACGTGATAATATAATGATCTCTCAGTTATATCATTTTCCACATTTTTGCCCTAGAATTCACTTTTTTCACAACACATTGTCAGCTCTGTATGTATGAGAGACCTTGAAATAACCTTTTGCGTATCTCATTTAGTCTACAGGTATCTCCCTGCAGGTCACTTTCTGTGTATTTTGAGCAACCTGAATAATCACATAACTTGAATGCTTACAAAACTGTGTTCCTAATTCAGGCAATGTTCTATACATAGAATAAATCAGCAAGGGGAATCGAGATAAAAAAAAAATCTGACAGAACAATATTTACAGAGACTCTCTCACCAATGCACATCCTGCTTGTTTTTTATTTTTCTCTCTCTTTTTTTTTTTTAAGCAGCACAGCAGTTACCCCGGATACCTGTATCAGTTTGGTGTGGGCAAACTTATTTTTTCCTTTGCTTTGTTTACAGTAGCTGTCTCTCTATTTCAAGTGGTAAAACGGACAGTTCATCCTCCTTTGCACACCAACCTAGAGAATTCAAATTTTTAAAAGTGGAGACTGTGTATATAACTAAACAGTGCCAGGTATCAATTACAGGTGCTGGAATTAGTTTGTCTACACTGTTTGTTGTTAACTCAGTTCCTTGCACAGCTTTGGCCCAGGCCAGCTTGCACCCACTTGAACAACTCCCAGGTGTGACTCAGAAGCTAGCATCGACCAAAGACTACTGCCAAAAGGCAGTTTGGGTGTAATCAGCCTATTCTGGAGGTTAAGAGAGTTGGTGGTATGGGTGGGGACCGAACACAGCAGCGAGGGACAGAGGACACAGACTACCTCTCCATGAGTAAACTGAACAGTTGCAGGCCAAGATATGCAAATTCCTGTAAGGATGAAAAGTATAATGCAGTCTGAGTGGGAGATGGTGTTAAATAGTCTTGTGAAAGGTTCTGAGTTATAGTGGTTTTTTTTACTGAAAAACGAATATATCCTCACTATCAGAACAACATATGTGATAATCATAGAATCACAGAACCATATGGGTTGGAAGAGACCCCTGAAGGTCATCTAGTCCAACATCCTATTCAAAGGAAGACCAGATACACCAGGTTGCTCAGGGCCTTGTATACACAATGTCTGAGTATCTCCAAGGATGTATTCTCTACAACCTCTCAGCAACCTGCTCCAGTATTTGACCATCTTCATGGTAATTTTTGCCTTATATTGAGTTGGAATTTCCTGTATTCCAACTGGTGTCTGTTGTCTCTTTTCCTTCCATTTTGTACCTCTCGCTCTCTTTCCTACATTTTTCTGATAGGTTTGCACATAGCGGTGGGATTCCCTCCTGCCTTGGCTGTGTCTTCTTAAGGCTGAAAAAAACCAATTTCCTCAGCCTCTCCTGCAAGCAGGACACACTATCCATAAGTGGTCTTACAAGTACCGAATAGAGGGGAACAGATCCTTCTCCTGTACTGCTGGCTACACTCTTACTGATACAGCCCAGGATGCTGTGCCCAGGCCTTCTTTCTGCCAGGGCACGCTGCTGGCTCATGTGCACCAGGACCCCATGGGCCTTTTCAGCACAGCTGCTCTCCAGACAGTCATTCCCAAGGCTTTGCCATTGCAGGGGAGTAGTCTGTCCCAGGTGCAAGACTTTGCATTCATCATCATTGATAAAGTTATTAAACAGGATAGGTCCCAGGATAAACCCCTACAGTATGCCACTTGTAGCAAGCCTCCAGGTAGAATAAGAAACATTAACCACTACTCTTTGTCAATACAGCCAGTTTCTCACGCATCTAGCAATCTACCCATTGAGACCATACCATCCCAACCTGGATACAAGAATGCTGGGGGAGACTATGCCAAAGCTTTGCTACAGTCAAGGTAGATGATATGCACTGCTCTCCCCTCATGCGCAGATCTAATCAGTTCACCATAGAAAGTGATCGGACTGGTCAGGCACTATTTATTCTTTCTAAATCCTTTCAAAAGGACTTGCTCATTTATTGCCCTGGGACAGAAGTGAGGCTGACATATAACAGCAACAAAAAGACCTGGGATATAAGAATCACAGTTTATATTGGTGACTTTAGGATCTACGTCTCCCAGTGTCTTCTGTCCCACTACTACCCACACCTGTTCTGGTATTGGAAATCACATCCTGTTTCACTGGGATGCCTGGTGCACAGAAATACAGGCCCTGTGAGCCCACAAGTTATAATACACAAAATCTCTCTCATATATGATCAATCGCCTTCCCATTCTTTTCTTTCACTCAAGCAGTCCTTGAATGAATGGAGTGAATCATCCCTGCGCTGCAACATATGGAGCAATTCTCAGAGTAAGCGTTCATTGATGTGGCCCATCATTCATAAAGCTTCCCAGTATAGAAGGCTCTTGGTCAGTGAAATCAAAATTGATGATCTGGGTTATGCAGCAGAGTTTAGATTGATCTCAGCCTCCGCATAATCAAATTACCATTGCGCTGGCTTTAAAATGGGCAGAATGGAGTCTAGTATAATAAGACTTTTCTTGTACAGTTCAGGCTATTGATCATGCCAGAGCAAAGTGAGCAGCATATTGGTGTAAAATGGTAATAAATCAGAATAGTAGCATTTTCTGTGAGTTTTGCACTGACAGCACTGGGTTCTGAACAACTAAGAACTAAGTTAGGACTTTTTAGATTTTATTTATTAGGGTAGAAACAGAACCAATTGCCAGAGGAACAGATCTTCCAGTTTCTCACAAAACAAAAGAATTAATTCCTTACAGGACGGTTTGAAGTAAAAATTAGTATGTGCATGGGGGGAGGTTAGTCTAGAAATTATATAAATTAAGGTATATTGTGGTCTAAATATGATCTTCTCTCCTCTCTCACAAAAAACTTCCATCACAAAGTGTTTTACCCATGTATCTTGAGTCTTGAAGATGTTTTGTTTGCTTCCTGTCTCCCTGGGAACAGCTAGTTTAGCTGGGACATCCAACTAAAAATAATGCTGAGAAGACTTTTTATTTCAGGGATAATAGTATGTAGGCTTCTTGAATTTTGCATTGCAGGCTTGTGAAAGGATGAATTAAATTCCTCTGCACTGTGGCTGTTTGGACTATGAGAAAACTTAGTGAGCCTAGCTAGAAAGTAATAAACCCTAATCACAATCCACAGCCCTAACCACAATCCACAAAAGGCAGCTTCGCGGCCATAAGGCCAAATTTTGAGGGCCTTATTTAGATCATAGTTGGACTAACTCCCATTTTCTTCACCAAAATGTACCAGCTTAAGGACATCAAGATTTATAACCTTGATTTGAAGGAGGTATTGTCAATAAAATGAATAAGAAAATCCTTAAAAGTTTCTCCCTAGGCTTTATGGCCCTGAACCAGCAAAATGTATCTTATATTCAAATCAGTATAACCTAAACATACAGGTTTTTTTTGTTGTTTCTTATGTGACGCTATAAGCAATCCCATTTGATTACCAAAATGCAGGGTTGGCTGGTATGTAGGGGGACTGTGAGGGGAATCTTTTTGCTCTTGAACAAGATACACAAATACCCCCAGGACATGGGTTGGCAACTGGGTTGCCAAATAAGGGCAGATATGCCTGAAACTGCTAAATGTTTATGCTTTCCCTCAGAAAAGACATTAGGCCAGCAAGGACATCTGTAAGGAGCTAGAAAAGGGGGAAGATGCTGGAGGCACCAGCATGCCTTGTCGCAGTTGTCAGGCACCTCGGAGAAGGAGAAAAGACGGAGGGCTCTTCCTTGGGCAGGGCAGGCGCCAGCCAGCTCGGCTGCCTGGGCATGGAGGGACAGCCAGGAGCTCCCCTTGGAAAGGCAGGGGTCTGCCATGCTGTCACTCTGTTGCTGTTAGTTTGCAGTGCAAAAAGAAGGGCATCCTGAAGTATTAATACTTTTTTTTTTTTCTCCATTATTGGATATCTGACAGCTGAGAGAGGGAGAGAGAGAGAAAGATTCTGGTCTTAAGCATGCTACAGCATAAAAAGCTGCCAAAAGACATCACGGTTACACTGAATTTGATTGAACAATCCAAAATATTTTCAGTTCAGCATTGCCAATTAAAAATGCTTGCCAATTATCAACTGCTTGTAGCAGGAAAAATGTTCATTAGCTTACAAATCAAATCGTGTATTATATCCAAGTAAGTTTGTACAAACAGCTTATATGCAAGTGATTATCCTCTCTACCTTTGGGGCATTTTGCTTAAAATACTTTTAATGACAATAGGAAATAACAGTCTGCAAATAATGGACATGCACTAAGTGGGAGTCATGGTCTGCTCTCCTACTTCCTTACACTTGTCAAAACTTGCAGAGTGCCTGCTTACTAATAAACAATACAAGGATACCTTTTAAGACAAGGCAAGCAGAATGATTTAATGTCATTAGTTTAGACTCAGGGGTTTTGCGATAGTGATAATATCTGCAATGTTATATTCCTGTTGCTCCATATTTGCGTGGATGCCAAGACTGGAATCTTGCTCACTGCTCTTCTGTTTTTTTTAAAAATGAATTTTTAAGTCTATAGATTCCTCTTGAAATTGAAACAGGAAGAAATACACCCAAACTATCAAACAGAACAACAAGCCACTATCATCACAAATAGATCATTTTAGTTGCCATGGGTAACCAGTGCCAGTAAGGTATTCAGGCACTGCAACAGCAAGCACTGATACCCTGCTTTGAAAGTGCTGACTGTGCGTCACATAGCAAACTTAAATAATTATTATGTGTAGGAGGGTGGTGGCACCAACAGGATATATGCTTGTAATGAGTCATTCTTTAAATAGCTTAATTTATCATCCTCAAACAAAAGGGGAGGGATTTATCCAATACAAGGCATTTTGAAATGCCTGAATTATTAATAAACTAGAATAACAGCCAGACAGAAAAAAGCTGGACAAATCTACATATATATATTTATGTAAAAGCTTAATGTTAGTACAACTGAAGGAAGGATGCTTCTGTAAAAGTAAAAGGCACAAACCAAAAAACATACACAAATAGCCTTGCAAGTCTGCAGTCACACTCCGTTTATTCATGTTAATGTGTGAATGTAAATAGTGGATAGATAAGGTGCAGCAAATACGACTCAAGGATGTGTACAACTGTTCCAGGCTTTCCCAGACCAGTGACACTGGATTTGCTCTGCACAGTAGTGTCAATTAGGCAGCTTTTTTTTCTTATATAGGAAGAAATGCAAAATCTCAAAGACTAAGCAGGGACATAGTCTGAAGAGAAGGCTGCCTAAGGAAACTTTTATCTTCTAGCAGGAAATATTGATAACTCAATATGTGTCACTCTTTCTTCTGAAGTGAAATTGAACAATACCCACAATTCCTCCACTTTCCTCCCTAACACTCAAACAGATAGGCACACACAGTAAGATAAGGATGGGCATGTTGTGGACATTTATCATTTGGAGTCAAATCAGAGTTACATAAAGAATCATAGAAATCTAGGCTGAAAGGCTACTCCCAGGCTGGGTACCCCAAGACACCAAGCAGGGAGAGAAATCAGGTGACTGACAGCCCCTCATCCTTTTCTCGGGTAGAGGGAGCAGGATCAGCTGCACAAAGCAGAAGAGAACAGCAGAGACCTTTATTCCAGGTTCCCAGTCTGCGTAATCAAGGATTGAAGGCCTTGGGGTGCAGTGTGCTCCACATATCTGTCTCTGAACAGCTGTATCTCAACAAAATCACCTAGTTCAATTTGCCATATTGAGACAGGAGGACATAGGATGGCAAGACAACACAGGTCACTTTTGACAGGTCTCTGTCTCCAGTGGTGCAGAGTCTATAGATCCACTTGATTGCAAGGGCCTCTATTTCACCTACCAAGAAGCAGATTTTTTTTCTTTCCTTTAGTATACTTCTTTAATCCTCTGTGCTCAACATTTCTCCTCAATCCTCTCCTAGAACCATGCAAAATGAGGGATCATTATCCCCTTGCTATCCTCCTTGACATGATTGAAATCTTTCCCTCCATATCACACATCAGGCTTTTCTTTAGATTCAGCACCCTCTTCCTTCAGCCTTGCCTCAGGTGTCATGTTTCTAAACACACTTTGCAATTGCTGCTGTTCTTTCAGAGCTCTCCAATTTCTACTTTCATATATTTATGAAAGTCTGACCAATGCTGGATGTGCTATTTCAGCTGCTGCATCCCTGTCATCAAATAGAGCTGTTCACTCATGTCTGACATTCAATATTTCTCTTAATGCATTCAAGGAGGAGATTCACCTTTTTTTGGAATGACATTTATTGACTTGTGTTTAGTTTGCGATCTGTTCCAACTTAGAACTTTCTGCTATGCTACTAACAGTACAAAGTCCTAACTACAGATTCTTTGTACTTGTCTTAACTGAATTTCAATGTGCAAATTTGTTAAGGTAATTTCAATTTTTTTTTTTCTTCCGAGTACTTTCATCCTCTCAGCTTTTTTCTAGTCATCCTTAGAGAATAATTCTTCAGCTTGCATGTGGGGAAGCCACACAAGACAATGTCAAAAGCCTACTTAATTTGATGTCTATCCCACCTACGTCTTCCATCATATCAGTTAGGCTAGTAATCATATCATAAAGAAGATCTGCTTGTATGATCTGCTCTTGTCACATCTACACTAGTTGTTTTTATCATTTTGCTACCTTCTAGGTTACTTGCAAATTGTCTGTAATAATTTGTTCCAAAATCCTCAAAGCACTGAAGTTAGACTATTGGATAATTCCTCATGGCTACCATGATCCCTTTTTTAAAGACAGGTATATTGTGAGCCTTTCTCCAATCCTCTGGGACTTTTCCTGCCTCCTCACCTCCCTGAAAGGTAATGGTCAATGTCTCAGTGACTGCCCCAAGGCCTGGCTGAAGTGCTCCCCAGTGTCTCATTAGGGCCTGCTGACCTTAACACAACTGTCTTATTTAGAAAGTCTTCATCTCAGTCATCACTACCTCATGGTAACACTGTTGAGGAAGTAACATGTGCTGTGACAACATAATCATTTGTTCTTGTTAGTCTTGAGTCTAACTTTTTTTAAAAAATACTATGGGTGGAAGATATTGTAGTCAACAAATTTACCACAAGCCATGGAGTGGGAAGCAATGATTTCACCTGTTCTTTTTGAACTCTCACCTGCACTCCTCTCCTCTGGGCTGACAGTAAGTTTTTACTCCTCCAATTAAGCATTAAGCTTTTTTTTTTTTTTTTTTTTTTGGTCCTCCAGAAGGACTGGAGTGACATAGCTTTCTCTCCATCACCCATCATTATCTTTTTCCATGTAGGAAGGGGCAGATACTTCTTTTTTGTTTTTCTCTAATTTCTGGTACAGTTATACTCTTATTCTTGCTTAAAACAATTTTGTGCTTTCTTCTTTCTGCTTGTAACTTATGTGTTTCCTCCATTTTACACTTATCCCACATTACATTTGGTTCTACTTCTTAGATGATGCTTTACAAAAATATTCATATCACCAAAGAGTCGTTCATGTAGCAATATGTCTGCTCATATGACTATTCTCTTTTATTTGTCTGTTTTGGGATACTAATTGCCTGGTCTCATGTAGTCAACTAGTTTTAGATTACCTTATAAAGAAGTCCTACCTACCATTTCTTTTTTTTTCTTTTTTTTTTCTTTTTTTTTCTTTTTTTAAAGTACACCACTGGTTTTCTTACATCATTTTCTTTTCCTGAGAATAGTGATTTTATTTCTCCATGATCATTTTAACCAAAACTGTCTTCCTGATGTTGCATTTCTGACCAGTTATCCTGCCACAAGCCCATATCTAGGCTTTTGAAGCTAAATAGAGAACTTTGCAAACTCATGGGTGCCCCTCGAGCTTAGGTGCTGAAATGCAAGGAATAATTCAGTGCTGCTGATAATCTTGCTATTCACTTGAAAATGAAACAAAATTTTTATCAGACCAGTCTGAAGTCACTTTTAACACTAGACAAGGGGTAGGAATCAGTTAAATTCAAGTTTGCTTCCTTTTATTAGGCTAAAAAAGCTATTTACAATGTATAAAAACAGATAATAATAAAAAAAAAGCTTCTCCATAAGCTATGTACATTACCTTAAGTTTGAGATACTCTTCATGCTGATTCAGCTAGAAGAGATGAACTTTCTAGCTGACAGGACAGTTTTAGATTTGGGATCCTGTCATTTTAAATAGTCATATTCCCAGGCATCCTCTTCCCTGAACAAAATTCTTGAAAAGAAATTATATATGTGCACATATACATGTATACTTCCTTTCTCACTGGAGATCACATATAGGATAAAAATACCATAAAAGATTTCCTGTTTAAACACAACAATTACTTTAGTGAGGATTTTGACTGGCTGTTTTCTGTTGAATTATTTACCTTTGATATCTACACAAGCCTTTGAGATGCAAACTATAGGTAGACAGGGTCAGAGCTGAGCTTGGCAATGTACAATGGGATGAGGATCTTACTCCAGCTGGAAGGAAGGATCTAGTAATTCTCAGTTGCTATTGGGTTCAACCTCAGTACATTTTATTTTTAATATGCATAATAAATATCCAAGTTTCTCCGTCATACACATCGTAGCATTACTGATGCTCTAAACCTTGCAGTTCTTTCTGTAAAATTCTGTACTCCTGACATTTGTGAATAAACATATCATTCATTTGCAGTTCTCTCCATTATTCTCCCTCTTATGTCAGTTATAACTGTTGCAGTTTTCCATTTCCTCCCTCTTCTGCTTCAAATCTGTGTATGGGCATCTACTTTTTGGTACAGCATGGATCTTTATCCCCAGTCTCCTCCAAGTCTAATTTAAAGCTTTTCTCCATTTGATTCCAAGTTGCTGTCTAAAAACCCTTTTCTCCTCCTCAGTTAGGTGGACTCATCTCTCTGCTTCCTTTTTCTGAACCTTTGAACTTACAGTTTAAGTTACAGCATCATCCACCTTCACTATAAGATATATACTCACTCTCAAGAGAACTCAGCAATCTGAATCTGAACTTCATCAGCCGAAGATTCCTGCTGGGATATCTGGAGCAAGTGGCCCAGTCAGACATATTGCTGCTTACTGTATGGGAGCATTGAACTGGAGATGCCAAGGCTTCTCAACTTTGAGGCCTTCTGAAGTGAACAAGTCTGTCTACCACTTTTACAGAAGTTCCTTTTTTTGGAAGACCTTCAAAAGCATCCACCTGTCTACTACTAAGCTATGTGATCATTTTAAATGATCTGAATCCCACACTATCTTTCAATAAGACTGATATATATTTAAAAGTTCTTAAGAAGCAAACCCTTAGTTGTTTTGGATTAAGTCATTAGGTGAGTTGTTCTCTGATGAACTTCTACCTGCTTCTACCTTCTTTCTTCCTCTCTTTATGTCCATATTCAGTGAAAATAACTCTCAATGTTTGTTTGATTGCCTTTAAAACTAAGGAGGAGTGTTTTGAAACTTGCTGAGTCTGTGTAGGAAAGTAGACTTTAAGGGACAAAGAAGAAAAGGACAGGATAAAATAGCAGTTGCCACTTAATACATAACAGAACAAATGCACAATATCAAGGAAGGAAGAAATATATATCAGCTTCATAGATGACTACTGAAACAAAAATAATTCTTTCAATGCATTTTACAAATGAAAAATTTTGTAAGGCTCTGGACTGGTAAATTGTTGAGGCTAGCTATTGAGGTAAAATGATAAATAGTTTCATAGACTCTTGGGAAATAATCTCTTTTAATTGTGTGCAGTCATATTCAAATCAATATCTGAAAAATTCATTGGGATGTAGAGAACTGGAATAAATCAGAATTTTGGAACAACTCAGATAATAGATTATTGTTTAAGGCTGACAGGAGATAAGAATTTCACATTTACATACCTCTTTGGTTCTTCTATGGTGAGATTTGCTGGTATTAAATCAGTTCTGATTTTAATACAAAGATTTTATTTACTATCAGAATGAAAATACACTTAAAATTTAAAATAGATACAATGGAAGTCTACTGTTAATGACACCTCTGCTTTGTCCAAGTAATCATTAATAGTGCCACAGGTAACGGTCCATCAGAATTTCATTATACCCTGCTCTTTATATCTCAGTCATCAAAATTCCCTACAAAGAAGGATTGATCAGGCTGTTATGAGCCTAGGATAGAATATCACTTATTTACTCACACCATCAGTCTGTATAGGTGCAATAATTTGAAAAAAATCTGAAATAATCTTCTTGTATTTTGACAGATCTACCAGTTTGACAGAGATGTAAACATATCCTGAATCATTTTCTGAAGAAATGTGTGTGCACTAACAGCACCAGGAGGGATAATTTTAGTAGCATATTTAAACTTATCTTAAGCATGTAGAAGCCAGAAAACTACAGTTATGACACCTTAACATTGTGCTGATGTGTGTGTGTGGTATATGTTTGATGTATTTTATAAAAACATCTCTGAGGAAGAAATGGCTAAAATTTCCTTTCATAATTATTCAGCTTGTGGATAGAGTATGTTCATAAAATATGCTTGTCAAACTTTTCATTAAGGATTTTATTCAGTTAATGGTATAATATTTTGCATGAGGTATTTCATTTATCAAATAAAATTTTTTACAAAACTTACATATTATTCGTGAAATATTTTCCTGAGATTTGTTTCCTAGTATTTTATCCACTTTATGTGGCAGAACTGAGAACAGAATTTGACATGGAAGATGTGCTTGGCAATCAATTTTGTGCCCCTGACTTCATGTTACCCTGGACAAGTCACTTACTTACCTTAACTATTCTTTAGCTGACTAACTTACAGAAAGAGGTGATGACATTTGTCTAGTCATGTAGGACTATTTCTAGGCTTAACTAAATGCTTATAAAGTAATCCATAATTAGGAGGTATTGTTAAAGGCAGTCATAAGATGGGGGAATTGGGTTGTCCATTGAGTTCATAATGAGGGAGAGCAATGTTCTAACTGATTGAACATCTCTATAAATATTATGAGAAAGAGGAGCTATTTGTAGATGAACGCATGGTGTCAGACATCCTGCCCAGTCCCAGTCACCTTTATAATTAATTTCATACGTAACTAATTTAGCTATTCTTATGTATACAACACTCACCTGGTTAGGAAGCAAAAGTATTTTTAGCATGGCAGGGAAACTAGGGAACCAATTCTCACCAAAAGTAAAGGGCTTTTATCCCATTCTGCCAGGTTTCAGCAGCCACAAGGCTACTTTTCCCACACACAGCGATGTAGAGAGAGCTTGGTGTAGTATAAAGACTTCAAAAGGTCAGCCTTCATGAACAAATTCAGCTGAGAACTACCTAAATGTGAATACCTTCCCTAGCAAGAGAAGCACTAATGAAAATTGGGTTGCTTTATTCCTGTTGCGTTCAGATTGGTTTTCTAGACCTTTCTGATATCACATCCATGTAGAGTTTCTAATTATGTGAACATATTGTCTAAAACCCCGAACCTTCTTTAAGTATGAGGGGGTCAAGCTAGTCACAGCCTGATGCTAATGTCTGTGGCAGAGGGAAAAGAGTGTGAATGCTAAGACACTTTCTAGTACCCTTAAATTATGAGGAAAATGGTGGCTAGGAGGATTAATCTATTTATCTTGATTTTTTCTACTGTCTGTGCCATCAGCGTCACTGAGTATATAATGTAGCAAAGCCACGCCCCAGCTTCCCATTTGCTCTGTTTCAGAGGTGAGCTATTTTTTCAAGTTCATATCAACAAAATCAGTGTTTTGTCAATTAAAAAAATCCATAAAAATTATATATGTAAATTCAAGTCACACCATTTGCCACTGAGTTGGAACTGAAACAATGGCATGATAATAAAAAGATGTTTCATTATAAGCAGAGAAGCATTTGAAGTCTCCATAGACTGTCAAGCAATGAATGCAATATCATGAATCCCAACACTTTTCTGTTGCTGATTTCATTGCTTGTCTTCACTTGGGTATTATAAGTCCAAATGAAGATCAGGCCCTAAATTCACAGAATCCCAAATGCCCCTTCTAAGTATTTTCTCACTGTCTTACAGAAGTAAAACAACCTTCCACATGATTAGGGTGAGGTATTTAAGGGCAACTGCTTGTCAAAATACCTTTTAAAAAGTCTAACACTTACTGCTTCTTAGATTTTAATGAATAAATACCTTTTAGAACCCTTTTTGTGGCACTCACTGGTTAGGAATGTTGCTTTCTGTAGTTTTCTTTTTGTTTGGTGAATTTTTTCAGTCTATGTAACAGTGACAAATCATAAGGAGAACATGGAACCAAGAGGTAGCTGAACATCCTATTAGTCTCAAGAGACTAATTATAAAATCTTTATCCTAGTTGTTTGTTAATGAAAGTATGCTAATTTACATATCAATACCATTTTTTTCCCTGAGATATCTTGCTAAGGCTTTGTCTTTTCCCCAGTTATAATATGGCTCTATTTTCTCTGACATTTAGTTACTTTTACTGATATTTTGATAAAATAAATATAGGTGTCATATTCCATTCTTTGCAGTCTGAGTCCCTCAGCTAGCCAAGTATTATTCAGCATATACTGTAGTAACTAGGTTTCACCATTATTCATTGAAGGGATTGTTTGAAGGAGAGTGTTTTGCCCTCCCTCCTTCTCATAGTTCAAAACCAACTCCAAAACCAGCCAACTGTCCAGAAAAGCCAAATGCATGCACATTTCTTCCTTGTCCCTTAGAGGGACATAGATCTCTCATTTCAGACCTAAAAGAATCTTCTGTGCTGTGCACATTTGAAAAAACGTGCTCGTATTTATTTTTTAGCTGTTCATATCACAATTGTGGCGATATGAAACACTGGCTATCAATGTTATATATGTCACAGTAATTAATCCCGGGTCTTTCACAGCTTCTTGCGCTGATAGTTCTCTGAAACTTTCATTTTGTCTCTGGGTTCCCCACTGTGTATATTTATTTATCTGGGTATTTATATCATGGCCATCATTATTATGATATCTCAGCACTTGCATCCCACATTGGGCTATGAGTTATAGGTCAAATATTGTAATACATGCTTTAAAGGAGCATGAGGGAGTAATGTTTTCATAAGAAAGCAAGAGGAAAATATACATTCCTTTTAGATGATTTTTATTTTCGATTACAGAAACTAACCAGCAAGGAGAGAAGGCAAAACACACGGTATTTGATCTGGGGATAAACGAATACCACCTGTCTCATGTGCTGTAACTTCAGCACCTTTCAAGAACTCTAGATTCTATCTATGGCTTATGTTCTCCCCACTTAGCTTTGTAAACGTGCAGTACTTTTTCTAAGAGCTGTAGAAGGCTTTTTTGGATCACGGTTGCATTATTATAGTGTAAGAAAACCTTAGAAATCATGGGAGATTTTAAAAGGTTGCAGGGTTATTTACAGTGTCACTATTGTTGGTTTTATGTTGTTAATTGACAATGCTGTAAAAAGACCACTTGAAGAAAATTGCATGTGCAAGCAAAGACCTTCAATGTGGCTGTCAGGGGCCTGTGCCATATGCAGCAATTGCAGTGGAGTTCCCCAAGTGATTGGGGGGGGGGGGGGGGGGGCTTATCCACTGCCTTGCATCTCCCTGCTGGCAATTCATGCACTCTCAATGCATTATCATGGCTTTTCTCTTGCACCTCTGCACCATTTGTCAGGTATAAGTATTTGGAGATAAGTTAAGGGCAACTGAGCAGCCACTGAGGAGCACAACAGTCCTGCTTTCACAGTGTGGAATAATACAAGTGTATATCCTCATCACCTGATCCAAAAAGCAGTGCAGTTTCTGCCCTCCCATGTGATATGCAAACCTGCAAAGACCTTTGCATAAAATAGCTCTGCCACCCTTGTGCCTAGAGGTCACCTGTCTGAGAAGGGTGCCTGCAGTATTGAGTAACCTGTGAGTGGGAACCATTTCACTTTTATTATACCCAGTGGAGCTACTGTAATTTTATAGTGATGAACTGGAGTGGTGGGGTTGAGCCACGGGGGTGCTTGAGCAGAAGCCTACTTCAGACTGGAACAAGGCTTTTAGGACACAGCACGCCTCTGGGCTGCCCTGTGTGGCATTGGCTGCTCTCTAGGAACAGCACTGAACTGTGCAAAAAGGCTTTGGGCTTGTTTCGTGCTGCGGGCTGGACTGGTCAGCCGCCCTGCATTCAATAGAGATCACCGGCTAGCTCTTCCAGCTAGTGCCACCCAGAAGAATATAGAAAGGCTTGAGCAAAAGCTTAACCAGCTGGTTTCTGTAAGGTAAAAGACAGCAGGTCAGAGAAGTGCAAATATAAGGCAGAGAGAGGCACCCTGATGGTCTAGCCCCAAGGAAAGGGCAGAACGAGAGAGCAGTGAGTGTGGGGGGTCTTGGAGCAATGAGCGACGACACGGCGCTCCCTCGATCTGCTTGTGTTCAGCGGCAGAGAGCTTTGCCTTTCCTCTGTAAGTAAGCAGCACACTTCAAAGATCACCTTCATCACCAGTTTTTTCTCTCTTAACAAATTCAAATCTACTGAGCCTCAAATTCTGGCTAACCAAGGGGTCTGAAAAAGGTTAGCAGCATTTCAGGGGCTATTGAGACAGGAGTAAGTTAGCAGCTGTCATTCTGTTGCCTCACGTGAAGCTCTACATTATACCCATTGTGAAACTAAAACTAACATATAAATCCCTTTAGAATATGTTTGTTTGCTTTTTCTACAAAGCAAGAGTGGAGGCTCAGGAACAATGAGTTCCTTCATAGTGCTTTGACAAGCAGAATTATTGTAGTTAAATGGTAAAAAAAAACCCAACACCTGAAAAAGAAAACTCTATTATTCCTTCTTTTTTTCAAGTAGGATCGCTCATGCTTTCCCAAACTTGTCTAATAAATGCATAAAAATAAATAAGTGTTCAGGTTTGCTATAGTTTTGCTCAAATGTTGCTTTCACCTCACGAGCAATTTCAAAGCTGTAGTGGAAAAGCTGAATCAGCGGCGAAATGCAACTTTTGACTTAATTATATTAATTGACATACCTATGTATAATTTTTTTTGAGTATTTGGTATAATTGCTTCAAATGACATTTAATTTGTCACTTGAAGTACAATAATTAGAAACAGCTCATGAAAGAAAGTCATTGCAACTTCAAATGAAGTATTTCAAAGGTATAATTATTTTAAATGTTATGATACTGAATAACTACTCTCACAGGGTTGGGGGGGTGATGCCAATGCTAAAATCTTTAGACCAGAGAGTCCCCTTTGCTATGCAGACCACCTTGTCACATATTTTTGCAAGATTTGGAGCACTTTGTGAAAAGGGAAGCTGCTAGCTGCACGATAGTTTCTCCTCCCCTTAGCCTAGTGACAAGCCTTCTGTGCAGAAATGTTTGTCATCCAACTCTCATTAGAAATCAATGGAAAACATTCCATCAGACTCAGTGGGAGCTGAATTGATCCACAAGTATATTTTTGGCTCAGTTAGAGATGTTTGAGAGGCATGAAGCCGGCTGATGGAGCAGCTGCTTGATGTGAATAGTCCCCACTGAAATACTACGGTACAGCACTAGAGTGGCTCATGTGGCTCTGAACAGCACTAGTGCTGGTTTCTTGGAGAAAGTCTCCACCATCCACCTTGTCTCAGAAACAGACAAGAATGAACAACAGAGGAAAGAAATTAATGGCAGCCTTCATAATGATAACTGGCAAGAGCAGTGACATAACTAGGGAGGTATTGCCCAATGTTGTGTAATCTCTCTCACATAAAAATAAATAAACAGAAACCACAGCAAATTAAAAAAAAAAAAGAAAAAGGAAGGTGAATTTCCACTGACCACTTCAGCCAAAAAGGCATTCAACCTTTCAAAAGCTGGAAGTTCTGCTGGTTTGCCAGAAAAGTGACGATGTGTCATGCCAACCGGTTTGGAAGTAGTTAGGCAGATACCAGTAGGGAACTGCCTTCCTAAAATGCTTGGGCCATATCTCTGAGTGGAGCATTCAAATTTGAGCCAAAAGATGCTTATAGTCTCAAGTACTGAGGACCCATGGAAACCTGAGAGAAAGTCCATGGCAAAGTGCAGCATGTAAGAGGGGACACTGCAGCCCACAAGGCTGTACATATGTGCTCCTTACTCTGCTAGAGTTCCGCAAATTCCTGAAAAAATCAACTGTAATGACAGCAGTGAATGTTGGGGTCACAACTGGATGCATTAAGTCATTTCATCATTGGGAAATGACAACGAACCTCAGCTTTATTTAATTACTGACCACAGCCTTTTTGTAAAGTTTATGCTTTAACTCTGTGTATTAGATACAGCTTTCAAAAAATCAGGGATAACTCTGTAAATCTGAATTTTGGCCTAGAAATTTAAAACAAACTCATAATATTGAGTTTGTACCTACAAATTTAAACAATCTGAGTGTACCTGAAATGGATTTTTAAAGCTATATGCCCCCCTTCAGAGAGGAATTTTCATTTTGATGACTAAGTGCTCCTCCCACTGAAGTCAGGAGTGCTGTAGGCAGGAGAGTCGAGTTGCAGGACCCAAAGAACACAGTTCTTGGACCGCTTTTCTCTCCTCCAAGTCCCATTTCATGCTACCTCTTCTCTCTGTCACTTAGTGTCTTCTCCAGCTCCTCACACTTACAAGGCATTGGCATGGGAAAGAAGGAGTGAAGGGGTTCTCTGGAGACGCTTTTGCTAATGCTGGGCTCCAAAGGAGTGTGTTAGTTCTCTCACCTCTTGGCATCTCTCCCTGTGGTCACTGATATCTCATTAGGTCCACAACTGGTCCAGACGTACATGTAAATACAGTGCTGTGAAGCACCTCTATAATATATTTTGTTTCCTTCCATGAATTTTTAATAACAAGAATCTAGGCTAATGTTACATAAGTCACATGTAGTCTGTTACATACCTTGCACACAGTAAATATTTGACAATAATATTTTGGTTTTGGCATCCACACCAAACTTTACCTATTAATCTTAGTTTGAGAGGAACAGGCTCCTTGTTGGGTCAGGAAGGGGGACAGCAACAGGAAATTTGGGGAGTTTTTTCCTCTGAAAAGCCTAGAAATTGAGCCTTGATCAGAAGTGCTTACATAAAAGCCAGCATTGGTCTGGGAATGCAAAGTGCGGCTCAGTTATAGCTAAGGGCCAAAGTAACCAGGCAAGCTCGGATTTACATCACGGTGTTGCGCCAACAGCACAGCTGCATCAAATTACTGTCTTCAAAACAGGAAGGACTGGAAGCTTGATTACAAGTACTACAGAGACGACGAAACACAATCTCATCTGTACACTGTGTATGAGAGCTCTTCTTCCCCTAGGAGAAATGCTTGGTAGAAGGAACTAGTCCATATAGATGAAGTTCTAGTTTTCCGCAGACACGCAGACAGGTGTGTTTAATGGTTTGTGTGAACACAAATATGCAAAACAAACCTTTTTTTCCAGAAAATGCTGTACTGAATGCAAAACAGTTTTTTTGTTGTCTGTGAAGGTCTAAGTGAAGTGTGCCACTTGGCTTTCATATAACAAATTGTGATAATATACACACAGTCCATATGCATTTTGTTCCCCCATCTCAATATCTGACCTAGCCAGGCAGATTCCTCTATTTGTATGTGATATGCCATTATTGTATGCAAATGTATGTATGTAATAATTTTAATTTGTCCTCGTTCAGGTAGAAGTCTTGGCTTACAGGACAGCAAGTTCAGGTCCTTTGTGTTTCTCTTTTCTAATAAATTAAGCCTGTACCTAAGCTCTCACACACGTTAATTTTTCATTTTAAGAGTGTATCCCAAAGGACTTGCAAAAGTACCGAGTCAATAATTACTTACTTATTTTAGCTTAAATCCAAATTTTATACTGGTGTAACCAAATTGAGTTTGTCCAGTTGAATCTGACTTCATTTTTATTAGCCATTGTTTGTTCGGGTTGTTATTATATTTTTGTTAGACTTTTGACTGGTTGCCTAAGATCTCATTGTTTGTGCAGCATCTGAGCTTGACTAAAAATGAAAGGCTGAAAATGAACATTGGAAAATGGAAAATAATAGGAATGCACTAAACTGATCAGTCTCAGAAATGCTTTGTTTCCCTCTTATGACTATTTCAAATGTGCATGCTTGATTTCTTTTTTTGGGGAGGGAAGGGGTTCTTTTCTTTCTTTTCTCTGAAACAGAAATCAGTTGTAGCTAGGTAGTGTGTAGGATTGTACCGCACAGCTTCCTTTGCCCTATGGGGAGCTGTGTGACTTGAATAACCACTTGCATCTTTCTACTGAATCTATTTAAGTCTGATGATTTTCTCCCTGTATTTATACTTCTCATTTTGCTTTGTGTCCCTCATGGTTTTGCGATGATATTACACTGTTAGGAAACATCCACTGCTGCTATTGTACCTATGCTTGCTAGTTAACCTTTCTACAAGATTAAGTGGGATACAGTCCATGAAGTACTATGCCAGTAGTGTTTGAATTGATTTGACTTGGCTGAATTAATTCCTTCTGGGACACAGGTGCTGCTTAAGGTCCTGACTGTTAATAGCTCAGCTTAGCAAGAGCTGAGTTAAACATTAATATTCTAACTGCCCAAGTGCATTTGTGGCACCTTTCTTCAAGCATTTATGTGCACATAAATAAAACTGCACATAAATAAAACAGTATATCTCCAGTGACTGAAATACCAAGGTACCTGGGCTAGTGGAAAGCTATGGAGCTTTGATACCTGCCACAGACACTGTGGCAAAACCTGCCAGAGGAGGCTGCAACATTAGCTAAGGGAGAAGCCCATGCTTCTCCTGCTGCATCGTGACTAAATGCAAAAACTAGTACAACTCAAATATTGCCATACAGTTAGTTCTGTGACTGCAGTGTGCACATAAGCAAAGTGCCATGACCAAGTATCACTACTTTTTCTTTTTAATCCATTGGCTCTTTACTGGGCCCTGATAATATTTCTCTTACAAAGGTGCAGAATTTGCCAAAGTCAGGGAGTTTATAGCTGCGAGTTGGCTCAGCAGAGGTCTGTACAGTACTCCACTGAACTTCATGTACTATAAGCCTTTTAAAGTGGAAATTTACTGCGGCATCTCACCTTGAGGAGAGAACCAAAACAAACTTACTAAAACAGTAATTTAAAGACTGAATTTTAAAAGGAGGGGAGAGAAATAAGCCTCCAACTGTTCCTTTTCCTAAATTGTCAAGATCATTTCAAAATCACTGTGCTGACCTCTCTCTTGCTTTTTTTACTTAACACGGTAAATAATCCATACATAACTTCTTGCAATTGGTTTTAAATAGAAATTATTGCAGGAGGAGTGAGCTTGTATGTGAGATGGGGTCTGTTGCCACAGTCCACACCAGGCTGAAGCGAGCTGCCTCCTGCTCTCCGAGCTGCCCAGGTGCAGCTCAGCTCTGAACCGCATAGCTGCACTACTTCTCACGTAACAAGCTCCGTTCTGCTCCCTCAGCGTGGATATTCGCTGGTGTGCTGTGTGGCAGTAAACACAGCTACACAGCTCAGATAGGAGCTGTGGCACTAGACCAAGGGGAGAGCAGCTTCTTGTTTACCCAAAAACTGTGCAGATGTATCTGGAGTTCCCTCACTGGCTCCAGCAGAGCAACTCTGACCAAGGCAAATTCAGCCTTAGAGGTGGAATTTCCTGACTGCTGCACAACCTTACTTTATACATTGGTTTTAATGTAATGCTGAATAGACTGAATAGAATTTCTTAAAGCCTTCGTTTTTTGTTCTCCTCTTTAAAGAACGAGTGTATAAGAAGAAAGTTTTGGAGCTGGTCTGTATTACAAAATGTAGCAGCAGGCTATCCAAAACTCCGAAATCGGAGCTGCAGGCTTCACAAAGTGTGGAAGGCTTATTCTAGGGAAACAGCAAAGAACAGATCACAGTTGGCCCAGCCACAGCGTTAAAGGAAATGCACTCTTCTGACAACACACACAAAAAGTGAGAGGGAAGAAGCAGAGGCTTAGGGCTTGGATAGGAAACTGCAGAGACCAGAAGCAGCCTAGCTGGCTGAGAAGAGCTTGCCAACTGGGAGAGGGATTGTGCAGTACTGGCATATCCCTAGGTGGAAAAAGAGGTTTTCCTGAGCTTGGATGATATTGAACAGGGTTATTCATTCATTGCTGAATGTGTATGACTGGACTAGTAAATTTTCCAGCATTTTTTTATACTAATTCTCTTAATAAATAATTTGCCCTTCTCAAAATGTTGCAATAGTGATGCAAGTGTCATCAGGAGACATTTGATAGGCTCGGTGCAGCATTTCTGGATTAAATTTTAAGAAGTGAGACTCCAGAATATGATTAAGCAGTATACCTAGCACTTCCTGAGATATGTAAGAACAAGACCTCCAAATCCAAAGGGAAATTTGAATTGGGTTCCTGTGTCCCAGGAAATACTTTACTCATGGGAACATTTGCAGTCTGGGATCTCTATTTCCCTGTGCATCCTATGGAGGCTGCAGGTGAAGAATGCCCTTCTACTAGTCTTAGTAATTAAACAGAACCAATTTTTGAGACTTTGTATTTTAGAAAAGGCATAAGGGCTGTTTTCTTATTCTATTCTTCCATCTAGAAGCTGTTGAAGTCAAAAGTAGTAAATCTGGGCAGAGCGCTGGTGCTCAGTCCAGCAAGTACCTTCTTGATATTCCCTCAGCTCCATGCGAGGCATGCAGAAGTACTTCTTGAATCACTCTGTAACTTGTATAGTACCCAAGTGCTTTGCTTTTCATTTAAAGGCTGATATAAACTCTTTTGATCATATAAACACTTGTGCAAGAAAGAGCCTGGAAATCCACTATTTAAGAGGAAAAATGAGGTTATAGAGGTTTGTATTGGAAGGTATGCTAATGTGTGTTACTTTCTTAGAGGAAAGGGTAAGTTAAAATTTTATACATATTTTTAGCTGCTCCCATGTATTAATGTCCAAGTGCAATCCCAAGATGTTAACAGCCACAAAACAAATGGGCTGTTTGCACCTTCAGGGAACTGATGTGCATTACAAAACCTTCACAATAACAATACCAAAGTTGCTGGATTTTTTTTTTCCCCCAGAAACTTAAGTAAGTGAACCATTATTAAAAAACCATGGAGCAGAATGACAACTAACTTTCCCCGCAGGGTGACAGAAGAATGGCTACTTTAAAAAGAAGCAAACATAAACCACTTATTATGTTCATTCATGTCTGTATATTGTTTCTGAATGCCAAAAATTACTTAAAAACTGTTTCCCACAGTAACAAATAACATCAGAAGCACCATTCTCATTTCTCCTAAATGTAACCATTGCTGGCATGTTGTTGGCATTCACTTAAATTTATGTTAAGCTCTGTTCATAGCAATGAGGAAAAGGATGTATTTTCAAGTAGTAAGGGAGGAAATGTTAGTGCTACCGTTAAGCTGTTTATAAGTCACACAGACAGTGGTTAGAGGAAGTACTGTGTGTGCTGTCTTGGCTTGTTATTGCCAGTGGGAGGCTGTGGCATAGCTGTATGTTGGGAGAAGGATTACCCCAAACCATAATGGATCCCTGATGGAAAGTCGGACATTGTGTAAGGAATGAGAATCTGGCTCCAAATACAGAAGATAGAGAGCTTAGACCATAAACAGTGTATAGACAATCCAAACATTAAAAGTGCGAGAATAAAAAGGCAAAAAAAAAAAAAAAAGATTCAGTTTATATAAAGCTAAGCCCAATAATAAGAGTCATAAATGGTGTGCTTTATCAGTGCATCTCATACACTAGTTATACAAATGATTTATTTGATCATTTCTGGTCTCTTCCTTTGCAGGTTTGTTTTTCTTAGGTTAACTCTTTCAAACAGGGATTATGGTGTTTACTGATACAGAATATTGTTCCCTAGAGGTGAGGGAATGGGTACACTGAAACTTCGCCTTAAGAACTGGGAGGACTGTTAATAATGTTTACTACCTACTGAAACTTCTTCTGCCTTCAAAATAGGGGATGCTTCTCTAATTCATACCTTTAGATAAAGTAGAAAAATATCTGAAATGCTTTGGCCCTCGGAAGAGAGGGAGAAGTAAAAGTGCTGCTCAGGAAAGCAACTAAGTGGAGCTGGAGGCTGCAGCGACGCAGCCTGCCCTGGGCAGCTGCCGCCAGGGACACCAGCATGAGCAGGCTGCTACCTTCCAAACCATTAGAAACCACTTCTTCCCCAGCTTGTTTCCTTAGTAAACTAAATTATAATTGCAATGCACAGATATATGGCATCAGTTTTATTTGTCTGCTTCCATTTGTTATTATGTGTTGGTTCTGCTATAAGGCTGTGCCTGTGCAGCAGGCAGGTAACCTTTTTGCTGCGACCTGGATGCTTGTTCTGGGCCAGGTGAGAGCTTTTGGAGGAGGGACTGGGTAACCAAACACATCTGAATACGCTGAGCAGGGTTAAGCTGCAGCGATGAGTGAGGCCCCAGCCCCTCTGCCTACCTGCAGTGCAAGGGGGATCCTTGAGCAGGGCAAGGAGCAGCATCGACCCTGCAGGGGTGATGGAGAGATCCCCTTCCTAGGGATTAGGAAGGGCATGAGCAGAGTTTCTTGCAACCTTGGAAACTACTGGGAGTTGCGGGATAGAGAAAAAGCCTAGAGAGAAAGTTCTTTTCCAAGGTAGGGAGAGAGAAAACTTATTTTGGAGTTTTTTAATCTCTTTTGCCTCATACAGATGAATTTCCCATGTTTAAAATTTGCTCTGTTTGTGGTCTCATAAAACATAGCTGTAGTGACTGGAAGGCCTTGTGGGTGCTTTTTTCGGGGCAAAGATGGAGGCAGTTCAGCACTGGAGCTCCTGCCAGGCAGCATGAACACACGGAGCACTGCTGCCAGGTCAGCTGGCTAGCACAAGGCATGATCTCTCACCCAAATGCAGTGGGGTAATATACTCTTGTTTTAGGCATTAGCATCAAGAAGTTTCATTTGAAGTGAAGTTCCTTTAAAGGTAGGCGTAGAGCAAGTCAAGTAGATTAACATGCATTTGCAAAAAGGTCAGATGGTCATAAGAATGTGCTGTTCATCCAGCTAAAACTGTTCATTTGAGGGATAGGAGATGTAGAATGAGAGTTGGTATTTCTGATATTTAATAAAATTTTGCCTAGAAAAAGTGGGAAGGAAGTACTAGAAACAGGAAGATCTAGTAAGGAAGGAAACCACCTGGGCCATGGGAAAGGGAGCAGTTGGTTTATGCATTAAGTATTTTATTTTCGACTTTGTTGATTCAACTGCTGTGCAGTGTTTGGATGAAAGATCTTGAAAGGATTCTAGCAGTGATATTTAACCTTTCCAGGGATGTGCAGAGAAGCTAGTGGTCTTCAGAGGCAGTTCCTGTGATAGCTGAAACCATTTAGAAATGGAGTTTATGGCCAGAAAGAACTGAAAACTGTGACCTGGTGGAATCAGTAGAATACACAGTCACAGCTGAATAAAGTCCTTAAAAGTTTCCAATTCCTACTTGCTGCAACCTCTATCTTGCCTGAGGCCTGCTCTATCAGCATTTTCTCAGGATAGTGAAGCCGGAAGCAACATACTGTAAGACAGTTCTGCTATGATTAGATGTAAGGAAATACGGAGCTGTCTGATGTCAGGGTATTTCTGCCATTTTAATTTGAAGTGTCACTTGGTCTTCTTGAGTTGCTTTGTGTGGATTTTGAATAAAATGGTGGAGGAACGAGTTTTGAGAAAAAAAGAGGAATTTCTCAGTGGGTTGGGAGGGGGGAGATCAGCTTGGAAAGAGGCACTGAATTTAGGGGACCTTGCCTGGCCTTGCTATCCAGACCAGTTTTGTCCATGTGCAATGCCCCCTTCACCCTCACCTCCCTAAAGCTCTTATGGTTTCACCAAGCAATTGTCCATGCAAGGACTGGCACAGTTTGATTCCTACTGGATCACGTTAAAACTGATTTAATGAAGTGTGCCTTCATCTTGCATGTATTACTGAAGTAGAGATTTTTTTCCACTTGCCTGGGGCTTTCTGAAGGAGCTCAACTGCTTTTTTACCTGAGTTTTTTTCTAGTTTATGCTCCTAGTGTTGGCTCCTAATGAACCTGCGACATTTATTCCCACATCTTTCCATCCTCCCAATCCAGCCATTCCTAACTTCCTGTCTTTCCTGAGGTGAAATTTTAGCATTCTCTTTACTAGGTAAAAGAGAAAAAAATGCAGAAAGACTTAGCACTTCCCACAGGTAGCAACTGCAGGTTCTTTTAATTCTTTCTATTATGACAATATGTCACATTCTTGTACTTTCCTAGCTCCCAGCAGAAATACTAGGTTCTGAGGAGACAGAAAGAGGGGTATAAAGATGGAAGGCATTTACTCCTAGCAATGGTTTTTCTAATGCGAGTTTTTAGTGGTGACATTAACAAACTGTTCTTGAAGAATTTCCTGTGGGCTTCAGTGTCACTACATACGGCATCAACTAGGTGACAAGCTCTCGCAGACACCTAGTCACTGCAGTAGCAGCATCCTCAGCTACTCGCTGATTTTTGGCAGAGCAATGGTGAATACTGAGAGAGGGAACCTGTGTGGCAGCTTTCTTCTACGTGTTTGTTTTTCAGGACTTTACATTTTGTAAATTGTTGTTTTTGGCACAGGAGGTGTTAGAAAAGAAATAAAGAAAAATAAAAATATTTAGCCTCGTATTCAGAGTTTGAAATGTTCTTGCAAACCTTAATTAAATTTCAAAATCTGCACTCTAAACAGTTAAGCATTACAATAGGTAAGATGAAGCATAGAGAAGTCAAGGGACTGATTCAAGGTCACTGACGGAGTCACAAGTAGCCCCTGGGGGTTTTGTTCCACTCCTCTGTTGATGTAAATCATTGACAGTAATTCCAATCTGGGCAGCAGAATTTGCCCCAGTGTAAGACTGGTAAAAGTCAGGGATCTTGCTTTGAATCTTGCCACCTTTCTCTGGCCAGCAGACCACCTTTAGCTCCTGATGATAATTGCTTTCTGTATTTAATTATGTTATCATAACCCTTTGTTATCATAGCAACTAAGACAGCCCGAGACTGGCTTAAAATAGATAAAGAGAAGCAAGAAAAGCTAGTGCAGAAAAAGAATACCTAGATATGTGGAAGTGGGCCAACAGGGTGTCAATGTCCCTACCTGAAACATGTTTGTAGGAATTACATCAGAAGTAGTTAAACTACAAATGTTTAAATAAAAAGGTACCAGATTTCGATACTTGGAAATACTGTTTATAGAAACCAGGCTCCCAGTGAGTTTGTCAGAATGCCTTTGACACCAGTCTGTTATCAAAAATAACAAAAAAAAATCTGCATTCTCATGCAGCTGCATAGAACTGATGCAGATCCAACAGAGGAGAAGCTTCACAAGAGTCTCCCAGGTAGCCCAGTGAGCTGGGACATGGGAGTCCCCGGACATGTGAGAAAACAGTCCTGCGCGACCTGCTGTGATGTTTTCCCAGAACATCTACCCCTTGGCTCTTGGATTTTGGGGTCTGTCTGTTGTTTGGATTGTGGTTTATTTCACTGCAAGACTTTCCAAGATTATTTTGCTTTCCATCCCAATTGTATAATCTTTGAAGTATCGGACCTTTACTATCTGGGAAAACCATTTTCCATCTAGCTTTACCCGTGATGCTTATCATGAACCAGAGATTAACAAGTGATTAAAATTGCACAACAGCAAGCATGTAAGCGTAAATCTGAATGATGCATGATTACTCCGAGCCAGCAGACATGTACAAATAATTGGCCTTTAAAGTTCATTAGTCAGTTTTATTACAAATAGTGCATTTGCATGATGTTTGTAAATTTATGCACCAGCAGGCATAAGTGATGACAGCATTCTACAGAATAGGCAAAGCAATTACAAAAAGTACATCCGCTACTTGAAATGCCAACACAAAACTCCTGTTTTAATAATTGGTCATAGTGTTTTAGTCCTGGGATTGAGAGCTGCTAAACTCTTTAGTTACAGAAAATAGCATACACGGGTGAAGTGTCCCAATGTGCTGAGCAGTCACTTCCAAATTGTTCTGGCCATTGATTCACCCCCACTTTCAGTATGTCTGAATTACAAGTAGAAAGCTTTGAATCGGATGCCATTAGATTTATCTTTTCCTCTGGATGCTGAAGAGCCTCTCTGAGACTGTCACAGAGGATTTAGTTATACAATACTATTCTGTACGTGTGAATCCAATAGGACCGGAAAATAATTGGGGAGACTGCAGAGGTTTTAGAGTCATTAGGACTGAATTGTTCTTCATTGGGCTTGATGAGAAGATTAATTGTGGAGGTAAGGAGGGAAACACCTCGTCTGGAGAAGAATGTTAAACTATTAAGTACAGGTTCTCCTTTTAGGTGGCAGAAGTTACACCTCATCACGCTGCTATTTGCTTAACCATTAATGGTATTTTTAATTTATGCACATCTGCTTTTGTATTTCTAGAAAGTGAATAGAAATGTCTTAGTCAATTAGAAATTAAATAAGAGACGAGCTCCACATCTGACTACACTTAAGTGTTCCATGTCTGTGCTGCCTCCAGATAAGGACTGCTGCAACATGCTTTCTGTTTCCAGATTATCCATGATTCCCAGCTAAGAAGCCATGCACTTTGGGATACCAGAACTGATGCAGTACTGTCAACTTGAATCTCTTTTCTCATAGCTTGCTCTTCTCCAATATGAGACAGCTAACATACCATATGCTGCATTCTTTATTAGCCAATATATTTGACAGTGCTCCTAAATGCTGTGCATGACATAGCTTTTTATGTGCTAACACACAGCTGCATTAATAAAAACTGAGGAGGCAGGTGGGTGTTTGTACATATGTATATACATATAGATGTATGCAGGCGTGCATGCAGTTCAGTTATAGGAATGGTAAACACTCACAGCAGGAACAAACCAATAATGAGTGAACCTTAAAAGGTTCATCTGAGAGAAACTTATAAAGGCTTCAAGAATGCTTTGAAAACAGATTATACGCTCCTAGAATTTCCATTATTTCACTATAATGGGAGAAAATTCTTGCATTAGCTTAAAGATCCGATAGCATTCTGCAATGTAAAGAGAATACCCCATTATGAAACCAAGTACAGCCTGTTCCAGTTAAACTGCTTCATTTCCAATATTCATTAGAAAAGTACAACTTTAATACATAAAACTTTCAACAATTGGAAACAAATGAGCTTCAAGTATATATTCCTTAACTCACTCATGACAATAGCAAAAACCAGAGAGTCCCTAGCCCATGCTAGATTTTTTTCCCCTTCTTGAGCCCCCCCGCCCCGGGTCTAATTAGATGGTAATGAGTCGCAGTGCTGCAAGGAACAAATGCTTTCTAACAATTTCTAGCAATGCACCCATCAAATGGATAAAGCTATGTTGGCCATGTGGCGCATGCTAAGTTACTTTTATTTTTTAAAGTGATCATCTTTAGGATACCTCCTTGTGCATTGGAGCCTTGACTAATAAAGGCATCAGCTGTGGTGGACTTTTTGTGTCATGAGCATTTGCTGATGAACATCCAACAAAGTCTGTCCGTGTGGTCCTCTGAATGGCTTTTAATGTTTCTGTGTGCCCTTTAAGGAACTAGTAGGAGTTTTGCCTTTCTGAGCAAACATATTAGGGGCATTTGATGTCAGATTTGCTTTTAGCTAGTCAAAACAAGCCAAACTGAACTTACTTGAGGGTAAGGATCGGATTTTCTTTAAAACTAAACAGAAATTATCTTCAGGATAACCAATGGAAAGTTACCTTTCAGTACATGAGTGATTTTTTTCAGTCCAACTTTTCTTCTGATCTTCTCTTCATTTAGTCAATGTGCTCTAAATGATGAATAGAACCATGGTGCCCCAAATATAGAAGTGATTTAAATTTCCTGTGTCAAGTGATGCAGTAGTGAAGGATTCCAATGCAGATGGCTGCACTGCCTTGCCTGCAGTGTGTTTTTGATAAAGGTTGATAAGTTGGCCCTTAAACCTGTTGACTGTTCAATTCCAATAGCAAATTAGGGTACAGAAAATGAATGCCAGCTCTTTCGCAAAAGAAAACGCTTTACTTGGGCATGAGCCATGCACTGCTGTGGTGAAAGGGTGACATTAAATATTACTGTACTTTTTTGTGTTTTCACCACTAGGAAACAGATGAGTAGCTGAACAGACACAAACACAACTGAAAAATGCAGGCTCTCGTTTCAGATCCTGTGAATGCATTCACTAGATTATTGTCACCAGCAAGGGAAATCTTCTAACTTTTTTACCTTGCAAGGCTTTTCAGAAGCATCAACTTCTTTTAATCTTATGGAGGCTTTTATCATAGAAAAATATGGCACAGATCAGTTTTTATGACCAGGATTTGATAAACACAACCTCTTACAAAGAATATGATTTGGACTAGCAAAGAATATGCAGAAACTACATACAACCAATCATTTCAAGATGATGTTGCAGTAATAATTTCTTAAGTTATTGACATAATTCCCCTTGTAAAATTGCTATTACTGTTCATATTTTTACTTGCTTTTTGCTGCTTTTCTCAGTTAATTCTCTGTTGTGATAGGTGTTTACTAATCTTAGCTTTTCAGAAGGGGAAAAAGGCTTCCTCCTCCCCCAGAGACCATGAAACTCTGTAGCTCACCAAGTAGTCAGGTGAAGAAAGCACAACAATCACAATAGACTCATTTGTCATATGGTCATATGTGTAAGTTTTTATCAGGGTAGAGTTGAATTTCTGCAGTGTAGTTGATTGTTCTGGGGTTCTTTTTCTTTCTTTTTCCTTTTTTTTTTTTTTTTTTTTTTTTTTTTTTTTTGCTTTGAAGGTGTGATCCAAAAAGTATTTTCAAGAAAGGTTTGTGCTATAGGAAGAAAGGAGGTAAAAGAGACAATCTTTGACTATCCAAAGCCTAGACTTCATAGTTAGCAGAGCCTGCATCTCATCTTTGCAATCTTCTGTTATACAGATTGATTTTCCTAAAAAAAGTTTTTCAAAAGGCAGATCATACTGTGGCTGTGCTGTGGTTACCAAATTTTGGTAGGGTGGAGGAAAAAAATAATATTTCTTAATGGAATTATGAATAATGAAGTATCCCATTAAATGCTGTTTTGTGTGAAATATTTTGACCACTCATTGTAACATTCCTGACAGGTTTTGACATTGTGTTTGCCGTTCAGCAGAAAAGCTTTTTCTCTTTATGCAGTCTGCAGGCCACTATATTTCTTGACATGTAGTAGTGACACCCTAAAATACCTTGTTCATCTGGATGGATACTCATCATTCTTGGGGCACCAGCACTTTTCCAGATAACTCTCATAAAACAGCCAATGCTAGCAAAGAAAAGAGATTCATTTACTGCTCTCATCCCAGTTTAAAGGAACTTTTAATGTTTTCACAGTTGCCATATGAAGACTGTCAGGAATTTTCAAAGCCTTAAGCTGCTTTACCTTTACCTGTCAAAATGAAAACAGACATATAAATCCTTTTTTAGTGACTTTACCAGGTCTTTCTTTTTCAAATAAAACCCTGCCATGTGCTATATTTCCAATTATGTTAATCATAACTGTTGGACAGATGGTCGCTGTGTGGCACTTGCCCTCCAGGCTTTTTAGAGTATCAATTGTATGTCAGTTCATCGTGTCCTGACCAAAGCGGCTAGGGCAACTAACGTGACTGCTAGACTTAAAATAAAACAACCCCCCTGCAACTTGGGTTTCCAAGGGAACATAAAACAAAGGCAATTTGTTTATCATTTCCCTCAAGACTTTAATTTGGGGTGGGAAGGTGGGGAGGGGAGCTGCGGGTGGGAGGAGGGACTGAAGGACTGCATGTCCAAACCTGTTGCATGTACCTTACATGCATTTTGCACCAGAGAGAGCACTCCCTTCTCAGTAGATCCACCTTGCTACAGCCAAAGTCCTACAATACTTCATGCTCACATGACACGACTTGGTGTTAGTCTTATGCTGATTCTTTTTTTTAAAACTACAAAAGGATTTTATTTATAGTGGCTGCACACACACAAAAACCTCAGTATCTTTTCTTTCTTTCTTTCTTTCTTTTTTAAACTGCCTACAGTATTGTTCAGAAAACCCTGTAGGAATAGAATGGGAACCACTGGGCCTGGCTCCAGACTTTGGCAGTCTGGTTATTAAAGGGTGAAGGGAAGGGTTTTTACAAGCTTGAAAAAAAACAGTTACTTTGGTTAATAGCTGAGGTCTTGATTATTCACCCCTTTGTGACTTACACTGATTTCAGTGAGGGTTATATTATATCCAGATTGAAGGCAGGAGGTGATGTTTCCACTGAACTCAACAAAAGGTGGATTGTGCCCTTGCAGTACAGTTACTTTGAATAGAATCTGGACCCATATGTTGAAACTGTTCTGGTCTCTAATTAAAGACTAGTATCTCTGCACTGCACACTGAGTTATTTTGAGGCAGTGAGAATGCCACAGCAGGGAGTGTACTTGGAGAGTTGGTACTGAAGGCCTTGTTACACCCTGCATTAAAGATATGTGAGTAACTGTGAAAGCTTCAGCTTCACCTGAAACTGTTCTTTTTTTTCCTTGAAAAAAAAAAAAAAGCTTTTCTGTAATTAAATCTTGTGTCGAGTTAAATGGAACAGAGGAGGTTTTGAAGCATTTTTAACTCATGTTTGAAATAAAGCAAATGAAATGTAAGAACAGAGTAAGACTGTCAAGGGAATTTAGTGCTGCTAACCAAAAAGAAGAGCAGCTAAATATGCTGATGATTTTGTCTAGATCAGCAGAAGTCAAAGGCTCACATTTCTCTCCTTGCAGAGATGTTCTGTTACCTTTCCTGCTTTCTCCGTGCCTGCCATCACATGCGCGGTCATTCATGTGTGCCACGTGTAAGCATACCCAGTGTCACGGCTCCAGCCTGTTCATGGGGTCTGAGACCAGCCAAGATCTAGTCTGACCAGACTATCACAGACTACCTCAAGCCATTAGGACCGTGCAGGGCCCAATGAAGCAGTACTTCCATAAGTACGCTCTCCAGAAGGCACTTAGTTTGGATCTAAAGGCATCATATGAAAATTCAATTTGTCTAGTTATAGTCACCAAAGGGAATTCAGCCTAAGCTACAGTCACATGCAGAGTGTAGAAAGCACTTCATCTCATATGCCTTTAAGTCTGACAAAGTTTTCTACACTACCCTTATGTAATCTATGTATCAGAGGGCTAATGCCACTTGGGGTAAATCCTAAGGAATCTAATGATTGTTTCAACAGTGAAGATCATTAAGAAAGAATGCATTTAATTTTAAATTTGAGTTCATGAGGATTCAACTATTTTATGGCTTTAATCAAGCTTTTCCCCATATAGATTCAAGAATATTTCAGTACTTAGCTTTTTAAGGAGAATACCACTTTTACAATGTGTCCAGCCTTTTTTCAGTCTTCATTTCAGGAAACTAAGGGGACATCTTTAAATCTCATCAATAATCTCAGCAAGTTACTCAGTCTTCGAAACACTCTAGCCTGTATATAGATTAGGTTGGTTTGGAGCAATATCCCATTTTGAAGCCAGTCCTCTGATCGGCCCCACTTACTGTGCTGGGTTCACAGAGCAATGGTGGTGTGCACAGACTACATTACTTTGGGGAAAATTAATCTGGAAGCTCTGTTCCAGTTATTTCTGAAGTACGTTCTGGCTCCTTAGGGGAACATAAGATCCAAACTGATAACTGGTCCTTCAAACAGCTTCAAACCACATGCATGTTAAGGATACTTTATCCAGGAAACCTTCTTAAATCTAGGCCAAAGTAAAATCTAGGAAGGTTATGTATCATAGAGACATGAAAATCAGCACAAACTACTTTGATCCACCACTCTTCTGTCGAACTGCTCATGACTCTAGACACCGTTTTCATATCTCTCTCATATATCCTCTGCAGCCTTCAGCATCCTATTTATCCGAGGAAGCAAGGCCAGATGAGATGCAAGGACGTCATCTAGATTTGTTTCATATCCTAAATCAGGATTTGTACACCTGTACAAACATGTCAGTAGTTGTTTGATTTGTTGGGTTTTTGTTTTGTTAAGTCAAGCAGTGAGAGATATTTCATAACCTAGTACGGATAGAAAGTAAGGACACCAGACTTGTACTGTGTATTCCTGCACTTGTCTTTCTAACTCTAGTTCTTTCTCCTTCTTTCATACATTACGCAATCACATTAATCATACTTGCCACTGTATTGTACTAAGAATGTGTTGAATTTTTCTCCATTGTGACACTTAGTTTGTTTATCCTAACTTGTAGGTATGGCCTGAATAAAGGGTGTTTTGTCTGAATGGGCCAAAGTTACCCAGCTTTGCAGATTCCCCCATTTGCACTCTGCCCTCAGCACTGTTTTCCACACAATATTGTGCCATCAATACAATTTTTCTGAAGTGTCTGTTTTTACTTACTGCCAGATGCTTGATAAAACCTTAAATCGCATTTAACATAAGACTGGTCTATACAGTTTACCATAAAGACACAGTCTACTCATTCCAGTCCATAAATTTCTTGCATTAGAGAGTTACATTCTTCCATAAGAAACAATAGAAGACAACTTCGCAGGATCTTTCCCTGTGTACCAGAATTTACCAACTATCTTTGAAAAGCTGTTAGAAATCTTCTGCCTAAAAGCATCTCACAATAAGAGAGTTATCACCTTAGGCAGCCTGAGTGGCCTCCTTATGTATAGACAGAAACCTGCATAAAGGATAAAACTACATTTAAAATTAAAAATGCACATATAACATTTTCCCTCTGTATGTTAACAGGACTAAATCACAACCATTAATCTCTGTCAGGATATTTTAGCACATTGATCTTGACATTGGCCTTGTGAAGCAGAACTCTGAAATATGTTATGGTGTAAGTGCTGAATCTCTCATCTTCAGCTTTGCTTCCATAGGTACCCTAGTCTGTCAGGAATTATTCCGTAGCTTTTTCTTTTAGATTTTATGGAATATTTACCCATGTTCTGCTCTTCAGTCTTTTATCTGGGCAGCCTTTGTGTGTCTCAGTCTGACCGATGGCAGGAAATCAAGAAAACTCTACATCCAGGGGTGTGAGAATATTTCATTCCTTGTATGTTCACCAAAATAGTTCTGCTAAAATGCTATGTTTCAATTGCAAGATGAATTCAAATAGATGAAAAATAACTGAAGTGCATGATCTTGTCTGGTTTTGCTTTGTCATTCTCTGGTGTTTGAATCAAGACTACTGGAATTAACTGTTCTCAGGGAATATCTACATTAGACAGTGTTTGGGTTTGCTTTTTCTCAAAAGTCATCTGTTTTTCAGTGACCTTACTCATAGCAATAACTTGAATTGAATCATCTCTAACATGAGAATGACTTTTAATTAGCAGCAGTTGTTCATAAATATGTGGCTTCTTTCCCATGTGCTTCCCCACGATAACAATTTGTATCTTGCATGACCATACCTTCTCTTGTATAGTCCTGTTTCCACTTGGCTTAAAAACATTACTTCTGTGCAGGCAAGATACTGCGGTCCCATTTCAGCAAGCTGATTGTAGTAGGTATGTGGTAGTTATCAAAGAAATTGATGGCATTTCGCTGAACAAGGCTGCCTGCTGGTGCATACTTGAATGCGTTGCTGAATTAGGGCCTGAGGAGACAAGGTCATGCTTAAAGGATTTTCCATTGTAGCCTAAACAGTTGATAAACACAATTGAGAGGGAGGAATGTGACTCAGTAAACAGCCATTTGGGCAAATAACTTCAATATTTAGAAATAGGAAGCATGGCACTAACAAGCTGATTTGGTTAATGCTCTTATGTCTTACATTTGTGGCTCGTGTGGGGGGATCTGAGCTTTGAAAAGACACATCAGAAGTTATGGAAATGTTGCTGTATACCAGGATGAATGGAAGTCCACGGACATAGGATTCCTCTAGGGAATGGCTCTGTGTACAAAGAACAGGGCTAAGTGGCATGAAACATATTGTAACTAGATTTATGAAAGCAACATAGTAGTCCTAAAGAGTATAATGCAAAGTAATGCAGCTGGCTAAGGAAGTCATACAGCCAGATCTGAAAGCTTATTAAGTAAAACATATCTGATTGTATAATTCTAAGGGATTATTATCAGGTGTTTAGCAGTTCCTGTCATTGGTGGTGAGGCAATTGGTCAAATGAAAGTTGCTTTAAAAAAAAAAAAAAAAGAAAGAAATGCTGATGAGTTTTAGAGAACTGTTTTGCTTATTTTTAACTAGTTATGGAGGTACTTGAAAATTAGAATTATTTTGGGGACATTTTTTTTCCTTGCTCCTAGTCTAGTCTAAACTAAGCCCTGCAGCAGTTTTCCTCATGTCTAGACTAGAATGTCTAAGATGTAAAGATGCTAACATGTGCTGTCTAATCAGTAAGTATATTTATTTAACAGTGAACAAAAAGGAAATCAGGATTCTTTTCCTATGTTAAACTCTGGGTAGAATATTCAGGTTTTGCCCATATTAGTATGTAGGGCATATTTATATTAAGTATTCATGTATGCTCACATTAACCTGACTTTAGGAAATGCAATATTCATTGTGCCACAAGGAGAAACCACACATATTACAATCTTTAACATACAGGCTGATGCTAATCCTTCTGCTGCACTCAAAATATACAGTTTATTGCTCTGTTGATAAAACTGCACATATGTCACAGTCCTGCTTAGAGATAGATTACTATGGCTGAGGCTGATTACCTCAGAAATACTATTTTTGCAATTTCTGCCTTTGGTACAAATGAAGTCTCAAAGGCGCTATCGCTGCTGGCCTGTGTTTAGAGGAGTCAGGTCTAATTAACGTTGTTTGCAAATGAAGATCTATGAAACAACTTTGGAAAGAGAAGCTAGGTGGTGATTGCACACACAGATCCAGTCCACTGCGGCATTTCTACATGTGCCCAGCTTGGAGCGCAAGGATGGCACCACTGATATTGGTGGAGGGTTTGTGTGCTCAAAGCTGAGCAGCTGCTTGAGTTTCACCAGGCTCAGTTACTTCCAGAAACACAGGAGGAGCTGTATACATTGGTGCCCCCAGACTAAATTTAACATGTAAGCATTTCCTGGGGTGTAACCACACTGTTTGTGAGAGAGCAGGCACTGTTGGTGGGTGTCGTGTTGGTGGGTTTTCTCCTCCTACTGCTTCTCCTCTAGCTGCCTGCAGCAGGGCCTTCTAGCAGAGCAGAGAAAAGGGGGCAGGACAGCCCTGTTCCTGCAACGGCTGCCCTTCCCGCTCCCCAGAACAAGAGGCAACAGGGACATGGACCTAGGGAAAGCCACATGGAAGCGCAGGGGAACAGGAAGGCCAAGATCAAAACAGATCAAAAATGTTGAACCAGGGGAACCAAACGCTGAACCACAGGGAAGCAGAAGGCACCTCTGTGCAGAGTGCTCCTTACAGCACCCATCTGACAGCACCCAAGGAGCTGGTGGCTACTGCCCAGGGGGGTCAGCCCCGGCAGGGCAGGGCCAGGCAGCAAAATGAGACCCACAGCGGCTGAGATTCCTCCTGTCCAGCTTCCTCCTCCCAGTTCTGCAAGGCCCGGCTTGGCCACAGCCAGGGGCAGGTTAACCAGCTGGCTCCATCACTCGGCCCAAGGTGCTGGGCTAGAGGAGACCTTGGTGTGATGTAGTGTAAGTTCCTGCTATAGGTAACATGCACACCCCTGCGAGAGCCATCTGAGATCCCAAAGATTGAAAGTGTACACATGCAGTGGGTTTCAAAGGCCATTCACAAAAATACCTTGTGCAATTAAAAACAATACAACATATAACTTTGCTGGACACAACGAGTTGTTTTCTCTACTGCAAGGAGTATGCCTGGGACAGAATTTTAAAGGCTTTGCTTTGGACTGCAGAAGCATGCATTTGAACCTCCCTCTGGGCACCTGACAAAACCTAACCCAGCCACAGATGGGATACATCTACACGAGGCAATAAAGTGAGGACAGGTGGATGTGAGCTCTCCATCATACACTTGTGTGTGCAGCTGGGGAAAACCCTTCTATGTTAGACTCAAGAAATGGAGGTGCTCAAGTGTAAATTTACCAGATGCATCTAAAACTTGCAGGAACGAGGAGTGAATTTATGCTAAAATTAGTAGCAATTGTAAACATCTCTTTATAATATTAAAAACCAATGAAAACATGATGATATAAAATATATTTTAGCTTTTTTCCTCCCCTTCTGTCACACCCACTCTGCACCAAAGTTTGGTTATCCAAAAGGAAAGCTAAAAATGGCAGAATTTTTGCAAGCAATAGCAATCCCGAATAGCATAGGTTTTAGGGATGATCAGCTTCAGCAGTGCTTCCTTGAAGGCACTGCAACAGTGGCCGGGATTTTTGTTGTTGTTGTTTGTTTGTTTTTGCTAATATGCTAATAAAATAATGATTCAGAGGTACCTGTATGCATGTACAAATTCTTGTGTAGGTAACATACATACAGCTGTATTGGGAAAAAGTTGCAAACAATGATCTAAGTGTTAAATAGGAGAAGCAAAGCTGAAATACAACTTGCCTTTATTAGCTCTTGTTGGAAGTATCTGGGACCTCCAAGAGTGAAACGGTCAGTTAAAGATTAGCCATTTGAGTACCAAGGACAGTTTAAAAATATCCTTTCTGTAATAACTATTGAAGCAAGAGCACATTTCACCTAAATTAGTTGACATGTTGCATAACATACATTAAAGCTGAGTATAAAGCCTGTACTCCATTTTCACAGGTATCTGGAAACACCACTTTTTACTTAAAGGCTTATCTGTTGGACTACTGGCTCTTGAATACTTTTCTCAGTTTCAGGGTATTTTGGTTCTCACATAGTAAATGCATCTTACATCATTATACTCTTCTCTATACCAGTCCTATTTTAAAATATCACTTAAATTTCTTGTCAAAAACTAGACTGTTCCACTTAAAGACCCATAGGTTTCTCTCCTGTCTTATTCTGTCAAATGTGCTAAAAATCTTGGAAGTTTATTATGTTTTATCTGTAAATGTTTGTTCAATCTATGCAGAGAATTAAATACATTCATAGTCATTATCTCCTCTTCCCTCTGTTCATGTACAGCTGACTGCAGTGTATCACTAGGTTAAAAAAAAAAAAAAAGAAGAAAGAAAATAAAGTGAAATCTTATTCATATAGTTATTTTCTTCCGTTCCTCGGATAGAACATTCCTCAAACTTATTTTTTCTTTGATCAAGAAATTACTTTCCAGCCACTCACAAAGAAGAATGGTGATCTCAGAAAACTTGCCATAAGTTTGTAGTAGGAAACTGAAATTTAGCCGTAGGGGAATCATCTTCACAGAAAGATCAGCAAGCAGCAAGTGGCTGGGCTGCAGCTTACAGATTTGAGGAGGGGAGAGAAACTATGCCCCTGAAAACTTGCAATGCCTTGTAAGGACTCCAGTCATTTTCAGTTTTCTTTCTTGGGGAAATGTTTGTTAAAACAGCTTATACGCCCTGCTATGCTATGAGGTTTTGGATCAGCCATGCCTAATAAACTTTTCTACAGGACTTTATATGCTGTTTTACCTAAGCTGCAGTGTTTTCTCATCAGAACCAGCTAGACTTAAGAGATGGAAAGTGTGACTCTGTAATGTAAGGCCCTTGAGAAACCTTCTGGATGAAATGTGTGTAATTTGGGGTTCAGTTTGAATATGAGTAGAATTATTTTGCTATATGAATTATTAGAAAAAGAAAGAGCGGAGGTTTCAGATGACAGACAATAAAAGTAAGAAGAAAATTGTTCAAACGTGCTTAACCCAGTTTTATAGTCAAAGCCTACTTCTCTTCTTTCTTCACAATATTACAAAGAGTCTATTGAAATCATTGTAGAAGCCTCCATTTCAGGGTTGTTTTCAAGTGGATTGGGGTTGTTGGGATTTTTTTCTTTTTTTTTTTTATTCAGAGAAAATGCTCCTAAGGGTGCTCCCTCTCTCTCTGTGCTGATGCTAGTTCTACACAAATAACTTACTGTCTTTATGCTTTACTTTTGATCTGAAGAAAGATTTGTTTCACACCAAAATATGCTGGCTTCCTTTCTCGGTAATCACGGTGGAGCAGGTGTTCCATCTTCCCACAGCTTGCAGGTGTTCTTCTGGGTAGCTTTTTTTAATCATTCTGACGTGTCCCTGATTGATGTCCACACAGCCAAAGTGAGTAATTTTGCAGTGAGTGGTATGCTTGGTTTTAACAGGGCTGGATTATTCCATTACTTGGTTAAGCTTGTGTAGATGAAACCATCAATACTGTTTCCAGGCTTTATATTTTCATAATAAAACTTAATATTTCCAAAGGTCCTCATTTAAGATTTCGTACCAAGGATGTCAGTTACAGCATTCCAAGTAGCTTTAATATGGCAATGATTATACCTTTTCTACATCTACAGAGAATTAAAGTAATTTGAAGTCATCAGTGGTAAATGGTTTACATATAGCACTTTCTGGTGGAGGTCCAGCAAATGTGAAGATGGAGCTGAGCAGAAAATATCTCTTTGTCTTGGATTGCTAGGAAACATTGTGGAAACAGTTATTTTATCTCTCATTTCTCATCTTCTTTACTGTTCCACCCATGTATAGGAGGATATGCAATTACCTTTCTTACCCTGCACTGATTACTGTTGCACAGAGTACAGTATGAAGCTTACTTCTCAACTGACAAGAACAATTTAAAGGTGTTATAAAATAATAACCTCACAGCATTTATCTTGTGTAGATCTATTCTGGCTAGGAAGAAAAGTTAATCTTTATGAGAACAAATGTACATCCATAGTGTTAATATGGTGGTGCTATTTACATGGCATCATAGTTTAAAGGAAAAATATGTGACAGTATAAAATGCAATGGTTTATTTAGCCTTATTTTGGGGGATTGCTGCAAATAGTTATAAAATCTGAAGCCATGAAGGGGGCTAGGTAAATCATAAATGGATGTTGATATATCCTTTTACTAACACCTTAATTTCTTTCAGGATAGGATGAAAGATATTGAAGGATATTCTGGGAATGTTTATGCAAAATAATTAAAACTCTATGGAGATTATTTAATAAAATGGAATCATTTTCTTGTGGATATAGTACCTATTAATATAAATACCACACAAAGTTTTAGAAGGAATAGTAAAATGCAGCTTATCTTGAGAAAACATGTGACCAAATAATAAAAACTTCATCAGGTCACAAATGTATAAACAAATCTAATACTGCTGTTCTCTGACTTCTGAGCATTTCATTTTACAAGTTTATGGTTGCATAATAGACTGTGTTATATGGTCTGGTCAGCTGACTTCTCCATTCTCCATGTCTTCTCTCTTCTGTCTCGAAGGTCAAACTGGGGAAGATCTAGCCTCAACCCATCTGAAAGAATTTTAACCTGTTTCTCACCTCCTAAAAAAATCCTGGCACCTTTGAGGCTAACTGCAGCTGAAGCCTCCTGGAAATCCACAAAGTAGGGTGCCTGTAGCTTATTTTGCTTCCTGACCTAGTTTGGCAGGTATTCTCTGAGCATACATACCAAACTAGTCTCTACAAACAGCACAAGGAAGAGGAAGTGGTGTTAGCTCCTTTCTAACTGCAAGGTGAGTAAAAAGTAGGGCAGTCATCAGAGACGCTGGACATAGGGAACAGGATTCAGTAGCGTTCTACAGTGGAGCTTGGCATCTAAGATTATGTTATACACAGTGGAGTCTAAGCTGTTCAGCTGACTGGGATAGGTGTCCAATTCAGGGTGACTGAAATTTCTCTCTAAGCATTATTGATTACAACGGACGCTTAGAAACCTGCTCATATCTACAGGCACTTTGCCCACCTGAATGCAGAACTGAATTCCACCCCAGCACTTGTATATTTTACAGGGCTTGGAATGAGCCTCAGCCTCTGTCCTACCGCAGCTGTTATAACAGAATATTTTGAGAGTCCTCCTCGTTACTACACAATCTCTTTTGCTGCAGTGAGTATTTAGCCAGTCAAGCTGGGATGAAAGAACTTCAAAAGGAGGTACTGAGAGAAGCTGACCTCTCACCCAACTTCCCTATTCTTCTTGTAAAATCATCCAATCTTCTTCCATGGTAGCCTGGCGGGCGCAGAATTGCCTCTAAGCTGCACAGAAACCAAACCTAGATTCTTCACATAATAGAGGTAAAAGAGGGGTTCATCTTTCCTTCTGTATGGAGTCTGATCTAGTCAGCATGCTCTAAACTTGCTTGTTAGGTTGGGCCTAGTAGGAGCGATATACAGGAAATAGGTGTTATACTTCTAAGGACTTGAGCATTCCCACTTACAGAAACAGATTTTAAGGTATCTTGAAAGGAATAGCAAAAATGTGCCTCCTACTCTTCGTATTTTTTCAGCTGCAAAAGCTATCATCAGATTAGCAAGGAGTTGGGAGGATAAAGAAGGGTGGGTTTTTTTTGGTGTTCTGGGGGGTCATTTAAAGTTGGATAGCTAATGTGGTGGGGCTCTAGTGAATTTTGGTTGGCGAGAGGTGGCTGTTTTTTCAATTAGCCAAAGAAAGTGTAATGTTGTCAACAGCTGCCAAACCACATAGAGATATACAACTATTATAATGGAATAATCTAACATCAGTTTAGATAATGCTTTTCACAGCACACTGAGCAGAAGCAGAGTTGATACACATGAGAAACATGCAGACTTTCCTTTTACTTGTGAAGTTAAATTCCTCTTTCAAGTGTTGAGCTTCTCCGCAATACTCCAATTTAAAGTCAATGGTAATACCACTCATTCTGTTCTGTGTCTGCCGCATTTTGGAATAAATTTTCCTTGAAAGACCATCATGTACTGTCAATGGCAATTTGCCATTGCTGGTGTTATTAAACTAAGACAACGTAACTCTAAAGTTGGAGGCCTGTCTCTTTGTATTCAAGTTATCAATAAGTCTTCCATGGAAAAAGAAAGAAAATTATTTTGAATTGATCTTTTCTATATAGATGTTGCCTGGAAGCAGAGCTACTTAGCTATCAAGGCAAGTAGCCTTGATACCTTGATACCCTACCATCAACCTCCATCTTTACCTCCACTGCCTCTCCAGTGAGACTGTGTGAAGTGTGAGAAGTCATATATTTCCTCTAGAATTCATAAGAAATATGCATAAGTATAGCAAAATATAGAAATCCCAGCCTGTAACTCTTGAACTGCTAGTCCTGTCATGGCTGAAGTACCAGAGTCATTTTTATCTTTCTATACTCCACAGGGTTATTTCAGATTTCCACCGCTGTACACAGAATCTGGGTCACAGCTCAGCCATCTGTCTGTAGATGACTTTTCCTTAGAAATGCTTTCAGTCTCATTTTAGTCTGCACCTATGATCTGAAAAGTAACTAGAGCTGGCTAGGATTTTTCCACAAGGCATGTTTTCATTTGAAAATGCTGATGAGTTGAAACTGAAACCTCGTGTGGAGGTATGTTTTGACAAATGTTTGCTAGACTATTTCTTTGCCTCAAGATGAGGTTTCTCTTCAAAACTGGCTAGTCCACAGTAGCCTAGTGGTTAGAGTGCTTCCTTGACTCCAGGGAGACTTAATGTCAGATCCGTGCTTGATTTGATTTGAAGCACAGATGTGAGCTCAGGTTAGATGAGGAGGTGTGTTCTCTGCCTCATAAGCTATTTTCACCCCCTTCGAAGAGTTATGGCTTGCTGGGAAAGGTTACATTCCAGAGTGTGTCATTTAACGCAACCAGTCCCCAAGTGGCCTTGTAGTACAGTTAAATTCCCAGTCTTGAGAACCTAACAGCAAGAAGACAGAGCGAACTAGAAAAGATCTACTGCTCCATGGCTCTTTCCCTAGGACGGAGTAGTTTGTGGGTATTGCTTCATGCTTATTGCAAGTTAAGGCTAAAGGTTAAATATGACTGGTTTCTGCTACCAAGATAAACATGAAACAACAGGTTAGAGAATTTAGAAACAGGTTTACAGGGTAAAATCAATAGACCCACAACTCCATTCCAAGCTGTTGGTTCAAAAGCTCCCTCAGGGGTGTTGTTCACATCTAACATTGAGGCTGTCTTCTAGCGATTATTTTCCCCAGCTGGATGGAATTTCTCAGAGACAAACTTCACTTTAGTTCAAGGCTCCCAGTTAGACTTTGGCTTTGGCAGTCAAATTCTAGATGGTAAACAGAGGGTCTCTGTGTTGTTTAGATATACTTTGAAATTTCTTGTCTCCCTACTAATAAGGAAATCTTCTATTTTATTAATGACTTTGGCCATTTGGCATCTACAACTGCTACTGGAATGCTCATGAGCTTATTTGAGAATAGGTTTCTGAATCCAGAAGTACTCCAAAATATTGATTCCATATTTCTGTTAATTCCTTCTCCTAGAAGCAGATTTAGATATAACTCTAAACTTGCCTTATAACATTTTGCATACCAAATGCCCTAAAGAGTTTGTATTCCTGCACCAGTTTATTTTCAAATTCACCCCTCAAGATAGCATGATTTGTAACACGAATCTCTTCATGCTTTCATATTAACATGTAATTTGCCATATAATAGAAGTCATTCTTTGTAGAGCATCTCCAGCCTGCTTCACAAATGAAATTATGTTAAAAACTTTCTTCAGGGCCTCCATATGGCTTGTCTAGGGACATATGTGACTGATCTGACACTTACGATGCCTCTATTTTCCCTTTTTCATAGAAATAATATCAGCACTATCATTCAGTTAACCTCAATAATGGACAGACTTTCCCAGACTCTTTCCTCAGACGTGGCTGCCTGCGGTGAGTTAATGCTCTTTCCAAGCAGGTCTGAAGATCACATGTGCCTGGCAGTTTTGCGAAAGCAGTATTGACTTTACATTGTCTGTCTTAAAATTACATGTCATTTTATATAATAGGATTTTATCTTCTATTTCAGTATCTTAATACATTTGGCAAGCTTATCTTTTAATCCTTGGAAAAGCAGGATTTTGCAATATTTCCTTTCTGATGTTAATTTGCGGTGCTTTGGAAGGAAGTGACAAAATCCCTGCAAAGGGACAATTATATCATCACTAGCCCAAAGGAATGTTTCTTTCTGACATCAGGCAGTAAGTCCTTGGCATGTGTCCCAAAACATGAGGATTAGATCTCTTACAAACACAGTATTATCTGAAATCACCACAGATATAAGTGTTGGGTCATAAGAACATGTAATCCGTGTATGTAAGATTTTAGTTTTGGGTAAGGTCACAGAAAGATGACTGTGATGGCTTGAAAACAAAGACCAAAATCATGCTGATCCCAAAAGGAGTCTGAAACTGTGGGAATCAGGCGTTTCACATTGATTATAAAATGAAATATACAGTGAAGTTGGAAGGACCTAAAATATGGATGTTATATACTACAAGGCCAGATATAGTTTCCTCAGAGCTGACATTGTTCTGTGATATAAGAATGGCCATGGGCAGACCAAGGGTCCATCCAGACACCTTCCCTGTATCTGGTCTTGACCAGCAGCAGAGGAATAGGAAAATATATTAGAACAGGACAAGAATGTAGTGATACCTGCCTAATTTATTCTTTCCTCATTGAGCAGCCTGGGGATCGAATTAGTGTAAACCATCACGCAATGTCCTGTGGCAAGACCTTTCCACAACACAAGTGTTGCACAGGATGAAAATGCCTCCATTTGCCCAGGGATTTGTGAACCTTCCGCCTGGAAATGATGGCTGAAGTATGAAATTTTAAAGGAAACTTCAGGATTGAGTGTGTGTGTATGCGTCTTTGGAATGATGGTTGTTGTTCTGTCTGATGGATGCCTGTGGAACCCTAATGGCAGAATAAATATTTTATTTCATTTTTATTTGACAAACTGGCAAAGTAATTGGCTGTTTAATGAAAAACCCTGGTATATCATGCGTTTGTAGAAATGGTCAGAGATTAAATTTGGCTTAGTATGACATTTTGCCCTAGATTTGAATTCCTCTTGCACATATTATCAGCACTTTGGAGGAGCTGCAGCAATTAATGGAAGAAAAAGCAGTCATTTTCTAGTCTTTATTTCTCCTCATCATTTCTATGTTAAAATATTCTAGTTTCAACTGATGACAGAAAGTGTAGTAACTTCCTCAGCTAGTTTAAACATCCTTAAGAAATATTAGATACTGAGTGTACCTCAATCTTTTATGGTAGGAGACTTTTGTGATGCAGAGAGTGTTGAGCTACAGGTTATGGTCTTTCTTTTACCTTGAGATTTTTTTGCATGTTAGTTTCAGGGTATAGGAATATTGTAGTCATATCGGAAAATATCGGTGTGAGTTGCCAGCAAGGGTTAAAACTATCCAGCCTGGACAATCTTACCTCAAAAACAGAGCTTGAAGTAGTATAAACACCTGACTATCTAGTTTGCCGGGGGAGGTTTCTTTCTGCTTTGTAATCTGGGTTCTTGCCACAAATATCCAAGCTAGCTAGAAAGCCCTGAGCTTGCTGTGCACTACGCTGCAGTGCTGTGCTAAGGTGGGGAGCATAGGCAATGTGGCTTTGCCCATACTAAATCCTGTAGGCTCCTGCAGTGGATGCAGCACTAGCAGCTTCTCGTTATAGCCCTGCCTGGGGTCCCAGCTCTGTGACAGGGATTAAAAAAACTCAGCAAACTGGTTTGGCCCAACTTTCAAGATAAACCTGTTTCAAGTCCCTAGTAGGATAATCTGAAAAGATCACAGGCAGGACAGCAGATTGGTACTGAAAACCTGTGACACTCATCAGATGGTGAGGAAAGTTGGTTGTGTCACCCTGCTGATAGGGTTTATGCTTAATTGTTTTTTCACTTTTGCTACACCGTGCTCATGACATTACTTGTGTTCTCACCGCCGTCAGCTCTGGATGCAGCGTGCTGCGAGTCCGCAGTCTCGTGCTGAGGGTTGTCCGGATGAGTGCAGCCTTAACCTCATCCAAGAGGAAGGGGTGTAGTCAGATGTACGCGTCCCATTGCCCGCAAGCGGCTCGGCCGCTCCATTGTTTCCAGCGCCTCAGTGGAAGTGGTCAGGAAGCTTATCTAAGTCCATCCCCACCCTTTCATTGGAAGCGGTTTGAAAGAAATGCACCACATTTCCCTCCCTCTTCCCCTCCGCTCTGCTTTAATGCAAGCAATCCCAGTTGTTCCTGATGCACTCTACTTGCCATGCTAGACATAGTGTAAAGAAATCTCATTTTAATTCCTCAGGTGCCATCTCATTCCTTAGCTTGGGGCTCGTGACAGGTGCCCCTTTGTTCTTTGATATGATACTATCTCAAATAGCCTTGGAGCTTCAGCCAGGCTAAGAAACTTGCACTAGCAGCAAACTACCCAAATTAGCATTTTTGCTAATTCCAGAGAAACGCAAAGTTGCTGAAGCCATGCCAGGAACCTGTCAAACTAATTTGCAGTGGGAGAAGTGGATCTGGGGTGAGGAAAAGGTTCATTTAAATGTGGTACAGAAAATGTCCATCATAGACTTTCCTATTCCTTCTGGTAAAGGAAGAATCATCAATTTGAAAGTCAGGTGAAATAATTTAGGATAGTCTTTTTTTTTTAACAGTTGAAAAATATTGCATTTCTCTGAGATCATTACTAAGTGTCAGTTCTCTTCCGTAAGTTATTAATCCATTAATATTTTGTCTGTGAGACACTTAAAATGCTCAGTATTGTTGGGATTTCTTTTCCTGAGTAATTTTATATTTCTTTCTATGGCTTTATATTTTCTCACTTTTCAATTATGTAGTTTTTCAATATTCGTTTGCCTGTACTGTGGAACTCAGGGTTATTGCTGTTTTTTTTTTTTTTTAATTTCTGCCTTGTTAAAAATGTAGTTAAATATGATCTCTTTTCTTCTCCTCTGCTCCGGTTAATTTGACTTTTACTTCTTGACCTGCCTGAAAAATGTATGCCCATTTCTCATCTATTTCAACTACCTGGCTATTGCTCTAGGTAGGTAAGTGGAGTGCTTGGTTTTACTTTCCTGTCCTCTGCATTTGCAAAATATCTGGGAAATGCAGACGAAGCATAGGGTTATAAAAATGGGTGAATGAGTCATTATAGGGTGGGTCATATTTTACAAATGGAGTAGGTCAGGAGCGAATTACCATGTGCCAGGAGTAAGGAAGAACTGAGGAAAGAACTGCGTGCCTGAGTCATAGGGTCACTCCCAGGGTAGAGTGGTTCATGCCCTACCTTTGCTAGAGGCATAAAGTTTCAATTCTTATATTTCAAACCTTATATTCATATAAGGTTCATATCATAAATTTTTATTAGAAATATTGTTCAATGTTCATTGCTTATTTCTAGTGGGTATATTAGCTATATTTTGGTTACCAACACCTTCCCATGGTATTCAGGAAAACAGATGTAAACTGTCATATAGATAAAATTAAACATTTTTGGTGAGGGAAAAATTAAGGACAATATAGTTTCTGTTAAAAAATGCTCCATTTTGTACATTGCTAGAAAACTGATTTGCATTTCCTATTACATGGCATGTCTTACTGTGCTGTTTGTGAAAGGTAAGCCAGCAAATCCCTGCATTATAGTTAGGAGTAGGTTTAAAGTACAGGAGATGAGAGAAGAAGGAGAAATTCAAACTGCCATGCTTTGAGGAACTGAGGATTTTGTGTTCCACCTAGGGCTTGCTTCTAGCTGCAGTGGGCTGTTAGGACCACTCAGTGAACTGTGGTGAAGCCAGGTCTGAGCTCAGGAGTTTCTAGCTCCCAGTCTTCCTCTTAGTTGACTTCATTACCTACATTGCTAGCAGAAAGAGTGCAGAAACAAAGGAAGAAGCTACTTCTCTCATACTTTGCAAGTCAGTTTTCAAAAGAAATAATAATAAAAAAGACCCTTCTAAGATTAAGTCATGGATTTTAGCTGAATATATGTTACTATTACCTGCCATTTCTATTATTTTGTAGTGTAAAGGCTGGACAGTCTCTCTGTCTCTGATGTTAGCGTATTAAGCAGCCTGATCTAACTTTGAAGTTAGTTCTGCTTTGAGCAGGAGGTTGGACTAGATGACCTCCAGAGGTACCTTCTAATCTGTTCTTTTTTTTTTTTTTAATTTTATCAGTCCTTACAGAAACTCTGTCATCTGACTTCCTGACACACTAATGTGAATATTCCTCTACCCTCCCACCCTCACCTCTCTGCAGAAAATCAGCTATCCTTTTCTTAGCTGAAAAGAGTGTCTACTCTTCTGCCTCAGGCTGGGTTGGAGTCCAGACAATATGAGTATGCAGCAACCAGAACTGCAGAAACTCGTGCAGCCACCCAATATCTGGAAGCTGTGCTCACTTCACCACCTAGGATGTCTTATACCTCAGTTTGGCAAAGTGCTCAGCAACATGGCTTACGCACCTGTTTCCTTAAAAATCTGTGCAGCAGTGCTTCATTGAACTGAGACCTAGCATAGAGGATAAATAAGCTGTGTCTCTCTTTGGCAGCGCAGCAATGAAGTTGAGGTTGGTATAAGAGCAAGCAGAACAAAAGCTCATGAGCACGCTGGTGATTATGAGCACTCTGAGACCTCTGGTTAAGTGTTTAGTTAACTGTTAAGTGATGGTAAGCCTAAATCAGAGACTCATATTCTAGCAGATTAGGGTTTTTTGTGTTTCTCCAGAGCCATGACACTTTCTTGTGCTTGTTTCCTAAAAGTATTATGCTGCAGTGAGCCAGCTTAAAGAGACTCCCCCCAAATCCAGCAGCTGCCATCACCAGCACCAACAGTGGTTAGTGTGGCCCTAAGCCATGTTTTAAGGTACAAGCTCCCTATGTTGCCTATACTCCCTGCTTTCCTCATTGGAGATGTACCTAGATTGAGACAGTACACTAAATAAATTAGCCCAGGAGAACTTCTTGAGAAGCTGAAGGGTGAAAAAGACATTTGCTTTGACAAGACATATGGTCAGTTAAGAAATGAGGTTTCATAAAAAATAGCTAAACCCTAAAGTGTAATTCTGGATTTTATTTAATAACAGGTTTTTAGATGCTTCAGTATTTCTCAGCTAGTATTTATCTGCTGTGTTGTGGGTAAAAAAGCTGGGCTTCAGAGTTCACTGAATGACCCTGCCTGCTGGGGTGAATTCCTCGGTCCTAGGTCTAAAGCTATCCTGGGGAGCTGGTGGCCAAGCCTTCCCTCGTTGCCATCAGGCCATTTACTTTAGCCAGCTGTTTCTGAGCTTTCTGTCTCCCTGTAAAAGATATGGGTCATTTCTGCCTTTCGGTCTCTCATTCACCTGCCTTTATCTTAAATCTTTTTTCCTGCTTCTCACCCAGTACCAGTGCAGTTTGGATGAGTCTCTTTTCCAGTACCCTGCAACCTACCTTTGGGACACAAATGCAAATGCAGTTTGTGGCATTCCCCATTTTTAAATGTTGAATTCCTGTTGTTTTCTTCTCTCCTATACTAAACCACTTTCATAATTTTTATAATGTAACACACATGAACTTTCACAACACTCATAGGCCTGAGTGTCGCAATACGAGTGATTGGAATTGCTCGGCGTGTACATACCCTTGCAGCTTCTAGTGCGTTCCTGGCATTTGTCAGCTGCTGCATGTGGTGTCTTTAGACTCATTGTTAGTCTAGGTGATAGATCAGGGGAAAAAAACATACCCTGCTTGGATGGCCTCTGAAGCTGCAATGTTTTCTCTTCTCTTGCTAAACAGCTGTTGCCTTTTGTGGTCTCTTTTATCACAAGGATGTAATGAATTTTAAGCTAGCCTCTTCCCACCTCTCCCCTCTCTCAGATAAAAAAAAGTAAGTTAAGAGAAAAGGCAAATCACCGAGCACTCAATCTGCTGCAATGCCATAATAAAAATAATGGTATTTGGTCTGGATGCCCATGGGGACATTCCTTATCTCATGCAGTTACTGGAGTTTAAATTTCATTGTTTTCACTTTATTTTCTTTTGCATGAAAAGGAAAACCAAAAAAGCCAAGCATGTTTTGGGCATTCTTACAGTCTAACAATAAATGCATGTGTTTGTGGTGAGGTTCTATTTAGATTTCTGTAGAATGAAAAATATTTAGAATTTTTGTACCTCAAAACCAACAGTAAACTGTTGCTTTGTTGACTGAACAAATATTCTTTGAGGAATTTTATTAGCAGAATTTAATTAGCAGAAATTACTGGTAAGGCAATTGCCTTTCTCCTCCCCCTCTCCAAAGCAGTTTTCCCAAGGGATCTGAACACTATGATCTAGATAGAGAAATGCTGCTCAGAGTAGCTGAAATAGATTGGCTCATTCAGGTCACAGTGGAGAAAACAGTAGTCCAAGACTCCTAAAATTAGTAAGTTTTTTAATGAACTGTTTGGTATTGAGGAAAAAAAAAAGTTAATCCACTTGAGGATTAATGCAGTTTTCAAATATATTGACTGGAATGATAGTTGAAGAAATACCTTTAGATGATCCAGGTTTTCTTTTCAAGGGTGTACCAATGGTGGCAAATTTACTGAAATGGCAAAACTATAGGAAATGAATCAGTTGAATCGGGGCCTGCCTTAATAAAGCATAAAGTTTAAAAATAACGTGTGACTTGTGTTTGTAACGACTCCCTGCTATGATACCACTATTGTTTTCATTTTCAGCATAGTCTTACTTCTGTAACTTAGAGTTCTTTTGCCTTTGTATAGTACAGTTAATTTCTTCCTTAAAACATGCATAGCAGAAACCAGAGATGTAAATCTTCTCTTTCCTGCTGAGGCTGAATTGCTCAAATGAAAATGGGAGTTCTGTGTGTAAATAAGGAGAATAAAACCCTGTAATGAATTGTTAACATAACTCGGTCATCACCTGTTGAGATGATCCAGATTTTTTTTTTTTTTTGATGGACATTAATCTAGGTCTTGTAGAACTTCCCATCCATTTCCTGCTCTTTCCAGTCTCTGTTAAGAACATGACTATGCCTGGAAAGATTGAGAAAAATGCTGCTTTTTTGGAGAATCACAATAGCATACAGAGGGAGTCAATTATCCTCGGACAGGCACCATTCAAATTCCCAGTAGCACTAGAAGTGCCAAGAAAAACCCAGAAAGTTCAACGGCTTTGTTTGACTTGGAAAAACACTCAGAAATTTGGCTTTTCATTTATCCCTGATCCCTACAGCATGTTTCATCCTAGCTGGAGCCTGACTGAAGTCATATTATGCTTCCTTGATCAAATACACCGTTGGAGCCATATGCAGGCGTGGGACTTTAAAAGCATTTTGGGTCTGGGCTTCAGGCAAGAGGGGCTTTTCTACTGACTTCAGGGTTTTAGACTGGGGCCTGTCTGAACTGCACCTGTCTGCCAAACTGAAGTACAGTTTTCATAAGATTTCCAGATCATCCCGTTACTAGGTGGGCAACCCCCCCCCCCCCAAAAAAAAAAAAAAAGAATAGCCTCTTGGTATTTGATTGGTTTTCTGGACTGCAAACAGAAGCAATCAAATCGAAAGAAAGGCTTGGAGAGGAGACAGTATATAAATTTCAAGGCTGTGAGCAGAGCCAGTTTCAGCTGACTATTGGCAATATTCCCTGAGTCTTCTATAGACTTTTCTATAGACCCTGCTTCAGTTCCAGATCTGTCTGCTTTCATTCTTTTGAATGCATCTGTCCTGTTAGTGCTCTGACTTGGGAATTAAGAGGCATTAAACTTACGGCCAGTTATTTCCATGAATTTTCACTCTTAGAACATAACGAACTCACTACAAAGCTTTTTCTGTACCTTACATGTACATATAAAATGTGTAGAAGCCAAAGCAAGAAGGCAGTGCATGTCCAAAAATGACTTCTTGGCTTCAGTGACTACTTACGACTTTTCAGAATGAAAGGTTATTGAATGTTTCCCAAAGCAGCAGCTGTACAAACGACTTCTACATTGGGAGGGGAAAGTATATGCACTAATCTTTGAACTGGCGATCTATGCTTAAATATCCTGGGGGCAAATTGAATCCACAGGGGAAAATACATGTTAGCTTTCAGGATCACTGAAATGCTAAAATTCTCCTCGGAGTTTAGAAAGTTTCTCTATTTTCTTATCAGTTTGGTTTGTGAAGTCCATTTGCTGCCCTGAGGCAAGAATATTCCTAACATTTTTCTGACCTCCAGCAAACATACGTAGACCCCTTAACTTCAGTAATACCCTACAAAACTGATGGATCCTCAAACTTGGGTGGTTAAAATACTTTTGTATGTTTGGATTCTTTGTCTTTACTCTGCTTGTAATGTTAAACTGTTCCTAAAAATTCACAGCCTTGGATAAGTATATAAAAAAGCCTGGGGAGAGATGAGGAAGGAGAGAATTTAACCACAGTTTTCTGTGTCAGCATTATGTAAACCATATTTGGATCTCTTCTCAAATCGATGCCAATGTTTTTTCATCCCTGGCTCAGGGGAATTGCTAGAAGCACTGCACCCTCTCAGACTTGCCTGAGCATTACCTGGATGCTCTTTCATCCAGCTCTGTGGAGAAGCATGTGTAGCTATATACTCCCCTTCTATTTATCTTGGAGGAACACGGCACCTGATCACACGTCCTTTAGGTCTATATTCTGTCAGCAAAAACAGGATCTATAAATAGGTCCTAATCTTGTATCCCTCATTGCTGTGGCAGATCCTGTTGAAGTGCAGAACTGCTATTAGTAGTGCATAGTCGATTTACAGTCAGGTGGTCTGATGTATTTGTATTCTTGAATTGTGAATGAAACCTAATTTCTTAGAACATAAATATATCATTAGGAAATTACTAACAGCAATTTTTTCCCTTCACATCTGCATAATGTAATTAACTTCGGTGTTGTACTCTCCCTACATATACAGCTCTCTTAGCAAGGTCAGAAGGTGACCTAACCCCATGTAAGAAAAGTAGGGTGCACATGCAGAATTACAGCAGGGGAACAGGGCAGCTGTACTTTTCCCTCCAAATTAGCACTTCTTAGTGTTGAGCTTTCCAGCTTTCAAATACCTGTGTAAAAACCCAGATGACTCTCAAGCAGACATTGTGCTGAAAGAGCTGATATGATTCCTATTTAACATCCATGGAAATCATATGTTAAGATCAGCAAAAATTGAACTGTGCTATAAACATAGGATCTGGTTTTTGTGTTTCCTTTCGTTATCTGAGCAAAGAACCTAAAAAAACAATAGAACAACAAATTAATTCGTGTTAACATTGGAAATTATTCCGTTCATCAGCTTTTCATTTCCACCCTGTTTTTGGCTTTCTTGTGACTTCAAGAAAGCATCATTAAAGCATGAACAGAGCTGATGCAAGATTCTAAACTGTTCATAATTAAGCCTCGCTGTTGCAGCCTAATTCTTCTTTCAATAAGTATGTTCTTCCCATCTCCCTCTTCCCCCTGCCCACCAGTCTGTGTGTTCCTCATCAACAGGCATACCTCTGCTATGCCTTTCACTTCCATCCCTGGCCACTTTGTGTGTTTTCTCCCCTTTTCCCCCACCACAAAGCTCGTCAGTAGAGGACCTGGGGAGGCTGGATGATCATCCTCACTGACCTTCTCTAAGAACACAATAAACACCTCCAAGGGATAACGTAGGTGCAGATGATCTGAGTGGTTTAGGTGAGCTGCTGAGGTCCCACCTAGCTTTCCTTCTCTGGGTTTCTGTGGGGCCTAGAGCTTCAATGAATGTTCAAAGCTCCAAGGTGATTTATAGAACCTCTATTTATGAAAGAAGGATGAATACGCTTGTTAAAAGTTGTCAGATATGCCAACAGTAAAATATGAAATGTCACTTTTGACTGGTAAGTTTTTGTTAATACTGCAGAAAAAAGCTATAGAGTATATATCAGATGTACTTTAGTTCTGTTTCTTCACGTTTAAATTAAGCAACAGAATTCTGTAAGTAGTATCAGTATTAGTAGAGATGTTTTGTAGTCGCTGTCCTGAATAATTTGTAGAGATGCTTTGTAGTTGCTGTCCTGAATAATTTGCTCTATAAATTGTTACGCAGCTGCAATAGTCACCAGTGAATACAATGATTTACAGGATTTACAGTTAGGTTGTTGTTCTGATGTGGACTGAATGCTTTAAATATAAGTAATGCACCTGTGTCATTTTAAAAATTGTTTCATGATACATATCGAAGAACTGTAATATAAACATTTGATATTATCTGATAATATTATTATAAAAAACTTTAAATCAGATGGGGAGTGCAAAATGTTTTTGCCATAAATATAGCCAACTATTTCTTTTCATTCTGTCATTCTGATTGCTCTTTATCTCTCCAGAAACAAGCACATATGAAAGTCCCATTTCTCTTCTCCAGTTATTCTCTGTAGATTCATCAATAAACTACAAGAGCTTAAATACATTCATCTTTCCAAGCAACTTACTATCCTGTAAGTGTTTCTCATTAGTGATGTTGGCATTCCTTTTATTTCTGCGGTGAAAACGGGCTGCGGAGTATTTTTGTCTTGTGTGTTATGAGCACTGGAACAGGTTGCCCAGAGCGGTTGTGGAGTCTCCATCCCTGGAGATATTCAAAAGCTGTCTGGACACAATGCCGGGCAAAGTACTCTGACCCTGCTTGAGCAGGGGGGTTGGACTAGATGATCTCCAGGGGTCCCTGCCAACCTCAAACATTCTGTGATTCTGTGATTCTGCCTTATTAGAGCATTTAGAGTATTTAGAGTATTTTTGTGTGTGTGTTATAAAGTGCCATGATATGTTTGTCTTCAAAAAATCATGTCCTTGAATGCATTACTGGTCTCTACAGCCTACAGCATTATTTTATTGCTAGTCTGTTTTCGAGGTGATCAAAAAGGATTTGTCAAACAAAAGATTCTAAAACATTTTAGACTTTAACAATTCCCATTCTTTCTGACTTCTGAAATACAGGGTAAACTGTATAATTATTTAGGGGTGAGTGTAAGAAAGGCTCAGCAGACGAATGAACTTGAAAACCTAATGGTAATGAATCTGAGTCATGTTATTTTTGCTGCATCTGGATTTCTTTGATCCCATTCTCTACTGAAGGGAGAAGACCAGGGTGTGCTCACGTTCTCTCGCTTTTGCCCTCAAAATAGTATGTGTTAACACTTATGACAATGATGCTAGAAGATGAAATTCTTTTGGAGGAAGCCCAGCACCCTCTGAATTTCCTCCTGCCTTGCAGTCTCAACAGGGAATCAAAAATGTGGTGTTCTTCCCTTTTTCTTCAACAAAACTAGCAGAGAAAATTCCTCCTGCTGTGGCAGAAGAAAAGACTAATATTTGCTAGCATGATAGGTAGTTCTAATAACTGTTTCTGGCCAATCTGAAAAACAATATTGAGCTTACATTTTTCTTCAAAAACGTTTATTTCTCTTTTGAGGGGTCTGCTCCATTAGGTAGCTCCTAGCCCCAGGTGAAAATGTTGTGGGTTTTCTGTGTTTGTTTAAGCTTTCCTCTTTATCAAACAAGATAAATGACAACCACTAGAGTAGGAAAAATAGCCTTTAAAATTATTTTTTAAGTTTGAAATTTATTTAAAATAGACAACTGCTAATATTATTTTAATGCTATAGCATATTCATGTATACCTCTGGGTGTGGAATATGCTTTAATGAAAACATAGTGTTTGATAACTGATGTATAATGAATGCTGTAATCTCAAAATATCACTGAATCTTATGTGAACACTGCAGTCATGAAGGGTTTTCTCTTTGTTGTTTGGTCAGTTCTAAACAGTGTCCTGAAGATAATAGGGTCTCTTCCTATAAAATGGAATATATGGACAGAATTTTTCATTTGTCATTTCATATCTGGCTTAAGTTGCACTAAGGAAGCTGATACTTTGCATTTCAGTAAAAAGTCAAACAGGATTTCAACACTTTCAAGATAGAGCTAAAGCTTGTGTAAAGTTGTTCTGTTCTGCCTCTCTGCTTTCTCCCCAGGGTGAGTACCTGATGCCTTTTATGTGAATCCAGTCATAGCTAGTTATTGCCTCTTTCCATCCTGATTCTGGCTCCTGGGAAACAAAAAATGTAGAAGCAGATAAAGCAACAGCAAAAAAAAAAAAAAAAAAAAAAACCCTTAATCTGCCTCCAAACTGTTTTTCACCAAATTGTCTGCATGTTACATATCTCTGTAGACTTTTTGTACACTGGTGAGGTAAATGCTAGATCACCACTCATTTGAGGATAAGAATACTGTATTTTGGAAGAAGGGAAGGCTGTGAACTCTAATGACAGATGCTCAAAGAGGAGGAATGAAGCAATGCCTGGAGGAGTGGAGGAAGAAGATGAAAAGGTTCTCAGTGGTGATGGAGAAGAAAAAAAGGAGCTAAAGAACAGAAGCATATGAAACCAGCTGGCGATGGGAGAAGAAGAGTACTTTGAGAACTGCATAATCTCCCAATTTCGCCATCCTCCTGTTTGCTTCCTTCAGCACTACCTTTTTTTCAGTAGTTAAAAAAAAATAAAAAAATTGCTTGATTTGAAAGACTGCCCTGATTGTTAATCACAATTCTATTACTTCTGAAGCAGTAAATACCTGTAACTTTACTCTTGCTGAGGAGCACCTTATTTCAGAAATACCTCATTGATACCAGTAGCATTTTCAGGAAATTAAGTGCTTCTTAGGGTAAGTAAATGTATCGGTATCTTCTGCCTTTCCCGCATTACTTCATGGGTTTATTTTGCAGGATTGTCTGGGGCTGTCTTTTACAGGCGTGCTTGCACTATACAGCTTTTTTAGAATCTCCTTGTGCCTCCCTATTTATGAGGAACTAAGTTTGGAAATATTTGATGGCATATTAGCAGCTGTATAGTGAGAGAAGCTGTTTGTATTTCTATATCAGCAGATTAAGCATCAGCTATTTGTTCTCATACATAGTACAGTGAGCTTTAGTGTTGCAGTGCTCTGTCAGGAAGCAGAGCAGATGTATTGGGTGTGTAACCATAACTGCATCCAGTGCAGAAATAGAGTGCTGTTTCAGACTGTTGTATAGTGTCCTTTTTGCTGTTAAACAGGTGCGCCTTTACATTCCAGCAGTAACTTATAAATGATTTTACAAGTTCTTTTCCTCAGGAGAAGTACTAAGTGTAAGAAGGAACATATAAAATATTTATTATATTTACTTATTACAATTAGCAAGAGGGAACAGGTAAATGTTACAGTATTTAAAGCTCATTCCTCTAAACGAAGGTGATATCTGAACATAATTCTCAATTTATCTTCCAAATTCTTTACCCTCATAGTGTTATGGGAAGAATGTAGATTGCAAGATGTAAGAGGAGGAAAGCTTTCGGGCCTGTGTGTATAGATATTGCTGTCATTAGGTTTCAGTGTGGAATCACTGGGCTTTGTTTAGCTGAATACATCTGACATTTTCCCTCTCATTTGAATGGAGATATGGTCAGACTTCAGTGATTACATACACTTCAGTAGAGGCAAAGTAATTCAGTCCTCGATCTGCAGATTTCCGGAGGCAGCTAGGCAAGTAGAAACATTTTTCTTTCCTATTCTCGATCGGGCTTTTTATCAGCCATGTGGAACCACTTTTGTTTGCTCAGCCACAGTTAGATTGAGGTATACTTTAATAAGATCCATGTGTTAGAAGGGTTTTAAAGCCAAACACTATAGACTCTTCTCATTCCATGTTGGAACACAATATAAATTCTGTACATATAAAAAGTGTATATGCATTCGTGTGTGTTCATGCACGTGTGTATGTAGGTATGCATATATTTTTTCAGTTGTTTGGAGATCGTTCCTCAAAAGTTGCAATACTCCATGATTTCAGAGGCTTTGAAGGTAAATAGCATTGCATTTTCCATTTCTCATCTTGAAAGTACCAAAATTTGATCCTTAATCTGAACTATGCAGTATGGGTAGAATTAAAACTTTCTCTGTTTAATGAAGAGAAAATCAAGGACATATCATTATTGTATTTAGAGGTGGATTGGATACAGCAGTATTGTGAAAGCATAAGGGAATGGATATTTCAAGATTGGATGTGGCTTCAAAACATGAAACATGAATCCGCTTTGTTGAATTTATCCTAGGGGGGAAAAAGTCAAGACCTGTAACTATTTTTCCATGTCTCTGCATTGCAGAGAACAAGATGAAATATGATAAGAACAGAATCCTAAAAAGAATTAAATGTATTTTTTTTTAAGAAGAAGAATCCACTCAGTATTTTTTTTCCAGGATTTTCCAGGACTGTTTCTATGTATTGCTGTAGCTTTGCAGTAGTAAAATAGTCTCTCAATAGAGTCAGACCGGCAAAAGACTGTATAATGAAGTGAAGAATGAGGCCCATTGTTCTCAACAGGAAGACAGTTTTCTGAGTTATATGAACAGAATAATTGATTGATTGCCTTGTTCCTTCATTTCCAAGAGAAGACACAGCTGGAAGTAGAAGTGCATATTCACAGCACGTGGCTACCTTGGTACCAAGGCTAAGAGCAGCTTTGCTAATGGAACTAAAATACACAATATACCCAAATACTTTCAGTTGCTGTAAAAACACTGCAAGACAGTCCATGATGAGCAAGTCCATCGGTGCTCACTACATCACCACCAAATGTGAAAAACAGTAGCTTTGGAAGCTAATCAATCCAGCCAATCCATAATTTTCTGAACAAGGAATTATTTCATAGCTGAAAGAGGAATAAGTACCAAAGAAAACTGAATGGAACTGGGGACAATTTACTGCTGTAGGCACAGTGCCAGCAGAATCGCTATTTGTCAAGAAGTGACCTTTTCCTCTCCAGTGGATATGGTTCCATATTGGCCTATCTTAAAATCAAAGTAATTGCTATCCACTGTGTGTTACCTTGGGATTAGAAATTTATTCTGTCTGACTTTTATGTATTTCAGCTACCGTTTGCAGGCTGGCAAGTAACAGAATTCAGCTTCAAACTAATTGACTTGATTGTTTTACAGAAAGGAGGAGACTAAGGATAAGACATTTTCCTTGACTTTCCTCTCCTCTTTTACTTATTGCAGAGCCTTTCTTGATTACTTCATTGGAAATGAGATCAGCAACCAAAGTAGAATTGAATGTAATTTTTCAAGAAAAGTTTGAAAAATGGGAGGGGGAATCTTTTGTGAGGGGAATGGGAGAGGTGTGTCCCCCCCCCCCCCCCCAATGAGATTGGAGGAACTTGGTTTCTAGATAAACTTTATTTTTGAAAATTTCACTCTTTCTTCAGCCACTGGCAAGAATTGTACATTTATATTGTGTATTCTCTGGACTGATTCCTACAATATAAAAGAGTTTCAAATGACACCTCATGCAGAGTAAAGCAAATCCTACTGAATAGGGTCCTTAATATGCTTAAAAGCAGCCAATTTACATCAACAATGGTGTAAGCCTGTTTCATCTGATATTTCAGGGTTGCAAATAAGTCCTTTACAAGTATTTTGTTTGCAACACAATATCTCAGCACGCTGAACTGTCGTGGTGACTGAAGAGGGTTGCAACCCGATGTCTCTCCAGCAGAACATTTAGCAACCTAAAAGTTCAGGATCTGCAGCTTCAAGGCTGTCCTGTGTTATGAATCAGGATGCTTTGGGCAACTCTGGCACTAGTAAATGTGAATCTTCTTAGAAGACCAGAGATTTTTCATTTTTAACTTTCCCTGTCCTCCTGCCATGCAATTGGAAATGCTACAGGGTCCTGCTGGTGCCAAGGGATTCTGGACTTTCCTCTCAACACATTGGATGCTTCGGGCTATGTTGAAGTTTCTGAAATTAGATGAGTTCATGGCCCCCAGTTTCCAGGGGCCACCCAGGTTGTTGCTCAAAGTCAATCTCAAACAGTTCATTCTTTCTGAAGCAATATCTACCCCCTGGAATCTCCCCCCTACAGAAAGTTCAGAAAATGATTAGTTTTCAGTGTGAATTTGAGCTTACCCCTTCTCTCTCCTCAAATGTCAGCATTTCCTGTGGAGACCAAATTCTGAGTTTCAACCAGGTTTTAACAAGGAATCTAGCTTCCACAAGGCTTGGTCATAGTAAACGGAGAGCCAAACTGTGGAAACTGTTCATGCCAGTGCTCAGAGAAACCCAAACCACAGTCATCCTGCCTAGAAATTAATCAAAACAGCAAAGGCAACACTGAATATGGCTTTCAGCTAGATTTTTACCCACCTTCTGGAAATGAAACACACATTGGAACCAAATGTTGCTTAAATCAAATGAGTGATTATAGCAGGCAGTAAGACATGAGAAATGTTCACTCATTAGTGATCTATTGGAATGTATTTGTGGCTTGGACATCCTCTTCACTCTTGAGAATCTTTCTCCTATTGCACTTCCCATTATCGTTTCTTTTTCCCTGCTTGGCAGAAGAGCCACAGCCATTTTGGGTAGCTATCTTTAAATGGGTTAAAATAACTCTCTCTGGCCCAAATGGATAACGTGCTAAAACAATGCAATTACTAAGAATTTTATCTCTTCCCTCTGACTGAGAAAAGGTGTTTTAAATTACATAAATAGGGCCTATTTTAGAATGTTTTTTCTACTAATTACTTAGGAGGGAAAAGAGTCTGTTAGAAGTAAACTCCTCCCAAATACCCTCAAAGCCTTCTTCTTTTGCATGTGTTTTGTTCTTATAAATGAATTTTCCTGCCTGGGAAGTCCTGCTGCTATCTCCCAAGTTGTAACTATTTTTAGTTTGCAATTCACAGGGAAGGAGGTTTTGTGCAACCAGCTAAGACAAAATCTCATTACTATCTTCTGGAATTCTGGTTAAAAGATGATGGGCAACCTCATCTCTTGCAACAAGAATGCTACTGCGAACTAGGCAAAATTTAGTAGAACTTTCATATAGCAACAGCTAGGCAAAACAAGCAATGAATACAGCCTACATGGGAAGAGCGTATGGTCCTTCTGTTGGAAATGATGCTTGTTACCACATTCTAAATCTTACAGCTTTCTGTTTGCAGCTTGGGAAATTCAGTGGCCATCCACAGTATATTAGTGAGAATTCCTAAGATACCTGTAGCTTTTTATTGCTGTCTCTGCATATTTTCATAGGGTCAGATGAGTCAGGAATATTTTTGTTTAAATAAAAAAAAACTCCTCCACCAATCCTCTAAACACAGGTTGGATGACCCTGAATTGTTTCGCTGAAAGGTAATTCATTAAAAAAAAGTTTCCAAAAATATCAATGCTTATAATTTTCCATATGACACATTTTTTTCTTCAGAATTGCAAGAAACAAGTAATCTCCTGCCCAGCCATCCAACAAAACTGAAGAAAAATCAAATCTTTTCATAACATGTTGATATAAATTTGCACATGAGAAAAAGCGTTTATTATAATCATCAGCTGACTGAGCAACCATTTGTTTGATGTTGCTATACTCAGCAGCTATTGAGAGTAACTGAGGAGTAAGTGCACTGATGATTTGGTAATCAGTAGCTTAACACACCTTTAGTAAAGGAAACTGTACTTGTGTTATCTCACTTTCTATAGTTCTGTATAAAGGAAACACTAAAAAGTTCTGCTCTTTGCCATGCATTTTCTCTAAATGACTCAAATATGGATTTCTGTTTCCATAAAGCCATGGATAGCCATAGGAATATAATTCACATATGACTTCATTTTACCACTGTCTCAAATCCAATCCAAAAATTTAATATAAATAAATGTTCAATCTGAAACTCTTCCTGAGATTTTTTTCCCATTTGTTTCTCATTAAAGCTAGTAGTGTAAATTCAACAGGCATAAATTATATAAAGTTTTTTTAATCAAGAATATTTGCATAAAAATAATAAAATAAAACACCCAGACTCTAAATGACAAAGTTTTGTTTTCATCAACTTTTCAAAAGCTAAGGAAGAGTATAGTCTGTACATTTTCCTATACTTTCTCTCACATAAGAGAAATTTAGAGACTTTAAAAATGGAGAAAGTTGGGAAAGGAAGAAAGAGTTCCTAATATCTTTCAATTTATTGGGTGAATGGTTTAAAAAATAAAAGGAAAAGACAAAATTGTCAAGTTTACAAAATAAAAAGAATTTGAATTTGGTTGCGTTTAACACAGTTCTAGTTAGTGCAATTGAAAAATACTGAAAAAACAGTTTGCTGGATTTGTTGTTTTTTGGTTGTAATCTGACAAGGACTTTCCGGTTAGATCTATTGGTGTCTTTATTTCCTGGGAAAAGCTTCAGGACATGTCATTACTTCTGAGATCCTCAACTGCTGCATGCATAGGAAAGGAAAATGAAAATGAAAGAAATTATCATTTTGGAAGAGATTCTCTTCTGTCTTACCCCAATACCATAGCGGGTAGCACAGCTTCTTTCCTACTCTATCAAGAGAAACATGCAAATTTTTGACTGACTAGGAGGTCTCATCCGTATTAAACAAACTTCTGTATTAGGTAATTCAGTCTTGAATACACAATACTTGTTCAGGGTGGACACAATGTTCTTCAACCACTGTTGGAGATCTTTGATGTCTTCTTGGAGCTCCAGCTCCAAACAAGTTTAAGGGAAACTCTGTTAATCACCCACCAAACCCAAAAATGTTCTGCTTAGTTCCAGAGGGTTGTAAAAAAATTGCAGCTGACATATGTACTTGAAGAATAATTTTGTCTCCATTTCTCAGTCAGTCTTGTCAGTGTTACTGCTGTAGCGAATGTTCCTTTACCATACAGCTACCTCAGAATGGTCTTGATTCACCTACTTCTCTGCTCCCCCAAGAACTGGACTTGTTTGATGAAAACTGCTCTGGGGGGTCTTTTTTTTTTTTTTTTTTTTTTTTTTTTTTTTTTTTTTAAGCATAGTAATCCAACATCAGCTTGCACAGTGGTTCCTATTTCATATATTTCAGCACACTTTAAAAGACAAGGGCCCTTACTGACTGCTTAAGTTGAGTTAATATTTCACATGGCAGGAACTACATTGGTAAAAACAAATTCTGCCAGGATAAAATAATACACAGCTGTTTTTGATGTGAACACCCGCACCTTCTCTTTCCCCCTTTGCATGGCTGACCTTGGGTATGATTGCTCCTGACATGGTCATTCAGCAGGAACTTGCAGCAGGTGGAGTGAAAAGGCTTCCTCACAAGGGTGTTAATGTAAGTTAATATGCAATTTTAATAGAGAAATAGTTGCCGCAAATAATTCCTATTCATTCTAAACTGTTGCGAACATTTGTATCTTGTTAAATTCAGTATTTGAAGGGGAAATATTCTAATACAGTGCTATAGTTACTAGTACTTAAATATTGACCAAAATTGTTCATGGAAAACCAGAAACAAGGTAGAAACCTGCATAAGCAATATTCTAATCTTTCTGTCATGGCATAACATCAGGCTTTTATGATTTAATATTTTGATGTGAATTGCTGCTGACCCCAGTGATTAGCCAAATTTGGGGTCAGGCCAGTCCTAGTTAGGATGAGAAACTGCTGATCGTTGCCATCCCATTTATTTACAAAAAATGTACAAAATTCCATTTCCCTTGTAGCAAGAATCCAACAGCAGAGAGTTTATTTGCTCACAGCTTCAAGTCCCTCAAACAGAATCAGATAAAAACATATCCATCTCTTGTTTTTTCTGATGGCTATGCTCCAAGTCCTTAGTTTGGTGTATTTGGCATTCTGTTCCTCTTCTCCATCTTCTCTCATCTTTCACCTCTTTTCATAAACATACAAACCTCCATTAAAGACTAAAAAGATCATAAAGTTCTTTCATTCAGACATAAATTGTATGAGACCTTTTTTTACATTGCATGGCAATGCTTTTTGCTGTTTTGATGTATGTAGTCACATATCAATTGTGGACAATTTGAAGAATTTCTAATTCTTTTTTCTTGTTACTCATTACTCTCTCATCAAGCTTCCTGATTTGATATCAAGTGTAGCAGTTTTGCCTTGTGTTTCCTCTTAACTAACTTTAAACAAATATAGGCACACACAGCATCTAAGAGTTCATGAGATGGACTGAGTAGAATATTACTTACCACTAGAAATAGCAGAGTTAAACTAAGGTAGAAATGCTTCATCAAAACTTGTGATTGGCGTAATAACAATTCATTCCACCTGATGCACAAATCTATTTATTTCCTTCCATTCATGGCTGCATCTTTACCTGTACCATGCTGAATTTGCTATCAATCCAGCTGAACTGGTTGACCAGTTGGATTGCTTTTGACCACACTTACTGTGGGTTTGAAAGAAGACTACAAAGCTGAGGAAGGAAGCTTTTGGGGCAAGAACATCTAGCTTGGACAACATCTAGCTATACTGATTAAGAAACGTAAGGAGAGATATGAGCCAGCTTTCTTTTTTTTTTGGGGGGGGGGGGAGAGAGGGGTACGGGAAGCCTGCCTGGGCTAGCTGAGGACTTGAAATTGCTTTATTTTGAGATGTTGATTTTATTTGATTCTTTTTGAACCCAGAACAATTCATCATGAGCTGTTCATAGGGTTTTGTAACCATCATTGGATGCAGTTCTATGCACATGGAAAAAATACATTAATTTTGTGGGCTTAGTGTGTACAGTTCTGCCAGCCTGTGATGCTAGTTTCCTATTGTCAAATGTGCTCCCTTTACTTGTAAATCTGCACATGTCTAAGTTTTAAGTCAGCCCAGAGTGTATCACTTTGCAATTTTAATGCCTTATTTGGCTGCAATGTAATTTTTTGCCTTAAATTTATAGAGTGCCTGTATCTAGCTATATAGATACACAATCACACACACATTGAGCATAATTATATGTGTGTATGTGTGTGCATATTTCAACGTGCATATACTCATTTCACAGTCAAAGGCACTCAGTTACCATAGAGAATACTTTATAACCACATGTAACACCTAAATTAATCTATAAATGAAAGAAAGTAGAGATGCTTCTCTTTCATTGGCAGTTTGTGCTTTCAAATGCATCAAATTCTCTGCGTAAGGTCACTGTCGTCGCCTCCGTAATAATTTTGCATTGCTGGGAATGCCTTTCACGCAGGCGCAGAGGAGACAGAAACACTGGGATGACAGAGTCTGGAACACAGAAGGGGCCTCTGGAGGTCATCTCATCCAACCTCCTGCTCAAAGCAGGTCTAATTAAATCACCAATCAAATAGTAAAATAAAAAATAAAACTTCCAAGCCTTGAAACTGATGTTACTCTTCAGAATACTATGTGAGCTTTGTGTCCTCTTGATAGGAACTGCTACTGCAGGAACTGTTCTTCTAATGGGAATTAAAACTTAATCTCTTCAGTACTCTAAATCACAAAGTAAAAAGGCCAGTGACTGATGTAAATACTTCAGTCAGATTATTTTAATCTAGAAATACTTATTGCTGTTTTATTACAAGCTACATTTAAAAGTCTGTGTTAATAGCAACTCTAGGGCACTTTTCAGAACCTTCAGTTATTCAACTACATCAAAGGAAAATAAATAACATTTTCTGCCTTAAATTTCTTTTTTTTTTTTTGGCATATAATAATGGAGGGATGCATGAGATTCTAACAATTGACTAAAAAAATTAAGGGATGAAATATTCAGAATAAATTGCTCTGCTCTACTTTGCTCCTTTTTTTTTTTTTTAAATAATTCAGCTTGTGCTTTTAGTTGTGCAGGAAGCAGCTTTGGAAATAACCACCACTGGGGAAAATGTTCTAGCTCAAGCAGAAGTTTATCCGGTTTGCACACACAGGCGATGTTCGGCTGCAGTGTTACCTGTGTCTTCCTGCTGCTGTTATCTTGATCGCTTCTATTTTCTTGAAAGAGCACATTTATTTCAAAGGACCAACTAAAGTAAACACAATATTTCAGACAGTTCTCTTCTTTTCTGTCTTATGGCTATGCTCTTAATACTTAATCTGGTTATGTTTTCGGCGTGCTGATCCTCTTCAGCTTCTCTGGTCCGTCTCCCTGCAGACATATAGATCTGTGTAGGAGACAGAAAAAGCCCACAGGACTCTTGTATTCAAAATGAGAACATTGCTATACAGCTCCTGATCATGTACACCTCGTGGCTTCAGAGCACAGTGGTGGATTTTTTGGAAGTTTTCCTAAGTGTGTGTCTCAATTTTTCAGTGTTCTTTTCAAGGTCCTTTAAGGACATTTAATCTTCGGAAAAGATGTCCTTTGAGAACAAGACCCTTTTTGGGTGGGACACATGTAACTGCTAGCAACCACCATCTTTCTCCATGGATGCTTGAAGCACGGACCTCACATAGAAACAGATATTTTTGACAATTCTCCCCTCCTGATTGTTGGATCACAAAAACAGAAATGTCAAAGTGTCAGTTAACAGACTTCAGGAGTTGTCCTGCAGTTTTGGGGCAGAATGTGATACATTTTGTATTCATTTTAATCATTTTAAAAACTGTCCTTTTCCAGGACAGTTAAAATCCTGGAAGAGATGCTTATGAAAGAAGCATGAGCCTAGCTGAACATAATTTTGTCTCCTCACTAATTATTTGAAGCAAGAGCCACCGGCCAGATTGTCCTGCCTAAATCTGCAAATGAAGAAAATGTTCAATGTAAAACCTCGTTCTAAAAGGAAGAAAGGGGCAATGGAGGGTTGATGTTATCTATATGATTTGTTAACACAGCATCTTGCACTTCTGCCCCCAGGCTTTTCAGAGACCTGCAGGGGTGACCAGGATTTAATGTAAGCTGCAGGGGATAGATGGAGACAGCTGGAGAGAGAAATGAGCAAGTGGAGCTCATAGCGAAGGGGAGCTCACATCTTCCTCATGTGCCCCCACCACCATGAAAGATGGCAGAAAAAGGTCTCGTCCTGATTTGGTTTCCATTTCTGTAGAATATATTAAAGGCTGTGAGGGGGCTGTCTTTATCCTTGCTAAAGCCCTGTGAGACTGACTAGTCTGTAATCACATAGGAAGCCTGTGGCAAAACGTAATTTGAACTTGTGTCTTCTGGTTTCTAGTTTAACCATTGGCTTTTCCTTTTCTCTTTTTTTCTGGGGGGCTCCTTGGAGGCAAGTGAGAGGGATCAATTGATGGTATGGAGGTGTAAAGGGATAGACAAAGTCAGTTCAGAGGCAATATGCCTCGGCTCAGGCGTATGCCTGAATCAGTTTTGCCTTTGATAAAGTCTCAGATGTATCATGACTTCTGATCTTTTTTGTCAGAGCAAGTCTACTCCGCTACAATAGACCAAAGATGAAAATGAGGGCTGCTGGTTCAACAGAGAGGATATTGTAGGCTAATATATTTAAAGTGCACTTTGTAAAACTTGGTCTGTTTTGTTCTGCTCCAGGACCAGTGCACAGTCTTCAGTTGTTTTTGTTTAAGTTAACAACTGGAAGAAACACCCTTCCTCTGAGATCACCGATGACTTAAAAACTTTGCCGTAATGTTCTAACTTTACCCCTTAGAGCGGCATTTACTATGCCAGCATTTAAGCTGAGTATGGTACTTTAATTATAACTGTATCAAATGTGAATCTTCACTATCCAAACCTAAAAAGCTAACAGCTGTCATTCTTTTTAAAAAAGAATACCAGTTCTAAATAGCTATAATGAGATACATAGGAAATGTGATAAAGGAACACATTAATTTTTTGGTATGGTTTTCATACTAGAATGAAGATCTTTCCTTTTATATTCCCAGGCATAAGGATCAATAAAGGCCTTGTGAAAAATGTCTTATTTATAGTGGCTAGAATCCTTTTTATTACATCAATAATGTCATACATCATGCTGACATTTATCAGTCATTTAATCTAGATAAACTTATTATGTCTGATGTAATTCCACTGAGATAAATCTGGTGTATGCTTTTTGTGCTATTTCTAGCAAGGATGTGGTTTAAGAACCTTATTAATTGAAAGTAGGAACTTTTTTTGTACTAATTAGCCTACTATTATTTTGCAACCATGAACTTTATTCTCATTGCACAACTTCCTAAGGAGATTCAGTGTTTACAGAAAAAGGTTACGGAAAACTACCTATGACTCATAAAACTCTTATATCTCAGTGTGATGTATGGCACATGCTCATATCGCATTCTCAGTTTCAGGAAAAAATATCTTCATATATTTTCACTTTTCTGCCACTAATTGGCAGAATCCCATGAAATTTCAGAATGAAATGGCAAACACAGAATAATCCCAGATTTTCTCAAATAATACTCAATTATTCAAGTCTGATGTAGCAAATATTCCTCCAGGTGATTTATTCTGTGCAGACTTCAGGTGATACATACACTGGTGCCAGACTCAAGAAAGGTTAGTATTCTTTTAGTTTTCCCAGTACCTAGCTCACATAACAAATCTCACTCAGTCACATAGACTCATAGAGTAATTTAGGCTAGAAGAGGCCTCTGGAGGTGATCTGATCTAATTCCCTGCTTAAAACAGTCCAGCTCTGAAGTTCAAATATTGCTCAGGGTCATATCTGGTCAAGTCTGGAGTATCACTACAGATAGAGAATCTAAAACTTCTCTAGGCAACCTTTTCCAACATTTGACGACTCTTGTGGTGAAAAAAAATTCCCAGTTATAAGTGGCTGAAGATTCAGAATCTGCATAAAAACTTTCAGCCCCACATCAGCTGCTTGAGAGAGAGAGAGAGACTGAGACTCTGATTTTGTGAAGTGATTTATGGCTTGGTTACTTTGCAGTTATTCTGAAGTTTTCTACCAGTAGATGTTTAGCAATAAAAAGTGGAAAGTTCAGTTTTCATGGGATATCTATTTAAAACTGGAGCAACGCTGCCTGAAACAACTGCCTCGAACCACCTCCCTGCAACATTTTCTAGATGCTTGGGATTACAAAACACTTTTTTCTGAAATCTAAGCATGGAAAGGTGTCTCTGAGGAGAGAAGAAACAGCAAACTGAGCAGAAGTAAGAGCTAGGGATTGACCATAGCTGAAACATGTTGTCCAGAGCAGCAGCCTAGGTGCAGGATTCTGGTGAGGCCCTCTTTCTTCCTGCAGCCAGATTTTTGTTTGTTTTTGTTTCCTGTTCTAAGGACTGAATTTCTGCTTTATTCACCTGGGTTTGTTTCCTTATGAAGGCTATGGACATCAAAGTAAAACCAACTTATCTTTTTGCTTGCTATGGTGCTGGTGCTGCTGTTCATTGCCTCCTCTTGCCACAGTAGGAGCTGACTGCAGGTCCATGCCTCTGCCCATGCTGAGTTAGTCAGTCAGCTGTGTTGGGCAGCTTCTCCGTTCTCTGGTGGGAAAGAAAACAGGAGCCAGCAGTGTTTTATATACTTCATGCTGAGGAATCACATATAGCGATACTGCGCTCATAGCCAATCTGGCTTTTTCTGAGACACAGAAAGAAAATGGTCAGTTTCCAGCCATAGACGCAAACCAAACCAATTTTCTGGTGGCTATATAAGAATTTTTTTCTTCTGTTGTAACAAATTCCTTCTACTAGTCAGAGTGGGGAGTAGACATGCAGGGAAGTCATACATCATTCATCCTTCTTCCTCCCTGGGGGAGTTTCACAGGACAGACGCTACAGTCTGTTCTGTCTTTGGAGAACTTCCTTGTCATTCTTGATTGCTTTCTTCCCACCCCAATAGCATTTCCACTGAGAGTGATTAATAAAGCCCCTAGTTAACATGCTATCATTCTTTTTTTTTGTTTTACAGCTTTCCCTAAATCCATATAATCCCATACACCAGCAGTTAATGAGTAGTACCCCATTTACCTGCCTCTGCTAATAACTATTTTAGACTTCGTAGCACCATATCGAAGAAAACATTGTACTGCAGCTTCTTAAACACTCAGCTGTACCCACAGCAAAATGATAAAGTAGAGCATCAGACTATCTTTCAAGATGAAAGGTATCTTCCATCTAAAAAGGAAGCAGAAACTGTAATCAAAAACAGAAAGAAAAACAAGCTGCTGTTTTGTGATTTGAATCAGTAAAGTGTAGGGTTAACATTTTCTCTTTCAGGTACTGAATGTCCTCCTTGAATACTTCCTCTGATGACCTAAACATGGCCTACAATAGCCTTCATAGTTTCCTATCTTAAATAACTAGCAGCTTGATTGTGATTATATCTTCTTTTTTCACTGAGACAGTTATATGAGAGTGCTGACCTTCAGTTAACTGCCTGTTTCCTCTGAGCAGGGTACACAGGACGTGAGAGCTTGGTTCAATTAGACACTTTGAGTTGCATGTAAGTAAAGGCCTTGATCTCCACAAGCGATAGAATTGTTTTAGTTTGCATGTTCTAATATCTTTGCGGTCCCAGGTCTGCTTAAAGTCTGCTTATTAGAACAGAGCAGTCCCTGACTCATTTCTACCTTGCCAGTATACATATGATGACTGAAATTGTAAAAATACCACCCAAGCTTGCCAGTGTGAATAGAACCAACCATGTTTTAAATTTGTTAACAGCTCTTCATCATCTCAGGCTGTAGTTTACTTTGGTTGTTTAGTTATTTAAAACAATTTGTACAAAACTGGGATAGTTATAAATGCCATGACTGTTTATTTCCTTTGGGTGAAGGAAGGGTTAGAGCCTGCAGAGCTCCTTGCCTTCTAGCTGAGGATCTTCCAGGAGGTTCTGCACTGGATGAAATGAGCACAACTGTTAGGTGGCACCGGGAGATAATATGCAATGAGACACCGTTCCATTTAACTGCTAGTACACACGGGGCTGATCGAGTATAAGACAAGCAAAGTTGTAAAGGAGACAAGAGGTGAGCTGGACTGAGAACAGAAGACTTAAAATCATCCCCGTTATCAATCTGATTGCTAGACTTGGAGGTTCATCTCCAAAACAGGGCTTTAGGTTTTAGTGGGCTGCATTTTGGAGTATTTAATTTTTCCCAAAGATAGTGCAGGGGGCACAGGTCCCTAAGCTGGGATGATGGATCCAGTGTACAATCTTCTGCCTAAAAGCTAGCTAATGCAGTGCTTAAAGCTGTGGTGCCTACATCTTTTTTGCATCTGGACTGCATGACCTACTCCACGTGTGAGGTGGGAAGGGCAATGGCTAAATAAATTCACCTATGCATTGTGGCCTAGAAAGAGACCTCAGTGCTTTTGGAGAGAAACACAGCACTCAGTGCACTTACCAGGTGAAGAAGCAGAAAAGAAATTTGGCACATAGTTCTGATTAAATCACTTCTCATGGATGGAGCATGTAAGATTATAAGGGAAATATATTTTTAACTGTCTTCCAGCTCTCCCCTTAATTCTGCTTCATTGATTTCTTAAGGTTGTTTCCCCAATGTTTTGGATTACCGACACAATGTTTTATGATAGGTCTGTGGGGAATGAGGCAAGACAACAAAAGCTATATAAACAGCTATTCATTAATTCTGTTATCATGGCATAAAACAGTCAGCCTGGCTGATGGAGATGGAATGGTCATTCCTTACTGAATGACACATTTTTGCTTTCATTGGTTCTGTGATCATTTTTCATTACAGTATAACCTTCCTCATAGACACTTTTAAACCTGGTATTCCCTAGCTTTCTCATCTCTTTTAAAATAGAGCTTGATACATTTCATGGGTGGGTTGTGTGATGAGGCAGTCAAGGTAAGAAGGGACCCATTCTATCCAATTATATTCTTCTGCTTTCCAGCAATGCAGACAGCATGGCATCATCATGCACACTTTGTATTGGAGGATTTACCAGAACAGTAAGAAAAAAAATGTGCCAAGTTGGACAAATGTTGAATGGAGGGAAAATGATGGAAAAGATGGAAATATCCTGTCTTTCTATCCAGCTTTAACATAGATATTAGTTGTAAAAATGGCTTAATTTATAAGGGTGATTTGAAAAATTGCCTGATACATTTAAAGTACTTTGAATTTATTTAAACTAAAACATGCCGCCTTATATTAATATTTTTTGATTGTGGAAAAAAGGCAAACATAGGGTTTCATTGTTATATTGGCCCTTGTCTCACTCTTTTTCTAATTCCTCATGCTAGCAGTATTCCTCAGTTGTATCAGATGCTAGTATCTTTTAATATCAGATATTAGCAGTAAAAGGGTTTCACCTACAGGATTTTTCCTGGAATAGGATCTCTGTTTACTACCACCGCAGTGGCACAGAAGAACTTGATGATCCTTGCCTTATACAGCTGAGGACTAGCTTCATGTTGCCTAATTCTACATACTTATTCAGCCCATAATCACTGGAGAGGAATAATCACTTCCATAGAGTGATGACCCCATTTACAATCTAGAGAAGACCATCTCTTTTGACAGTGGAGAAAACTGGAGCGGTTAGATTTCTATTCTATGCTACTAACCAAATGTTTATCCTTGGAAGGAATGAATACACAAACCTTACCAGTAAGTGCTCGACAAACCTAGGCACAGGAGATTAACTGAAAGAGCCTGGAAGAAGTAGCAGTAAGACAATATAATGAATGTATCCATCTTCAAGTGTTTTGCGCCCTGATTTTAATCTTTGATCATATGGTACCTGCCAATTGCAGGAAATTTTTTTCCTTATCTCACCACTAATTCTATTTGTGCCCATTCAGATCACCAAATGGCTGACACATATTCCCATTTCTCTCTGACAAGATTCCCAGACAAAGCTATTGTGCTTTGTATGAATGCTGTTGCTTTGAGAGTTGGGATTTACTCATAATTTCACATGCTAATGCCAAATGCATCAGTGAATATTGATGGAGAACTTGTGTTAGCTAGCACAGAAGAAACAGCAGTAAGCAAAAAGCCTATTTTAGCATCTTTCAGGACAGCATCAGTTCAACTCTAACTAAAATGTACCTTTTTAAGCTTTGCTTGGCTGTAATGTGTCATCTTAATTACTGTACAGTACCTATTACACCCTTTTGCAACAGCATTTTGCCTTACACCTCCTTAGAGTGGCAGAAAGTGCTAATATAATAGATCATAATGTGTTAGCAGAAAATTAGAAGATTCAGGTGGTATATTCTAATCTTTCTAGGATTGATTTCTTATTATCTAACTAGTTTATCTTTCACTCGTGAGAACTGTGGTTGAATTATTTAGTGATATGATTCTTCCTCATATTACTCCGTGCACATAATTGTGGTTTCCTTTTAACTCTTCTCAGCTACATACAAAAGAAAGTGTGAAAGGAAAGGGGGGAGTAGAAGGGGAAATGTGAGAAACACAAGCAAGAGAAAGGCTAGGTGGTCTGATGAATTCAGCTTGCTTCGGTGTATCTGTTGGCAAAAGCTATTTTTATATCCCTGTATTGTATTCTGATTAATTCTGATTCTTGCCAGCATGGTTATAGGGCTGCAATGTCATTGGCATGGACTCAAATTAGTTAGTGTAACATGTTCATTCATTTTCATTTCTATATGCAATAGGTTATATCCACTTACTAGTTCAAGCTGCCTTGGGAGTGTGACAGGAGATCTCATGTAACTATGCGATTCAATTATGCTGGTAAAATGTATGTGTAAGTTTGGTGGCTGAGCTGAACTGTGGTCCTGGAAAAGGAATGGGCGACAGTGCTGCTAGGTCCTGTGGTTGCATCCTTATGCGTTATGTAACATACTACCTCGAACTGTGTTAATGAGGGCTGGGGTGAGAGGGAGATGGTGAGAAGCCCCTTTGCCCCATGCCGCACTGTGAGCTATGTTAGATCACACAACGGAGGTTTTGCCGGAGCGCACAGTAGTGCTCCCAGATGTCTCCTGCTGAGTAAACAGGAGCAGTGTTAGATCAACTGGAAGCAAGCAATAGGTCAGCTCTGAATAGCCGCCTCTATAAATCTCACTGTGGTGTTACCCTGTCAAGAACATGAGGTGTGGATTTAGGGAGGGAGGTGTCTTTTTTTTTTTTTTTTTTTTTTTTTTTTTTTTTTTTGCCTAGGTCTACCCTATGGTTTAATTTCAGTTTGGCAAATTGTCTGCTCACAGGTTTCCCAGAAATTCATTTTAGCACTGGAGAATGAATTATCACATACCTAATGTGATTAATGTGTATGTGAAAATAAGCTTTCCCATAAGTGAAGAAATATAAAAGTAAGCTTCCCATGGCCATTTGTGGATACAAAGACTACATCCATCTTATTCTGTAAATCCATATAATTTCACATTCAAATAAAAGTTAGTGTGTGCGTGCATCACATTTAACAAAGGTAATATGAAAATCACTTTGTCATATCTACAGTGAATGAGTGTTACTATATATTATGGTTGTCAAAATCAATATGCATGCTAAATATTGCAGTATAGCTTTAAGTACCCACATTTTTCATATTCCATTGAAGAAATCATATTTTCAAAATGCATTTGCCTGTCATCATAAAGATATGCATATATAAAAAGAATATAGTTGGATAGTTTCCCACTGAGACTATTGCCTTACTGTGTCAGGTGCTGCATACATTTGGGAGGTAAAATAGAAACATTGCTCTGAAGTAGTGTAGAGACACAAGATACATTTTCTTTCTTCGATCTTTGTGTTAAGGTGTTATGGATATGATCCATATGTTTGGATGGTAACTAGGCAGTGTGGTCTAGATTCTGAAAGCTGCACAGTTTACTGTAATTTCTAAGTTTAAATGCCCTCTCATCTGCTGGAGTCATCCTCAAAGCACTGGTGAAGTGAAATGCATTCTCAGAAACTGGCTAAGCTAATAAGGAGGCAGATGTGGGATATATTTGGCTTACAGGGCCAGATAAAGTAGGATTCTTCTGCTCAGTATTGTGAATGATCTATGAATGTCTTCTTAAATTGGACACCAAAACTTCATTGCTGAAGGGGGAGAAGAGACTGATCCCATGTTATTCACTAGTGTAATAGTTAGAGCCTGGGCTATAGGAGGCAGGAGATCAAAACAAAGCCTAATTCAGGTCTGGGACCCAAACTCACATCTTACCTTTAACCACGTTATAACCACGCTCTGGAACACAGTTAGAGAGGAACATTCACACATATGTGGTGAGTCCACCACATCCTCTGATAAGAGGCTCCAATGCTTTCCTCACTGCTAGGAAACTGTAATTTCAAGGCTGACTTTTTCTAACCTCAACTTCCAGCTCTAAAGTTCCTCTTACTACTTTTTCTACAAAAAAAAAAAAAAAAAAAAAAAAAAAACTGTTTTCAGATCTTTCTTCCACCTGTAAGTATCCTATATACAATGACTGAACCTTCTCTTAACCTATTCTTTGATTAGCTGAACTGACAGAGCTCCTTAGACCTTACACCATAATAAGTCTCGGAAAAATTTTTTTGATTCCCCTCGAAAATTTCCTGAAGGTTCCCAAGTTCTTTGGACACTAGTGCTGGGTGCAATATTCTGGTAAAGGTCTTACCAGCTCTGCATGCAGATGGAAGACCATTTCCCTAATTCGCTAGATATCACTATTTATGCATCCAAAAATAGCATTAGGCTTCCTAGCTTCAACACAGTACTTGAGAGCTCCTGCTGAGGTGATTATATATCATGATGATCTATGCTTTAGTTGAAGATCGTGCTCTGATATGCTGGATTAGTGTATTTTTCCAACAATATTTTTAGTTTATATTTGTTCCTTGTTTTTTTTTTAAGTTGTGCTCACATTGGATTTGTGTCTATGCTTTACATTTTTTGAATATGGAATCAGATGAAATAAATATCTCACATAGGTTTAATATTTTGTATTATCTTAAATACCTGGTCCAACATTTCTGATATAATCCTGTTTTATAAGAAAATTTTCCAGAATTTTTCAGAATACTGGTGTGGTCATTATATTCAAATAGATGGTTTAAAGTTACTTATGTGCCAAAGTGTGGATCAATATAGATCAGATCTGATCCAAAACATTTCCATTAATTTAAATGGGCTTTAGATGTAGACTGAAATAGACAGATTTTTCAGAACTGCAAGCACATGAAAGACACCTAAAACAATGCATGGGGGGAACAAAGTTGTGTATTACCTATTGAATTATCTCAGTTCAGTTGGCAGACTTCCCCCCAAATTTGTGCGCAGTGTGGTTGGTTATTATCATTTCCATAGCTAAAGATGTCATTTTCTTACAATTGGTTTTAGCTCTAAACCTTGCTCAGATTATAATTTCAGATCCATTAGCAAGCAGTTTTGTCAGATTTTATGGATTTAAACATACTTTGACTCTCGTAGGTTTAGCAAGCAAATGATCTCTCACTCATCCTCCACTGGCTTCCTTAGAAGCCAGCCGTTGTGACAGTAACCCCTCCTACTTCCTCTGCCTCTTTCTTAACCCACCTCAAAAGAGATGAAAATACCAGGACATAGATTATGTCTAGCAAACTCTTGTATTGGAGTCAGCCCGGTTTGAAATGCACATTAGGGAAACCACCAACTATTGTTGTTTAGAGTAGTATTAAAATTGCTTTAATCTGCCTCAAGTATTGAGGAGAAAAGGTCTGGTTCTAGACTCAGGAGTGAGAAGTAACAATAAATTTTTAAACCCTCTTTATTCATTATTCATCCTTTTGCTAAGCTTTGTGTGGTAGCCTTGTACCTCCTAAGTACAGTGTAAAATCTTTAGATTACTGAATGCGTTTTGAGGTTATCCAAAGGCACATGGATTTCTGTGTGCAAATATGGTAAATGATTGAATTAGTTCAATCTAATAAAAATTATCTAATTACAAGAGCAACTGGCACAATACGGTATGCCCTATCAGAAACAGAATAATCACATTCCATGCACAGATCTTAATAACTTAGAACTGGTTGAAGAAAGGAAGTAGAATCATCTGCGGAAGAGGACAGCTCTGCAGTTTTATCTGTTTCAGCCTTTTATATCAAGGCAAGATTTGGAACTGAACACGTAATTTGGTCATTTTGGATCAGATTCAAAATGTTTCACATACTCAGAAAATCCCACTGGTAAAAGAACAGTCCAACCCTATAATGTGATACCTGTAATAAAGATCTGTGTTAAGAAAGAGTTGGCAATTTTAAGTAGACAATCTAAGCAAAACATCATTTAGTGTAATTATCCCCTTCCATTAAACTTCAGAAACCAACACATGGAACTCTGTTTTGGAAAGTTGTTCAGCTTAACTTGCATAAGTTTCTGTTCCTAATAGTATTGTGTCAACAGACTAAATGCCCAGCAAGTTCAGACTTGCTTAGGCAGAAAAAAATAGCACCCCTCTGAGTGCATAGACTTGAATCACAGTGCTGAGTCCCCATTCTCAGCCTTTGACACCTGTCTCTCTTCTGAGCAGCAGCACAACAGCAAATTCCATCCCAGAACTGATACTGTTAAGTGAGATGTTGCTGACTGATTAATGCTCTAGCACTGTCTCCCATTACACCACAGAGGTGATATTTTCTGAAGTAATGCAGCAGCATTGCACATCATTACCCAAGAATATATGCTCATACAAAATTGGCCTATAGAAGTTCTGCTTGCAGCAGTCAGGTCAGATGTTTTGTTATCCACTTATCCTTCAAAGAGTGTCAAAAAACAGCAGTAGTCCCACTTTTGCATGCATAGCTCTCAGGTAACTTAAACCATATCTAAAAAAAAAGTATTCCATTTTTAGGGATAGGAAAATGGGGAGATCGAGCTTTGCAACAGGTTTCAGAAGACATAAAAACAGAGAATAGACCCCAGGTTGCCTGTCATAAGCTGTTCTCCAGCCATTCTGCCATAAAAATGTTCTCCCTGATTTCCAGATATGAAACCGCAGTTTGTGTTCTTATTTTAGTTGTATCAGTAGACTCAGACTCAGAATGATATTACCTTTCAATTTCATTTTTCTAAAATTCTAAATACTAGCAAGCTGTGTTTCAGGAATTTAATCATACTATTTTTATGGTACTATCAATTTTGTTTGCTGTTTATGCTTATGCTTAGTCTCCAGCATACATTTCTCTTCTTCATTTTCAGTGCAACATGAGCTGTACTCAACCTAATGTTTCCTACCAGAAGTATTTATTTCTCTACTTTTAATCATTAAGAAGTAATTTTAGAGCCTTTCTGTTTTTCTTTGTCATTATTTGTTTTCCTATCTCCATGCAAATCTAATTTAGTTTGTAAATCCTTGAGGATTTCATGTCTATTTTAACCATATTTATATTTAATAACAATAATGACTGATACCAGAAATAGTTGATCTAGACACTCTGTCTGCATAAGAATCCTGCCTTTCATTTTTTAAGGCTTTGTTTAAGTTTGTTAAAAAGGTAGAATTCTATTTTTGTGATTCCAGTATCAGTTCTTGGAGCTCCTGAAATATTATTTCAAACATAAAAAAAGGGTAAGTAATCAGCACTAGAACAAGCAGTATGATATGTAGTTCTGAGTATTCTTAAAAATGTCAGCCAATATTCAGGAGCATTTCAGAGGGTGCTACCAAAACAAAACAAAAAAGCTCTGTTGGATCCATCATCAACTTTGTTCCTTGATTTAAAAATTGGAATTTAATCTTGGTGAGTGGTAAGACCTCCCTATGTCACTATGGGACAGGATCCATCTGTTAAAAGTGAACATCCTACCATTCCTGACTTACCGCTTTAAAGTCCTGCCAGTTCTCTTAGCACTTTTATCTAAAAGCCTTAGATCACATGTGTAAAAATTTCCTCTGGAAATGCAAAAGTTTCACAATACTATGACTAAAACATAACTGTGAGAGAGATAAAAATAAATTTGGCACTTAATAGCTGGAAATGTAGAATCTACCTGTTTTGTTCCACATGTAACATAAATACACCCTTCAGATACTAATAACAAAAAGTCTTACCATACAAAAATCTTACGACCCCAAAAAGAAAAGAATTGCATAGCCATGAAATGGTCAAACCATTGCTATACTCCATTCCTTTTGTTTGTCTTAGTCTGTCTAGAAGTTGCGTATCAAGCACTGTTATCAGATTTGCAACTGGCACAATAAAGCCTCATCCTTAGATATTGCCTGCAATACATAGTAAGAACATTTTGCATGGATACCCATCCTTAGTCAGGTTCTATGCATGGACCACCAGCATTATTATCATACTTTATTCCTGACACACTGTATAAGTAAAAGTGTGAATGCAGTGAGATTAACAGTAGTGCAAATCCTAAAACTTTGTCTGAGTTCTTAGCTGGGTTGATGATATGTAATGGAAATAGAAAAATAGGATGGATACTGGAAATGACGATATGAATTGTCATGCTCAAAAGGCAGCAGAACCTGGATGTCTACCGACATCAAGGGAACCAGTCTCCCTGCTGTAACTCAGAAAATAAAAAAAATAGATGTATGCACAATCACAGTCATGATGGCAAGGTTATGGCTTGGCTCTCTGAAAACAGTTCAGACTCAATTTTTGCACACCTGTGGAAAAGAAGAACGCCACTCTTATTTACACAAACCAGGATAAATATTTATAAAAGATTTTCAATCTTAAGTTTCATGACATAAAACATGCACCGCTAATCCCACGTTAGGACGAACTGACACCTTCCTCTGCAACATCTAGCACAGATTGCTGTTATTGCAGAATAGTGAATAACAATGATCATTGATCTAATTTGAAACAAATACTTCTGTGGCTTCAATGGATCATGTGAATGCAAAGAGTGAGGTTCAGAGACTTAAAATTTGTATTAAAAAAAAATCTCAGTTCTGAATACTGCAAATCAAGCCAGTTCAGTGATCTGATTTTCTTCTTTGCTTTTTAAATATGTATAGTTTTAAATCCAAGTATACATCACCATGTATACTGTCGCCAACATAGCTGATAAGGAAGCGTTGTGTGATTTCTAACAACATTTGAGTGGAATAACAATCATTTCAGAGCTGGCCTCCAAACCTTGTTTTGAAATCAAGTGCAGCAGAGCACTTCCTGCAAGAATTCTTCCCCTTCTCCCCTTGTGTTACAGTATTCCTAAAGATAATATTCACAAGGGCTGACTACAGCCAGTCGAGTTGGCTCCAACCGGAGGTCTTTTAATAACCAAGTGATACTTAAGAGTTCTTACCTCTACACTAGAAAAGAAGTTGTCATTAGGATCTGGCACTCAGAAAAAAATAATAAGTTTGATCCTGCATCTGCCACTTGTTGAGTGATTTTATGCAACTTCTTTATTTCTCTTTTCAACTGTGTATTTTAAGCTCTTCTGAACAGAATTTGTCTTCATACTGTAGTACAGTAGGGTCCTTATCTAAGCTGAGGCATTACTGTAAAATAATGAAAGGAGACACTTCTGCATTATATGACATGGGTGGGTATGTTTTGCTATTTTGCTTTTTTGAAATACTTTTTGCTTCGTTCTTCACGCTGGATCCTTGTAGTGTATCCTGAACTTGTTGCAATACAAAACCAACTCAATACTCATTTCAACTATTTTGGCACAGAAATAGTAAATAGAATAGTGAATAGGAATATCTGGAACAATCTTCTGACCAAATTTTCAAATTACCGCAGAAAGGTGACCTATGTATTCTAAACCTGCCTGCATCCCTTGTCTTTCAGACATTGGGTATTCAGAGCTCTGTGCAAGTGAGATAAACCGTCTTAACAGGACTGGCCCACTGGGAAAAAAAAGATCACTTGAATCACTTTAAGTTATCAGGAGACTTTATAATAAAAGGTGCACTTTCCTGATTATACATCTCTGTCAGACATACCAGGAAAGTGACTGAGTTTTGTATGGCTTGCATATCTGCACTAAGGCTGCTGTGACAGCAAATCTTGGCAGAATTAAATATGAATCTTTGCATGTGGTTTCTATAAAGCTGACATTTTCCACTATAAAATCCAGAAAAGATGATTGAGCAGATGGTAATGCAAGCCACTGGATTTATGCAATTTTTTGCTAAAACTGGGAGTTTTCACTCTTAAGAGCAACTTATATATGAGGGACTGAAAAGGCTGAATACTAATTTTTCAGCAAAGCACCATGCTTGCATAACCTAGGTACACAAATACTAGTTATAAATAAGCTGACTGTAGGAGGTAGAGAAAGCAAATTTATTTTGGTGTCAATGAATTTTCTCTTAAATGAATTTTATATTTTTTTTGTACATTCTTTTAATCCATTTACACAACGACTAATGCCTGTCTGCATTTAAATAATATAAAAATAGGTTAAAAAAAAAAAAGGACTAGTATGCATGAAGCATGAGTAAGAACATAATAAAGAATACATTTTTGTTTTAGGAATTCTTCTCAGGAGTTGCTGTAATCAGTGACTCAGTGCATAACATTAATATTGGTTCATGAGATGCTCTTTCAGTGGGTTTTCCACTTTTCTGCTGGGGCCCCATACAAACTAAAAACAAAGCCCTGCCTTTTATCATTACCCTGTTATTCTTCCGGGTTTTCCCTGAAGGCCAAAATCTGTCTCCTCTAGCTTGGAACTACGTTAGAACAAGGAGGTTCTACAATGACTTTAATGACTATGTTTTCTTGTTTGTCATTGAGTGTTCCTATTTGCCATATGAATTTTCCACGGTAACTGTCATGCTTTTCCACTCAAAAACACTTTATCAGCTTAACATAAGGCCATGACAGGAAAATCCATCTCTCCTACTGTCAGGAAATGCAGCACTGAGCTTGAGAGAGTGCTCATGCTCAGATGCCTCTGTGGTCAGCATGATGAGACGGGCTCTTCCAGGAAGTAATTCAGCCAAGTTAAGAACTGACTGGCCATCCAGCAGTGCCTGTCTCTTGTTCTTTAACACAGAGATTGCCCTGGACATTTGGAAGTTCCCCTAAGACCTATGTTTTTGCCATTTCTGTCTCCAGTGTTCTTATATAGAAAATCTTGCTGTGGATGAACTTCCATGCTCTACGGGAGTTAATAAGCCTTCACATAAACCCAGCTGTCTGTGTAGAAAATTTGTAGGACCAGGATCCTAGGCTGAAAGATCCTGCAGCAGGGACTCTCTTTCTTTGCAGCTCATACAGAGCTGAGCACATTTTTTTGGCTTTTTACACTGAGCAGTAATTCTTAATAACGGCACTGACTTCAGGCCAAAAATGCTCTGATTCATCTCAGCTTGTAATTCTGGAACCTGCATTAATGCTTCTTCATCAGTTTTTTTTCTGAATGGACACACACTACATACTTTCATACCAACTGGGGTGTGATTTTTATTCTTTTTTCAATTGTGGCTTCCAGATTCCCCTACCTTTTTATTGCCTTTTAGATTTCCAGTTGCTTGCTTGATGCTGCTACAACCCAACATATTAAAATGCCCACTAGCCTTGGATCCTGCTAATATTTCATGGCATAAATCCTTGGAGAGCAGTCTTAGGACTCCAGCATTTTCCTGAAATCTCAAGAGTGTCGTGATTCACTTCTGCCATTCTCATGAATTTCCCCTGAGAATCATTAAGGTTGTTATATAATATTATAACTTCATGATCACATATAGGTAATGAAGGGCACAGCTCTTTCTCTTTCTGTCAAAAACATGTCTGCTGCCTAGTGCCTCTGTAGTCTCCCACCTCAAGCTTTTGTTCAGAGAGTCCACATTTCTGATCGGTAGCAGATGGGAGAAAATGATTAAACTTACACATAAAGGACCAGATCCTGCAGTCCTAGCTTCTTTCTTATTCTGGCACTTCTACCGTTGACTTCAGTCCCAGAGTAATAAATGTGGAAGGACAGCTGGATCTGTAGCAAAGATATTATTGTCAACTTCCTCTACGTTTCTCAGAATATTTTTTCACAGACTGATTACTGAGATGTAGAGAAGAATATTTTCCCTATCCGATTTCTTGTTTGTATTCACCAGCTCTAATGAGATTCCACAATGCCAAAGTAATGCATTTTGAATTTAACATTCAAAACAGTAATTCACAATAACTGTGTTGCAAAAGGGGCAACAGAATCCAGAAGACTTGACACCCATCTGATACAAGTGAATTCTGTTTCCTTGAGATTGTCTATATGGATGATCATGAGTAAATCCTTTAACTTCTTTGTCCATCTGTTTCAAGATAATAATTCATCCTCATCAAATATTTCTGAAAATTCTAGGTAAAATGAACTTTGCAGTTAGTAAGTGGTATCGTGAATACAGTAAAACGCATATAGAGCACATTACCCACCTCATGGAAAGTAGTTTACATTAAAGAACAATCATGGTGAATCATACCACATGGATTTGCCTACTTTAAAAGGAGCTAATTTGTTTCCAGGCTCTAATAAACAATTCAAGTGAGTCATTATTTTAACATTATATACCTTTCCTGTTTATAAGCAGTAGCAAGAACAGTCTGGAAATTATTTAAGAGGGCTTTTTCAGGTCTGGAATGCATACTTCCAGACTTTGTCTTCTACAACACCGACTGTCCTTATACTTCAAATAGTTTGGGCATATGGGTTTTTTTTACATTTTATTCTAAACTCTCAGGGTCAGAAATGTTGTTAAATCTCTGCATGCAAATAAGGCATGACAGCATATCCGTTATGTAAATATGCATTTACTAAGCATAAATCATCACATTTCCAGTAAACTTGGTGGAAAAAGAAGGATGATCCCATGGTTAGGTTATTCGGGCACAGTTTCCTTTTCTGCCTGTATGTTTCCTGTATGATTTAGAGTATCTAAGCTTCGTAATACTTCCCTTTTATGTACCTAACTGAAGCATCTAGTTTTCTAGGTTCTCTCTGTGATCAATGGAGAAAAATAGGCAGCTACATAATACAGGTGTCCATGCTTGAGACAGGATGCCAACAGTGTTCTAAATTCCTAACTTCATTGCCTGTTGAAAAGTACACAAAAGTAGGTGGGATTTGCTAGGTTTCAGGTATTTGATTTTGATAGGTGCCTTTGTGGGTCTCAGCCTTGTTTTCTCTGAGTCTCTTTCTTATTTTTAAAATAGGAATAACAATAATGCTCTGCTAGTATTACCTTGGTGCTGACATCTAAGATAATAATTAATAATAAGTCATTAATGATCTGAATCCAATGATGTGTGGGAAGGCCAGACAACAGCTTCTTAATGCAACTTTTACAACTAAACAAGACAAAGAATTTCAACACAGATACAGTAGTTGCAACCAAGAATTTAGCACAACAGTTTGAGAGCATAGCAAGGATTTAGCAGAATAAAGTGCTAGTTTAGTACCTTGCTAGTTGTGATATAACCAGTGCAGATTGAATGTAAATGTAATAGCTTAAGTAAGCTTGACTGAGGTCCAAGCATTTCTCCAAGAGGCAAAATAAGAGGATTAGGTCACTATAAGACTGACAATGCTCTTGCGTAGACTGCCCCAGACCTATTCCCAAATATGTTATTTTATTCTGCACAAAAGTCTAAGTTTCCCTCGTGGGCTTTTTAATGAATTCACTGAACTGTTCTCACAATCAGAAGTACATAGAGTTTTTCTAAGTGCTGATGGTATTATTCATTCTTATGATTCACCATTTGTATACAGTGCCATGTGTATTCATGGTTTCCATCACAGTGTGTGGAGATGCACTTGTTGGCCCATAGTTTTTCAACTCAAGTTCATTATTGCAAGACAGATAATGCCATCAAAGGACACTATCCATTTAGTGGAAATAAGTTTGGAGATACAGGGAAAAAAAAGTAAAAGGAGAAGGTGGCTACTACTCCCTGAAACTCAGAGGAGTTTCAGTGATTATAGGGTAGAAATGACTACAAGAGCTGGGAATAAGGGAATAACAAAAACAAGGTTGGATGAATGCTGGTCTAAATAGGAACAATCAGATAGTAGGGTAAATAATAAGGAGGTAAAGGCATGACTCAGAATGGGCTGGTGAGTTTTAATAAAACAATGGGATGAAACCAAACGAAAGAAAATGTAGGTTCACAACCCCTGAACTTTTCCCAATAGTGAGCTTTATTGAACTAGAAATAGTCTTCTGGGGAAGTCAGTGGAAACAGTATTAGCTGACCCACTCCATTACAGAATGGAAAAGCTCAGGTACAGGGTGAAATCTTCCACTACAAATAGATAAATGGGTTTACCTGCTGTTTCTTCTCTTCATTGTGCAGCTGAGGAAAGTATAAGAGAATTAGGAAAAATAAATTGGGAGGGGAAGATCCAGGTTTGTTTCCCAGACTTGCTATGGATTTTCTGTGAGAACTTGATTAAATCATTAAAATTCTCATTTAGAGACTAGGAAATGGATTCCACTACTATGCAGAATGTCATGGTTTAGGAAAAAAAAAAATTGTCCTTAACCAGGATGAACTTTGGCATAATGCACCAAAATGAAATACTGTGGGAATAAGAAAGGCAATGACCTCCCATTCCCTTGGTACTATTCAGCTCTCTTGCTGTTCACTTGGCAACCATCTTGAGTCAGAGCACTAAGGCATCCTTCCAGCAGGTGCAATTTGTGCTTACAGAGCTTCCTCTATGGCAGTCAGGGCAAAACACAGACAAAAGCACACACTTACAGGAACTTAACATTCCACCAGACCTCCCCTTGCTCTGTAACAGCTCTCATGCCTGCCTTATATGCAGGGCTGACACAGAACAAACTCTTCCTCGTTATCACCTCGGGGAGGGCTACTTTGGGTTTCACAGCAGAGGCTGGTTAGGGCTGTGCTGGCTTGTGAGAGAGGGGAGACAGCAGCAGCTGTGTACCTTTGCAGCTTTGCTCCCATCTGACTTGGTGCCACTGGGACCTCTGTATCCACAGCAGCTGCCAGGAGGAGGAGAACTGCAGCATTGTGCCGCTCCCTGAGCTCCCTCGCAGAACAATGCGCGCTTGTCTCGTAGAAAACCTGCACCCTGTCCTGCCCCTTCAGTAAATGAAGATCCAACACATTTCCCCATTACTTGCAGTGTCACAGTTGCTGAGTTTTTGCTGCCTTATGGGCAATCTGTGAAATGAATATTCCTCACAGCCTGCAGTCACTTGCACAACAAACAGCCACTGAACATTTTGCTGCCTTAGGCAACTGGGGTTTTACTGATATATGTGAAATGGCCCTGGCTGCTTTTCCCTCCATTTGATATTCCAGTCTATTCAGGTTCCTTGTTCACTGCTCTGTTTGCTTTCTGTACTGCATGGTAGTAGCAAGTGCAGAGTGAAGCAGGTGTGAGTAAGAGGAACAAATTAGGAAAGTGATAGTTCTTAGAGTTTCACTAACCCTCGAACCTCCTGCTAAGTCATGGCATTTTTGAACATATAATTTTAATTTTCCTTCATAAAGACTTTTCTCTAACAACCTGTCTGCACACACTACATTTTTTCCCCATCAATCATTGCTCTTACAGAATCAACTGCTCTGACTAGTCTGTGCTGCAGTTACAGGCAATTCATTATGGGAGCATCACTATCGCTGACTGTGCCTCTGTAACATGACTTCTTGTCCTCAGAATTGCACAGACCCTTTGAGTTGTCAATACTGAGTCCTAGGGCTTATTTGGCTTAGTTTAAGTATATTGTTATACTGCAAAATTTCTCTAGGTTGATAGGTACAACTGGGAATTAGTAAGATAGGAAGTGACCCACAGTGGCTATCTAACATAATCTCTTGCTCACGTCCCATAAGATTTTAACAGTAGTTATGCCCAGAATTGTCACGTGCAAGGAGATCATATTGCACTAAGTGCTATGCTCACATGATGTAAAAGACAGTCCGTGCTGAATAGCTCTCAGTCTAGGGAGGCAGGAAAAAGAACGGGAGAAGTGTTTGCAGGTGCAAAGGTGAGCGACAACATGGTAAGTGCCAGTATATTTGGCATAGGAAGCAGTTAAACCTTAGCTTGGTGTTTTTACCATGAGTCTTTCTTCTCAATCTTGAGTCTCATTCTAGTATTTCATTCAGCTACGTTCAAGCAGGATTTATGCAGATATAGTATATACGTACAGGTGCCTGCAACAAAGGTGACCTGCAAAAAGAATTCTTAATAGCTTACTATAATGGGCTGTATCTGTAAATTAAATCTGAAAATTAAATCTGAAAATGACTACCTAAAACCTTCTATTACCTTCTAATTTGGCTTGATACCATGACCATTAAGTTTTGGGCTGCAGATAATGCTCGTGAAAGAACCAGGTGTTAGGATATGGCTGGATATAAATGTTAAAAATTTTTGATCTGCAGCAATTTTGCAAATGGGCCCAGGTTTTGTTGATGATACACAGTGTCACCAGTCAGATGGTAGAAGGTGTTACAAGCCAGCCTTCTTTCACCAGTGGGAACAGGAGCTTGACTACCTGTGTATAAAAATGTTTTAAACCTAAGGTACAGTCAAGATCTGCGTATACCAATCTGCTCCTTCCTCATGTGCCTGCAGAACGAGATTCCAACAGAAAACACTGAAGAACAGTGATATGCCTCTCACATGTGTCCCCTGGATCTCCAGCGCTATTAAATAACAGCCTGAGGCAGGAACTGTGGTTAACTAAAGCAGAATTTGGTGCATTGCCATAATGTAATAAAGGTCACTTCCATATAGTATGAAGGATTGCTTTTGCTCTGACTCAGTATATCTCACCAGGATGCAGGGTAAATGGATCATGCAGTGTCAAACAAAATCCTCTTTTCAAACCACTGAATAGCAACAGCATCAATGTGCTATGCCAAACATGCTCACCACCTCCAAGATTTCTGTGGGGAACGTACTATCCAATGAAATTTGGTTGGCAGAGCTGCATATTTTGAGTCTACAAACCCACCTTCCCGAGCTCCTGTTCAAGATTTCCTAGTATGCTGGATGTTTCAATTAACTTTTTTCTGGAAACAAAATGAAGCAAAATGCAACCTCAATTCTCAATCCTTTTCTGAACTGCAAGCACAGATAAATTGCGAGTCCGTTGTTAAACGCACATGTAGACCTTTGCAGAGCAGAAGCCAAAGTAAAGGGTTCGGTCTAGATATCATGTTCATAACTCCTTAAGCATGAATTAGCACATTACCTGTTCCTTCTCCTTTTTACTTTGAGTTTATGCAAATTAGCATGAATAATTTCCAAATCTCAATTCTCACCAATAGGTGGCACCAACATTTTCCATTTTCTTCATGACGCATTTCCAGTAGTTGAATTTAAAGTCTGCTCCAGTCCTAAATTATTTGTTAAATCAAGATAAGTTCTGTTCTGTTCTTCCCCCCCCCCCCCCTGCAGATTGTGCCTGATCACTGTGCAGTGGTTCATGTTCTGTTCTCCAAGCATTTCAGAAACTTTGTGTGGTGTGTTTTACTAGACACATTACCAATAATTCAGACTGCTGTTCTCTTTCACGCTGTGGGAGTTATTTTAACAACGCTTTATTGGAGTCTGGGTTTGGAGTGATTTTCTTGATGCTTGAGACTTTTGCACAAAAACGTTACTGTATGTATCACTTTTTAAAAAATTATCTTTCCTCTGCCCCCTCTGCAGGTAATAAAAAATTGAAGAGTAGACTTGTAACAAAAGTCAAGTTGTAATTTTTCCTGCTTCATGATTGTGTGATTGTAGCCTTTACAGCCAGGTTTCTACTGAAAATAATTTAATAGCTATTCCCTGATAAGTTTCAAATGTGTGAATTTTATAGTTGTTTTGGGGGTGTGGTACTAAAACTCTGCCACAGGAAAAGTCACTGAAAGCAGATACAAACATGGTGGCAGCAAATTCAGTTAATTGTTTCAAAGAACTTTCAATGCCCTTTTTGGAATCTGCATCCTTATTCGCAAATGGCAGACCCCTACCGGGAAACAACAAATTTTATCTCTGCATTAGAGTCCAATGCTTTTGGGTTTGTTTCCTGATCATAACTAGTCTGGTCCAGACTATTCCCAAAGGCCAAAAGACTTTGGTTTCCCAAATAAGATTTGTAGACAAGACTGTTTTCTTATTTTCTCCTTTTGGAGTTAAAATCATTGTTACAAGACTGTGTTTTCAGAACTGTAATAGTCATTCTGTGGATCTCAATAGTGACTTTTATGGCTTTCATGTTTTTAGGGATGTGAAGTTTCATTCACAGGCTATTTGCTGCTTACCTGAACTCACAGCACTGCGGGCCAGGAAACAAGAATGCTATTTCATGTAAAATTTCAGGTTTAAAGCCTGCCTACCTACCTGCCTATATACACAGATAACTTCAAAGTGTTTATTCAGTGTGCTGTTCTGGGGAAACAACATCTAGAGAACACTGTGACAACAAAACATATAGCCTGCATGACTGCCAAGCTTAATGAAAGTTTGGGTATCCAAATGTCAATTACATAGAAGTTAGTCTCCTCCTTAGCCTAATTTATACACCTGACTTGTCATCTTTATGTCTTGCTTTTTCATTAATCAAATCAAACCTCTTTATTGGTTCTGCACCACCTTGCTGCTTTTTGAATATTCATTTCCCTGAGCCACATATTCACAGACTTGTCAGGTGCTGAGAGTTATTTCCACAATCGAACTCCATGGTCACATACACGACACGGAAGAGCAGAAGCAACTCCTAAGAGACACAAATGCACCAGGAGTACTTTGCACATCCTTGATGACCTCGTGGTCAAGTTTTGCTCACACCATACTGGTCGACTGGTTGATTTAAAATCCATTGGCAACATCTGAAGATGCCCTTTGACTTAAATGAATGTTAGATCTTGAATTACTCTAACGTCTTCAACAGTGTTAATAAGCACTAACATAGGAGACATCACCTTATTCAATCTTTTTAGGAAACTCAACACATTTAAAGCAGCTATTATCCCCCATGTTTAAAAGATTTATCATTTTACTTGCCTTTATACTGCCTTAATTCACCTCCCCTTTCATATGCTGAACTTTCTGGAGTTTTCCATTTCTCTACAACTGAATGATTCCAAAGCACACACCTATAGCTGACACTTGTTTAATTTGGGATTTTAGGTATCCACCCTGTATTGCAAAAGTAGCCTGTGTGATGCAATTTTGTTTTCAGCAGTAGACTTTGTAAAACAAGTATTGAGTAATCAGAATGTATCTTTCTCCTGGTGTGTGCTTAGAAACATTACAGGTCTGGCTGACAAAAAGAATTTGCCCTTGGACAGCAATTTAGCAATACACCAAATAGTCAGGGGGGAAAATAAAAACTTTGCTGATATTTCACAACCAAAAAAGGATTAATATAGAACCTCACAATCCTATTGTTTTATATTAGGGCAACATTTGAAACCTTTCACTTTTAGATTTAACTAGTTCTGGACAGGTGCTCTAGGGAAGCTTGGAAGAAGAAAGAAGAAAGAATACTCTTCTTGTACCCTGCAGAGGAGTTGTCAGAAGAAGAGCTGTGCAAACACAAGATACCCTTCTCACACCTTGCCTTTAAGACTAAACAGGCATTGTTTAGTAATGATGAGACTTAAAAAATAATAAAATAAAATAAAATAAAATAAAATAAAATAAAATAAAATAAAATAAAATAATAAAAGTTAGGATAAAGGGAAGTAAATAAAGGGAAGTTAGGGTAAAGGCTGTTTAATATGATTCAATAGGCTTCTCAAATGTGTCCTAAAAAACAGTGCAATGAGTATGGTTCAGAAACCTTGGGGGATTAGATTGAGACTTGTCTTAGTGGTGATGCTTTCCAAATAAATTCATAAGAAAAGTGCTTATTAACATCTTCCAAGTGTCAAATGGTGTCCCAGAGTCCAACAGAATATACTGTGTCATTGACATATAGCCCATACAGGATGTACATCAGAGCAGCATCTACCTCTCATCTATGTGTAGTTACGCTACAGGCGGTGTGGAGGAGACTATGTTTAAGGAGTTTACATGTTCGGGAGCAGAGGAGTAAGAAGGCACTCTCTTCCACAGGGTTGAATGCCCCATGCGGGCCAGTACAACCTGAGTCTCCTTCTGCTTTGGGCACCCAAAACCAGTTCATCAAAGAAGCTGTGACTGCATTTAGATGGTTTGATGAGATACCTGAATTCAACGTTTTTGCTTACCCTGTCCTCGTAGACTGCCTTTTACTTAGCCTCTGTTCAGACTGCAGAAAAATCTCAGCCTTTCCCAGCAGGCAACAGTGGGAATGACTGAATTATCTGCCCAATAATATTATAAGAGCAGCTGGGACAAATGAAGGTTTCTGGATCAGGCACAGAGCATACCTTATAGCTTAGTAGGTCCAGAAGCAGACACTACTGTGCAGGGAAACCCAGGTTTCCAAGTGAGTATCCTCTGCTCAGTCTCCTGCAGACTCCAGTAGGTAAGGAATATCAAGGGCTAGCAACTCTGACCTCAAGCTTTTGCTCAAGGTCACTTCTGCCCTACAGGGTAGATGCAGTTTTGGGCCCAGGCTTCCCGACTCATCCTGATTTACACTCCTCAGTGCTCATACAGAAGAGATTTTTTTTTAAAGAGTTAAGCACCTAAAGATGTTTTTTGGTGCTTGGTAGGATGAAAGCATTGCTGAAATCAGGTTCATAACCAAATCTGGAAGACAAAAATCTCTAAAAATGTGCTGCCTGTGGCTTAATTACACACAGTTCATGCAATCCATCTCCTCTGACTCTCAGCATCTACAGTCTCAGTAGTTACATGGGAGCTACTGACTCTAGGCTGACTAGAGAGAAATAGATGCTTTTAAAGAGTGAGTCATCTAACCTATTTTAGATGCCTCTTTTAGGATGAGGCAAATGGAAGTCTAGAAATACCTAGGTATTTTTCCACTGACTGTAAAAGGAGTCTACATAACTAGATCAGAAATTTCCCATCTGGGTAAATCTGACCCTGTGTGTCCTGGAGCACCCACTACTGGATTGCAATTTACATTATTCAACTCAGGCAGTAACTGACAATTTAATGTTAACATCTATAGCATAACTGATAATCTATATAGAGGTGCTACAGCTGTCTGCAAAGGAACAAACAAGCCATTAAAGTACATTTTCTTCCTCTGAACTCAGCCTGTGTGGGTTTTTTTATAACTTTTTTTTTACAACTTTGTCCAAGTATTTTTTTCAACAGTCTTTACTAACATTAAGTGTCACAGCAGATAACTGTCTGCATGAGGAGAAAGAATTTACACCAAACAAAGGTAACTGGGTGGGTGGGAAGATAATATTCGCTCTCTTTTTGACCAATAGTGAGTTCATTAAGGAGAAATTCCATGTTCCGAGTTTGTGTCTAAATGCTGATGAGTCAATCCTTCTCCAAAAAGTCTGAGTTTTTAATAAATTCAATGGAGTGAGATGGGTCTGCTGAAGACACACACAGCTTACAAACCTCCTTCTCTCCACTGGCTGTAGGAACCCCGCTTAAGTCAGAGGTCAATCCACGAGGCAGCTAGGAAGCCACGAGGAATTCCTGGGGCCGTCAGCCACCCCAAATCAAGTCTCCATCATCACATCTTCTCTTTGAGAGGCTGACAGCTTTAGCTAGCTGTTTTCCCAACTTGAATTGCAGTGGAGCTCTTGCACAAGAGACGAGTCCCCATCTCCCTCTACTTCTGAGCAAGTACAGGTGACTAAAGTTAAGCACCTATGAATTTTTCAGGCTAAATGGGCAGTCACTACAGGAATATAAGATCTTAAAGCTACTGGGCCCTTGTTTGGATCGTCATACTGCTTTATGTGGTGGAAATCTCACCAGATATCATCACAGTATCCATTAAGATATTTCAGTATAGTTCACAACAACTCCAGCCATTGTTTCCAAAGGATTGTCATATAGAGGTTGTGCAATGAACTCAAAACTGTATATATATTTTTCTCTCATTTTGGGCTTATTTAAGTGTTTTTAGCTGATCATTTATAAATTGAACTATAATATTAATATCTCATGTAGGCCTGAAATTTCTGTGTCCTCAGAAAAGCTTGAAAACCACAAATGCAACTGCTTTGGTTTTTATTAATATTAAATTAAGAGAAGTGAGGATATCCTTATAGCATTAGACCTATCACAGTTATCCCATATTTGAGAAACTTTGTATCTTTGCTGTCAGCAATACAGGGTGAAATGAAGTATATCTTAAGTTCCTAAAAATGTAAGTCATCCTTACATGGAATGTCAAGTAGATATATCTTGGGTGGCTGCCCAAAATATTTAATCTGTACAAAAGTTTTATTATTGATGCAGCATTGTTGCTAAAGATAGAAAGTCAGCTGCAGTCAGGCATATATACTCAGACTTTCTGGCACAAACTTTTATATATCCTAGCTTTCTCTAACAAATGTCTCACTGTCTATCAGGTTGCTGCAATACTACTTTATGAAATGTAACAGGAAGTAGTGAGGTTGAAACCTGTGGAATCTATCCTCCAATTTCTTCCCCTAGAAAGAATACTATGAGGAATCCTGCTGCCTTGTCAAATTTGCCAGAAATCTTTTTTTTTTTTTTTTTTTTTTTTTTTTTTTTTGGCTTGCATTTATATACTGCTCTTAGTTATTTGGTAAGAATCCCTTGGATGATTAGTTTTCACCTTCTAGGCTGTTTGTGACTTGCTCAAGCTATAGTGAGTATTCACTATGCACATTCTGTGTTTAGTCTAAGAATTAATTCAAATCATTGGAATTCCTGTATTACTCAGCCATCAAACTCTTTCCTGCACCTCCTGCACTGAGCACGGCACATTGCTTGCTGCATTTCCAGCAGGGCACCCAGGCATGGCCTGAGAGTGCCAGGAGCCAAAGGCTCCACCATTGCCCTTGGTAGTCTACTTGAATAGCCATTGTACTCCTCACAGTTAAAAATATGCATTTTATTTCTGATTTATACTGTATGGATTTAGCTTCCAGTTGTTGGTTCTTATTGTGGCATCTGGAGCTTGTCTGTAAACTGGCTTATGTGACTTAATGACTTACCCATATGTAACACTGCCATTTATTTCACTCCTGGATTCTGTCAGCTCTTAACCAAGCATTAACCTCAATTGGATGTGGTATGGGGGGCAAGGGCACAAGGCACTCACATACCTTTCACCTCTTTTTAACGTTGTCTATGGGAGCTCATGTCCAAGCTGACTTTGCAATTGACAGCCCATGTTCAGATCAGGGACGGACCCCCTGCCTGTATCTTCTGGATTCTCAGGGTATTTTATTTTATTTTTTTTGTTTGTTTTTTTTAAGCTATGAGTAGCTTCTGAATCTGGAGGTGGAAGTTAAAATGCCTAGCTGTTTGCACACAGCCACTTTCAGTCCGGCTTGTGTCTGTGGCAGCATATCAAGAGCTCGCTGTGTGCAGGCACACCTGAATAGTTTGCAGAGTTTTAGATACAAAACGTCACCTGCTCTGTTTCCATAACTCCAGCTTCGATGAACTATGACTCATGCTCATCAACCTGCGCTAGACTCAGGGGTTTAAAATGCAATACTATTGATCTACCACTGTGTAACTGATAAGTGTGAAAGGTTTTAAAAAATACATGAAGCAAATATTAAAATAAATACTGAATGATCCGGCTGCCTTTGAACCTTATGATAAGCTATCTCGCATGGAATGGCGCAGGGCCGAAGTTTCCATTCCACCCCATCTTCTGCAAGTGCCCCTCTAAGACAAGGGATTCGGCATTCCAGGAAATATTTTTAATCACTTATGTTCCTTTCAGTGGAGTTAGAGTTGAACAGCGAAAGAGGGACAAAACAGGAAAGGCCTTTTGAAAATTTCAATTTATTTGAATTAGATGCGATAATCCAAGGGTAGTTTAAGTAGGGAAAAGATTTGGAAGGATTTAGGGGAGAAAGAGACTAAAAATCATACGCAAGCTACCACAAAGAGTGGTAGAGCATTAAACTGTGTTGCTAGCAGTGTGAATCAAAAGAATGGATAGCATAGCCAGGATGCAGTGCATGGAATTCATATGTGGTTTATATACAGAGCCTTTTATTTGAGAAACATACTGCTTTTACAAACAAGGAAAATGTTATTATCGCCATTATACTTTGGGGAAAACACAGGCTCAGAAACTGAGACTGTACTGATTATATGCTGAAGAACAAACAAAACTGCTAACAGAACTAGGTCTCTTGACTCCTACTCTTGGTTTGCTCTTTTTTTTTTTTCCATTGGTCCTCACTGCATATCTTTTTTTTATTCTTCTTTATCAGATATCGTACCTTCTATTGTTTGCATAATGCAAGAGAGGAAGTCTGTCTTTGCTGGGTATACTTTTTTCACAAATAAGCTTTAGGAAATTAATTGAAAGTGGTCAGAAGCAGTAGGGGACTTACTGCAGTACAAATACCTGAGAGTAGTTCATACTCACAGAATATTTTTAAACTAGAGTTCTAAGCTTAAATGAAAGCAATGATATAATAAAGAGGGAATCTAGACAGTGGGCTGTATCTTAAGGAGAGATGCAGAGCATCTTTAATGTGTGCATAGATTATATTGCTGCCTTGAGCTTTGCATGGGATTACATTACATTAAGATGGCACCTGTCCTTTGGCTCGCCTTCCTCAAAGCCTTGCCGGTGATATCTTTGCTCCGCAGACTGCCAGCTTTCAGTCCGGCTCTGCGGCCTCTTCACTCTGTCTGATTATAGCCTGAGCCTCAGCTGTCCCAGAGCCTGCCTCTCCCAGGGCTTGTACTGGTGGCTGAGAGCTGCCGCTCTCTCCTACCAGCTGCTCGCCCCACCTAATAGTTCCTCTTTGTTCCGTGGCTGCTCCCTTTCTCTCTACGTATTTACATATACGTGTAATGTATGTAATTCTAGAATATACTTGTAATGATTTATCTGAGAAGCAGGGCATCCTGATTTTGAACCTCTCATATCTAGCTTGCCTTCCCCATGGCACCCACAGAATCTAGTCTTATTTTCTTTCATGTTACAGAGAAAGGGCAATTTATTTAAAGCCCCTGCGGAGCTGTTTCTTTTCTCTGCGGAGTTTTTTATGGTGTACCTATCTCAGCATGGTACAAATTTCAGTGAGGCTCATTTCCCCCCCGCCCACTGTTGTGCAAGCATTCAGAGCCAGGGATAGGCATATTTTATAAATTAAAGAGAAATCAGTCAGTATATTGAAGCAATTAGTGTAAATGAGTTCAACAGACAAACAGGCAGACAGAGTTCGTCGTGCTGTTTGTCTTTTCCTGCCCCCACAGCCTTAAGTGTAGTACAAGAGCTAAATGAACAGAGTGAAAAATGACCGCATATAATGGGCCAGATTCCAGCCCCAGTGACAGAGCTGTAAATCCAGAATAAGCACACAAAAACTGCCATCCTGGGTGAGCGTGAAAGTCCTTTTAGTTCTTTTAGCTCAGTCCCGGCTTCAAGAGCAGGCAAAAACAGAGGCCTAGGACAAGAGTAAGACAAATAAAAGGATATTTCTCCTGCTATAGCCTCTGAGCTGTAGGTTGATTTAAGGGAGCCAGAGACTGTAGCTGATTTTAGAGTTTAATAGCCACAAACAGACGCCCTCCTCCATGATCTGATCCTTTCTTAAATTTGTGCATGTTTTCAGTCCCCCTAACATCCCAATGCAGTGAACTCTACAATTTCAGGATGCTTTATGTGAAAAAAATATTGCTTTCAACCAACTGCCTGATAATTTCACTGCCCCTTCTTCTACTGTGAGAAACAGGGACCACATCTTCCTGTTCGTTATCTCTGTGCCATTTGTAGTTTTATGGTAATTTAGCTGATGCCACTGGAGGCCCCTTCAGCTGACACTGCTGTAAGGCAAGGTCAGAGCCTTCTTTTTGAGGAATCTGATTAATTCAAAAGTCCAGCTGCTACCTTTGTCAGGAGAGTCTCCCCAAACGTCACTGATTTCAAGAATAAAACCCTCAGGAGTGTGTGATATTCAGGGAGACGGGAAGGAGGTTAGGGGTGTATAACCTGGGTGGTGCCTGGAGATACTATGCATTTCAAACACACCATGTTTCGAGACATCCAGATGGCACAAAGTGAGTCGCATTCCTTGCTGCACCTGTTCCACAGGTACGGCCAGGACCAGACTTGCATGCCGGTATGCAGAATTTGCAGCAGCCCTCTAGGGGCTAGAAAGTTTGCTTTTCCCAGACATTAGGAGTGAAGCTGTGCCTGGCTCCTGGAATTCATGGCCACTGCTTCCTGGCTATAGCCACACTGTCCTTTACAGTCCTCAGAAATCACTACCAGCCACACTGTCCTGGCCTTCCTGAATAGAAATGGCCTTGTAGGATGCAATAGGTCACTTCCATTTATGGTTAGGTTAATCTCACATTTAGGATTGCTCCAGCCTGTGTCTTCCAATACACATTCAAAAAGTCCATTTTGTGTGACCAGCATCCCCATATTCCTATGCTAGGCCCCTGTGCCTCTGTCCTTTCAGGTACACAGTTCTTCAAATATCATCATATAAGCTTCATGCACAGTTAAATTTGCCAAGAGCTAGGACCCTGAGCACAGTCTGTTTCCAGGAGAAGGCCTACACACTTCTGGCCATATCACCAGAGTACATATGGCATTTCAGCTCTGATGTGGTACCAACGTGATGACCACTACCTACCCAGTTGTTCTAGGTATTTTATAAATGGACAGCAGCTAGATTAGGATTAAGAAGAAAGAAAGAAAGAAAGAAAGAAAGAGAGAGAGAGGAGAAGAGAAAAGAAACACTATCATCCCAAGGGAAAACAATGAAGCTTCAAGGCTGAGGACAACAACTTCCAGTTGCAGTCAAGGGAAAGAGGAGTATCTGGAATCTCCAACTTTAAGGATACAGTTAAAGCATGTGGCAGCATGCCATTATCACATCTGTTATTGCAGGCTCTTCAGCATTCTGGAAATGACCTCCAGTAGTCAAAGTCATATTCACCACACAGTCAAGGATGACCCTTTTCTGCAGCAAGAGAATTATCCCCACAGGAAGACCACTAGACTCACCCTTTTGGGCCCATCAAATTATGTGGTGTTTCCAGTTATGAAGACTTTCCATTAGCAACATCCGAGTGGAGCCATCCAACAGCCAGGCTTTATTCTTCTGGTTCTAACACTTTTTATCAAGAATGTTCAAACAGAAGTCCCAGGGCTGACTTTCCAGCAGCCAGATCATCTCTTTCTTCTGTCTCCCTTGGGCTGTCCAATCCTTGCTGTGGGAATCCCCCAAACCACTACCCAGATGTGTACAGGTGACCCTTCCATATACCCCTGTAGAGGATAAATCAGTCTAATGGGATATGTGCTGTAGAAGCTGATCCCAGGATCATCAGCTCCCCATCAACAGCAGGTTATGATCAGAAACATGAGTGAGTCTACTGTGTGTTCACAAAAGCAAAGATGGAAGGTGCCACAGTGGAGCATCTCCTGAGAGTGCAGACATGGATAATATTGAGGCAGTAAATGTAAATACAGGTATGGAGATTCATCCTCAGCTTCCTACTACTCTCTTTTCCCTTCACAGACCTTTTGTTTATGCGTATGGCACACTTGCATGACATAACCACCTCCAATTCACAGTACTTGTAGCATGTGCATAGGAATTAGAATACATGGGCAAACATATCAAGCCCAGCAGCCAGATATAGGTAATCGACAATACATTTTCACTCATGTCAGAGAACACAGACCACTGCAGCTAGGAGCAACAAGCTCAGCTCATGCTTTCTCAACAGAATTGTTGCAGGATGATCTCATGGGTTTGTTTGTTTGTTTGTTTTTTGTCTGCTACCAACTGAATACAGTGCTTGACCTCAGAAATCTTCACAGTCATGGACTGAAGTGGAGTCATCACTGTTTAACAGCACAGATTGATAGAATTTATTGTGACCATCTTTGAGAGGGTGGTGGCTTCTCACATCGCTAAATGAAGCCTTAAAGACAGCTGTGCTACTTCTCCAGAAGTGATATAAACTCCTGACACAAAGCCATGAATCTGTCTTTCTGCATCCTGAAATGAGGGCCCCCTTTGTCTTATAAGAGCAAGAGAACAATTCGGGTTTTTTTGCAGAAAATGTCCAGAATCGTGACAACACCCTTGGCACTTTTCAGCAATTCAGACATACTTTCCATGTATGGAAGTTTGATTCCACCACCAGCCAGGACATTGTAACTCTTGAGATGAGCCACATGCTTTGCAATGCATCATTGCTTCTTGTGTTTTTTTTCCCCATATGTTTGTGAATGGAGACTGTAGATACTTTTTTCTCCTTTGCTGAAGGATACCACCCTGCAAGTATCTGTTACCAGACTCAGGCCTAAAGGCAAGGCACTTTATATACAGGGGTGCGATGGTTTGCAAGACTGTGCACTGTGGAGATGAATCAGTTCAAGGCAAGTTAAAAAGAAAAACCTGCAGTAGTTATCAGGAGATTTGTAGGTGACGTGAGGTGCACAGGGCACCAGTGCTTTGTTCAGTACAGATATAAGCACTTTGAAGTCTCAGTGGTCAGTGAAGAAACCTTTGAGGTCTGCAATACTGATGTGGAACTGGGCAGCAGATATTATTTGATGTGATCTACAGAAGGGTGTATGGAGCTCCTGAGGGTGATGCTTTACAATGCCCCTTTCATAAGGGGAAGAACAGAGTATTTCCACCTGTCTTTTTAGTGAAGAGAGACAAAGAGAGAGATCAGCAGTGAGCCATACTGACTTGTACTAGCTTATCGTGCTACTAGATCATTATTGGCAAATGTGGGCTGAGTTCTTTCTTTTTTTTAATGTTATTTTCATAGCAGCAGTTTTCTCTATCACTGTTTCAGGTCATCTCTTCCCATTTTCTGAAGTCCCTGTTCAGAATGCATGTTCAGGCTGCTGGTCCCCACTCCTGAAACAACATGAGATGTGCTTTTAGTAACTAACAAACACAAGCATAGTTAGCGAACAGCAGCAGGCAATTTTTTCCTCCACCCTGTCTGATTGCACATTAACATTATATTAAATTCATCACTTCTTTCTCAGCTAGAAGAAAGCAGAGGCAGTATTACAAACATACGCATGGTCCATCTGATCCTTGAACCTTACTGCACACTGGGAAGCTGCTTTGAATGTTCTTAAATCTGGTTGTCTTTGAAGCTATTCAGGGAATATAACTCTGGTACACATACAATAAAATAGAAAAATAAAGTAAATAAAAAACTACTACAAAACATTTTAATCCAGGAAATTTAATTTATAGATTTTAATAAAATGTCATATTTAATGGACTTTTAGCCAATATGATTTGGTCCAAAGGCAATGGATCTACTGCCATGGAAAGGGACAGGATTATGGGAGTATCTTCTGCCCTCCTTGTAGAGCAATTCTTGAGACTGATGTAAGAATAAGGGAGGGGAAAGTAAATGTGTGTATGTGTGTGTCTGAAAGAGAGAAAGAAAAAAACAGTCTTACTGTTTCATCTTTGATTTCTCCTTAACTCCACTAATCCAGTGTCTTTCCCTTTATCTGTCATTAAATAGTGTCTCTGAAGAGTTTAGTGCCTGAGAACAGGCAGGTCAGCAACTTTTAGAATTAGTGCTTAATGCACACAGATTGAATCCACACACCAGGAAACCCTAATTCCCAGGGAAAAAAGTTCCAAAAAACCCTGCAGTTTCTTGTGCTCAAGATAACACAGAGTGACACATCTTCATCAGAGACAGTGACTCATAGCTAGGGCTTAAGTTGTTGGGGGGGAGTTATCTTATCTGTTAGCTGTATCAAACTAAGAAAGATGGAAGTGCAACCCTGAATGTCTTATTAACTGCCAAAATAATTACATCATGGACAAAAAGTGGAGATGAAAAGTACTTGCATCAATTTCTGCTCTTAGTCAGTTTATCTGCTCTGGAAAAACTCTGTATCTTGTATCAAAGGTCTCAGGCAAGTTTCATACTTTACAGTCTGACTCCTTCTACTCTTTCAATGTAAAATATTTACATTGAATAAATGTATCGATGCTGTCATTCATTTTCTCATTCTCTCATTCCTCTATTTTTGTTGTTTAGATCCTGTCATAGGATGTTTTGTCCTACATATATTTTGTTTAATTTTAGAGTTTTATAATGAAAGATAGTGTTGTTAATGTTACATTCCACATGCATTCAGCGTTATCCAGGGAGTCAGTCCTTTCTAGCAGCGGACTGCTCATGCAGCTATGACTAGGTATGTGCATATGTGGGATCAGAATCCGGCTGATTGGTAAGGTTAAGAAAAGAAACAAAGCAGCAGTAGAGAGTGCAACTGTAGCTGTTCTCAATAGAGAATGTGGGCAAAATATGTGAGCTTTCACTAAGCCAAGGTCAGCAACTTTTCTACAGTGGTTAGCCAGACTGGATATTTTTTTAAAAAAATTAAACAAAAACGGTATTGTCAGAACTGCAATGTGAGCCAGGAGATGCTGCTGCTGTGGAAGGCAGTGAGAGTTGCAGCTCCCAGCGAATCTCAAAATCCACAAGAGACAGGATGCCTGCGACCATCTCCTTGCAGCACCTTGCCTCTGTGTGAGGTACAGGATCCAGGCTCAGACACGGGGGTTGGAAGCTGCTTTCTCCTGCAGATACCTGTCTCTCAAGGTGCTGCAGACCCTCACTCTCCCTGTTGTGCTAGCTCTGCTGGGCACCCACTGAAATCTGCCCACAGGCTGCCCTGGATTAGTGGTGCCCACAGGCTGCCCACGATGACTGGTGGGTCCCACACTGTGCAGACAGGAAACCCACAAAGCATGAGCCAGGCCAGCCACAATTTCCATATCACATCAGGTGCCTTCAAGGCCATTTTCCCCTCTGTTTCCCAAAGAGCCATATGAGAAGCAGGCTGTGAGGGGCTCAGTCCTTCAGTGACAGCCTCCTAAAAGCCATGGACCCTGCAAAAGGGTGTGGATGTGTTTGCTGCCCAAGCCTTTCCCTTCCATGGGAGTAGCGCTTGGGGCATTACTCAAAGAAACTGGAGGTAAAAAGGTTTCAAGAAAGAAGTAGGAAGAAGTCCCTTCCTGGGAGTGGGAAGCATGTGAATTGCTGTGACATTGGAAGAAGGATGAGGCCTCTGTGCAGGTAAGGAGATGAAAGAGAGAGTCTATGACTCAGTGGATAGGGAAAACTCAAAGAAAGCTGTTTGACTGTTTTCATAAGAAGACACGGTGGGTAAGAGAAAAGGCAGATTTGATTTTTTGAGGGAAGGACTGGGGACTCACTGGCCGCCATCCTGGTTTTGTTGCAAACATCGGAAATGACTATATCTGCATAAAGATGCCTAAAATGATTTTTCAGTAGGGGAATATCTGATTGCCCTTCCCAACACTTATTTTGAGCATCAGCTGCTATTGCATTAAAATATCAGACATCCTCTTGGCTCCTATGTAAGGGGAAGGAGAAAATGCATTGACGATTTCACCTTTTATTCTCCAGGAGTCCTGTGTTCTTTGAACACCACATTTTTTTTTAATGTTCTCCTACTTTCCTTTTTGTTTTTGTTCTTTTTCCTCTTTCCCAGCAAAAATACGGCACACGTCCAAGCATATGAAAATCTCCACACATACCACTTTAAAGTCTCCTGCTGTACGAAGAATGCTTTTTAAAGCAGTGACGGACAGGTGACACTGCTTTGCCAGGTGTGGAGCTGCACAGTGGGAAGGCAAGTTGTTAACTGCTAGTGACAGACATAGAAGAAAGGTAGAAGACCAAAACTACCAGATATTGCAAAGGACAGATATTCCTAGGCCATTCTGTATGTTGGAGTAGAAAGCTTCAGCTCTGAGTGAATGTATGCTTCTTTCCCTGAATGTTTCATAGTCATATCACTCTGTAACAGTTCATCTCTTTGCACTTCACCGTGTAAACTCACTTGTCTTCAGTTATGTTGTTTTGTATATATGTCTGTATATATATATATGTGTGTGTGTATGTTGGTATGTATAAACATATATGTACTTGTAGACATCTTTTGTGGAGAACTAATCCTGCACAGTCTTCTGTCTTTCAAAAAAGAAAAGTGATATGTATTAGCATAACTATTATAATAAACAGTCTGGCATACTAGCACTGATCAAACTATTTAGACACTGAAGTGTTAACACCGGAGCATTTCTTTGCCATTGTAACTTGATGTCTGCCCTCCTCCTGTCACAGCTGGCCAGTACTAGTAGCTGACAGCCAGGAAGAAAACAAGTACCTCTCTGCATGTGTGTTCAGTCCCCCCAGGGCTATAAATACTGCTTTACACAAGAGAAAAGCTACAACAGGAGGGCCTGATTCTGATAATCATTTTACACTACTGAGATCTCAAGAATGGAAATGCTGGAAGAGGAGAAAGGGAATTATTTTGATCAGATTTGAGAAGAAGGATCGGAATGGCTGATACAAGCCAAATGACTTTTAGGATGGACTTTCAGAAAAAGCTTTCTGAGTTATAAGGTCCATTGGGGTACAAAACAGCTGTGTTTTGTGGGGTATTATATAGCTGGTGCCATCTGAAAAGTAGCTGGACAAAGAGCTCAAGTATGTACTCTGGAAAACAATCATTTGGCACTGGGATGGAGTAAATGACTTAATAACATGTCTTTTTCCCTGTCTAATTCTGTGATTCCGTGATTGATTAACAGTCTTCTGCTTTCAAGGCTTACATTCACTGTTCAAAAATCCTATGGCATGAAATTAATCCAAGTCTGAACTGAATGCAATTAGAAGGGCTGTGTGAAAGTACTGACAGTGGTGCAGCAGAAACTGGCACCTCAATGTAAAAATGAAGTTTTAAGGCGGAAAGGTGAGGCAATGTTTTATAAGGAGTTATTGGTAAGTTCTTCCTCCCCACAGTGTAGTCAAAGCAGCCAGCATGCCGGACCGTAAATTCTTTAAATCCTATATCCTAAATCCCTGTTCCTACAAACATCCAGACACAGATGAAACTTGGCTCCCTTGAGGAGATTCATTGACCTGATTAGGACTACTCCTGTGTAATAGTATACCCTTTCTGTCGTAAAGTTGGAAGGCCTTGTACAGACATTAACTACATGGCTACAAATCACATAGATGTACCCAGTGAGTCATTGGCACAGCATGGCATAGAACTCAGGTCTAGTAAATCAAATTTTTCCCTTCAGGAAGAAAATGCTTTAGGTGTTCTTACCTAGTGCTTGAAAGGTTCTTTTTATTTCCAACAAAATTAAATGAAAAACAAAAACTTAGACAACCGCCACACAACCTGACTTTGCAAACACTTGTTTAAATTATTTTTACTGGTATAAGCAATTCAGAAAAGTACAGCTATATATGTGCTTATGTATATTCAGGACTGAGGTCTGACTACTCAAACAGAAACAATTTTATGACAATAATCTACAACATGTACCCTAGTAAAGACACAAGAGTCCAATAATTAAAACTCTCTGCTGCCAGTCTTTTAGAGATCTTGACAGAAAATAAGAAATCTTATTCTCTCTTCTGCTTGTCTAGGTTTAAGATTGTTTAAGACCATCATGACTGATTTCAGCCCATGGTCAACATTCGCTACTACCCAGTCGGCTTCAGAAATGGCTTTATACAGCATCGGAAACAAGCTTGAACCTCAAGTCTAGTATTCCTTTATTGTCTCTTTGATTTCAGCCTTGCAAGAAAGAAAACCCGCTTCTGCACAGCCTGCTCTTTGCTTGCCCAGTAGCAGCAGGACCCTGTTCATGGCCATAGATTCACCATTAACACTTCAGGGTCTAACAGAAGAGAAGAGCCTATGCCCGGCTCACCTGGAGCTGGGAGTATGACTAATATCGGAAAACGCTCGATTTACTGACTGCCTTCATGCTTTCAGTATCTCTGCCTGCCTGCCAGTCACACACGTGACTTCTTGCTAGAGGACAGTGTAGTTGTGCTTAGGGCTGTGAAGTACCCTTGAGAAACACCTCCCATTGACATTGTGACGGCTGTACAATGCAGCAAAGACAAAAGGAGATTTTTCCTCATGCTTCACAAGTATGATCTTTGCCTTTTGGATGCTGGAACAATAAGAGAAGTTCTTACAGGGCACCCACTGCCCTGAGCAGCAGCAAGTCTGAAAGCACAGTGATCATCCTGCCAGACCACCTTTGAAAACAGAGTGCACAGTAACACTAATAGCAATTATAATGATAATAACTACACAGATATTTCTTTGCAATTAAAAAAGCTTAAGCATTTTCTGCAACGTCAGAATTCTTTGAGTCAGCATGAAAAATGAAAACAATTCCTCTACAAAGGTCCCTGGAGGGTAAAAAAAAAGCAACCTGTAAGTACCACAGCTTTCAGTGCTGCTCTTTTTCATTCTCTCTTAATGACAGGTTTTAATCCTAAGAAGGATGGAAACAAGAGAAGAGGGAGAAGCTTTTACTTTCCAGTTTCCCTCAGCCTAAATGATTTTTTTTTTAATTTGGATGACTCAAAATGCGCTTTTACAAAATAGGACCCTCCTTGGAAAGTTCCACTTTTAACCAGCTTCCCATAGTAAGGCTGAAATACTTTTTACTGTGCTCTCCCTTCAGCTGCCCTAACTACCCAATAAAATACTGAGATAATTAGATACATCACTGTACCCTATTTATAAATTTTCACAGGAAACAATTACTGTCAGAAATAATGAATGTTTCGTATTTACAAATTCATTGTTGGTCCGTTCCCTCCCCATCCTTTTCTTACTGGAGAAGACAATATTTGCTTTTCTTATTTATAAAACTTATTTATCTTTCATAAAATCTTGCCAAGTCTACATTAGGCACATTTTCCAGCATAGCAATATCAACTAAGGTTATTTTTATTTTAACCATTTTTTTATATATTGTCATAAACCTGATGTAGATATAGTTATACTAGGACAGAAAGTCCTTTTGTCAGTATAACTTATTCCACTTGGGAACCAGTATTTTCCATACCAGCAAAATTAATCTTTTTTTTCTTTCTTTCTTTTTTTTTTTTTTTTTTTTTTTTTTTTTTTTTTTTTTTGAGGCCGGTAGAAGCTGCACCCACACAAGGATGGTTTGCCAGGACAGTTATACTGGTAAACTTTTCCCCATGTTGACCTGGTCTCCAGAACAGCATCGCATAAATAATAGAGACAGGTGGGAGCAATCGCAAGTGAATGCCAAAAAACCATAGCTGAGTTCATTCTTGTGTCACAAGCAATGTGGTGGTGCAGTTCTGTCAAGGGTCAGCTATTTTGGGCTGGGTGGAGAAAACTGCAGAAGGTGCAGACACACTTCAGAATCGTTTCTTAAATTCTGCCTTGAGAAATAACTGTGGCTAAAGCTGCTTTGAAAGAGAGTAGGTCCAGATTATGGCACGAGTCTGATTCCCAGGTTGTAGGGCTGGGTGACAAGAAGCTGGAAGAGATGAAACAAAAGAAGCTCTCAGGGGGGCAGCTGAAGAAGAGGGAGATGTGAAGAGTCCTTTTTATTTGAGCCAGGGAAGAAAAGGAGATGTGTGTGCAATGCTGGCAAAGGGAGAAGGGAGGAGGATGTGAGCAGGGACCCCAGCGTGCGCCTCGAGCGCTCGTTTTTTTGCCTGCCTCGTCTCCAATGTGAACACATGGCTCTTTGAACACACATCTCTGTGCTGGCTCCCAGGTTACTTTGGATGAAAATCAAGGTATTGGCTATAATTTAAAAGCCATGACTGGCTCAGTTCCTGGTGGTCTCCAGCACTGCCTCTTCCTCTGCAGTTGTCTTTCACTGCAAAGCTTCACAGCTGGTCCCAAAGGCTGGACTCCAGGGAGGAGAAAAGTATGTGCTCTTCCCAGGAGTGGCCTTTTTCTTTGGAATTTGCTATCTTCTGCAGTAGAGTAGCAACCAAAATCCATTTTAGCTTTAAATTTTTTTGTCCTGGTATGTGTTCATTTTCGCTTGTGCTTAATTCATGTACATTGGTCACAGAGGCTAATTTTTAAGGGATGTGTCTGGCATAGGCAGGGATGACGTATGCTCTGAACCAATTTTTTTTGAATGCTGCCAGTTGTTACCAAATGTTTCTCTGAACAGCTGTAGTGTACCCACATATTGCGATGAATGTCACAGTCTAACCAAACTAAATAGCACCTTTGTAATACTTAACATTAACCTGAATATCTATTGCTGGAACATTATGATATATGTAGACTTATTTGTTGCCTTCAATAAATAGGAGATGTTGTAAATATTTAGATATTGTCATTCTCTGTATGAAAGATTAGAAAGTACAATGTATACGGAAAATGCCAGAGTAACCTTCTCTAAAATAAAATTGGGACGATTCAGGAAAATTTTTTACCTTCTTATTAAACAAAAACACCTGACTTTTACCCAAGACTTGTTCAGTGGTCCTTCTCTTTTCTTTATGGATTTATAAGTACTTAAACTTTAATGATGGTCAATGAAAAGGTATACAGGGAAGTCAAAGTGTACCTTGCCTTAACTTTATATGAAGGCTGATATCTTTACTATAGCAATGGAAATTTATCTAGAATGAGCTTGATCCCTTTGCCATTAACGCCTGGTGCTTGAAAAACGAGTATTTCTTGCAATGTTTTTCCACTGCTTTCTACTGCATTCAGTTTACAGTCTGACAATGGTACTGTGGATTGTTCAATCCTTTCTTTTTTTAAAAAAAAGGAGAGCCAAGGCTTTCATTCCTATTTGGCCAGTGTTTCTTTTGTCAACATAGGGTTAATGAACAAAATTATTTTCAAGGTCAGGTTGGCAAGTCAGGCTTATCATAAATCATCTCATGCTTCAATAGTGATAAAAAAAGAGTTAAAACTCAAGAATTTAACTTATTTTTCTTCAAACCATCAGAATAAAAAATAACAATGGCAGAACAGTCTGACATGCCTCATAGGTTTGAAAACTAATTCATGCTCTTCTATGCAGTTGCATTAGTGACTAACCTCCTCCTTCCACAGAATAATGTAAGGACACAAAAATTCCTCTGCAACAAATGATGAACTCCTATTCAATATCAAGATCAGTTTAGGTGTTTTAACAAAGGCTGGTGTAATAGAAAAAAGATTTTATCTTGGTATGTCATTTCCTTTCTATTTTCTTGCTTTTTAGTCTCAATAATTGTAATTGCTGCATCCATTAAACTCATTATATTTTATAGTGACCTTGGTTCAAAATAAAAATTGGTCAGTTAAACAATACCTGGTAATGTATCAGTTACTGATGGCTCCTGCAGATATTTGTGCTGTTCGGCCAGCAAGATCCTTAAAGGCTTTCTAAAATACAGTATCAGGATTAAATTGCAAGCTGTAAAAATCTAGATTTTTTTTTCTGTCACTGATATATTTGAAATAAGGTATATCTCAGTAGTATTTCAGACTATGCTTAATAGTAAATGTGTTTTTGTGAAGTTTCTCAGAGCATCAGGACTGCATTTTTACACATGTAGGGCCATTCTTCATTGCTGTATTGCTGTGCCAAGTTGCTCAGCACAGAGGCAGGTACGCACTTTTTATAAATTCTTGTTGTTGTCAGGGCAATTTATGGCATAACTTCAGCTAATGGAGGATCCCAGTCATAGCCCAGTTAATAATTTGAGGAACACAAATGGGGAGATCATGCCTAGTTTTACTTTGCTTTATTTTTGTTCTCAGATTAAGCCTGCATTTTTTTTTCAGGCTTCTCTTTCCAGGCAGCTCTGAGTTTGTTGTCCGGGTTTTAACCCAGCTCCTGCCATGTAGCAGCTCTGCTTACATCTCACCAAACAGAGTGTATGCAAAGGATGGTTGTATTTTGATATATGAATGCATAAGAAAGCACAACTTCACTTCCACCAGTAAAACTGAGAATCATTTATTTTTATTCTGCTGAGTTGCCTTGCTTTGTTTTTTTTTTTTAAGTCGCATTCACCATTCTGTAGGCTGATCCACATACTCATGCGGTGATGTAACAATACAGTCTAAAAAATGTAAATCTAACAAGAATTAACCCTATAGTTAAGCAATAAGCACAGCTGTCTTCCAGAAAGAAATCCAAGTGTCAGAGAAAAAAGAAAAAGAATGAAGCAGAAAAAAAGTTGAAGGATTGAAAAAAAATTCCTTTGGTTTCAAAGGTCTTTGAGTTGGGCTGCAGGAAAATAGTGGGGCCAAATTTGTCTTCAATATAAATGGATTTAACTTAGAAGAGCTGAGTTAGAAACATATTTAGCCCTCTCAAGTCTCTTGAAAAAGTGAACTCTTCTTTATGTTATCATCCTTCATCAAAAAACTTCTGACTCCAGAATATTCAGACTCAAGCACCTCCATCACTCTTGCTTGTCAAACTGTGTATGGAAAAAAAGAGTCTGCTTTTTTGGAAGCAAAAACCCAAATTATGCAGAACTTTAAATAACATTCTACAAGCCATAATTTTCTTTTGTGAATTAATAGGGAATCGTAACGTTCTTCTCCTCTCTCTCTATTGTAAAGCAAATAGTATAGACAGACTATATGCACATTTGGAACATCGAACAATTTTGTCTCATTTTGCTCTATTTATGGTATATTAAGATGCAACTGAGAAAAATGGCATGCCTTTGAGCTGTTTTGGGTAAATCTGGTCATTTGCCATCTTCCAGCTAAGTTTAGATCACAATAAGTACAAGATACTATGTATAGCATGTGATAAATACTTGAGAATGGTAACTAAATCCTGCATTTTGGAATTATCACTGTGACCAACTGCCCATGAAATGCCTTTCATTTTAATGTATAGTATGTCTGTATATAATTCTAGATTCATATTTATATCTACAGCCATATGCTGCTAGATTTCCATCTCCTGTTCAGACAAATTACTTGAGCTGCAGTTGCCAAAGCAAACAGAGGGCTTTCTTTTTTTCTTTCTGAAACACATAACACATGACACACTTCATTCTTTCTTATGTGATAACTTTTAAAATAACAACCTACTAATACACATGATGTGTAAATGGGCAGCAAAGTTAAAAATGGAGGGGGGAATAAGAGAGTCAAGTATTTATTATTGGCTGTTAATCAGAGCAGTTGTCTGGGGACCACTTCTCAGAGAAAGAGAGAGATGCATGCGTACATCCTGCCGGTAGTCACCACCCTTGCTTGCACCCTAGTTTAGGCTGAAAGATATCATTGCTCACCTCAGACTGGTTTGTGGTACAATCTGCTAGAAAGTCTTCTATAAATCACTGGAGGTTAATGTCTTGCGATCTGAGGATCGCTGGGCTGGTTATGCTGTTTTTATTCATTCTGCTGTGGTCAGTTCATCTGAGTAGAATTCCAGAGTCTGAGCCTAAGTTTTGAAGGAGAATTTACCTGCTTAATGAGGAAAGTAACAAGTGTGTAGATTAACTGCAAGGCAGGGGAAGGTACGGGCTCACTGATAATATTGTCAATGTACCCTTAAACAAAGCTCCAGAAAGGTGTGCGCCACGTCTCATTGAAATCTTGTGTTCATCTGCTGATTTGACAGCCAGCCTTTTTCAGTGGAGCAAATCTATACATATTTTTCAGCCAAGACTTATGAGTGGGAGTTTTGCCTGATTTCAACAACTTAGTAATCTCTCTTTTGGCTGACAATGAAGCAATATGAATATTTTTTTGCAAATATTTGTCTGTCAGGGGCTCATTTATATTTCACTGTACAAAATGTTTGAGGATAAATTAAGCAAGCATTGTCAGATACACTGTCATCAACGTGCTTATTGCAGACTTACCTACATCTTCAAGGAAGAGCATGATCACCTCATGGTTACCTGTATGCCTTTTGACATTGGACAGCTGCTTATAAACTCAGCTAGAATTCGGGATGGAAGCTGACAATCTATACTGAAAAATGGCAAAAGCCACTCATCAGTCTAATATTCAGTTTGTTTCTAGAGCGATATTTAGCTCACTTAATTTTAGTGGTGTAAAAGCTGGGGATTTAGTCTAACATAGTTGTCTAGACTCAGTAGGATAACAGTAGTAAAGTAATAATTTTTATTATACACCTTAAGAACATATTCATAGCACTACCCCCTGTCACAAATTGTCACCACTCTTGTAATTCACTGGCAGCCTAAGATCAAATGCAGTGCTTTCTGTTTCTCAAAATATTTGGGGGAGATAGTTTCCTACTGAGGGATGAGGCTATATGATAAGTCTTGAAGGCTGTGCTGTTTTGTGAATGCAACCTATCTACTGGACTCTTTAAAAAGATGATTAATACCTTACAGGGTGGATACAGAATTGAAACTTCCATTTTTGGCCTGCTCTCCTCCTCTTTCAGTCTTGATGGAGAATAAGGAAGAATGAGATCCTCTGTGCAACCCTATTCAAGTGAATGAGGTCCAAGCAAATATCCTTTAACAAGATGTTCCTTTCTTCTAAAGTCTTTCTTTGCAGGCCAAGGTAATTGAATTGAGGTGGTCAATGACATTACAAAAAGTGTGTACTCCTTTTCTTTTCTTTTTCCGAGTCTGTGTAAAGAGCAGAGGAGCAGCACTATTCTGAAGAAAAAAGCTCGCTTTGGCTTTGGTGTGCACAGCCTAATTTTTAGGACCAAGATTATCTCATCTGCGCTTAGTTGTGTAAAAGATAGAAATCTAATCTACTGTGGTATTGTAGCTCCTTCTGTAGTTGGTAAAGAAATGTAGTGTCCTCCTCCTTCCTACCATTCACACTGCCATAATCGTTCCTTGTTTCTTTACCACTGACACTACACTGATCTGAACTGCCCTCCAGAGGTGGCTCACTTTTTTCTTCCTTTGCCTGTAGACAAAAGCTAGATACCTTAGTCCAGACAACTTTAGATGATTAATGTTAGCTCAGATACACTCTAGAGTTTAATTTGTTAGTGGAATTCGAATTGTCCAGCTGAAAATAGATCTCCCAATTAAAACAACATTGAATTATTGCATACTATAGTATAGGACGAGGTCTCTACCTTTTTTTAATTGCACAGAATAACAGCAGCAGAACCTTTGCTGAGGCAAGCCTATATTTTCTCCAGGCTGTTGAAGTACGCATAAGAAAGCTGTGTATAAGAAAGGTTGCTAACCATTCAGATAACCCCAATGTTCACATGTAGGATTTCACAACAAGGTTTGCTTCCATTTATCTTTCCAGCGGATATGAGGCATAAATATACCTAAATCATGTTACAGGCATGATCAGAGAAACAGCAATGCTCAGCCAATACATGTACATGCTTGAAAAAGAAGAGTCTTTACTAGAGGTAATTAAAAGAAAAAAGAATCTCTGACAATTATTTTTAGCCACTGAGATATAATTAAGCCTGATGCTTTGATAGCATTAAATAATAAGCTGTGTTGAGGTAGGAAGATACCATCATTCAAACTTAGTTGTGTATCTCTTAATTTCTTGTGCTGAGTCCCATATTACTTAAGAATTAGAGGAATGATTGTAGAAAGTGATCCAGCTGTTAGTTAAAATGCAGTTCTCATAAAAACTACATAGAAAAAGTGCTTTTTTCTCAGCTTATCTGCTCCTTTTCCTTGTGCTGAGCCAGAGACTTTCTTGCATTGAATTATCTCTGACGGTGAGCTAGTCAACATTCTTCAATCCATGTGTATGTAAATATGTTAATTTTAAAGTTAACACACATATTGGGTTAAATCCTTAATATGTCTTTCAATTGGCTCTTTCTAAATCGAATTGCCACTAATTTCACCAAATGAGAATAGAGAAGGTGCTAAGCAAGACGTTTGCTTCTTGTTGCTGCTGATTAAAAGTACAGTGATAAATTTGTGCTAGACATTTGCTGACTACCAGCAAAAATAGGTTTGTGCTTCATGTGACACCACAAAGCTATTGCTTCTGTTAGACAGCTTGAGTCTATTTTGCCTGGTTCAGTATGCAAGAACCAGTTAAATGAGCTAAAGTAGGTAAAGGCAGAGTTCTAGTCTAAGGATGAAGTCATCTGCTATAATCGAGGGAAGCTGTGTGCCAAAACTTCTGCCCTGCATTGAAAACCTCAACCAGGATGTTTATTATTTGAAATGTTATATAGGGAAGACTTTTCAGATCTAAGCAGAGTTTGTAGCGGTGGCAGTTAGGAGGTGAAAGACATCTTCTTTGTTTCCCAAATGACTAATTAAAAAGTAGTAATGAGACTATGCAGTCATGATAGCAAGCTACTTTCACAGTCACTTTCCATGTAGTCCTCTATCAAAACTTTACAAATTATAGAATCACCTTCAGTTTTGGAAGACTTTGCAGTTGAAAGGATAACTTAGTACTCTCACTCTGGGTTGTTTTTTTTTTTTTTGTTTGTTTTTTTTTTTTTTTTTTGAAGGGGGTGGAATTCTAGTATTTTTGTGAAACTCTGTTGATATCTCACTGAAAACAAAGCCAATTCTTATGGCCTCATTTTGCCAGTGATTTGAATAGTGACGACAAGGGGTGTTCTTTACTTTTTTTTTTTTTTTTACATGCCCTTTCTCCAATTCTGCCTCTCTAAAGGACATATCTTTTAGGAACTGTAGTTCTAGGGAGTCGTGTAACCACCAGGTGCAAGCTTTAGTTCATTTTAAAAAGAGGACTCTGCTGTAAAATCACAGAATCATGGAATAATTCAGGCTGGAAAAAAGGACCTCCTCTCAGAGCAGGACTAACTTCAAAGTTAATCAAATTCCTCAGGATGTTGTCCCATCAAGTTTTGAAAATCTCAAAGGACAGAGAGGCAACAGCCCTTCTGGGAGACCTGCTCCAGTGCTTAACCACTCTCCTTGTGAAGGATTTTCCCTGCACATAGTCAGAATTTCTCTTGGGGCAACTTGCATCTGTTGCCTCTTGCCCTTTCACTGTGCACTTGGCAGGTGTACTCCTCAGAGTGTCATACAGTCCCGATCCCCCCGTCATCTGGACCAGAGGACCGTCTGGAGTGATCACAACACCCTTGCTACTCCTGCCCCCATTTTCTTCTGACAGAAACCTGAATGTGAGGAGTGAGGCATACCTGAATCCTGTCATGATAGGGATCTCAATAGTATAAATCTAGCCTGTAAATCTCACCTACATACGACTATTTTTGGTGTTATGTTGACACCTCTTGTAGAGTGCAGTGTGGAAGGATGGAGCATCTGGAAAACCCAGACTGTTCTGGGAGGAGGCTGCACTGAAAATTTTCAAGGGGCCTGGTGTAAATCAAGAGATCCAAAAAAGGCTTGGCAAACAATAGCTAGAAGGAGCATGAAGCAGTGGGAGGTTGAATGAAACATTTTTGGAAGTGATCATGGGGAGAAATCTGTCATCCGTGGAGTCCGAAGGCAGGATGCTAACCCTGGGGCCAGGCAGGGTGGAGGGAAGTGGATGGAGGATCCTCTACTGACAGCTGGTGGTGGTGAGGAGTCGCCCAGCAGCCGGAGGGCCCAGAAAAGGAAATAACCTTTGGAGGAGTGAGGAGGAGATATTACTCACTGGAGAAGGCAGGCATATCCGCAGGGAGGGTTTCTGATCCAATAATGATGTCAACAGGCAAGGGAAAGAACTTCTCACTTGGGCTTAAATTGACCCTTTCTTGCTATCTCCTGCAAACCCATCTAATTTTGCAAATTAGAAGGACACTACCAACTCAGGAGAAAACACTTTGGAGAGGGTGACATCTCCACGGAGAACAGAAAGCTCCTTTGCGTAGTGCCCAAAAGTTAGGTCTTCCAATTGCAGGTGTTCAGCAGTACCAAAGCAAATAATCTTTTCAGTGACAACTGTAACAACAAATATTTATGCACTGAAAACAGCTTGTTAATCCTCTCTTCTGCCTCATGTCACACTGACCAGTTCCTTCATTTTTGATGCAGTGGTCATAGCTGCAATGAAATACTGCTTTATTTGTTTTACATGAAATGTAAGAGCTTTTTGCTAGTCAGTCTTTTTTAAAACAGACCATTTAAAAAGTTATCTCTATGTCTCTAGATCCTGTCATTATGGACCCAGAGAGGAGACTGCATATCTGAAAAGACTGACAGGAAACCTTTAACCTTTCAAGGCTATCTAAATCAGTACAGTAATGACCAATGGCTGTTACTGGTTTGTGTAAAATGAGTTTATAGCCTCAGGTTTTGTTTGAGATTACTGCCCAGATAAAGTTGCCTCAACAGGTCTTTAATTGTCAGTCTCACTGCTTCTAGCAATTTTCAGCGGAATAAGAAGCAACTAGCAGAGCCTGTGAAAAGAAAATCCATCAGTCTTTCTTAACATGAAAAAAATCCAGCCGTTCTCAGTCATTTAATGACAAGAGAAGTATATTCTCTCTTTAGGTGGCATTATGGCTGCAGGTAGAAGAATGAGACACCTCTAAATGTCTCTTTTGTCAGCTGCCATTAGTTAATCACAGTACAGTTATGCTGCTACAGGTGACTTTGCAGTCCCAACAGGAAGTTCTCCATTGGAGGCCTTTTACTACATTGCTTCACTTTTTTTTTTTTTTTTTTTTTTTTTTTTTCTGATGAATGGATAAACCTGAATGAATTGTTGCCAGCTTGTTTACAAGATCCTTTTAAATGCTTTCTCTATTGCTGGGAGCATATCTTTCTTCTTCTTCGTTCAGTTTTTACCGTTGACAACCGAAAACAACAATAATAAAAAGTGCCCAAGAGCTATTTTAATTCTTTATAGTTATTTTAATTGCAGTTTTCATGGGATTTCCCTGCTGTTCTTCGGAAGCAGTGAGTAGTTTCCCTATTGGAGTGAGCCTCTGGTACACAGTAAAAGAGCGTCAAATGGAATGGTGATGGTTTAGCTTTAAGCCAGATATTCATCAAAAGATAACACTTTATTGTGTTAAAATTGATACCTTGCAGTAGTGGGTTTGGCCTCCTATTGGGATCTTAATTTCTGCTTAAATTCACACAGCCAAACACAGGGTAATCATATTCATCTGAAGCGAGTACAGCTGTGCCATCCTAGGTTGCACTGATATATTTTCTAACAGGTTTGCTGGAACATGGGTCATCCCTGTTCTGTCTCTAGGTTTTTAGTGCGTTGTTCACATAAGCAGAATAATTTTTTGTGAAAGCTGTGCAATCAGTCAGTAGGATTGACTAGGTACAGGGGTTTTATAGATAAAAAGTTTAATTACACATAGCAACTTGATAAATTTGAGTTTTAATATTTAGTTTAATGGTAGAAGAAAATATTATTTTTGCACTTCTAAAGAAAAGCAATATTGTGTAAAAGAGAATAAAGAGATAATAGTTTGCTCTAGCGATCCCCAAGAAAGATCATATTACCACACTAAGGTGTCTCTACAATACCCTTACCTGTTGGAAAGTTTATAGGCAGAGTGGGATCTTTTATTAGATGTACTGTTAGGGTTAGAATAAACACATAAGCTTTCAGGTACCACAAGCTCTTCTTGTTCCACTGCTTTCCATTGGCCTAATAAATGATTTCACCCTACAAGTTTTGCCTTCCGCATATCTTGAGAGCATCATGGCTTCCATAATTGTCATTCACTGAGAAAGATGTGTTAGCATATCATTCTTAGCAAGGTCTTCAAACTCATCACCATTTAGAGGTTTTTAAATGAGATTCACTCTTTTGCTAAAAGATATTATTTAATTACACTTTACAGAGAAATTTTTCAGCCTGTAATAGGGTAAAAAAGTTGGGCCGAAAGGACACAATAATCTTTTCTATCCCTAGAATCTGTGAAACAAAGTTTGCTTGTTAAGTCCCCTCTTGGACAGGTCTTGAAGAACAGAAGATTGACTGCAATGCCCTCCATATGCTGATAACTCTTGCAGCTCTTCATTAAGGCATTGATTACAACCAAGTTTCATGCTTCTGAGCTTCAGTGAGTTGTCTCCTGGGATCTGATGCAATTTATTTCTCTTGATACATAATTGAGTATTTGGACTCTGTCAGATTTTGGAATCTCTTCTCTTTCTGTGAAAGATCAGAGATCAACTGCAGTTGAAGATAAGGCCCTGGATGGGGTCACCAGTTCTCTGAGGATCTTGCTTTTTAGCTGTGGCGATTGTCTTACTTACACTGATTTGAAGTCAAAAAGGATTTAGGATTCAGATATTCTATCTAGGTGAGTCTACCTAAGCTATTTATTGCCTCATCAGCCCTAAACTCTATGAAACTACAGCTGAACACACACAAAAATGTTGCTCACAATCTACTTAAGTGTTCTGCAGCCCACTGTATGTTTTGTTGTTAACTTCTGAAGAAGTCGGTGTTTGGGCATAAAATTATATATATATTTATATTTATATTCCTTGAAAGATGTTTAATTATTTTCTAAACAAGCCAGGTCTGGGGTATTTTTTTTGTTGTTTTTTAAAATATAAAAACTGTCTGACTCATAAGAAATGTGCTGCAGCATTTTCTTCGATTGAGAGGAAATCATCTGCTAGAAAGGATATTATTTTTCAGGTTTTTTTGATATAAAAGGGACAAGGATGATACAAAAATGCTTTATAACATTTCATTTTGAACAGGAATAATTAAGGATCAGATGTTTCAAGGGAAACAAAAACATCCCCTAGCACTGCACTCCCAAATAGTGTTTTGTGAAAGACTGGCTCCTTCAAATTTCAGTGTTTGAGAAATAAAGGAAAACCTATAATTGCATCACTGAAAGATTAAGAAAAAAGATCAGAAGTATTGAAGTCAAACACTGAAGACAAAAATTTACAATGAACAACATTAAGTGAGACAGCAACACTGCTACCATGGAAGGATCACTCTGCAAATGCTGTTTTATACTTCTCCCTAAGCACTCTCTACTGTCAGTCATTGGAAACAGGATACTAGACAGCCCTAGAGTATGACCATGATGACAGTTCTTACAATTTCTTACATCGTATGTTAGGGGAAACAAAACATCCCCCAGGGGAGGTAGACATGCCCATATTGTACGTTAGGGAAAGGCAAATTTTTGCGTTTTCTAAGAATTCATCCCCAGCTAATTCTTCACTGTAATACTGCAGTGCTTGAAAGCCCAAGTGAGATCCAGCTGCATTGTGAACGCCATAGGAGATGGTTCCTCATGCAAACAGCTTAAAATGGAAGTAGCCAAGACCTCCAATATAAACAGCTCTAAGAGCAGTTCCTGAAGAATATATTAGAAAAACTGGTCCTAAGCTAAAAATGTAAGTTCTAAGTGTCCCTACCTTTTAGGTGGGCTTGAGGTTTTACTGGCTGGGACCAAACTCTGTCCAAAAGTATTGAAAGCTGATCTAATTTTGATGGATACACTTTTGTCCATAATAATCTTGTCAGGATTGTCACACAAAACATTGTTATTTAAAAAAAAATCTTATCCACACTAACTCCTCCCTACTAATTTTGTATTTACTGCAATTCTTGTAAATATATTTAAAGAAGAGTTGAACATGGAAAAGGGAGTGACACCTACAGGATGCTCCCTCCCACCTCCCCAGAAAATCATAGGAAACTAAGTATGTGGCATTTACATACCTCCTCCTAAAATATTATCCATGCACAAAGATGAGCAGGAAGGTAAAAGCCCATGAAATCCTTGCCAACATTCCCTGTGGGAAAATTCCTGTTCTGCTTGAATACCTCCATAAAGCAAAGTATTAGAAAACATATATAAATATATTCCAGATGCACCAATGGATTTAGAATTGACAGTATGACATTAAAAAAAATTACATTTAGCCTCAAATAACAATCCCATTGAGAGTGATGTCTTACTGTCATTGTCCAGGATTTTAATATGGACAGTCCCTGACTCAACAGCCATCTCAATGAAGCATGTCGTTCAGGTTTCTACAGGCTTTTGCTTATGCACAATTCTTTTTTATTTGTTCAATTTTTGCTTTGCTTTGGAAATAATGTCATATGCACCTATCTAAAGAACAGTTCGGAAATAATGTCATATGCACCTATCTAAAGAACAGTTCACAAGACAGGAGGTCTTGCATCTAAAGCAGGACAGCGACCCACCAAGTAACTGTTACATCCCAGTATACTAGCACTTAACACAGGGATGAAAATATGACTTTGATCTGCATGAGGAACAGTAGACTCTGCTTTCATTTATACCATTGGTCATACAAAAGAACCAATCTATTGAATTTTTTGGCCTCAGCAGGAAGGCTGAACACTGACAGTAGAAATGCCAGAACTGGAGGAAAACTATAAACGGACAAGAATCACTCAGAGTGTTTCCCCTTTCTTTAGTGTTATGAGAAGGACTGAGGAGGATGCCATAGTGTCATGAGTTGATGATGTGCAGCCATAGACTAGGGAGCTTCACATGAATTTTGCTAGAAATCTAAAAACCCAAAGAAATTTGGTGATAACTCATAACTCTTTCATAACAAAGCGACAATGACTGGCACAACTCATTACTCCTGATTTCACGCTCTCTCTTTGGCAATGCCTCAGGTACTTTTAAGCAGTGATATAAGGACTGAACACTGCCAGATCACCATATTTCTAAGTCTTTTCAACAAGCAAAAGATTGAAACACGGACTATCCTATCCATTACAGAACAATTTTCTAACAGTAGTTGAAAGACTTTTTACCACTGAATTTTCAGTGAACCAGTTGGCAAAGGCCAGTTGTTTTGTTGTAAAAATAAAGACAGTGAAGCCAACTGAAGTTTTTAATAGAAATATTTAGCATCCTTATTAAAACTATATGTTTTTGAAATCTAGGTGATTTCAAAAATCCTTCTAGACACCTTCCCACTTGTTTAGACTGCTGAGTGACTTTCAAAAGATGATCGGTAGCAAATACAGGAATTAAAATTTCGCACAAGGCCCATTGTGTAATGTCTTGGAGGAAATATTTAAGAATGGAAGAGTGCTCAAATTATTGCTATGAAAGACTGAACTTGAGCTAGAAATTCAGAATAGTAACTTGATAGTTTTAAAGAGCTGTCACTTTTTGATTTCATGGTGATGGAGCTATTCAGGTTTGGATAATCACAGCAAAAATATTTTAGTTCGCATTGCTGTAATATAACAGAAATGTATCAATTCTGGCAGCATCATAACATGACAATTATTAATACAACAAACATTTTAAAGAGGTAGCATTTGCCCAAGAAGCATAGTAGTAACAATGAATCATTCAGTCTATTTGCATTCTAATTGATTTTCAGATAATTTGCTTGTCATCAATAGTCTCTTATAATTCTCCATTAAATGTCTGCTTTTCCTTTTTTTTTTTTTTTTTTTTTTTTTTTGGTAACAGCTGCCATCATAAAAGGCCAAACTATGATTCTGATTTTTATGAACAGCGATACTGTGATAAATAACAAAAGAGGTAAATTCTTCTGTTCGGTAAGCTCACCTGTCTTGCTGCAGAAGAGGTTATTACCCATATCGCCCAAATTAGAAGAAGCTGTCTGTGTTTACCTTCAGTTATGCCATACTATCACTCAGTAGTATCTTACTTTGTTGTCCCATAGCTTTGACTTGTGGAAAATTACTGTTCATTAAGAAAGGCAGCAAAACTTGGCCTCAGGGACTGAAACATTGTTACGAAATGCATTTTCAAAGGAGCTTCTACTAACCTCTAAATCTGTGCCCTCAGTTCGCAGGTGTGAAATGGCATTTATCAGATCCAGGGCTAGCTCAATTTGATGCATAGAAATGAATACATATGTTTAATATGGTTTTATGTTTTGCAAGATACATAAGCAAGAGGGTTTCATCCTGCTCCTACTTATAGGCAGTGGGAAAATCACCTTAATTTTCACAGTACAGCAAGAGCACACTGACATTACTGGAATTGACTAGTCATGACTCTGGAGTTGGTCATCTTGCTGAACAGTGTTTCTAAGGCTTGGTCCCACATCCTGTGAAATTATCTGGGAGTGTTCCCACAGGCATCAGGGGCATGGAATCAATCACTGTTACTATAATTAATGGTAAAAGATGCATTTAATTCTATGGGAACGTGGAATTGTTCAAATGCCGATAAAGTGCTGCAGGCCAAACAGCAAGAAAGGAGCAATTCCTTTTAACTGAGCACATCTTAAATGGAGAAAATTTCTTGCTCTCCAAAAATTTCTCTTAATTGATATTTTATTTAACTGTCTATGAATGAGCTTTTATGGCCCTCCTGGAAAGAAATTTTGGATGTATATCCTTTGTGTTTTTTGTATAGATATTTTCATACATTTCTGAAAGGCAGACGCTTTCAAAGTGGGTGGTGGAAGAGATTTAATGGAACATGGAAAGAAAATACAGAAAGCAAAGAATACCAGATAAACTGTAAATGATGTGGATAAGAATTGTACGTTTATTCCAGAATTACTCAACGGCTATGCAATTTTAGTTGATATATTGAGTTTGAACTGGGTATCTCCCAAACTAAAAAAGTAAGCTCCTATGGCTTGAGCTCAAGACTGTAGGCTCCTTCACTGGGACAGTAATAGAATCATATCCTTTGTGGTTCAGGCACGGGGGAGAAGACGAGGGAAACTGTGATCTGTGCAGATGTTTTTGTTCTGTGTAGGAGATTATTCCATACAGTGTTTGTTGGAAACAGCCTCCAGGCTGCAGCTGCTGGGGAGGTCATACAGGTTTCTGATTCAATGTTCCTGCTCCAGATTGCCAAAGAGGTTGAGTGACTGAGCTTTAACTTGGATCAGGGAATAATAGTCTCCAAAGGACTTTATATTGTCTGGCAATCTCAGAGTACTTGGCACCTGGACATGTTTCTTCTTCTGTCCCGGTGCATGCTCTGGACATTAGGCAGGGACAGTTTCACCATTTGTCTGCTGAGGACTACTTCATATGAGGAATAGAAGGCATCACTGGAAGCTGGAACCATCACTGCTAAATATCAAATAATCTAAAGAGTTACAACAGAGAGGTTCTCTGAACAGCCATATTTTTAGCTGCTCTTTCCAACTGTGGTGAAATTATGCTATGCTATGCAGAGGCATTACTTAATCAGGTTTGATTGTAGCCACAGCACAATTTAGACTCTTTTATATACTGCCACTTAGTCTAGACTACTAGCTCACAAAATATTAATGCAATACAGATTAAAAGAATATTGTTGAAAAATAGTGAAAGCAACCCTTGTTTATGCTCTACTCCTACTAAAACTGAAATTAAAATGTCTATTCTTCATCTACTGAATAGTCACCTCAAAAGCACTTTTTAAAAATTGCCTAAAAAGTCTCAGATTGACATTCTGCAACTGTAGGTTAAACAGAAAGGATTTGAATTATACTATTTTCCTGAACTGAGAAACTAAAGCATAAAATTTCTGTTGGGACAGAAAGAAAAGAAATGAATGGATTCTTTTTGTGTTTGTTATGGTTTTTGTTCTCTTTCTGAGGATATGCTAGGAAACAAGGTAACCGAAACAGTGAATTTAATATAAATCCAGAGCACATTCATGGGAAAATGATTTTGAATTCTGAACTGCAAGTATTCATACAGAGGATATGGTTCTGCAAGAACAGAGCCCTCTTTCCAGCAGCTCCACAGTGCTGTGCAAGAGATTATGTATTTATGCTTATCTGAAGTCTGAAGGCCTCTTTGGCAGAACAAATTATTTGTTGAAATAGCCGCATTCACTCTTCCAGGGCTTTGGCCTAAGAGAATCAATCTAGTTCCCATAGAAATCAATGAATTCTGAATTATGTCCACTGTCCAATGTTCCTCAAACTAATACTGTGTAAAAGCACAGAGAAGTTTATTTAGGGAAAAAAAGAAGGCTCTGAAACAATTTTTGGAGGGGAACAGAAAAGACAAAATTCATTCTGTATTCTTTAATATCTTAGGGTAATGAAAAACTACATATGGCTTTCTATAGGGAGTAAAATCGCCTTCATTAGGTAGTTTTAAGAACATGTGTTAAGAACAGGAACAGATATCTCTCAGCAAGGAAATGCTGCCTCAGGGCAAGGAGATAACAAGATAATAGTTTCCTCCCTCGGGAAAACAGAGTTTGGGAAGGCTTACGTAGCATCAGCTCCCTTCCATATCCAGAATGCAATGTGATTCTCCATTCACAAAGGTCTTGACGATATGGCACTGGAAAACTGTTTTGATATTGCCAAAATCATGAATAAGATCTTGAAAATACAAGAGTTTTGGCTCAATCATGAGCTCGTGAAATTTTTTCAGACTTTTCTCTTCTTCTCTTTTTTTAATCTTAGCTGTTTTACCCATATGTTCAAAGTTTTCTTTTGCTGTCCTGAAAGCTAGAAACTTACTTTTGAAAAACAGAAGAAGAAAAATATCAGAATTGTTATGTAATCACCTACATCCAAATAAGAGCATTTTAAGAAGGTACAACAGTTGGTGACACTATTCTGATAACTGTAAAGACATTTCCGGTGGTGTTCTTACAAGTCAAAGGAAAGACTGAAGTTGACTTGGCAGTAGTCTGTAGTATGTAAAGCAGAAGATTTCTGATAGCAGACAGCTCTTTAACCACCAAAAAGTACGACTAAATAGCTGGAATCTAGAATTAAGCAATACATTAAGCTGTAGTGTGGCAATTTCTCTGTCACCTAAAACCTTGGTAATACCTGAGTCTGAAATATCTGTGATAGCTCAAAGTTAAATTTAATGGCTTAACTCTGTAATTAGCTGATGATGCTTTTTAACCTGTTTTAGACATTTGAATATACAGGTCCCCTCTGATTTTAAAGTCTAAGATGATATGAAGGAATTCTGTTTCTGAACTGCTCAGACTGCCCACCTCTCCACTGTGGCCGTTCATTTGGTACAATTTATGAATCACTTTTGTGATTTTTATCACACATCTTTGATACTATTTTTGATTTTATTCTTAAAATCATGGTTTCTGGCAGTATGTGCTCATCCAGGAACACTGGTTTCTGTTTAAATAGCTCCTTAGTAATTTTTGAGAGACTATGGTTAATAATGCAGAAACAGTCTGTGTTAAACCATGACACATTTTAAAATACCTAGTTATTTTTCTGTAATCTAGTTTTTTATTGCATAGCACAAGACTTGTAAAGGCTCTTGCTTAGAAGGCATTACAAATTAGAACCCAATTTTGAAAGTTTTCATCATACTTTCAAATTTTTAGATGAAGTGGATTTAAAGGAAAACATGAATATTTGCAATTTTTTTCTATTGTATTTCTTTTCTTTTCTATAACAGCCTATTATTGCTGTACTCTTGAAAGTTTTTCTAAATTTCAGTGACATACATGAACATAAAACAAAGAATAAGAACAATATATAGACCTCATATCTAATTTGTGCAATATTTTCTTATTAATAGATGTGGTGTTAAAATAATTCTTCCAGTGTCCCAGTGTTCATGGAGATTCTGGATATTTTTTTATATATTTTTATTAACTCCTGTTCTCCTTTCAGTTAAGATAAATTAGATCTTCAGAGGAAGTTAGCTTGTATAATTGATGAGGCTTTGCAGATTTATGCAGCTGAAGTTGTAGTTCATCATTTCAATGTGTTATTTTTAACAATAACCTATAAAATCAGTTGCCTGCACATCTTAAAATTAATCCACACAGTATTGGGGGTTGCATGGTCCACACTTGTGCCAGTAGGAAAAGGACAAATGTGAGTAAATGCAGGCACAGCTAGTCTTTTAGTGAAGACTGGTAATGTTTAAACCTGACATAGTCATTTGAGGCAGGGACTAGTCCACACCAACTAAAATAAAACCAGTGCTGCTGCATTGGGTAGAAGCTTTGGGGTAAGCCAGATACAGGCACTTTTACAACCATGCCTGATCTTACAGGGCGATGGTTTGACTATGTGTGTGTCTAGTCTAGGCTACAATTTCTTCTTTTGCTACTATTCAGTAATCCTGGGTATAAATTTGTTACTGAAAGTATGAACTAAACTCACTTTCATAGCAGACGTTGTGGATAAACTATCTATTCCCAAGATTTAACACCATATTATTTTTCATTGGTTTCTTGAACCAGGAATTTGGCATACTTTCTTGTTAGAGATTTACAAATCTAGCTGAGCACAGACAAAATTCATTCTGCTGGTCCAGTCCCTCTTTCAGGCTTTTCTGTCGGTGGCAGTCAACTAGTGTGGCCTTCTCTATGGTTCCATCCAGACGTCTTTGCTCCTTCTCGCTTCCCCTGCACTGTGGGTGTAAGGGGAAGAAACTGGAGAAAGGGCAAGGATCTTCTTACCACCTTATTCACCTGGGAAAAAAGACATATAGAGCAAAGATCTCAGAACCTACAGAAAAGGGAGCAACAGTTTGAAGAGTAAAGCCTGTGCAGTTGTTTAATTTCATTCAGGGCAGGGTATCCTTTGTGGCTCCACTTCTTACCCCCACTTTACAGACAGAGAAACTAATAAAGAGATGATTTGTCACTGAGCTTGCACCCATGCGCAGGAGTCTAAGACCCAGTTGCTTCCTAATTTCAGAAACCAGAGCATCTCCAAACTGCTATATTTTTCAAGTGCTGTTTTTGAATAGCTTGTGACAAATGAAGGTGATCGGTGAAGGTAAGTGCTGCAGTTCCTGTTAGTCAGAAGTAGTAATAGTTGTGAATTGTAATTAACCCAGCCTATGGATATCTGTACACACTGAAATAAAAAATGCAAAAAGTGTTATCAGTGAATTAAGAGTTAATGTTGAATCAGATAGTTATTTGATACTGGGGATGAATAAGAAATATACAACCATTTAATGCAGAAATGAAAATGGCTTTTCTCATAGCTTGAGCACTCAAAATGATGCTTACTGTTGTGATATTGGAATGCAGCACATATGATTACATTTAGTGTCTGCTTTAAAAAAAAGAGAGAGAGAAAGAGATGCTACAGTTTTGTGGGCACAATTTATTACAAGCACAAATGCTAATATTTTGATGGTAGTCAACAAAACAAGCAGTCAGAGGTCTAGAAGCTAAAACATTTGAACCTGCAATTTAGTGCACCGATTTGAATATAGATTCATAATTATGTTAATTTGCAAGGCTGCTTTCCCGCAAATATCAATTGTTAGCTTGTTTATTAAAGCTTTTAGTAATTTAGACATTTTCCCTACAAATTGATGTGTCTTCATTGTTCTGTGTCCACAGCAACACAAAATATTAGAACATATTATCATAAATGATACTCTTTTACTTTAATTGTTTTACTAAAATTAAAAATTGCCAAAATATCTTTCCTTTGGTGAGGTTAGAGCCAAATAATAAATATCAGACTGCACCATCTCAGCAGCTGCAGAAATACTCTAATCGAGGCTGTTGTTGCTGAACTAGTAGCAGATAATTTCAAATGCACATGTCCTTCAATATACATACATTCCTCAACCTAGATCTGTATTTGTATTAACAGCTGTATAATTATTGACTACTGTAGAGAGAAAGGGGAGATTTATATCCCAAGCTTTCTCTTTACTTGGTTAAACACCTCACCTGTCAGCAGCCTTCCACATGATCAAAGCCATGGGGACCAGTGTGACAGTAAGACAGGCCTGACCAGCAAACCTCATCTGAGTCCTTGTAGCCTCATGTAGCCGCATCTGAGACAAGGTCAGCACTGAGAATTAGGGTTATTATGTTAGTTTTATAGGGGAATATTTAAGGCATTCAAATGGAGGGATCTGTAATTTAAGAGATAAACATATGGATTTACTGTGATTGAATATAGTCCCACCTGCACCTCAGGAGAAATGGGGAGCCAGCTCTCTAGGTTCACATCCCCTCGTCCTCCACATGGATTTATGTAGGAATGGACTTGAAGGTTAGGAGATACTGTGCTCTATCATACTGTTTTTGTAAACTGTTTCTCACAGACTTACCAAAGGAGTGAGTGGTTTGCCTTGAACAACCAAGAGAATGACTGCCAAAAATAGTGGGCTGATAGAAATGAGTTGATATATATGTATTTATATGTATATATATATGTATATGTAAATGCATTGTAAATACATAATATGATTTGATCACATTGGCTTTATCTGATTAAGACCTGTCTCAAAAAGTAGCCAGATGCTAGTGTAGAATGTGCATAAAATATGCTGATATACCGGATTTCATTTGGAATACACAATATTGGGTGACTGCTAGGGTATCCACTCTCATATAGTAGGATTTGGATACAGGGAGAGGCCTATGCAACATGGTGGGAATCTAACACTTGCAAGTCTGTCAGATTGCTTCAAAACAGTATTTCCACAAGCTGTTACATTCTTTCTTGTAACTACAGCTAATTTGCACCCACAAAGGAGAGATATTTTCTCCTGCCTCTGAAACATCAAAGGAAGGCTGGTAACGAGATAGCAGTGAACAGAGCTGTAACTGCTTAAAATTGAAGTAGCAATAATGGAAAGGTGTGATGAGCTCACTGGTGGCCTTTCTGAAACACATTGTGAGCATCAGTCCCTAGGAGACAATGGCATGTATCCCGAGCAGCCAAATCTGAACAGGCGTCCAGTGGAGCTCTCCCCTCAGGAAGGCCACTGACTGGTGAGGGAGATTGAATAGTTACTTTTTTCAGATCAGTTCATAAACAATAACATGTCCTCTTCAGAAGAACATGAAAATTGAACATGTGATGTGGTGCAGAGCCCGAGATGGTAACATCCCTCACAAAGTCAAGATGTGGAATTTGAAGGAAGCTGTAGCATCCAAGGGGTGAGATGGGGAGACAAGCAGTTCAGGAAGCAGAAGAGGAATGAAAGGAGCAGATAAAAGTAGTTACAGCAACTCAAAAAAAAAAAAAAATCAGCTCAGCACTCTAAAAAATATTACAAACCACTGCTTAACTCTTGCTTGTTTCCTTCCAGGATACGAGTTGTAAACAAGATGCTGCAGTCTACAAAGGTTTAACCAGTTCCAGCTGACTATGTGGCTGCTTTAGGGCAGGTGGCAAAAGAAGGAGGATGTGGGCAAGAACAATGAGAGCCTCTGAAGAAATATCAGCAATGTTTTTTTCAGGCTATTTGTTATTTTGTGAGTACTCAACAGATTAAAAAAAAAAAAAAAAAAAAAAAAAAAGCCCTGTGGAAATCAGCCTCAAAGAAATGAGCCTTGGAGCTCCATTTCCATTTTCTAGCCCATGCAGCTTCTCACTAGCTGACATGTTCCTGCATTCTTAGCAGGCTGTTCATCTGTACCTGTGTGTTCAGCGAATTAACTGAAATGCTTAAAAACCGTAGGACTGGGGAAAAGAATAAAAACCAGTGTTTCTCTTACAAAAAGTATAGACCAATAATCATTATCACTTAAAGCTGTGAGTTTCATTTTCTCTGAGTACACATAAAAAAGATTCTATGAAGACAGCTCATCAGACTCAGCTCTGATTCATCCGTACCTTCACAGGTTTTCCCTACTTCTCCTGAGTATCACTGATTAAAAGACAAGGGACTATCAGTGTAATATGGGCATGACGGATTCGAGATGTCACAAAGAGATTCTTTCAGAACTCGTTATTTCCTTTGAACAGTTCAAGAGTGTTTGGGAAGCGCCCCTGCTGTTTGGCAATGAAAACAACATATCCCTTGCTGAAGAAATAATCAAACTAGGTGTAATGAGCAGACTGCAGACCCAGACTTTCCTTTTTCAGATTCAGTTCAGATCTCCTGGTTGAAACACGTTTAATACACCCACTTGCAGAAGGGTTCTCAGTATGATTTGTCCTGGTCTTCAATGGCAGTAGCCTCATATTCAGTATTGCTTCATTGGAGCTGCCATTATCAGCAATAAAGAACAGTTATGAGCACAGAAGAGACCTCTATTATGCAAATTATCAGCTTTAGTAGCAAGCACTGCCCTTCAGACTGCAAGTCCAGTCCCTTCTCCTTTGCCCCCTGCCCCACTGGTATATATCCTTGACACTTTTAAGTCCCCATTATTTGCTTTAGCTTTTTCTGAGGGTACCGAGTATCACTGGAAATGCTAAAATCTGTCATTGTAGTTGCCACAGACTGAGCTTTTCAACTGAAGTAGGCATTCAGCTCACAGCAGACTTAATAACAGTTGGTCCAACTCCTTCAGATTTCTTAGAGGAGAAGACATGATAGCTGGGAATGTCGGTCCCCTCTCTTCTCAGAATTGTTTCCTCAGAAGTTACAAAATTGCTTCAGAGACTTCTTACTCCGGTACTTTTTAGCGTGGGGGTGTGCAGTGTTCATCAGAAATAGCTGTAGACAGAACCCTACAAATCACAGGTGTTTTGGGAAAATCTCCTCAGCTCTGATAAACAGAGTGGGAGATCAGCATTACTGCAAATCACAAGGTATTATTATCAGAAAATAATGAGGTAAAATTGTACATAACCTTGAGAAAAAGGAGAAACAGCAACATGCTATGCAGCAACCTGCCAGCAACTTTGGAAAAAGTACTGCTCTCTGATGACCACAGGGCTAAACCCAGAGACAGTGCGTAGCCCCATGTAGGGTTAACCTATGGTAAATACCTGACAGCTTGTCTTTTTTACTCTTTGGCAACACTTGTATAACTTGTCATGCCGGTGAAGTCATACTGAATTGAGCAAAACTAGCTGGAACCAAATATGCAGAGAAACATATTTGTCATTGCACTTAAGCTGACAGCTGTAGCAATTTTCTCGGAGCAGACACACACAGCTTGATGACAAAGAGGGAAGCTTGTGTGGATTTCTAATTGCAGAGTTCTGTTGCAGAGGCCACTGATAATGGGCCTCTGATTTTAAGAAGGATTAGGAAACAATCAAAACCAGGTGGTTTGTTTGGATTTAATATGCATGAATCATTAGAGATTTCTAACAGAATTAGGGAATAAGCTTTTCAGATATTTCAAGAGGAAGCAGAAACTATTAATATAAGATTCCCTGTAGGATAGAAATACCATGGCAATAAAAAATGGGTCACTACTTTACAAATATTATAAGGGGAATTCATTAAAAATCAGTAGTAGTAGCAGTGGGAGAAAATCTTCACTTTTACCACCTTTTAACTGATCACTGTGACTTTGACATATTAAAGATGACTTATTAAATTAAAAAGTTATTCTGATTTACTTGTATAATTTAACACTGTGAGTGCACATCTTTAAACACATTACCATGGGTTAACTATCCATTTATGTCCTTCAAATCTATATCAAACTGAAAGTAAATCAAATTAATTCAGCCTGGGATGAATCAGCACTGAACCAACTCATATGACTTTGCATTTGCTGTTCTAAGAGTAACTGTTGGACAATTATCACAACTCAAGTAAGATCCATTGACTGGTTAGTCTGTGGTAACTTGCATGTGTCTAAATAATGGAGTTAAAATGCTTTGCCGAAAATGTTTCTATCTAAGCCTTGCTGCAAGCACAGTGAAAATCCATATTTACCCTTTACTTTAATGTTAGCAGAAATCATTTCTAAAGTATGTTCTGAATTATGATCAAAACATATGTATAGAAATTCTTTGACGAGGCCTGATACACATATATATGGTCTCAATTCCCTTTAAACTATAGATACCATGTAGCTCATTAATTCCTCAGAAAGTACTAAAGATTCCCCCAATCCATTATTAGACCTTTTTTCCTTATTCTCTTCACTTCTAAATTCAACCAGGGTTTTAGAGCAATTTCTTTTCTCTCGCTCCTTACTAAAGCGCTCCCATTTTGACTTCCACTGCAGTGAAACTGCCATTTTACCATTTTCTAGTGAGCTTTTTCTTCAATTGTCTTATAGAACCTCAGCCATGTTGTTTTGACTATGTCACTGATGGTTAAATCCTTTTCTCCCATAGTTTTTACAGCTCCCGACTATCCTACTGTCTTCTATTCCCAACTCTCCAATTGCTCCTTTAGGGAGTCAATCTGATTCTCTCTTTGTTTCCCAGTACACTCCCAGTATAGCCATCCTGGGGAAAATCAACCTATGGAACATTTTCTCCTGTCATCTTTCCACTGATGAATGAAAACCTCCCTTTCCAGTCTTGTGTCATGACTTGTCATCATAACACTACCTCTGCTTGTCTGCTCTAATGTAAAATGTAGCAGGAAAAAAACTGAGCTCCGAGCTCAGATACTGATGAATATTTCCCCCTCATTGTGAAATATTTGAGTGATATTGTGCTCCCTCTATCCTTCAAGTAACAGCTCTGGAACTGAAAAATCTTCCTTAATGCCTGTAAATTAAATCCAAGATGATGCCTTGCATATAATCAGGATGCTGGGTTGGACAATGCACATGGTCTTCCTTGATAGATGTGTCAAAAATGAAAGCGGTGTATCAGGTCTTGGGAGCTGTAGCCCAGCCAGGGAACTCAGCCTACAGAAGAAAACATGGAGTAACAAGAAGATGAAATGCATCTCCTAGGCACCTGGGAGTAAAAATCCAGTTTTCTGTCAAGCAATCAAAAATGGTTTGTTTTCAATATTTTTATCTTCTGCAGTCTTGGTTGCAGCAATTGTTTCGTCTTCACTTCTCCTTAGAGCACACAGATTACTCCTCCAGTTCCCAGTGTCACTCAGTTTCCTTAATTAGTATCTTCACCACACAAACACCAATTTCACAAATAAATTTCAGTCTGTCTGTGAAACTTTTAAGGACCTCCTATTTGTGAATTTGAGTCTCTGAGTGTCTTCTCAGCTTGGCTAGCAGTGCTGTCCTGTGGGCATGGCATGCCCTCCCTAACAGGTGTGTGAACCCACCCTCCCTCCTGTTGCCCTCAGAACACTCCATATTCCATATTCCTGGAAAATTAATGATATTTCAGCAAGAACACCAAGAAAGCACTGCTATCTTTTTCTTCTATTTTTAATAATAGGTGGGAACTAGGTGTAAACCTCTTATAAAATAATATTTTATTAAGAATTGTTCACCAAACAATATACTGTTTGGGTATGAGTTAGGGTGGCAGAATCTGACCCCAAAGAAGCAGATGTATAGTCAGAGACAAAAGAGGAACTGATATGTTGAGTAAGAAAGTGTTTTTATTACATAATCGGTTTTAATACTAGAACTTCATTTAAATATTTTTAGTAATAGCCATATTTGAAAGCCATTACCAGAATATATGAGGTTTGGCTCAGATCTTTCACAATGAATAATTGTATATCACAGATTGGCAGTGATATAGAAGAATAATTTTTTCAGATCATTCTGAAAACAATATTTTTTCACAAATGCCCAACTAAGGTAATTTAAAGTGAATTCCAAACAATGTTGGATAAAGACAAAGCAGGAAAAAAAGCTTCAAATGAATAGATCTTAATGCAGCATATGCATGTTACCATAGTTTTACTCAACCTGTAGTCTTTTTATACATATCCTCTAAATGCATCAAACTCATATAATGTGAAACTTCTGTAAAACCAAAATTAAGTGACATAATAGCTTTGGTACATTGTTTCTTGATCATTGTTAATCAAGCAAGGTGGTTTCTGGAATCATGAAGATAAGTCCTTCACAGCAAACATCAGAGAGACTGGCACAGACAGAAAAGATAAACTCTGCCTCTTATGAGCTTGTTCATGTCACTTCTACCCATTTAAATTCTAGTTAGGCTGATCAGAAACAGGAGAGAAAAGCTTTAAATTGCATTATTAACAATAGGTTAAATCTTAGGCTGCTGATTAAATCAATTTCTTTCAGATAGAATCATAATAGGCGTTGGCTGTATTTGTCTGACAGGAAGCATGTCATTGGTAATGTTTTGTGTTGCCTTTAATGAGTCTGATTGTCATCTTCCAGCAGGGAGAGCACAAAAGGCACCTGCAGGTCGGGGTGAATGGGATCACTTATCGATCAAGTTGTCAGGCCTGTCAGGCATAAAATCAATGTGATGGTGTATTTATACGGAAGCTCCCCAGATTAGTCAACTGATTTAGAATTTTGACAGAATCAGTTGCACGCTAAATATAATTTCCAAAATTGTCTAGCTCACAATGTTCCTGTTCAAAAGCAATCAAGCTACTGAATAGAATATGTGCATTTTTTGCACTTGAAGAAAATAAGAAGATGTTTATCATTTTGGCCAGCTTTTTCTCAGACTAATAGCTGCAACCTTCCCAATTGTTTTTCTCCCTTTATTTTCATTGCTTGTTAACTTTTATTTGTTATTTGTATTTAGATCCAGCTCCCTGTTCACTGAAAGGCAGCTACTTTTTAGCAATGATCCTTGCCAGAGTTCAGCTAGATTATGTTAGGCTGTTCTATAAAGATAGTAAGCAGATAAGTAGAGACGTTCCTTATCCAGCAGAAGGAAACTGCATACTTGTACATGAGCTCTTTGTGGTCCAAGTCACCTTCCTGGGGTTGGAAAAAGGGAGCAGAGCAAACACCTGAGCCTCCTTATCAGGAAATCCTGGGTAGCTTCTCCAGGGTGACACCCAGTGAAGACAGGGAGGAGGAGTAACGTTCCCATACGTTCCAATCAACCTGCTCCAGCAGCTGAGGCAGGCGTTAGGTCAGTAAACGCCCAGCTGAGCCCTCAGTCTGCGAAAGGCTTTGGGGTTACTGGGAATGGAATAAACAATATTGAAGAAGGAGTTCTGTGTTACACCCTGAAGCAGGTTTACTTATAATGGACAATTAATGTTGCCATTTTTGTGTGTGATGCAATGCAGTTCCATTTCTAGTCATTTGTCTACTGTTATCTTGTCTGTTTTCCCTCTGTCATTTAACTCACACTTTTTATAATCCTTCACTGTCTTTCTATTCACATCCTACCCTTGCCTCATTCCATTATTTCCCTAAGGACACACTTTCTCCCTCCCCCCTTCCCCTGCTGTCTTCTTTCTTCATTTATTTGCCTTATCTGCAGTCCCTAAACTTACAGAGGAATCAAACTAATTTAATTCAAGCTTACATCCAAAAAATGGTTTATTCAATTCAAATGTGTTCTTTCTGCTGTTTTTGATACATGACATTTTTTCTTTGTGGATGCATAGAATTCAAGCTTGGACGTGAAATGTATTACCAAGTTTGAAAGGCACAATCATTTTTTTTTTTCATCTTCATATTTTTATCAGTGCCTCAGTCACTCCTGCACTTTCACCTTACAAGCTTGTTCCACAGTTGTGTCTTTGGAGTCAGATTAGTTCACAGTGACTTTCAGTAGGAGATAATTAGTTAAAACTTTGCCATAGCCATAGTATCATGAACATCACAATGGACAAGTCCACTATAATTTAAAGGAATAATATAGAATTTTAGTCTCAGTTCAAGTATCAGATTGTGATTATAATAAACCAATGGCTGGGGGAAGTCTCTTTCCATCACACTGTCGCTTGCAGACCCCCTCCTTACAAGTCTTCTGGATTAGCCTTTCTAACTCCTGTCCGTGAAACAAAAGATCACCAGAACGACACATCTTCAAGCCTTAGCATGCTGCAGCACTAGAAGCCCTTAAATTCTGCCCTCTTTGTGAAGGGAAATGGCTTCGGGGGAGATCTTCAGGCCCACGGATGTAAGGCTGAAATTGTCCCAAGTAACAGATGCCTCAATGCTCGAAGATAACACTGTGTTTAACAGAATGATGTGTGTCTAAAGACCACAAGGGTCACTGTGAGCGGTGTTCAAAATGTAGACTGAATTGATAGTAATGTAACTGTGGCTGAGTTGAACCTTTTAAAGTAAATACAGAGAGTTCACAAGATGTTCTTGGTGAAGACGAGGCTGTGGCTGCACAATTCTTATCTGATGATTAATGAGAACTCTAAATTAAAATTCTTAATTACAAGTCTAACAGGTAGATGAATGAACTCTAGAAGTAGATGGTGAGGAGGAAGAGGAATCTCTAAGGATGTTTTCATGGACTCACAGGCAACTGTTTTCAACCAGGATATTCCAGAGCATATTACTCTGCAACCTTTAATATAAATAGTGGGATATCACTGAAACTTCCACATACGACAAATTTTGCTTAAATTAATGAGAACTTTGCTTATTTGAAAAAAGCAGGAATACGACCTTTTTTTTTTAAGTTGCCATTGCCAATGTAAAAGGCAGCATCTAAATGCAGATCCTTAGCCAGTGTGCTGATGAAATATGTTCAATATAATGTTAACAGAAAGAAAAACACAAGACATCAGTGTCATTGATTTGCTGACAGCATGAGCGTTCTTCTTCCTTCCTTGATCTTTCCTGCCTGATGGTGACACTTCTGCAACCTCCTCTTCCCTAGTATTTTAATTTTTGTGATTACCACATTAGATTTTTTGGAGAAAATTTCTGTGACTTCTCACCTGTAATGAGTCCTCTCTAATCTAGATTACTACTGTTTAGATGCTTAACTGATATATAGTTCCAAAATAACTGGTATCTGAAACTACCGGGGAAAAAAAATAGTTTCAAGAAGAAATATTCATGGCTTTTTAGTTTATTTCACTTGTGTTAGCATCTCAGAGAGCAAGCACTGTGCACAAGCAAAAAGTTCAAGCCCCCAAGTCTAGTCTGTGTATTTACACTAAAAGTTGTATTTTTATTCTCCCTCAGCCTCTCCTTATATATAGCATTTCTGTTCATCAGTTTTCCTTCAATATTCTCATTAAATGGTGAGATCAGGAATATAACATGCTCTGAAAGGTGATGCCATCTCTGCCAATGTCATTAACCACACCAGATCTGCTTTAAATGACTTAATAAACTTGGAGAAATATTTTAATTTTCATGTGCTATAAATAAACTGTAATTATCAGATACGCATAATAGGAACATCTCCCCTGAAAGACTGCTAATAAACTTTATGTCTTATGGGTTGGGGGTTTTAAGTTACCTCTAGGATCCTGTTTGTATGACTTTGTAATTCTGGAGTTATGATGTTTTATCTTCCAAGTAATTTTTAAATTATTTTTGTAAGTATTATAATTATTTCTCCAAGATTCCAATAGATATATTCAAGAAACAGAATTTACAGCTGTACAGAATATGAGTTATTGTTTGAATTAAAAATAGTTTTTGATTATCAAGTCAGTTGCAAAATAAATGAATAGATTCTATCAGGCACTGTCATGTAGATTATGAGTTCCTGTGTGTTTTAAAATGAGAGAGCAGAGCTTGATGATTTTTGAAACTCATTTTGGTGCATAGTCACATGAGTGCATTGTACTGTTCTGTAGACAGATGGAAAGCTAGCGATGTCCCAGAATTCAAACATGACTTGTATTGGATCTTGGCTTATCTTTTGCTTTGTTTGTTTGTTTGTTTTGTTATTTTGGCAAATTCTGATATATCAAAAAGCTGAGTTTTTCTAAAGAGCAACTTAAATTATATACAGCTATACCCTGCTTTCTACATGCAGTTGGGCTGCCCCAGGGGAACTGAAAGCAGAATGTGGTATATAGTGTCTGAAAGGGCACATTTTAATATCTGCAGTTTCATTGTTTACTGGGTTTCAAAAAGACACTGTAGCCAAATAAGTTAATGCGTGCAAACATTTGACTCTTTCTACATTCTCCAAAGACTTTTATTTTCACCACAGCAGTGTTTCTAAAAATTTGCAAGATCTGTTTAAGAGAAAACAAGGGCCAGATCTGACATAGTAAAGTTAATATTCCTATTGACAAATGGTGATTCACATGTTGCAAATAACACAAACTACCAGCAGCAGAGTATTAAATCTCTGCATCAGTACTTATTTACAATTGTGAGTGATAACTTAAAGAAATGTTTGTATGTGACTTCACAGTTCAAAAAATCATCAAAAAGAATACAAGGGCTAGCTTTGAGGCAATTCATTGCAGCCTTGCTTTTCCACTGCTAAGCACTTTGCGTAGTCATTTACACCTGTGCAAGGAAGTTGTAACAATCCGGCATCTTGCAGACTTTTAATATCTATGTAAATGTTTAATAATCTTTGTGTTTGTGTAAATATCATATGCAGGCAAGAAGACACTTGATCCTTAGCTTTTGAAGTAGAACCTCCACCTTTCTCAAACCTGATGGGTGCCCACTGATGAGGCAACTGGAGCCAATGACAGCAAATCAGGACTATACTGCAACCACTTGCTAAGAAGGAAGGATAAGGCCTCGTTGTGTAAGGAGTCTTTGGCATCTCCTGGCTGTTGTGCGTCTGCTAGAGATACAAACAGTTGCATGCCCTGAACTCTTTTCTTTCGTGTATATTCCTAGAATATTTGTACCCTGAAGCTTTTTAAAATTTATGTAATTAGGTTACTGCTACCTTCTCTCTCTGTTCCTTTAGCTGCTTAAAGGAAATAATAAATTTAACCTCCTCTGGCTTTAGCTTCTGAAAAAGTTTTGGTCCTCTAGTAAGGAACTGAAGAATCATTTCAGTGGGAAACTAAATACAGACACAAGTTTTTAAAAGCAGCGAATAACCGTGGAATCACAGAATCACGTGGATTGCGGGAGGCCTCCAGAGCTCATCCACTGCAGAATCCTGATCAGAGTAGATCCAGTTATACTAAGTTGCTCATGGCCTTATCCAGTCATGTTTTTAGTATTTCCAAGGATGGAGTTTCCACAACCTCTCCAGGCAGCCTGCTCAGTGTTTGACCACCTTCATGGTATTAAAAAAAAAAAAAAAACCTTATATAGAGTCATAATTTCCTGTGTTCCAACATTTTCTCATTGCCTTCCATCCTTTCACTGTGCTCCTCCAGGAAGAGTCTGAATCCTTCTTCTTTACTCTCCCAATTGCAGACAGCAATAAGATCCCCCCTCAGTCATTTTTCTGAACAAACTCAGATACCTCAGCCTCTCCTTGCACATCCTGTGCTCTGGCCCGCTGACCAGCTTGGTGGCCTTTGCTGGATGAGCACCAGTATACTAATGTCTGTTTTACACTGTGGAGGCCCAAACTGGGCACAGTACCTAGATGTGGTCTCACAAGTGATGAACAGAGGGGAAGGATCATTTCCCCAGACCTGCTGACTACACTCTTGTTCACACAGGAGGTTTTTGGCCACCCCTGCTGCAAGGGCACATTGCTGATCCATGTTCAACTTGCCGATGACAAGAACCCACACATCTTTTTCTGTAGAGCCATTTTCCTGCTGTTTGACTCCCAGCGTGTGTGGATGAGTGGGGTTTTTCATCCCCAGGTGTGGTACTTCACCTTTGCCTATGTTGAACTTCATGAGGTTCCTCTCTGCCCGTTTCTGCAAACTGTCGAGGTCCTGCTGACTGTCAGCCCTGCCCTCCAGCATTGCAACTGCTCCCCACAATTTGTTAACATCCACTAACTTGCCGAAGGTCTGCTTTGATTCAGTATGTCTGAAAATATTTTACAGAGGAGATTATCTGCAGGGAGAGTAAGGCACAAACATGTGGATTTGTCAAAGGTCAGTAGGCCAGCAGTCAAATCAGAAATAAAATCCAGGTCTTTGCTGCCCTTCAATTGAGCATGAGGATTGTCTCACAATATCCCTGTTAGCACTTCTGAGGTATCCACATTTGTCCAGGGAGAACCTCACTTAGTTTGGAAGGGCTTTTCTGCTAGACCAGCTTTTGATCTTCCTGACAAATAAAGATAGTGAGATATATTTGCAAAGAGGACCTTTCTCCACTCTCCGGTGTTGTTACATACAGGTAATACAAGGATTTCTCCATAGAAATCATTATTCCTCTGACCCACATCTGTCAACTGCTAGAAGAAAGATTCTCCTTCCTTAACTAGCCCTGAACCCTTTTTTATTTTCTTTTTTTTTTTTTTTTTGGCTAATGCAAGGTAGGTTTAGGACAAAAATGGTAATTGAATCAAGTGAATGGGCTTTTCTAGCAGGCAGTTCATATTTCAAAAATAAGATATATTTTAGATTTTCTTTACTTATAAGACAAATTATTTTCTCCTTGCCTAAAAAAAGTTGTCTACTTTCTCCACTCAAAGTGAGTTTTTACGGGCAGCTTAAACCTTGAAAGTAAGGTGTTAATGGAAATACTGGCCAACCTTTAACTAGAAGCAGCACAAATGGCTTATCTGTAATAATCAGAATGATTTAAAAGCTGTTCAGATACACATGCAGGTGATTTACTTTTGATATGTACTAATTAGACATGAATTGAATAGATTTAAATTGATTGGAATGGCTTTTACTAGCAGAATTTTTGCTTTAATTAGCATCTACAATAACAGTTTGTTTAACATCAGATGCCATCCAGTGTTTTGAATCCACTATAAGCACCATGTTCCAAAAGACATAGACTTCCTAATGCCTTTTTATTGTCACTACACTTGCTGTCTTTCACATTAATGACTCTTTGTGGCTTGATTCTCTTCTCTCTCTTACCATTTTCGTCAGTCTGAGAAATGAAACAAAACTTTCATTAACAAGAAATGAAAAATAGGCTAACTGAGCCCTTTGAGTTCAAGCTTCACAATTCAAATCCAGTACAAGAATTTCCCCAGGATCAGGGATGTTTAGATTTAGGGATTATGAATAGGATTCATCTCTATTTTTGAGAATAGGTCTTTCTGGGGACAGTGTGTGTAAGTTAGCATATCTGTGCTGCTCTCAATAGAGTTCTGATGATTTCTCTCAAATGAGCTGGAAAAATTTTCAAAAAGTCTCACATGATGTAGGCTGGTAGACTAACATCACAGAGTCTAACTTTCATCTGGCTGGCTCTGGGAAGAGAGTTCAGGTGAGCTAAATTATTAAGGAGTATAACCCTGAGGTAGGATTAATTACAGCTCCAAGTAGGTGTGTAGAGTGTGGATCCCTGTTTCTGGACCAGGTGCTGCACACTCTTTTTGTAGTCAGTGGGGGGAAACAAGCATTATAGAAACAGGGATTTTTAGGATGTGATTCATGTGGCCTGTTTTAGATACCTACTTTAGGATGAAATAAATTATACGCTAAAAATGCCTATTCCTCATGACTAACTATAAAGGGAATTTAGATGATTAGCTCATAAACAGCTATGTGTAATGCATATGTATTTGATCAGGTAAATTTTGAATTTTGCTTTATGTTCTTATAAGCTTTTTGCAGTATGGATTTAGGCCATTTATATGCAACTGAAAATCAACAGCCAGATTTTCAAAGGTACTTCAATCCATCAAAATGCAGTTATATTCTCACTGGGATATTCAGACACTGAAGTAAAGGCAAATTAGCACCTAACTCTCTGAGATGCTCTTGAAAATACTATTCAGCATCTGCCTTCATTGCCAGGCACCCAAATACGTTTGAGGATAGAGCCCTAACTTTCCAATTTAATTTTGAAAGTAAGATGGGTTTGATAGGAAATTTTATTCCAACTTTGAGTATTTCCTTTCCTGTTCATTTCAATACATCATATAGCACCTGTCATTGAGGCACAGTTAAAGGGATATAACAATTCTGGCTGTAGGCAGACATGATTTTTGTGCAAGTGACTACAGAACAAAATAGGATAATAAAATATTCTATCTTAGTTTCAATCATTCTCACAGCCTGTCATGAAGGCTATGAGGTATGCATAGTGCCAGGTCTACTATTCTGTAATATGGTGGAGTAGCCCAAGACTCAGGGTTAGATCTGGCCTTCATTAAGTGTTCAAAAAGAAATATAACTCATATCCTGTCAATGGCTTGCTGTCTCTGGGAATTTCAATAATAAATTCTGGTAAACTTTAATTCAGTATTTATTAAAATAAATGTATTAAGTGGAGTTTTTGAGCTGTTGTACTGAGACAGATGATCTGATTTCTGCCAAATCCATTCTACTAGTTAAATTATTATATGTAATTATTAAATATAATAATGACCACTTTTTAATGGCTACTTTTATATATTAAATATAATAATATCCATTTGGCTGGAAAACTCCTAAGAATGACCTACCACAAAATAACTTTAAATTGCATATCCTGTTCTCTCAAAATGCAGTCATGAAGGATTTTCTACTTCCTAAGCTAAATATCCTTTCCTTAAATCTGTGACGAGCATTAAGATAAATTGCTCTTATGTAGCTCTACTCATTTATCTCTGATGTGTGTGGGAAATAACTTGTTGCTTTCAGATGGGAATTACTTTGTACCTTCAAATACATTTTAAGAGTTTTAGACTTTTTTATTTCTTTCATTTTTTCTTAAATTTCTTGTTTTTAACATAGGAAATAGTGTATATAGGCAGGCTAGGATCTGCAATATTCTGCAATCCACAGTGGTGGTACCTCTCTACAGGAAATAAAAGTGGCTATTTCTTGGTTTTAAGATGAGAGAGAGCACTATTTAAATGGCAGAACTTTTGATATGATTACTGGCAGGATGTACAATTTGCTGCCATTGCAGACATTACAGCCATTTCAAAACAGCCCAGCTTTACTTTGCTTTATACTAAATGAACATGAGTAGCTCCTTACCTTGTTCCTTCCTAGGTGTTTCTCTGTTCTGGCTTAGACAATTTTGTGGACAGCTCATTTTTGAATTGTAAAGAACAAAGGCAAAGAAATTAGGAAAGGCAAAAGAAAAACGCATAATAGCTGGTCTTTTCTACTTACTTACGTTTCTTCCTCCGCTCTCTTCCTAGCTCTGCCTGCCTTACATAGAGGTGTCATTCCTAAACTCTGTCCTTGCTTGAACTTTGAGCTGGTCTTGCCATCCTTTGAAGCATTTTCCCCAGACAAGTCCCCCAGTAAGGGTGGGGCATTTGAGACTTGCAAGTGGGCTCTTGTGAATATGCTTCTCTTGACATGGCCTAATGAATAGTCGGTGAAGCTTAGAATAGGCTTTACCTCCTGCGTCATCATGGTAATTGGACTGTGGTTGTAGTCATGCTGCAGATCTTTTAGTACAGTTCAAATGTGACTGCTAAAAGCTTTGAATCATAAATACGCCGGGTTTTGCTTAGGGACACTTCGTCCTGTAATTCCTGGGCTCCAGGGGGTTTGAAAGAGAGGCTCATTCTCACTCCACTTAAAGGAGGCAAGATATTCTGTGAAATTAGCCCATATCTTTGAAGAATGTGAAAAAAAAATTTCTCATGGAGTTGTCTTTTTTTCACTGCCCTTTCCATTGAAAGAGTGAATTTATTTTGCTTCCCTTTTTTTTTTTCCCCTGAAGGAGACGGAGAAGTCAGGTGCAATTTCAGACTGTCAAATGTTAATATTTATAATGAAGCTACAAAGCCAGCTCAATTAAGGCAAATTTATCTAGAATAAAATACATTTCTCATGCATATATGGATTTCCTTCCCACTAAAATCCATGGGAGTTTTAGCTTAAGACAAGGTAGATGGAAATGCCTTTAGAAAAAAAGAATCAGGACAAGAAATGTTTTTCTGCCAGAAGTTTGAAAATAGACATAAGACCTATTATGGTGGAGAAGATGGGATAAACATTAAATAATAGCTAATAATGTGTTGATTAGAAGTTCACAAGGAATAGGGTTATCCAGCAGATTAAGCTTTGGATAATGGTCTCCTAGATAAATGCCTTAACCACTTGTCTGGCTTCAGTTCAGGCATGGTCTCCCACTCTCACACTCTCTTTCTCTTTGTTCAACCATCCTGAATTTGAGAAAAATTTTGTTTTGAATCTAGTGTATATATTAAAAGTTTTTATTTTCATTCTTATTCATTCTCCAGCTATAAATGCTTTATCAAAATTGTATTATAAATACATAATATTTAGAGTGTACTCTAAATATTAAAGGGATATATTCTCCCTTATTCTTGTTATAGGAAGTTTTAAGCAAGTGAAAACAATAGGAACTGCCCATTATCAAAAACACTATCAGAATAGAGACTCTACTGAAAAGCATAAAAAACCCTATTTTCAAATATTCTTAGTGCAAAGAATGGATTTGCAGCAAAGCTTGCATCTATAAGAATGTGCAGATCACCAGCCCTTACTGTAACCACATGAAATAAGGAAAGCTAATTTTGTAACTATTCTATGAAATGCATGGGGGCATCTAAAAGGGCTGGATGATTCTGGCAGGTCCTGAAGCAAGCTTTTCCTATGATTCAGCATCTGAATATTCCAGCTGCCTGAGAAAGAGAAGGAACAGAAAATGCTGCAAGACAGTGCTGAACGGGCCCATGGAAACCTACTGCCCTGTGAGGTGTCATGCAAAAGGCTATCTTCAAGTGTAAGCTGAAAGATTAAAAAATGTGGGGAAAGTTATTTTCCTAGAAAGGGCAAAATGTGGCAGATCATCCCAAAGCCAGTGAAGCCGTACTATGAGGACATGTGTAGTGTTGGTTCTGATCTAAAATATAAATTTGAATTCCTCTGAAAGTTTGAAAAATGTCATCCTGAAGAGTAGCAGGCACACTGTAAATAATAGCTATTGTGGCTGTAAACGGGAGTCTTTAGGTCTAAAGAACTTCAGATTTGTCATTAGATTGAGATAGGCTCAAACTGCTGAGAATTTCTCTTTCATTTTAACCAAACACATTCAGGTTAACCATATATATCTTCATTAGTTTATTCACTGTAAGTGATGCAGAGATTTAGTGCAATATGTACAGATATTTTAAGGCCATTTTAACTATCAAGTAGTATATTACTTACTCTTTGCACAGGGTTCAACTTCTTATCCTAGGCTCTAAGCAACCTGCCCTGGTTTCCTGACTTAACCACAAGGTCATCTTTTCTCTTGACCACAAAATTATTCTTCCTGTCTCATATGAGTATTTCAGGTCTTGTTCAATTATGACTTAAATGCATGCTCACTTAAATAAGCAGCTGGAGCAGTTTGATATTTTACTTCCCATCTACTAGAGGATAGCACCTCATCAGCTCTGGCAGCAGAAAAGGAGTATGAACCTACCTCATCCGGTTTAGTACAAAGACCAGACCTTAGTGTAAGCCTCCTCCTGTGACCTCTTGGTATTTACTGCTGAGCTTTGCACTGAAGTAGCTGAAGTGTGTTCAAACATGACAATCCACAGTCAGAGCCGAGGGTGGGGGGTCTCTAGCAAAAATTCCTTAAACTGTTGAAACCATTTGTGAGGGAAATGCATGTTTAAGCCATAGATCGTACCTCCTCCCTGAACACATGTGGGCTGTATACAGCCAAAGAACTGCCTGCTTTTCCTTTCCTGTCCTAACCTCTTCAAACACACTGTTTGGTCTACAAAAGAGGGAGAAAATGGATGTGAAGTCTTGCAGCTCTCTGGCAAGGCCTGTAGAACTGGTGGAAACTGTTTATATGGTCACCTAACATCCTACCCGAGCCAAAGAGCAAACACCAGCACACAGTGCAGGTACTGTCAGTAGCAGAATCTAGCCTGAATAGCTATAAAGCATTCCATGCATAAATGGTGCCAAAGGCAGTAAAATGTTAATGCGTGCTACTGTGAATAATCCGGAAATGACATTCTGTAACCCAAGAAAGTGGTTTCTCAGTTGTTTGCTGGCCATCTCTAGCATCAAAACAATTGCTGTGCCATATAATATAAATGAAGTCTTGCTTTGTGGTCTTTAACTCCAGTATTTCTCTCTCATGACACGAACTTTGCGGGATGTGTTGTTACCACAAAAATATTGCTGTGATGAGGTGTCCTTTATTCCATAGTCATTAATGATATGTCATATGGACTTCTTTAAAAGAATATCTGTCTTAGGCTGCCTATGACTTCTCAAATTGAAAGTGCTTTTCTTGGGTGTGTTCATTTCCCATGGTGTTATCACTTTCAGACTGAGAAATGCTGTAAAATCAGAGTTTTTCGAAAGGATTACTGAGACATTTTAAAAGCATTTGATTTCAGAAAGTGATGTTCACCAGCTCTTGAAGAAGTGATGTCCTCTGGGGTGTCTCAGAATTATAGATGACTCTTGGTACAGTTGTCTCAGTCAAACTGTGGAGGTACTGCCCAAAATCAGTTACTAAAAAGATCAAAGCAACCCTTCTTTCAGGTGGTGGAGGAGGTGTGTGAATGAAAGCTACCCCTGCCCCTGCGTAATAATGAAACAGGGACTTCTGGTTATTATGTTCTTTGTGTATGTGGAATGCAGTCACCTATTGCAATGCATAGTGGATAGTAAGATACGAAAGAGAGCATGTCCTGTGACTATTTATGGCCTTCTTGGTAAAAAATCTGTATTTAAATTTGGCTGTTTCTTTAAATACGATGTATGGCAATTCTGACTTGCCAAATGCTACCAATGCTCCTCCGCCTTTGAACTAACAGTCAGTATCCCCAGAGAGTAACTTACTGTCCAGTAGGACAAGGACTTCTTAAGGGCGATTTTGATCACAGTGATCACAATGTGATCACACTTCTTTAAAGCAGGAAATGGTGGGTGAAAAAGTAGAGAAAGAGAAAGGAGAGAGGATGTTCTAGATGAGCTGTGGTTTTAGGCTGACTCTCATGGTATGGAGAAGCCTGCTGTAAACCATCTGTATAATTGCCTGGATAATTGAATGTGGATGGGTGTCCAAGAAAAAATCAAAATATGTCCTACCTCTAGGCCTTCACACCTGTTCAGTCAAAAATTCATTCCTACTCACAGCGTCCCACTCCTTTCCCTCTGGAGATGACGTCTCCCCTCATGATGGCTCTGTGACAAATCTTTACCTGTGATTGCCACTGGCTTTCCAGCCCTTTATCTCTCCTGCAATGAATATTTAATCTCCTTCCCAATTTGATCATGTATATCTTCATTCCTCATTCTTTCTCTTTTCTTTGGTTTCTATATCCCACGGGTCAGCTGTCCCTACAGAGGCTATGGGACAGAAGAGGAAGCATTCCTTGCGCAAGAGAGAAAGGTGACTCTTCCTTCACGGCATTGTTCCCATGACGGGCTACAGGAGGATCCTCTGCAGAAGTGAGGAAGGAAGGTCAGTAGCTAAAGCTAGGCATTTTCCAAAAGAACTTGGAACTATTTTTCCTATTCATCAACGAAATGCCAGCGGAAACCCAGGAGGTTTCAAACTGCCTCATTTCCTGCCAGATCACCTTCCTTGATGTTCATCATCCACGCGGCTAGCTGACAGGAACCAGAAGCCTGTTCGTGTTACCTCGTCAACACAGGGACTCTCAGATGAGTACAAGTCTACGCTGGGAAATAACTATCATTTTCCACCCATACCTCAAAAAAAAAAAAATCTATAAAAAAGTTATCTTGCTTTACAGGACATAAAATCCCTTCCCCGGTTAACTAAGGTTTCATCTACACAGTTGTGGACACTTGGAGATGTAAAATCATTTCTTAGATTCATTGTCTCTTTCTCCATTCCATAAATACTGCCTCATCCTCTGCAGCTTTATCATTAAATCCAAGGCACGACAGCATTTCTCTCTTCCTTTGTTCCTTGCCAATCATAGTGCCAATAACAGCAACTGCAGCCCCCCTCCCCAGCTTCTCAGCAAGCAGTTGCACCAAGCATTAGGTGAACACATGTGCTGTGCCTATGACATGCATTTAAAGTATATTTAGAATTTTGTTAGTAGGGACTCAAATAAACAATTGCATTCCTATGTTGATTTAGTTATGGAAAAATGGGGTCAATTCCATTTTCAGAGTGCTTAAGGTATGAAGGCTTTGTTTGTAACGATTCTCCTTGTTTTACACCAAAAAGCTAACAAGTTATTTTAGGTTACATTGGATATTTATATCTGTTTATTTCATTAGTACTGTTAGCATGGCTTTGTGAACAGTGTGGGTTCATCGCTTGGATATAAAGTTTAAGCCCAGTTTCTTTTAAAAGTATATTAATACTCCAGAGATAAATCGGATCAAAGAAAATTCTTGCAAACTATCTGGTTTTGGTAGCTACTTATGCTTCAAGGATATAATTGTGCTTGCAAAGAAGGACATATAATGTTAAAACATTCAAACAAAAATCGGTGCAAGACCTGAAAATATGCAGGCTCTCATCCACAATTCTTACGTACCTTAAACGTCCTCAGATTATTCACACTACCTTACCTCCAAGATACTCACTCTTGACAAAATAAAGTGGGACCAGATGCCCTGCCAAGCGCATACATTTTAATAGTAAATAAACAAATTCCCAGTAGTTCTCCTGCAGTCGGCAAGGGAACTAATTTCCAGCTGCTTGTTTTCTTCTAACAGCTGAATAAATACATTCCTGGTACTATAATACCTTCAGCAAGAAAATGATTACGCAGTAACTCAAGGCCCACAGATACTCATCCTGCTGTTGTTTATTTGAAAGCAGGTGGAGTATGGCCCAGGTACATCTTAAGAATTTTATAAAATCCTATAGGTGAGGGATCTAAGCCAAGAAAAAATCTCTCATGGGAAGCTGTAACTCAGAAATTTCCCTTTCAATTATAATATATGATAGGCTACTAATTTAACGTGACTGAACTGGAAACAGAAAATGAAATTCAGTATTAAGCTTCTTCAGTAATCAAGGTTATAGAAAATAATTAAGGTTTTAAAAGGCAGAGTTCTGAGACAGGATTTCTTTTTGTGTTCTCTAAGGGCATTGTACTTCCTCAAAATAAGCTTTTTGTTGTCACAGCTCTTTTGTCTGGGGTTTGGACCTTTATGTCTGCTAGGTTACATGATAGAAAGCTCAGTGAGAGCCATCAAGATGAATCAACAGGTGCAGCTCCCTGGAGCACCTTTCGGGCTGAGGGAGCTACTGCCTAGGGGTATGGACACGTTGTGGGATGTAGGGGAAGCGAATTTGGGGATTGCACAAGACTTATTATGGGTTGTTTATGGAAGGAACTACAGATGGGGAAAGAGACAGAACATGGTGGTTTGGGGAGGAATACATGTAGAAAAATAGAGGAGTAAGGGGATAAAAGAGGCTGTATGTGTGTAAACAGGTTGCTGGTCAGTACATTTGTCTGGCCATGCCCTGCACCTGTTCAGTGTGGTCTGTCCTGTCTTCTTATTAAACCTTATTTCTAACAATTTTCCTGTGCGAGGGGCTCTTCTGTGAGTGGATGTGTGTGTGTACGGAGGTCTAAGTGCCAGCAACTGGAGTTAGACCGTGGGTCAGAGGGCCTGTGTGTCTGGGGTGCCAGCAACTGGAGTGACTGAGGGTACATAACTCAGTGTGGGATCGCCAGCAAATATAAAGCTGGACGAGCTGCCAAGTAGGTTAAGTGGCTTGGGAGCCAGGTGTGTGTGTGTCTCTGATGGGGAGGCACTGGAGGAGTTGGCTGCTGGAGGAACCAGAGGAGCCAGTCCAACTCTCAAAGACAGTATGAAGTCTGGGGTCAACCGAGAAACCCATTTATGTGTGTGTGTGTGTGTGTGTGTGTGTATGTGTATGTGTGTGTTTGTGCATATGTGTGTGTGTGCCTGGGTGTATATTTCTGGGTGTGTGGTAAGGTGTATGGTGTCTATAAGGTGTATGTGTGTGTGTCTGTGAGTCTTATGAGGATACCTGTTGGACCCGGGGTCACTGAGCTGCAGCAGCCCTGCCTCTCCCGGGCTACCAGATTCAGCAAACCCCTAACAATGTCTACTCCTTAGTAGCACTATAATCAATCATAACATGCTGTCTGATTACTACCACAGTATTAGGCTTCATTCTGTCAACAAAACAATAGAGAATGTAATCTCCCATCTTTGCAGGAATTCTGTACCTAGAGACTGCTCTCCTCTGTGCATTTAATAACACAGTTGTGCTAAGAACACATTGCAAATTTTAAAGTACTGCTATTATAAAGTAGCTATCTAGATTTGCAGCTCATTCAGTAGCTGCATAATTGAGAGCTGTGTTGGGTAGAGAAATATACAGTCAAGATATTCGAAAGCTGGAGCCAAGACTTTGTGCAAGAGGAAGTCCCTTCACCCAGCTTTCATTTCATTTTATTTCAGTTCAGTTCAGTTCCTTCATATCAGTTCATTTTAGGGAAAGTTTAAAATATGACTGTAGAGCCAAGACAAAGAAACATAGGGAAATACCTAGAACTCCTGCTGATAACATTGTGTTCATAAAACTTCTGCTATACATAAGCTAGTATGACCTTGCCAAAATCACAAAGGTCAGGTAATGGTCTTCACTTGATCAAGATCCAGGAATTTCTTGCAAAACCTTCGCTATACCTGTAGATTCATGCAATGGGTGTTGAAGGAACAGCAGACTTGCTGGACTTAGGAAGGTATAAGGAAGTTTATTAACTGCTTATCTAGTGATCTGGGTTACAGATTTTTTCTTGTTTTATTATGTCTACAGTGTGTGACAGCCACAAGTGAAAAACCCCTGCTAAATAAGTGTTACCAAGCTCTGATGAGTCACATTTTCTTTTCACACATCGAGTGGGAGAGTACGCCTGATGGAAAGTGCTGCATTCACACTGGGGGCTGTCATGCACAGCCAGGCTCTGGGGGGTCATTGTGAATGAAGAGGCCTTTGCCAAACAGCAAACGTCTAGAAACTTTCTAATGTTTCTTTCTCATGTTGTTGCCATTAACCCTCTTTACTCAAGACTTCTTTCAATCATTTCAGGTAGTCTTATGCTGGCTTTCTGTTCACACCTTTCTTACTATTTTCCAGAATGAAGTACTGTGACGCTTTCCTTCCTGCCCCACCTGGTTACTGTCACTCATTCTGCTTAGAGTCAATGTGCCAAAGGTTCAGTGAAATCAGTCTTGGTGAGACCGTAATACCACAGATGGATCCATCCCACTTAGTTTTAGACATCTAATGGTTAGACATCTAAGCCTAAGCTAGATGTCAAGAAACAGGCACCCCTGGATGGCAATGCAACTCATCCTAAAGTATGTGTCCATAAGTCTGGGGGGAAAATGGCCTTTAAGAAGTGTCTGTTTCTTTCTATTGATGAGAGAGGGAATGAAGATGACTCGTTTGGGCTTAGGCGATTGATTTATAGATATCTAAAGTTATGTAAAATTAATCATGCTGGGGGTGATTACATCTAGGCTATATTGTCTTTCAGGTCAGTTCCTAAAAAATAAGCACCTGCCCCCAATGTAATGAGTCAGCTGGCCTGAGATAGGTATGGGCAAGCTTGTCATCTTATATATAGATATATATATATAGGCATGCTGTGAAAACACAGCATCTCTGAAGAGTGATTCATAAACTAAGTGCATTTTCCTGCCTCTATTAATCATGGGCCTTAAATACCTCTGTAAACTGGCTCGGTGCACATTGAGCAAGAAGGTGCCTTGAGTCAGCCAGTATGAAAGTCTCAATGCTTTTACCCATTGAGATCTACATTGCCAAGGCTTCTTTTGAACAAAAGGCTTCCTTTTGCATAGCAGCTTCACAAAAGTTCCATGATTTTTCAGCTTGAGCAGATTTAAACACATATCTAGTGCTATAGTCCCTTAACTGTCACTCACAACTCCCAGGAGGTTAGGCAGTTGTGCGGTCCCACTCTTCTCCACACACTTCCCAGTCAGGACAATAGACCTTTAGAAATGTTGTGGCCCAGAATGTGTGCTCTGGTTGTTTTGGTAAGTAATCAGATTCTCTCACTGAAAGATGGTCTGATTTTGGCCCACAGGTCTTATATTTTGAGAAAAAAAAACATGAAGCATGTTGCAAAGTCTCTTCAAACTCTTTTTTCTGGTGAAAATGGGTATTTACGAATACCTTTGTTTTGTATTCCTACACCATCTCATCATATATAAAACTGGAATGATAAATACAAATGAATGTAGAAATTCGTTCTCATAAGTTCTTAGGGATACAATAGTGGCAGGAAATCAGTACTTAAGAGCATTTGGGCCATAATTTTGTCAAACATCTCTTTCTGAATGCTGTTTTGTTTGCTTTTCCTGTTGGACAGTAGAGGACAAGGTAAATACACCTGTAAAGGCGATTCAGAAATTATATACACCAGAAAGACGGACAGGAATGCAGCTCTACATATATATGTTACAAATATACATATATACATATATATGTTACATATATATGTCTATATGTTTATACGTATGTTTAAAATTACTCAATAGCTTGGCTTTGGAATACTAGATAATGTACCCATTATCAGACAAACTTACAGTAAGAAAAGTAGTTTATTTAATTAGATATTAGAAGTGAATGACTGAGAAATAATAGACCTGTAAAATGCATAGATGACAATTAACTTGTTCAGCATTACTAGGCTATGCAAATTATGTTAGATTTACAAAAAAAAAAAAAAAAAATTGAACTCGTTGACATATCTGAATATCATATCACCTTCCTATAACTTGTTCTCATGTATGCAAATGTGTCTTTCACATAGCAGGCTAATGGATGGCATCAGTTTCCCCCTAAATAACTTGAAGATCTTGAACATGACAGTTCACCTGCCATAGTGTGACTATAAAGCAAACAAGGTCAGGATGGAAATTATGAATCATTGGTTCCATCATTTGCAAGCCGACTCAAGTTGAAAACCAAATGCATTTAGCATTGACTCAGAGTGGAGCTTCCTGACTCAGTGTGTATATGCAGTGAAAGGAAATCCTATTTAAAAGTAAACCTTCTAAAAAGCAGATTAGTCTCAGCAAGATTTCCTGTGACAGAAGGTGGAAGAAGCTCTCTCAATTTTATTTTTACACTTATTTGTGGAAGGATCAGGGTGCCTTTCAGTGAAAGATAAAAGATGATCTCAGGTTTAACAACTGCATTGTTCATTGGGCTTCATTGTTTTTTTGTACATTCAGGTGGGTGAATGGAAAGTGTGTCTAAGCACAACAAAAGGGGGTGTCATTTTTAAGTGCCTCTTCACATTCAAGGAACAAAATGTTAAGTACGTTTCTTTATTGCCTGCTAAAAATAAATGTAGCAGGGCTCTTTTTACCAGACAGTGTTCCTCTTGCTGAAAGACGTATATAGATAATGACATTGAACTCTGATATGTATTAGATAAACCCTATGACCTCCTTCTCACTCATTTTGGAAATGATAATATGCAAGTATATATCAACCATATTCACAAGACAAAAAATTAAAATAATAAAATGAAAATTAAATAATAGAAACATCTGTGCTAAAATATTTGGGTATGATCCAGCATATTATATACTCAATAAGTTTATTATTGAGACACCGCATAATGTATTTATAACATTGTCATGATTCAAAGATCCAGGTCCTGCAAGCACTTACATTTATCAGAAACTTTTCTTGATTGAACAGTCCTCTTCATATAAATAATTGTATTTATAGTTGTAGGATCTAGGTCAGAATTCATTGCCGTCTACTGTATCTGTGGATCTCCACTGTTGCCAGTGCAACTCAGCAAGCATAAATACCTTTGACATATTCAGGTGCTTTTCTGAAGAGATGCCTGTTTAAATTACTAGAACTGTTCCCTATATATATAATCTTATTACAGTTAACAGATAAATAAGTCTAAAGTTTCCCAATGAATTAGAAACGTTAATTTTATTGCCTTTTATTAAAGTGTAGACAGCAGCAAACCTAAATCTCTTTTGAAACAAATTTTCACTGTCCTGAATTACTTAGGGGAAGATTCATCTTGCCTAACTTTAGCCACACACAAGTTAGCAAGACATCCGAGACAGTTGTCTAGGCTTCCTTTATCAAATAGAGGGAGAGACAGGCAATCTCCCAAGAGCAATTCCTCCCTCTTGTTTTAGATATCTATTTTAGGATGAGCTAAATCACGCTCTAGAGATGCTTGTCTCTCTCTATTGATGATTAAAAGAGCCTAGAGAATTAGCTTAGATGCCTAACTATTAGACTGCAAAAGATACTAAGGACAAGTGAGATTTTTCCCTTGACACTCAGGAACCTTTATACCTTTATATTTTACAGTCTTTTTTCTTAAAAGCAAACTATGCCATTTTAAAGAAACATCCAAATGATATTAACCAGATGATTGGTAGATAGCTAGTGTATGGGATTGTGGTAGATAGCTGGCATTTGTCTATTAACATATTAAAAAAAAAAAAAAAAAAAAAAAAAAAAAAAAAAAAGCTAAGGCATTAGAATTCTTGGGTTTTGAAAGAGAATGGTTCTGCGCCAGTGTGCTGCAGCTACCAAAAAAAAGGTCCAAGGATGTATTGGGAAGCACAACCTCAACAGAGCCTGGGAAGTGTCAATGCTCTTGTGCAACACACTGAGGAGACAATTCAGATCATCTGTGTTCAAGAAAGATGAACTAGGGCTGGAGCAGATTTAGAGAAGGACTGCCAGGATGAGTAAGAGAGTAGAGGGCCTCTCTGGCAGGAGGACACTCAAAGAGCTTGGTTTATTTAGTCTAAGAAAACAAAAGTTGAGCAGGAATATATTTGCTGTAAGGGGGCAAGCAGAGATTCGAGACACCAATTTTAAGCTAAAGAAAAATGCTGGCATTACAATAATGTCATATATGCTATTCTTAAAAAAATTGCTCTGGAAATTAGAGCAGTTAGAATAATGATGTTTTAAAACAGCCTTCCAATCAAAATAGAGGCAGAACCCTTAGCTGCTCTTTAGATGAAATTCCATTCTTTGATGTAAAGGATAATATGACAGCAGAGAAGCTGATTGAATGTCCTGGCATAGAGAACTATCCAGAAGTCAGTGGCACCAAATCCTGCAGACAGCTCCAAGAATAGGAATATAACCAGAAGATCCTTCCTAGGCATCTGTTTCCAGGGAAGGCCTTCAGACTATACCACAACGCAAGCACATGATAAAGAAATATTATGAACCATCCAACCTAATTTTCCTATTGAATTAAAAGGCTGAGGTTGGGCCCCAAAAGCATTAGAAAATTAGAATTACCTCCTAACTATCAAAGAAGTGGGATTCTGAAATAATGCTCCAGAAGAAATGGCAGTAATCATAAAATAAGCTTAACTCCTAGCTTTAATTTGAAGACTGCTACCCTTATGATTTTATCCTATTGCATGGGTGCTTGTAATAGCAGAGCTTGGGTGTCATCACCCGGGATGACTCTTCAGGCATACGCTCCCAGGCTACCAGAATAACAGAGCTGGGTATGGTAATACTGTGCTAGAACTGAGCAATATCAGAATGACAGTTGGGGCACTTTGTTGCTGCACGTGTGAGAAATTGTGATTTGGCGTGACCTTCTAGTTCTAATCTTTGCTGGACATAACTGCTGATTCAGGAGACAGATTTTTTTTGTTTATGATTTCTCTTAGTTTTGGGGTGTACACCTGGCAAGAACAATCTGTTCATTCACGTGCGTCTTCACACATATGTATGTCTGCTTTGTAGGGATGAATCTAAATCAAAGTCCATATTATCAAATTTCGAGGCAGTGTGACCTTGACTCCAAGCATTTGCTTCAGGATCCTCTCTCACTGTTTTTAATTCAAGGTTTTCCTTCTCTTCCTATTTGTGACCTCTCATTCATTAGTGTAAGCAAACAACAAGAGTGGAAAAAGCCATCATTCATCAGCACACTCCAGAAATGTCCTGAAAGAAAAGACTGGAGCAATGTAATTGCTTTTGTTTTATATTTTCCCACACATCTTTGTCCCAACCCTGAGGCAAACATTACTGTGCCATGGTCAAGGATATCACACGTGGCAGACATATCCTGAATCTGAGCATGGCTAATAGGCCTGATTTAAAATTTAACTGTGATGGACATGATATTGGAAGCAGGCTGCTATAACCAGTAGCAACAGGTCTAATTCTGTGTTTACCATGTCTGCCATGGGAGGGAAGTTGGGCATAAGATGATGATTTGTGAGGCCTGTTCCTTGAGAGCAAACTAGACTGAAGCTAGTTGCTCGTTATACTCAGGACGCCTGAAGGCTTTCATTTCTCTTGAATAGTCCCAGGTCTGTACTAATGCAGACACTGTGCAAGGGCTGAGGTCACAGCTATTCCCCCAAGAGGAGGCCAGCTCTACATGCATCAGCAAATTGTTCACATTCTTGTCAGCCTTTGACTAATATTTCAGCTATACTCTGGGGATCCTGTGTCACTCTTCTCCCTCAGGGAAGCGACAAACTGGCTAACTAGCTCCCAGACCAGGTGCTCTTCAAACTAACATGTTAACATCTAAGGACAGAAGCCGAACCACTTTATATTAGTCTGTTAAAAGTTTACAGCCTACTTAGTACAGGCAAAAGACCGATATAAAAAATATCAGTCATTTTCAGTAATCAGTCAATATCAGTAAAGTTTTTTCTTTGTATGAAAGAGAAATGTATCACCAACATTTTTGTATATCAGCATCCTACTAGCAGTTACACCAATCTTTATAAATAGTACTTCTGACCAATATAGTTCTAGCAGTACAATACTGATAATAAAGCAAATTTTAGTAAGATTTAGCTTGGAAGCAAAGGGAAAGAGAAAAAAAGCAATTTAATCCTTTACTTGAATGTTCACAAGTCTGCAATGGTTATGTGATCAACAGGGATCACAGGCTCTGGGTGTCAAAGACTGGAATAAGCCTTGTCTTTGAACTGAGGATTTCAAAGCAATGCAGGGAATTTAACATAGGTCCTCCATTAGAACATATAGATGATGCAGCTAAACCTTTGCATTTTTGGAAATCTTGGCTTTTGGGATTGTACTGCTTATGACTTAGTGAGGGTCTGTTGCTGGTTTAAGCCTAGTTTTCTCAGGGAAAAAAAGTGTTTATTCCATTACACTTTTTGCCTATCTGTTCATTCCCCTCCTGAAGGTCTAATATTTCTTGATCCTGGATCCAGAATAACCACAGAACTGCAACCTCTTTCTCACTCACATACAGGGGGAGCTGAAGTTATTGCAACAGCGCAGGGTTTAGCTGGAGACAGAGGTATGCTTAGAGAACAAGGAATGGAAAACAGGTTTCACTCACTGCTTTGCTTACCAAACAGCTTGCTCTTCTGAAGAAAATGAACTAACAAGTGTTTCCAAAACCTTGATGACTTTTTTGTTTGCTTGGCCTTGGAAAGCCTACACTTATTCTCTTCCCTGAATTTTCTGGCAGAGATGGATTAGGTATTTTTATATATAAACACTAGGGAGGGATGGGTTGGATGAGTTTACATGCTCAGTGGAAAAACTTCCACTGAAGTAAACAAGTGGGGTTTGGTCTAAGGTGGTTTTGAAGATAAACTGTACAAAGAGGAGAGCTTGGAATGGAGTAAGTGCAGCTGTTCCAAGTTTTTATTAGAAAACACTGAGCTGTTATTCCTAGGAACTGCCTGATTATTAAAAGTCAGACCAGGTAAAAGAGAGAACAACTATATTATGTTGTCTATTTTTTATGTTACGTGAGTTCGGAATCAATCAGTCAATGAGTACAGAATCAATCATAAAATGCTTGAAACTGTATCTGGAGGTCTTGTAGGAACTGCAGTGTTAGCTGTGTCCTGTCAGCAAGGTTTTAATAACAATGAAGATAATAGCTGCTCCTTATCTAATATTTTTCATCTGTAAGGCTCAAGGCATGTTACAAAGGAAACAATATTATCCAAATTTTATAGATGAAGTATCTGAAGCACTAGAGAGAGCAGTGACGTGTTTAAGGTCATATACAGAACAAGTCTTAAAATGGTCAAAAAAAGCTAATGCAAATGTCTTGTTAAGTTTAAAAAAAGTCTTTTATTTAAATAATCTGGATTTTTCAAAGAGCTACTTGCATAAATTAATCTATATATGTCATCATCCCTTTGATGAAGGAAAGGGGATTGCAAGGCTGTGGTCTCTCAGGTTTTTGCTAAAGAGAAATTAGTGACACAAAATTAAGGGTCTGACAATTCACAATGAATTCCGGAACATTTATTTCCACTCTGCAGTCTGTTACTCTGCTGGCACAAGTTTATCCCAGGAAATCAATGACACTTCAGAGAAATAATGAGCATCAAAGTCTGTCTCTTTAAATGTACACAGGCCCTTTTTTATTTTAAGCAACAGTTCTTAAGACAGAAAAAGCAGCGATTCCAGATCTAGAAGCCATAGGTAAGATACTAACTGATATGTCCTGTTGACAAGAAACAGCTTCTTTCTCTCATTGATAATCTTTGCCTGCTTTCATCTTGCTCTTTGCTGAGTGCGGGTCCTCCTCCTAGCAAAACCCTTTAGTGCAAAACCAGTTCCCAGGCCACATGTGGCTTTCACATTTTCTTTGTGAGTGGTGGTTTTGTCCCCCTGAGAAGACAGATGTGAAGGATCACCGATGGAAACTAAGGAGACAACTTTAGGACCCTGCTAAACTTTAGGACTTTCAAGTCCTAAAGGTCAATTCAATCTAATGAAGAAGCATCTAAAATTTAGGCATCTAAGTAAAGCTGGCTGTGTAGGCTCTTTGTGTAGTAAGTGGAGGGAGGGAAGCACCTCCAGAAAGTTGTTTGTTGCACCCTAAAACAGATATTTCTGATAGGTGGGATGTTTTCTTTCCATCACTTATATAAAGGACCTAGGCAACTGACAAGAATAAATGCCTAAGGTTTGGATAGCTAAAATCAGGTAACATGAATTTCATCTTTCATGGTAAATCTTTCATGGCAATCGAGAAGACAGATTTAAGCTGATATTCCTTCAAGTCAAGAACTAGGTGAATTCCAGCAAATACCTGGAATTAATAGCCCAAGAGGCTTTTTTTCCTTCTACATAAGGAAAAAATATGCAACATTTCATGAATTTTTCCTTCCAATACATCTAATGCAATCTGGCCAATATGTTGGGGGAAAAAATACATGGTCTAGGAGCAGCTGTTTAATACCATTTCACATGCATGTAAACAGAAGCTTTGGGAACAAATACCAAACTGGAAAGGACATAAATGTCCTGGTGACCAAAAGGGAATGAAAATCAGGAAGCCTTCATCCTTGCTCTAGGTACAGCATCACTATCAGCTACTCAGTGAGTCAGATACCAAACAACAAGCCCCTGAAGGAACAGAAAGCTACCAAGTCTATACATTATAATAATCCTGATAAAATGAAGCAAGCAGTATCCAAGAGATGTTTTTCAGCCTCCTTGAAAAAGAAATAAATTATCATTCATCACTGCACACTGGGAAGAATGGAGAATAACAAATGATATAAACTGACCAAAAATACAGCTGAAAATTAGAAACTTACTGTGAGGAGTTATTTTTTGGAAAAGTTTCTCAGTAAAAGTTGTGAGAGAATATCATCCTTTTTTATTTTTAAGTGAAGTTTGATCAGTATTAGTGTTAATAGTGAATATAACTTGTCAACTAATGAAATCCCCATTACCTCATGTTCTTATGGCAGAATTTAGCAAAAGTCACATGAACAGCAAGATGCTGCATTGTTTTACTGGAATAAAAATAAGTCTTTAACAATAACCTGTAATAAGTTTGGGAAGCTCCTACAGTAATGAAGTCGTTCTTCCATAAGGAGATACAACATTGAGTTATATAAATTATGGACTTCAGGAAGTTAAAGAAGAACAGGATTCAATTGATTTTCTCGGAGATGCTTTCCGTTCGTGAGTGAGAGAGAGGTGGACTGTTGAGATATGAATGAGGTGAAAGTGATGATTCAAGCTTTATGGAGTTTTCAACAACATTTCTATGGAAAAAATACTCTTTTCAAATAGGCAGACTGTAGCCGCCAGTCAGGAATACAAACTAATCCTCCTGGTCAATGGCATGCTGAAGTAGTCTGGAAGAATTGTTAACACTACAAGGAGATGATTAATGTGTTACAAACTCATTTGTTGCAAATTTATTGAACCAGTGGAGAGACAAGGTGAAAAAATGTCTTTTTTTTCCTTTTGTTTACATATTTAGGCTAAAAGTCTGGGTGCAAAGTAAGAATAAAAATTTCTTGGAAATCATTAATGTGTTGTATTTGGCATAACAGGTTTCAGTAAACATGTTTCCTGTGACTGGAATTTTAAAATCTTTGGTTATGAGATGCTTAGTAAGCACACAGTGGAGAAATCATGGAGATGCAGCAAAATATATGTGAATGTTGGGAAACCAACACTGCAGGACCTTGAATGTACGGGGTGAGTTAGCTCAGGAGATGGTGACCATGGCAGGTCTGCTGCAGGTAATAGAACTAAACCAGAAAACTAAGTCAGCTACCCCTCTTTGTAATATATATAAAATAAATTGTAGTTTGTTTGAGAATGTAAGCTGTGAGGCACAAGCAGCCAGTAATGAAATATTATCAACATTTCTAAAAATTATAGAGCATGATTTCCTAAACTGAAGGTGTGGTGCCCAGCAGCGGTTTATTTTATCTGTCATTATGATGGACAAAGATGAATTGGTTCCTGGACCTACGTGTAGGGTGATTGCCTACAGATAAGTCATCATGGTGTGATTATATTCAATAGGTAATTAAACAGACAGCAGTCCTAATCAGCCACATACATGATTCTTCTAAACACTTAATTTCCCAAAGCTGAGGATAAGCATGAGTAATATTGAGTAGGAGGGAAATGAAAATAAAAACTGAGAGAACCTGAAGACATTCTTAGATGCCAAAAAGCCACTGATCCACAATGAAGAAAGAAGAATTTGGCCAGAAGTCCATCATGTTTTGGCCATGGTACTACAGGCATGTTGGTGGAATGGAAACAACAATATTGTTAATAATGAAGAAAGAAGAATTTGGCCAGAAGTCCATCATATTTTGGTCATGGTACTACAGGCATGTTGGTGGAATGGAAACAACAATATTGCTAATAATGACTCAGAAATGCAGAAGTTTTGAATACATACTAGTCTGTATCGAAAGATGTTGAAATACTCTGTATTCCATTAGTGATCAGGGAGGTTGTTATAGAAAGGTATATTAGCAATAAACCTTTAAAAATCAATAAGCCAACATAACTTTTACCCCAGAGCCATAGATGAGAGATCTGAGATAACTAGCCTCCTGATGTTCCAATATAGTTTTATTTCCTAAGAAAGCAGTGCTTATGTGATCATGCTGTCTGCCTGTTGAACTGCCTGTCTGGACTCTGCTCTCGCTCCTCATTTTTTCAAAAAAAAAGTTCTGAACCCACTAGCCAACTTCAATTACATTTGAGAGAGTGGTAAAAGTTTCAAATATAAATACATTCTTAAAACTTTCCAGCATAGGCATGGAATTTGGGAGTTTCAGCTCTAGATTTGTTCAGAAAAAAAAAGAGTCCACGTGATGATTTTCAAGGTAGCCTAAGTCAGGAAAGTTATGCTGGTAAATTTTCCTGTTTGTAAGTCTTTAGACATTTAGCTACTCCCAGTGCACAGAAAGGCTCAGTATTGAACAGTGTGCCATACAGCAACGTGCTAAACTGAACAGCATAATATCACTGATTTTTAGGCAAGAGCCCTGTTCAGTAATCTAAAAGCGGCTTTATCTAATCAGTCCTCATGTTGGAGACAGTGATTCCCAGTTCCCAATGAGATCAGGCTTCAGGAGGAGCTGGGGAAGGAGAGCCACTGCAGCAGACAAAAGAGACTTGCAAGGCAAGGCAACACTTCCTTGACCTGCACAAATGCAGTATCATCATCAGAAATAATTCCTTCATCTCTCCTTCCTTTTTAAACACAGTATTTTGAGACAACAGAAATCAGCATTTCTGCTATCCTGCATTGAGCAGAAAGAAAGCTCTTAACCTCCTCTGAGTGCAGCACATCCCTGTTCAGTGATGCATATTTCTGCAGTCTGCTCAATTGCTTCATCTAGATCTGTCAAAGTGACTGCCAAAGTCACAGAGACCAGGATATATTTTGGGATTTTGTTCTTGGTTTTAGAGGAAATAACAGAAGCTGATGCAAATTTGTATTGTTTCTCATCCACATGTAGATGATCTAGAAGTAGCAGACTTGTCAAATGCATGGCAGGAAAATGCAGGTCATGCTGTATGATGCGAGTCTGCAGTGGTCAGGGTGATGAGAGGGCAGTGCAGGAAAGGAGAAACAGAGCCCTGCATGCTGTGAGAAGTTACCTGATTTTACTGATAGAACAACTTTACTAAGAAAAAAAATGCCTTGAGAGCAATAGACCAAGTCAAATTTCTCTTACAAAGGAAGTCTTCAAAAAGCTTTTTTCAAGTAGTCTCTTGTAGCTAATTTTTTTTGAAACTTCAAACTAATAAGAACTTGAAGATAAAAATATGTCGCTATAATGAAACATTATAAAAAGGTCAGTAGGTGTACTTCTGTCCTGTATATACGTTGTCAGAAATTACTTACGCCCATATTCATTTTACATTCATAGCGTCTCTTCTAGAAAGACTCCTACGGGACTTTATTTCAGGATCACTGAAATGTTCCCTTTCATTGTCCTCTCCCCTGAAATCATCTGTGGATTTCATCATCAGAACAGATTTGCACCATCAGATTTCCAAAGGGGTGGGCCTCTTATCACAGAATGTTCAGTTCTGTGCCTTAGGAAACACTCAGCGCTCCATGTATGCTCCATGCATATGCTCCTGCAGTCGAGGATGCCAGCAGGAAATTTGAGTTGTATGAGGACAAACAAACATGAGTCACATCAGCCAGAGCTTAATGCCACCCCATCGCACACTCCAAAGGTGATTGCTCCAGCAGCACTTTGTTCTAAAATGCTGGAGCATTGGTTCAGGAAAAAGACAGTGATCTGCTGAATAACTAGGGAGGGAGGAGAGTTGTCTGAGGGTTGTTTTTCCTTTTTTTCTGCAGCCAGGTATCTCGTTAGATACCTCTTATCACATATACTGACCAAGCTAAACCTGCTTGACTTGTAAGCACAGGCAAAGGGGGAAAGCTAGTAGGTTAGGCATTCAGCTTTCTACGAACTTAAAACCTGTTTCCCCACATACTTCATGAAATGGTGCTCCTTGTCCAGCCTTTCATAATACGCACTGTTACCATCAAGCAGGAATAACCACTTAACTTGAGAGCAGTGCTGAAATGAAACGTGTTTGCTGAGGTCCATAAAATTTACGAAGTCAGCAGAAATTTCTGGTTGAATAATTTGGAAAGGCTGGGATAAGACTCATGCTCTCTTGGTATTTCCTAGGATATATGCAAGTTACTAGCAGTTGGTAGTTCTGTAATATGTCAGGGCCTTAAAAAATGCTTTTTCAGGCAGGTATCTGTTATGTTTACAACAAAGGCCCTAGAAACTCAGCTCAGGTTCTTTCTCTTGACACCTCTGTCAAGCCTGCTTCACATACAAGAATAATTCCAGCTACAGGCAAGCTCTTCCTTGCAGATCTTTTAGCTAAAATACTGCATTTGTTTGTGTCCAGTATTTCAAAACATTTCCCTAGTTTTCTAATGGGAAGCTTCCTTTACCTCTGTACCCTGCATGGCATGTTCCTCTGTAGATCCTATTCAAATCATCTTTCCTCCAGTCAATTTTTCCTTCTCTTATTCTTTTCTCTCAGTTTTTTTGCCTTATCTTATCATTTTTTGTCTTTTTCTTTTTATTTTATGTTTATTTTATTTTATGTCAGTTTTTAGCTCGGCGTACAAGCGTACAAGCCCTGCTTGTAATGCTTGAGATCCCATTGCCCGTGATTTGACCACTAAAATCCCCTTTGCGGATGATATTCTTTATTCTTTGACACTGAGGAAAGGTATTAGAAGTTGCTTTCATTTCCAGTGTAGAGAACTTTGGGCTACAATGTGTATCCTCCCATAAGGATATGATTTCTGTTCGGATTCATTTTTGGAAGCAAACAAATGAACCATGAATTCCCTTTAGAGAAACAGGAATGCAGGAGGGATTTCCAAGAATGGTAGACTTGGCAAGCATCATATGTAAATCCAGACAATTTCTGTGTCCAACACATTCTTGTTAGATGTTAGAGCTGGCCACATTTTATTTTTACTGCTAAACTACCAGAAGAAATCTTATTTTATGGTACAGTCACTTAATCTGTATGGTTTTCACCTTTTCCTCCCTTTCAAAATCTCCTTCATTTCCAGAAATAGCCACATCAATGATTAATTCTGCTTTCAAGTTTTCTTAAATCAGCCAATGTCATGCTGGGCTTTCTCTACCTGTACAGCTGTTGAGTCATACAGAATTTATACGCTATTATTCTGAAGTGTTTCTTAATGCTGTGTCTCAGTTTCTGTACCACATTCTAGTTTATGCTTCTTCAACAATCTCCAGTGCAGATTTTCAGATCCCTGATAATGTCACTTGTCCATAAATCTGCAAAGGTTGACCATTGAGTTGCAATATGTGGCTTTATTTTTGATGTCCTGCTATGTAGAAAGTCTGAGAGCAGGATCTTCTGAGGCAATATGTTTTGGGCAGGAATGAACAATGCATTGTCAAGTATGTTTTAGACTCTGCTTTTCAGAATATACTGTGTTATAGCGAGATTATTATTTTATGCAAAAGGAGTTTCTTCTTCCTAATTTCCCTATTGACACACAGCATTGTGTCAGGACAGAGACATCCAGTTACCTGCTGCAGTCATAACTAAAGTAGACAGTCACAACAAAAAAAGTAAACTTGGAAATTCAATAAGAATACAGTCCTTAATGTATAATTTAATAACCAAAACTGGATTCTTCTACCTAAAACATTGTAAATGATTGTGGTTGAGGAGAAAAAGTATAAGTTGCTTTCCAATAAACAACAGTATCACTAAATGAGTGATCTAATGTGTCTGCTATTCCAAAAGTGCACGCCAACCATTTGATACTCAAAATTATTATCTTAAAAATGACGTATTAGCTTTGGGCTGAATTCTTTCTTATCAGTTTTCAACCCAAAGACGTAGGGAGGGAAAGTGAAAAATATGATTAGGATGGAATGGGAGGACAGTCAAATAGGCCTAACTCGTTAGTGGGTGCTGGCCCCTTTGTGCCATTCTGAATAAACAGAAAGGATCATAATGCCGACGTAACTGTCACATCCACAGGGAAGGGGCTCTCAGAAAGTGCTGTAGCTGCTACCTTCTTCACATGCAGAAAGACAGCACGAAGTGCGGTATCTGATATTTACTTGCATGCTCTGTATCGCTAATAAGTCTGTGAAGCTTGCTGCCACCATGAAGGTCAAGCTCTAAAACCGAGTTCAGGCAACATCTGAATTGTCTCAAAAGGAAAAGGGGGATTGACAGAGTGTGAAAAAGTAAGAAGTTGACAAATGCTGGTAAAAAGTAGGATACGTTGTTTAAAGCTTCTTCCAGTCTCTTAATTGCCTGATATTTTTAATAAACAATTTCACATTAGCTAGGTAATGATGTTACCTTGTTTTCCTTTTAACCTCAAGTTTTAATTTTTAGTGCTTTTTTTTGAACTGCTTAAATATCTGGTCTCAAAAGCACAGTCTATCAGGCTAATGTGTGCTCACCGGAGCGAAGCAGAGACATTTTACATCTCTGCCCCTCAGTTTCTTTCTTGAGAAACATTACAAAAAAGACATGTATCAGTGGAAACTGAAGTCTGCACTTCTCAGAGGTTACTTTTCTAAAAAGTGATTAGCATCTCCCTTCCCCTTCCCAAAAAAACCCAATCCCCAGATAAAACTGACCCTTCTAAAAGTGGAAATGCTGTTGCAGATGGCCATATACCTCCCGTACAAGAGGAGGCTGGGTTCAGACTGGGGACACAACTTCGCAAATAACTTTTGTTTTCAATGTACTGGCAAAACTGAAAAAAGAGAAAATTAGTTTTGAATTGCTCTAAAAGATACATTTTTATTATCACTTATTTCTCTCCATATTCAAAAGAGAACAGAGAAGGTTTTTGTTCTACGTGACATTCATAGTGAAGGAAGCTTGGTCCAGATAAATTTAAGAGTTAGCATTTTAATATCACTTTAAATATCACCTTAGAATATCATAACAAAATTGTATTTTCACTCATCCTTTTAGTTTACTTAAACAAGCTTTTTAATTAAAAAAAAAAAAAAAATCACCCCTTAAAATTCATGGGTTTTATTCCCAGGCAGCTAGGAGATCTTTCAGTAAAGTTCTCTCTGTTTTTAGTATTCCACTTGAAAATGGAAATAATTATTCTCATCACTTTCATGAAGTTTTTTGGTGTCTAGTGATCTAAAGTGCTGCATGAGAGCCAGCCAGCCAGCCAGCCAACATACCTGAGATGTCAAGTGCTCAGAACGAAAAGCTATTTGAAAGCTATGTGTGTTGGTTGGAAATTGCCTTTCAAAATGTGCAGTCTGTGAAAAAAGGGGGGAGGGACTGTTGTAACTGGGAACTTCCCAAAAAATATCCCTACTTTATGAAATTCTGATTTAGTTTTTAATTTGGTTTGGTTTCAGATTGAAGATATGTTTTGGGGTTTTTTTCCTGTTGTTGTTGTTGTTGAAAACCTTTTGTTTCCTAAAACAGAATTATTCTATTCCCAAATTCAAACTCTTTTCAACAGTAGCCACCTACTCATCTTACCTCTCCCCTTCCCTCACTAGAATGTTTTTCTCAGAAGAAAATATAATTTACTGGACTGGTTGTTAAAGATCTAATAGAGGAAAATATTCTTTTTCAGTGTTAAGCATATGCTTAACTTTTGGTTATGTTCAAACTAATGAAATTTAATCACATGCTTGAATTATTTAATTTCGTTAATCAGGCCTATCCACATTAGCCTTAGTGCACTTAGTGCATTAGGCCTTAATCTGCTATTTTTGGTGCAGACCAAAAAATTACTTTCATAACTCTGATCATGCTTGTAACACTGAAGACATCATTCAACAGAAACCACTAAATTCCCAGCCAGATGCTCAGGAGGAAGTGATGGCCTTCAGTCACTATTCTAATGGGTTAAGGTTGTTATTTTGACCGTTGTATTCATGAAGCTGCTGTGTAGTATAATTCTTATTTTCTTTATTGAATATTTGAGTGTCACTAGTTGCTGGTCAGAGCAATTTCTTTCAGTACATTCTTACCAAAATTACTAATTCGGACAAGACACAACCGCATTACAGAATTAGAAAGGTGTTGACTGGTTCAAGCAGTGACTAGATGATCACTAGAGGGAGCCTTCACTTACTAAAAAATAAAATGGTCAAATCTATTTATTGGAATGCCTGAAATGTCAGAGGTTCCATCATTTGATTTTGGCCGAATTCACTTATTCTTTTCCAAGCTTGTACCTATATAAATGCACTTAATGGGACAGTTGCAGAGAGGGAGAAACAAAGGAAGACCAAATCCCAACAGGAAACTGTGTACCTCAAGCAGCAAGACAAAATTTAGAGAATAAAGTGAACTACTGCCCCCCTAATAGGCTAGGATAGTTGAAAAATGCTATTAAATTAATAGCTATTCTTTTCAGCAGGCCTAATACTTGAGCTAAAGCCTCTTTTCTCTTTGGATCGCCCCCTCAGTTGAGTCACAGTGAAATTCTGTACCATTTTCTGCAAATTAGACTGTTTTGGCTGGAACTAACTGGACACATATGTTGCCACCTGCTGCACGTTCTTTAGTCTGAAGTTTTACAACAGCTTGGTTTATATCTTTGAACAATTTGTTCATTAGAGAAGGTAGAAGTGGGAAAAGGAAAGTGTATCCTTGATAGAGTTTTCCAGCAGTCCTATTTGATTCAGTTTAGTTTATTCCTTAGGCTGGTGATTTACTATCAGTTTGTTTCTAGACTGTGCCTGAGTATTGAAGGAGTATGGAGGTTTATGGGTTAGACTTCTGTAGTTTTATTTCTGAATATATTTATTGACTCAGTGCTGGAAGGAGGTTCCTTCACATAGTGGCATTTTATTCAGGTTATAAGCCAGACTCTAAATGTATATTTGCAGAATTTTTCATATTCTTTGAATACTCATCTGTGTGTACAAATGGGTTTGTAATTGTACACAATTGTGCATGTATTAAAAGCAAATTTAGAAAGAGCAGTTGAACGTTTGGCTTCTTTCATTTGCAGGAGAGATCATTTCCAGCACATTGGGTGGAATAGCAACAGTACAAGTCCATTTTTTCTCTTTAGCCTATTTTGTCACTTGCCGTCTTTCCTGTTATCTTTCTCACACTCTCATGCCCCACCCAGACCTCATCTGTCCAAGCCGCGCAGCAATAATCACAGTCAGATTAAGAATATTACATAGTAATGATGGCACCCCTGTGAAATTTCATTCAGTTTAGTAGAACAATTTCTCATATGTGGCTTCAGTCAGGATCAGTCAGTCAAGGAAGCCTGACCCACAATGTCTCCATGAATGGAGAGTATCGATTTGGGTTGCTGTGGTTGTTTGTTCGCATTATTCACTATCTGTGAAGACGTTCCTCAAGTATGTTATGCATTTTGAATGCCAAAAAGCTGTAGGGCTTTTAGCACCTTTTTTTTTCTTTGCATCCATTATTATTTATGAGGAAAGTTTATATGGTAGTTTCATGCTTCATTATTAGCTATCCTGTTAAAATGATTCAGTCATCCTTTCACAGTGTGATCCATCACAAAAAAAAAATGATGTAGAAAGGTCGGCAGAAAATTCACATGCAAACCATGCTCTTAAAATGGTTAATCCATAGTTTTCAATAGATACTTATGACTAACACATACACATATAGGGGAAAATCAATCTGGACTTATGTGGGGTAGAAGCAGGTGACGGCACTACTTACAAAAATACATATGCTTAATGTAACATTAAGGAAAGTAGATGGTAGGCCTTTGGTTCTCATCCGTGATTACTGAATTATACATGCCTTTATCTAGATAGTTTTAAAGCAAATTTTTATTAGTAAATATTAACTAAGTTTGTTCCGTTATGTACATTTGAAACCTAAGCTTTCAATGATTGCCATTTTGAAACAATTTGACCAGTTTGCTTTGCAGATGCTCCCATCATGTGAGAGTAGCTGTTGCATTTGCAATTGCCTGTGCCTGATAATGTTAGACCTTGTCTAGTCACAAAATGTTAAGGGCTTTAGAGAGTGTCCAGATTAGTAACTGAGCTGTGGGTTGTTACAAGGCAGGCAGGGAGGAGCAGGACCCTAAGAACCTGCAACTAAACCCAGACTCCCACCTAACGCTTGCCTAGGCAGACTCATTTCTGCTTCAGTTGGGAAATGCCTTGTCTCGACACTGCCTCTCCTTTCCTCACTGTTTTGTCCAAGGTCATAAAAGTAGGAGGTATTCTGCATGCTTGTTGGTTTGGCAGAGTTGGGTAATTTAGAAAATATCCTCTCCTTTTTAATGACAAGGAGGAGAAATGCAAGTAAACTACGAGAACTCAGATAGACAGTCAAAGATATTGGCTTCATGGCTGTGTTTTTTTTTTTAACACAGCTGAACAGCACTGAAGATTAGACTAAAATTTGAAATATATGTTTATATATCGTACTTTGTTCTAGCAGCTTTCCACACCGTATGAGAGAAGATCCTTGTATCAACCATTCTTTAAAAAATAAAAATATTTCTATTAATTCCAAGATGTTATGCTTTGATTCCCCAGCTTGAACTTCTACAGAAATCAATGAATTTACATCCATTTATGCTAGTCCTGACTGTACCCACAGGGGCTTACCACTGAAGATTCTATCCTCTTTCTATTATCTGTTAATATAGTTTCATCAATGTAAGACATGATGTACAATAAAACAACTGTGAGACAAATTCAGTTTTTAAAATGAGTGTGTTTTTATTGTGAAATACAACATCACCTTCTCTTATTAAGTGTGAAAGACAGGCTCATGTAGAATCACTGGTGTTGGGACTCAGCTGAAACAAAAACAATTAGAAGAAATAAGTTCTTTTCATTAAGCTCCTGCCTAATCTGAGGATGTCTCAGGCGCACTGTGTTTCTGAGCTGCTGGGGGTTTAACAACTCTAAACACTGTAAAGGTTTTGCTTTAGGACAAGACAAACATGACCCTCCCCCCTAAAAATTAACAAAGAAGATCAATTAAAAACATGGAGACTGTTCTGGGAAACTTAAATTACAAATCCCTAGAGCTCTGAAATGAAGAATAAGGAAATTGCTTTCTCCCTTTGGGCATGACCTTTTCCTTTGAATGGATTCCACAGAATAAAAAGAGGAATCATATTTTATTTAAACAGGAAGCAACTGGAGGCAGTTTGGGGCTCTTGGGAATATTTAAACACATGCTGAGAAAGAAATTGAAAGCCATGACTATTTCAAGGACAGAACTTCAGCAATCTGTGTCTTTAATGTGATACCCAGCCCTCATGACACTGAGAGCAAAAATAGCATTTATCCTTTTATCAATACACAGCATTACTAATGCAACTGTCTGTGATGATGGCTGGAAATGGGGGCAGAGCTGTTCTCCTGGCCTTCTGCACGGAGTGGACACTGCTGGTAGGTTCCATTAGAAGTTGCATTAGGGTAATTCAATTCCTCCAGCCCAGTTCCATTCACAGCTCCTTTCTTCCAAGTTACAGTTTGTTGAATCAATAGCCATTAGAGCAAATCAGTCTCAGTGGGAAAATGCCCTTGTAAAACTGCGGCCTGACTCATTGTAATCATTGCAGATGTCTGCTCAAGCAAGGAGAAAGCCACATTTGAATTCTCAGCAGAAAGGTACTCTATTTTCAAAGGAAAATCAGATCCGAAAGCAGCACCGTGGAACTGTGCTATCCGAAGGAGACCCCCTGCAAACTAAGGCCTAAAACTGTTCAAACTTATTTCTGTGTTGCTTTGCATTTGCTTCCATGGGAGTGACTACAGTCCTCAAGATGCTGAGCTTTCTGGAAATCTAAGGATGTTCATTTAATAGTTTTACAGGCCATTAGAAAGGGAGAGCCATTTCTGTCTGCTTGTTCTCTTTCTCCATCCATGCTCCTGCAGCCACACTGCTCACTTTCATCACCATTGTCATATAGCAGGATACTAGGCTCTTAATCTACTTTCATTCACTCAGAGTATTCAAATGGGCAAAAAAGCATGGCCAGAGGCATGGCAGAACCTTGCAGGAGAATAAAGGATGCAGAGGGCTACCAGGATCAAGGGTGGATTATTTCCCCTTGGAGGACAAGAGAAAGTAAGTCTTTTGGTGTGACGAAGGAACCATCTTCTGCACAGGACAGGACTTTGTGTAACATGTGAAGGTATTCTAAGTCATTAATGAATTAAATGACACTGCCTAAAAGTTAGTTTGGGAAACTTACATTTTTAGCCATTTTATTCCCAGACAGGTTTTGGCCAGGAACAAATCTTTTTTAACAACACCAAGCTAGCAGTATAAGCTGGATGAATATATTTGCGTGTGTGTGCTCACTAGGAACTCTGAAACTCAATGCTTACTTTAAAGACAATTGAAAGTGAGTTTTTCTTCCGTGTTTTCCCCCATCTCTTCTATTTTACCATTTCTAATATGGTATTTTAACTTTTTTTCTCACTAATTAATTCAGAGAAAAGTCAAAGCCATGTGGTTCAATGTACGGTAATCAGTACAGCATGATTTTCAAGCTGTAAGATGAAACACTTCTAATATGCTATTCATGCAGGGAAAAACCTTACGTACCTATTTAGAAATCTTCTGAAATGATGAATCTTCCAGTGTTGCTCATAAACAGCTCAGGGCTATGAAGTACATCAATGATCTAATATCATGTTACAATTTTACTTTATTTAATGTAGGTGTATCCTTTAATTCATAACAGCTCATATTGTATTACTTTGGGGGGTGTTCTGATTATAACAAATTTGAAAATTTCTACAGGTAAACTATAATAGTCACAAACAACTTTCCCTCATTTATTCTTTGTTACACATTCCTCATCCACCTCTAATGCTTACATTTTGATCTTAAAGCAGCACAAAAAGGATGGGATTCTAACCACACTTCTGTCACACAGTGCTGACTTTTTTCCTTGCTAAGAGCTTTTTAAGCACAAGTAAAAGCTAAGCACAAGACAGATTACAATGGATGGAAAGTGTGAAAGCTTTGGTTTAATATGGCTCAAGGCTGAGGGGAATGGTTGATGACAGGGTAATAAAAATTGATGGAGACTCGGCTAATTTCAAGGATATGAATGGCAATAAGAAACAGAGGAAAAGAACTGGGAGGAGGTCAGATTAAGTAATGCCAGATTGGTATGTTTCTTAGAAGTATTATGGTAAGACTTCAGATCAAGAGAATTCCTCCTCCTTGCCACGTATAGTGGTATCTTAATAAACTTGAGTTGCCTATTGGGAATTTTCTGGTTTTGAGGGAAACAGCCAACAACAGCTTGTTCTAGACAGGAAAAATATGCCATTGAATTCCTTGGGACCAACATAGCAGTCTAGCTAGTAGTATGGTAAATGGTAAAATGGCAAGATGGTAAATATGGTGAGAAAAGATTCTATGGTGCAATTTCTCAGGATGGCTTGAACAAGGTGCCTTGCAATCCTGCCTTTCTTTCTCAATGCACTGTGATGATCATGTCCCCTAAAATGCCCTATCTTTGATGAAATTCGCACAGAACAACTGAGAGGTTGCAAAGAGCCATCTCATATAAGAACCATCCATCCCTTGTCCTTTCTTCACACAGAAGACCCTGATACTGCAGACTGACACATTGCTTTTAGACTAAACACAGGGCTTTTTAGATTCCCTGGTGCTTAAAGTCAGTCAAATTAAATCTTACTGAGGTTCAAGCTAAATACACATTAAATGTGTGAAACTGGGTTACAGCCTGAAATCAGAGAGTTTTCTTTTTGATGATTTGAAACACATTTTTCTTTCAAAGATTCCAGAACAAGATACGCTTCTCTTTGTCTCTTCCAAAAAAAAAAAAAAAAAAAAAAAAAAAAGAAGCAGCAGCAAGTGCTGGTGCAAAAATGATGCTTGCAAGGCCTTGACAATTAATTGCAGTAGTGGATGGCCTCTCATTTACTTAAACTAACTTTGAATCAGAAATATGATGTGCTTCCAGGTAACATGTTATTGAATTTTTCTTGTGATAGACAGAGCTAGACCAGAGCAGACAAAATATTTCCTACATGCAAACTTGCACATTTTCTGAAAATACATGTAAGTTGTACATAATATCTTTGCAAATTAAGATAACTGATTGTTTCAGAGGTTCCAGTTTTCTGATACCAGATCACACCAACTGTTTTCTTGTTGTAATAGTTTTATGTTAAAATGTTTTCCTTAATCTCAACTGAGCTGCTTTTTTTATACCACTCTACTGCAGTTGAGAAAGAGTAGTCCTTTATCATAAATAAAACTTTCATTTTACAGCAATGGATCCATTCAGGATGATGTATAAATATGAATTGTACTGAATATCTAAGAGGTGATATTAAAAATTCTCATGAAACCATCTTCTCTCACCTCCCCACACACACACATTTAAATACGGTTAAATCAAAATGATCCAATTATCCCTTCATATGCCGGTAGAGTGGCATGAAAGGAGGGAGACATGCGCAGGATGAGATCCTCAACTGAGGTAAATCCAGGGATTCAACTTGTCTCTGCAGCTTTACTCCAACTGAAGAGCTAGCCTACTATTTTTAGCTTTTATGTTTTACTGGAATTTCTCAGTGTTTGAGCTCCTTTCCAAGAGAGCACCAGTTGTTCCATCTGCAGGCAGAACATGTACAGGGCCTGCGTCTCCGCTCCCACACAGCCATAAGCTGCTTCTGCTGACGCTCCAATCATCCATCCTTTCAGTTAACTGACAAACCCTCCCAAACTACAATAAGACGGCTGCCTACACATGTGCTGGCTGATTTGCTTTGCACAGACCCAACATACCACCTCCACAATCACAGCAGCCTGTTTCAGTGATTAAAAGCGTGAAAGAACAGCCACGAGCAGGGTTCATGTTCCAAAGCATCAATATTTCAATGACAGAGGGAGAGTAAGCTTTATACAGAGATTCTTCTTCTCTTTCCTGAGATACATAATTTCTTCAGGGACTTCCTTAGAGGAAGGTTAATAAACCACAGTTATGATAAAAGTTGCACCTCCTCCCACACAGTGTATGCTGCATTGCCATCAGGGAGGCTGCTTCATAAGTTTGTTATATAATCAAGTAATTCTTAAATTATGCTGAGTGATTTTGCTGGAAGCTTCAGTGCCCAGAGATAACACAGCTGCATAAAGGTTTTGATTATGTTGTTTTTAAACATCCACCCATCCTGCTTCTGACCAGCTTCCCAGCTCTGTTTTTAATCCATGTACACATAGTGGCCAGGTTTCTAGATGTCTGTCAACATGTAGTGCCTTCACCTCAATGCTAGGGTAGTTAATTCTTTTTTTTTGTAGCAGTGGGATGGGCTGGTCAGAAGTGTTTCAAAAAAACCCTGTTGAACTTGTGTCCCTACAAGGCAACTGGCCTAAATCATTAAAACCTGTAGCTCTTCTAAGACCTATGAGTCACCTTAAAAGAACCTGGGATGGTTAACCAAACCAAGCTCCACAAGAGCAGTCAAAGTCCATGGTGGGGAGATCCTAACTTCAAAACTATATGTGGCAACCTACAGATCCAGACTGTCCAAAACTAAATGTAGCAACCTACAGATCCAGAGTGGGCAGAATAGGAATTTCAAAGCTTCTGGGATCCTGTTAGGTATCCAGGTGTTTTAGAAAATACTGATTTACCCTCATTTTGCTATATTTGCCATATCAGGTCATTCCTAACATCGTCAAAAAAACAAGAATCAAGTGGCCTAAAGCTGTTATTTAACATGCTGGTCTTGGGATATATATGCATAGATATACATATATATGTATATATGTATACATATGTACTTATACACACACACACACACACACACACACACGGTTTTGTTTAGGGCACAAGTTTAATCATAAGTGTAGTTCCTCTTCTAAGAATTTAAGAGGTGAACTATTTCCACACCTCTTATCTGGATTTAATTGTTTTCACACTCAGGGAAACACTGATTTACAGAATAGTATATCTTTAATTTTCTTTTGATTTTGAACTTCACAAACAATGCTGTGGTTCCCTACCTTGGGGCAATGAGTCATCAGAAGTGGCTGGAAGAGTGAAATGATTACTTTGAAAAATGTATTTTTAACTACAGGAGGAAATAACTTTCATTATCGTTAGATTGGCAAAGTACTTGAAGGTAATAGCTCCATCAGGCAATTATTTTTCCTAGTCCTTATGTTAGGGAAAAAAAAAAAAAAAAAAAAAAAAAAAAAAAACTCTTTTTCCAAAACACTCTTCACAGCAGTGGAAAGTTAGATGGAAGGGCAAGTTGCAGAAATGTCAAAGCAAAATAAATGTTGAAGAAAATAATAAGTCGATAAAAAGAGAGCAGGAAAGGAAAAAAAATCCCACAGGGTACATTCATTTTAAATTGGTATTTTTTTAAGATGCTTATTAGACCACAAACACAAAGAAACCCATCTAAAACATTCTAATCCATGCCAAAAGCAGGAATAGCTTGAAAAGATTGCTGATAAAGGCTGTATACCTATCATTTAAGGTAAGAAATGATTTTTAGTAATGTGTGTAATGAAGAAGGGAAAAGCTTTTACTGTTGTACTTGATATAAGATCTAAAATTACATAAATTAGGACTGCTGTTGTGCTGTGTTTTCATCTGCAGTCTGCCACTTCAAACACCAGTAGCTGTGGCAGCCTATGGCAATGAATTCTGTTCAGTTCTGGGGAAGTTTCTCTATTCAGGCAGCCTGGCAAGCAGCAAAAGGGCCCAACATTAATATATCACCAGCTGCACAATAATAATAAAAACCTGTTTAACCAACAACTCAAAACCAAAGTAGCCTGTATAAAGAGAGTAAGTGTAAGCTGCATTTCAAACTTGATAATGAGTAATGAAGAATATTCACATTCTTGATGAATACAAATTGGTGTCCAGTGATGTGTTTGTCATGCACATCCTTGCAGTGTTTGGAGCTAAACTGAGTGCCAGGAGATCTTTTGATCTAGATAGTTTATGTACCCACATAAACCATCTGCAATCCAACTTGATTCAGCTGAAGTACAAGCTTTTGTTAATTTGTTGGCATGAATACAGCTCAGTATTATGCAGCCTTACACAGTTTGGTTTAGCAGCCTTGCAGTAGACTAAGGTTTCTGTCCTAGTTTTCATGACTAACTTTTATGACAGTCGGTCCTAAGCCTATACTTTTAGCAATTGTCTCACAGAAGCTGGAAAGAGAGTTGCCAGTAACAGAGTAGGCCAAATCACCTGTATTAATTACAGCGTCACTGCTCCATTGAGCAGCCACCATCTGCCAAGATCTGCCCGGAACTGGGGTGCTCCCTAGACAGAGTTTGCCAAAGGAGTGACAAAAAGCTGAATCGGGATGGAAAAAATCCATGCTTTAAAATAAACTTCAAAATACGTGGCTCCCCCGATCCTTTTATGTGGACAATGATACAGGCAGGGTGATGTTTGAGACAGTGTTGGGTGTTGGTCTCACTGGCTGTCTCCACATTGTATCTGATCTATTTGTTCCAAGAAGAAACCTGACATTTCCAAAACGATTTCATCTGTATTTTCCATACAAGTGGTCTAAAATGAAAGTGTGCTTAGGCTGCCACCAACATGCCTCTGGTGACCCTTGCAATAAACACTGTTGGGCCTTCCCAGGCTCTCTGGGCTGCCTGATTTCCCTGGGGTACCAGCATAGCAAGGGAAGAAGCAGAGGACCAGACATCATTCCTCTGCAGGCAGGTCCTGTGCCAGAGAGCCACACCTGGGCGAGTCCCACTCCCCATCCCTCTTCCTCCAGAGCTCATCACCGGCTGCTCCGCGTGCATTGCTGTTAATGAAGTCTTGGTTATATTGTAAGCTGAACCCATGCAATGCACATATAAAAATATGGCAGAAGTAAATCTGAGCACGACTCAGGAAACAACAGTGGGGGATAGGCCCAAATTAGGCTTGGCCAGCTTGTGTCACTCTCAGTCACACTTCTTCACTTCTGAAATATTTTGATTCACTTGAAGAGGACCAGTTAAGTTTTTAAAGGGTTGCTCTTTTGAGGTAGCCATGCTTTAATCTCCAAAAAGCTTTCCCAGCTTTTGATTGCTTTAAAAAGAAGATTTAAACCCAGGTTAATATTCGGTACTTGTTTATATGCATGATATTCCCTATAGAAACCTATGCTTCTACTAGGCTGTTCCCACTATATAAGAACATATTCGTAGATTTTCCAGGATATTTCATTTTCACAACAGTTTAGCTTAATTATACTGATATTACAAACCAGGCCCATTTACAGTTGCTAAACAACCCAGGATATCAAAGTTTCCACCCAAATAGAAGGTTTTAAAGCCTTTGATTTGCTGTGTAGTTAGCAGTGGCATGAATCAATACCTACTGATAACATTTACTGCAGGAGAAATAATATGACTGAAACGTCTTCTAGCTTCAGCAGATCTAATTGTTTTCTCCATGTCTCACTATTCCTGCTCAGTATCTCAGGGCTGACAAGGTTTAGTTGTTCTGTGAATATAAAATCTGGTAATCTTGGCTCTGAAAGTATCATTTATTGAGTGCAGTGAGTATTATTGGCATAGCAGAAAATAAAGCCTGCAAAGCTGATGGGGCAGGAACTGCAGGCAGACAAAATCTCCCTCTCTGGGTTTTGAATAGCACCTTCTCACTAGGCAGAGAAAGTAGACCCTCAACTTGAGGAAGGCTGCCACATTTGGTATCTCAAATTTAAATAGATGTGGGGAGTACTGGATTCCCTTCTCTATCTCCTTTAAGTTCACCATCTGAGTAACAGCAAATATATTTTAAAAGTATATGTTCAGCCATCAAAAATGCAAATAGTAAGACTTCAGATATTAGTATGAGATGGTTTGTTGTAAGACTGTACAATTTTGAAGTAACTGAAAAAACTGTGAGCTGATATTCACAGCGTAGATTCTCGGTTGACCAGTTGCTGGTATTTCAGTCACTGCTATTCTTCATTGGGTTAGAAAAAAATCTTCCTTTTTACATGTGTTATGATTTGATACTGATCACAGGATTGGCACCGGAGACTTCAGACATAGGTTCCTCCTTCATGTTGTCTCTCCTGCATGGAAATAACAGGGAAAGAAGGCAAGGCAAGGCAAGGCAGGGCAAGGCAAGGCAAGCAGTGTTATTTTGCAGGAAGGAGGGTATCCTGGGTTCAGTTTTTATTCACGACAAGTCACACCCTTTTGCTTCATTTTACTGGTTTATCTTTAAACCAGATAAACTACTATAATTTTGCCAAACAAGTGTCTTGTTGATAACTAAACTGTCACTCATCTGCTCTTTCTCATTCTCCTCACAAAATCAAACACTGCTTTTGTTTTTCTCTTCTCCCCATGGGGGACCTATACCACCTATTGTCCCCTCTGACTAAAGGCAGCAACGGGAGAGAAATGCTAGCTCGTCCTCACTTTCTGGGCAATCTTTGCCTGCTCTAGCATTTTCATGCTGTTTCAGCCTGCTCTGGCTTTTTATTTGTTCCTAGGACAATGTTGGACTGCTTCGACTGACCTTTTCTCTCTCTTGGGCAATCCACCTTCCAGTCTGCTTCTTCGTAGGGCAGCTGCAGTTCTTACCTCCAGTTGTTACTGCAATGATCAAGTTTTGGTAAATTAGACAAAAGAAATCAATATCTAGCAGAATCAGCAGAGTCTTGCTGGCTGTTTTTCATCGGGGGATTCAATTATTTTGTTTTCGAGCACTGTTCAAGATGTCCTGCGGAATAAAGCTGGTTGACGAGAAGGTATGTTGGAGTTAATTTTACCTTTAAAAGTTATCGAAACATTTTTTAATCAATACATTTTGTCTATATGTGTTAGAGCCTTTTTTGAAGAAAAACATTCTTTTTCTTCTTTCTCTCCTCTTTTTCTTTCTTCTTCTTCTTTTTTTTTTTTTTTTTTTTTTTCTTGGCTAGTCGTGGGATGATTCATTTACCTATATATTCAAACTGTCTCTTGGTTTCTCCTTCTCCTACACCCCATGGGCAAATGCATGACAGAAGAAATAGATTTTGTGTTGGACTAAAATTCAGCTCTGGTGAGACATATCTCCCCATGGGGCAAAGTGTTGTTATGTGTCACCCTATTCCCATTCACGCTTTGCCTACAGAAATAAGCTGTATTGATAAGTGTCACACCACTTTATACTAAATATGAATGCAGTGTGAAACCTATTTCTTTCTTCATACTTTTTGAGGAGAGTTGGGGGGACAGTGCTGACCAAGGGGAAGAGGTGCTTTCATGCATGTTTATTTTTTGCGTAATGTGTTCTGAGATGTGGGATATTTTTACAAATATAAAAGATTAATTACGCTACCTTCTACCTCTGTTTCCCAGAAAAGGGAATAACAGCTCCAATAAAATGTTCTTGACAGCAGTTGTTGCTAATTTCTTTCGGATTACTATTTTTTCTTTAATTTATTCAACCACATGATGGCTGTTTCCTCCAGAATTGTCTCTGTGGGCTTTTAGGCCAGTGGGCCATGGAGGTATAAACTATGTGTTTTCCTTTGTCACTTCCCTCAGCCAGAAAGTGGCAAATTGGACATGCCTAGATGGGCATTTACTAGTTTCATTTCATCCACCCCATTATTTGTCAATATTTTATAGCTTTGCTGTGCTGTATATTCAGTCTAATATTTTACAGTCGTTACAGTGCATCATGTCTGTTTTTGTAATTAAATTGTTAAACCATTAGTATATATAAACTGTATTTTCGCTTACTTATGTCTTTGAATAATTCCCCTCAAAGGATTACATTTCCTCTGTGCCAAGTGCTAGGAAATTATGGTTTTTGAAGCTTAGAATAATAGCTAATTTTGAATAAAAGAAAAGGTAAAAAATTTTCTCAGTTATAGTTGCACTTCTGAACATTTTAAAATGGAATAGAATGAGCTTGAAATGTGAACCTAATCAGAATAGTATAGAGATGAGTGTTTTTTCCTGAGCATACAAAAATTGTGTTTGACGCTGTAAGCTTTTCAAAATTTAACACTGATTGTGAAAAAAAGTATACTCCCTCTGAGCATGTCCATTTGACTCAATGGAATTTGTCCACTGATTGCAACAGGCTTTGTGCTGTAAGCAGATTTATTCAGGTGAGATTAATTGGGGGCTGGCTGAGGGTTTTCAAAGTGGAGGATTTTAAAACCATGTTACAAAACAATAAAGAAATGGGGGTAGTTCAAGTGAAACCATAATCTGAAGATTAAAACAGCTGATCTGCTTATTCACTTCACAGTGAACAAATTAATTCTGCATAATTTTAAGGACTCAGTAAAAAAAAATTAAATTAGATCCAGATTTAATGAACATAATGAACTTCCAAACTTGAATGAGAAAGATATTTTCCTAATGTTTAAAGCTACATTATCGTATCATCGGTCCCAAAAGAAATCAAGAACTGTTCAGTAAAGTTTTCTGAAGTCACAGTGGAGACACATAGGTAAAAGAGAGATCAAATATTAACCTCAAGTTTTTCCACGAAACACCAACCTGGGGTAATCTATACTTTCCACAAAGCAGAGATCTTTGCCAACAGTATTTTCTTCACTTACTTGTGTTGAAAAAAACTTTGATGAAATGTAGACTCTACTGTAGAGATGTCCACACCTGGGCTGGGTGTGTAGACAACTTATATGGCCGACAGAGAGAAGAGGCAATTGTGCAGTGCATCTCATCTCACTTACAGACTATAATGTCTATTATAGGCAAGATCAACTGCATGCTAGAAATTCCTGCTTCTGTTCACTGTCTGTAAAGGAGATCTAGATCACCAGATCAGATGACTGCACAGATGATGTGTAAAGTTGGGTTAGATGAAACCTATCTGTTCATTGCCACCTACATCCATAGAGTAACATTAGAACCCTTTAAATCAGCGTGCCTTATATGTTTTAGTGTTTGTCATGGATCTCTTTATTCTGTTTTCCTCATTTATGATTTAGCCCTTGCTTCAAACTTCATTTTTTTGGTTTCCTACTATTATTGCTGAAATCTAGCTCCTTAGTAAGACAAATTCTTAGAGATACTTAGGAGAACAGTTACTAGAAAAGATACCATAAAATACATTTTGTTTTATCAGTCTGAATTGACTTTTTTTAATTCTCACAAAACTTATATGCCAAAATGCATAACATGAAAATATGGAAATATCTTCTTAGGACACAGAAAGCCATTGAACATTCTCTGCACAAATGGATGAAACCATGTCAAAATTGTAGGAAAAAATCCCAGAACCTATTGGTTTCATAATCATTAGCTGACTGATTTATCCCCTTTCTTGCTATAACTGGAAACAGATTCCTACTGTTTTACACTTACAGCAACACAATAGCAATTTTTTCAGGCTCTTCACTATCCAAAGGTTGATTGGCTTTTCAAGCTGTGCCCACTCATTGATCCCAGCTCTGAAACATGCCAGTAAATATAAATTTCTGGTCAAAACATTTCTCTTGACTTATTCACTTTAAGGGAAATTAAACACTATGTTCCAAAGAAGTGTACCCAGAATGTGATCAGACTCCACAAGAGGAATGGGTTCTACCTGAAGTGTCCATTGACTTATGCAGCAAGCACAAAAAAACCAAAGTGAGAAGACCTGAATCTTTCTATTGCAGCAAGCTGTAACAGCTCGCCTAATATAACAGCTCTGTGCAACAAGCTATAACAACCCTCCTCACTAATAAAGATGGCATACGTGGGAAACTGTAAAAGTGGAAACGATCCCTCCGAACACTAATGACTGCAGATAATAGCTGAAAAATGAGCTTCACTGAACACTATGTGGTACCAGAATGAGTCCCGAGAATACCAGCTGTGTAATAGCTTGTTCCAAAGTTCCTTCCACCTAACACTGTTCTGAAAAGCAGCTTTTGAATTGCCTTGGGGATGAACTGAGACAGCCTGTCCAGCACTATTATTGCTGGCAAATCTAAGCCTTGCTTTTTACTTGGAGAGGAACATGTACTAAAAGCAGTGGCCGTGCTCAAGCCCATTCACAAAAAGGGCAACACTCCCAAGCTAGGATTTCAGCTAGTGGAAATGTAGCGTTCAACAAGTTTCAGGCCCAGCCTAGTGTAAACAGAAGTGGGTACTGCTTCTGGACAGCTGCGGGTACATGAACGCTACGCAGACAGGTACTTCCAGAAATATGCTCAAAATGTTTATCAATAAGCTAAATTCCTGATATAGTTTAGGAATGGCTCACACGCCAGGCCTTTTTTTTTTTCTCCTCCCTCAGTGAGACACAGGCTTTTTTCAATGACAAGCTTATTTAGCACAGTAATTAAACAATTTTGTTGTGGAGATATCCGATCAAAAGATTAATGGGGTTGATTTTGCCATGTTCTTTTGGTGCCTTCTTCCACAGGAGAGATTTTTAAAACCTTAAAGTCTTTCCCTCTTAGACATAATGGTACTGCTCTGCTAACACAAGATAAATGAACCATATTCTATTTAGCAGTACATTCATTCCAATGCACTTCTGTGCTATATGAGTCATGCAACTTTAATAAAAGACATTCTCATTCCGCTGCTATGGCTCACATACACCTTTGGATATGCCAGTTTCACAGTCTGACGTATATTTTCAAGCCATTGAAAACCGAAGTTAGGGACATCATGTAATTACTCAGTGTTCAGTATAAACATCAGGGGAGTAGGGCCAAGAGGCAGGTCCTGAGGCACTGTGGATGCAGACAGGGAGCTTCCCAGATTCAGAGGCGCAAAGCCACAGCAGCACTTGCCTGGGTGATGCAAAGGACATTGTCTCCTAACCAAAAATGTCAGCTGCACTGAAATTCATTTTTACAGAAAAGGGAAGCAAAGTAACTTTTTGCCCCATATTTTATTATTTTTAATTTTGATCCTATTTTCACAGTGGCCTTATCTTCTCTTGTTTCGTTCTCTTTTTATTAATATGGCCAAAAAATCTTATACCTTATATATTGTATAAGGTGCAAATCAGCTTGATTTGATCAGATCTTTCCCTTATTTTCTCAGCTCCATGATGTAGATTTGTTTGCTGATCAGTTCCTGTTTCTATATAATTAGACATTTAGCTTGCTCTTAGCATATTTATGGTGTTCATTTATCCAGATTAACATCACAGTCAATTAATTTATTATATATAATAAGTCCCAGAAATTTAATTCTCCGCTGAAGTTCCCATTCTACTAGAACTACATCCAGGTTCTTTCACCCTCTGCCTTCTGAAGGAAGCTATGTGTAAGTTAACACCTCCTCCAGCTTACTTAGATCTCTGGCCAAGCCCGAAACATTTGCCATGCACTGACTCAGTGGCAGAATCCCTCTGAGGTTCTCCCTGCCACTCCAAAATCACAAGATTGGAAAGGATATTTCCTAATAGTTAGAGGATCAAACACAAGACTTCTACACTCATTAAAAAATCAAAAGTGCACAGTTTGAAGCATCACGGGAGGACCTTCTTTACTGCACATAGTGACATTTAGGAGCTTCTCAGAACAGAGAACTCAGTACACAGGAACTGAGCAATATAAGTGCGGGGCAAACACATCTGAAATCCCATCTGCAGGTCTCAGTTTCGCAATCCTTTTGACTTCAATGATGTTGCATAAGTATAACAAGACAGCAAGAGAGAATGTAGTCTTCCGCAATGAATAGTCAAGAGCCAAGAAGTGTCTTCTGATCCATGTACAATGACAGTTTTTGCTAGCCTCCAAGCTCATCAAAGGCGCTATGTGAAGAGCTTCATAATTGTCTTATTATAATGCTTTTAAGGGTGGGATTCACTGTAATTATTTTAGGAAATGCTGTTTCTGATGACAGCATCTAAAGAGCTCTCTATCATAATATTTCTGACTATGAAATTATTCTAGGAACTCATGAAGTGTCATGATGACCTTCCCCACTGTATAAAAGAAATCAGATAAAGTCACAGTACAACTCCCTAGAAATCAAAGACACAGGCACCCAAAATTTGGCCCAGTATGCTATAATGCCTGGAAAAGGCACACAAGTTTTCCACTTTTCTTCATTAAGGATGAATCACTTTTCTTTGTTTTAGCAGTAATGCTAAAACAATGAATAGAGAAGGTGTATGCCAAAGGCGAGGGGAAGAAGGAGGACTTGAATCATTTTGAATTGTTGAAAAGCTCAGTTTATTCTGAAAAAAATTATTTCAATGATCTGCAAATGAATGAGCCATAGAGGAGTGAAAGCCATACTTTTTATATTAAATCAGTCCATTCATTTAACAGTTGGATGTGTTGATAGCTGAATTACCATCTGCCATATAACCAGATGTTTTCCATCCATGTTTTAATGAATCTTATTTTTCTAATCAACTTTGCACAGAGTAAAAATTTGCTTTTAAGAAGCTCTGCATTCTCCTTACACTGCACTACTTTGGCCTGACAAAATTACAGATTAGCTTATCAAATCATCGCATTTATGTGACTGAGCTTCCTTTTATGGTGTGAAATGCACCCTTGCTTATCCAAGGATTCTCTCTCATCCTTTTAAAAATGATGTAGTGACACTGCAGGCTTTCCTAAAGCAAGGCTGTGGCAATCCATGTTCAATTTGAGTAAGAGCATGCAGATATTGAAATAATTACCTCCTGCTATTACCCATGGGCTCTCAAGTAATTACCTGTTTCCATTACCATTTTATTTGATTCACTAATTACCTTCAGAAATGCTGGTTGGATGTCCACCACCTGAAAGGATTACATTTAAATTATCTAGCAAAGATCTTTCTAAAGCTGTCAGCATGAAATTATAATGTGATGTGATGTATACGAATAGTAAAGCGGTAAAAACTTGCATGCAAGTCCTCTAATTTCCATTTGTTAAAAGTCACAGAAAGTGGCATAGATTTACTGGCATGGAAGAAAACAGAGTGACGTTTCTCCTTACATGGGTGCTAATTATGCAAGCAGGCTACTGTGGAGGGATATCTATGTCATCAGGTCTGGTTCATGCCACTAAGGGCTGTAGGAGCACACTGGAAAACAGTTCATTAAAGGACTGTCCTCTGAAATGTAGATATTTGATGGATTCTATTTTGTTACATATTATATTTACTATACTGTGTACTATAATATCGTTGACTGTTTTAATACAATGAATATGAACAAACTAAATCTATTATTCCTCAAATCTGTCTTTCACAAAACACTTTGGTTAATCAGTGTTTGGTGTCTGTATGTGTAGGTGTACAATGCACTGTCAGAAAGCCTATGCTGGTAATACAAATGACCAAAAATATTTTGTAATACATTAGATTGCCTTTTAGATTTATTCACAGATTTAATTATTCTTCTATATTATAGGAATAAAGCATCTCCCTTACTAACAGCTTATAGAAAAGAGACTTTTTTTAATTCCTTGAAGAAGAAAACTCACCATAGTTTTTCAACAGGGAAATATTTTGGATAAGCAGGCTCAATGTAGTCCACCCGGTCTTTTGATCTTGTCATGGTTATGCATCTACCTGCACTTCTGCCTCTTTTTGTTGCCCATGAGTGGATTCTCCTAATGTTTAGTATCAGACACATATTTATGTGTCAGTACAATATGAGAATTTTTTTCAGTTTTCTTCTGGGCCCCAAATTCCTCACCTGACAGATGCCGGCAGGTTTGGGAAGTGCTGACCACTTCCAACAAAAGCTGTGCAATTTTTTTCTCAGATAGTTCTTCATTTGCAAAAAGGAAAGGAGATTTGAAGTGGCCAAAGATATTGGCTAACCTAGGCTGAGTTTGGTGAATGGTATTGGCGCTAGGATCACAAACACAGAACCGACAGAAATACCTAAAAGGTCAGAACAGCTCATTACAAAGTTCCCCAAATTAAAACTTTTGGTTTTTTGTCAAACTCTATCCAAAAGAGACCTAAAGCTAAGGAAAAAAATTTGAGGCAATTAAATAGTGTAGGCCACTTCTGAGTTATGTGAAAGAATTGAATTCACTGAATTAGGATTCTCCTCTAATTTAGATCAAGGATTTGAATTTGGGGCTGCCATCTCTTTGCCAGCTGAATGTTTTAACTGCATACTATTGTATATAGTAGAATGGTATATACTATAAATATAGTAATTAAATAATCTTAAATAATGTGTTATTAATTGGAACAGAAAAAGAGAGTAAATTACATTGCAGACCAGTAACCACTGGTCTGTCATCATGTCATCATTTGGAAGAGACTAAGATTACACTAAGATTTGGCTATAAATAAATATTTATGCCAAACAAAGCTTCAAACACTGACTATACAAAACCCAGGCTCTCAGTCTTCTAACAGAGCAAATTAGAGACCTTACTGGCAAAGTCTGAGAGCCAGGTTGAAGCCCACTGCATGAATTAGAAAAAGGATAAACAGCATTCCAAGTCTGCTGTCTCTCAGGTGAATGCCATAGCTCTACAGCATAAGGGAACCATAAACTAGTCTTTGATCTTGTGAACACTGCCCTTGTAAATCTAGCTCTTTCAAGAGAGATTAAAAGCCTTGAAATTAAAACAAAACTTATCATTTGACTCAAAAAAACCCACCATTTGTTCTAACCTGAAGTTAATTGTTTGACCTACTAAAGAGGTGTGAACATTTCTGATTGACTTCTCAGCCTCAGTCCTATTTCACTTTCCAGTTCAAGCACCAAAATGAAACAATATTCACAAAGCTCTTTGACCAACATCTTTCTGTAAGAGGAATATTTGTGTAGAATAGTTGAAGAAAAGCAGGAAAAAAGGCTTTATATCAGCAAGCTGCCTGCATATCTGTTCAATCTCACACATTAGTCTTACACTAAGCTATCCCAGGCTTTCTCATCAATTTACAGGACAGAGCCTAGCGGGGCCTGGGACCATTATGACTTTGCCAAGATCCGTCCTGATTTTGCTTAGAGCTTGCCCTGCTGGCCTTCTTTTAACACCAGTGGCCTTTTCACACTTCATGTTAGCTGTCTAAAATTAAGGCATCCTTTAGGTTACCTCTTTAGTCAGAGGAGAGGAGTCATCACCTCTCTGGTGAGATTGGTATTGATGAATCTTATTCCCTGGTGTACTACATACCTACCTTAAGGTGGTTTAATTCACCTATTGGAAGTCTCTACTTGATTGTAGCAGTAACTAGGTAAGTGGCTAACACTCGACACAATTTTTAGACTACCAGATTTAAGTGAAATTAACTCTATCAGTCTTGTTTACATAAAGAGTGCTCTCATTCTGTAAGGGAAACATTAATATGTCCCATATTGCTCAACCACTTTTTCTCTGAAAGATGAAACACAAAAGATGGGGTGACCACAAACAGTGCTCCAGCTCTTGGGTACCCAAACAAAGGTGGTCTCAGTGGATTATACCTATGTAGATAGGCTAGATCTGACTAGATCTTCCCTGATGACAAACTTGATGAAATCACCTCAGCAAAATAAGTTCATGCTGTGCAAATTGTTTTAATCTCTGATCTGGAAAAGGAAGTATTTAAATCACATCTTGAATCTAAACATACAGGTACTGATTGCTGGAACTGTCATGTATGCTGTGAAGATGAAGATGTTTTTGTGGCATAAGACACTTTTAAGATTGGGTTAGATCACTCTGGAACAGTTCTCATTCTTTTGAAATCAATGATAGTGTTGTCTTTTGCTTTAGCTGGCCTAGGACTTCACTCCTTGTGAACATCATTCTTTTTTAAAGAATTTTATGAGCCAGTGATTTGCCTATGATAGTCTTTACCAGCAGACATGACCTGAAAGTGATATTGAAAAGCAGTAGAAACTAAGGACAACACTATCCCTGAAGAGATTTTGTTTATATGAAAAAATTGCTCTTTTTTTCAGGGATTCCAGGGAGGATATAAAATGGCTAAGTCAGCAGTCTACTGTATTTTAAAGTAAAATACAGCACCTGTGATAAAGGATTATCAAGAATGGTTTTACTGAAATTTCCTCAGTGATATGGTGATTGTATCCTTTTTATTTCCCTGACTGCAACATATCCATACCCAGCAGTATACTTACCTGTACAACAAGGACTTATCACCACATCATCAGGCCTATTCTTGATCCAAAAAGTCATTCTAAGGAGAGCAGACAAAAAAAACCTCTCCATAAAATTTCAAATGGCGCCATGGTGTTGCTGCTATCCCTTCTTCATATAGCCATCTTTTTCCATCTCTGTTTTGATTCCTCTGTCCCCTTTTCATTTTCTCTCTGGAAGAGTCTTCTCTCTGGAAGAGCTAGCTAGGGCAAAATTTCAGAAAGTGATTTAAGACACCTGATTCCAGAGAAAGATTTTCAATGTCCCAGGCTAGGTAGCAGGTCATGTTCATTGCAGAGAAAAAATCAGAACAACTCAGCCAGATGTTTTCCAGAGGCAAAAGAATAAAGCCTGGGTACAATAATGACACTTACATTGCATGCTATGCTTCTGGTCTTCTAGAACAGGAAATACCTTTTAGAGATAGAAGCTGCCATTTCCAGTCTTTCAATATTTTTCTTTCTCTCCTTTGTAGTGCTGTTTCTGCTTTGCTGTTTAGCACTTTACACAAATTTAGAAGAGATTTTATGAGGGATCTCTGAAATATAAAATAAAATGTCACATTCTCTGCTTTTTGAAGGCAATAGTCTACCATACTTAAACTATTTGTATTATGTTTGATTGTTTAGAAACTTAGATAATATAACCTTATTCTGCTTATGCAGAAAACCCAAAAAGAACTGTAATACCATCTTCTGCCAGTATATTAAAATTCCTGAGGTGCTATTACTTGTGTCTTCTTCAGGCATGATCCCAAACAATGAAGTCAAAAAAAAGTATTATCTTCTTGTTCATATATTATAGTAGTGATGTCAAAATAGGAGACCTACATGGGATGATTGGGCATGATTGCATTAAACAGTAGCCTTCTGTTCACAAGGGACTCCAAAGCATGATATATATAGTGTTAAAATTAAATTGTACACCAGCAAATGTTCACGCAAAAAAAAATTTAAAATATTAAAGGTGTATTTTTACCCCAGCCCAAATTTCTGTGCATCACAGGCCATCTTTGAAGGACTTGAACTTTTCCTGACTTGTTTCAATGATAAAAGGCTCATAATTATGTGGCACATTTTCTCTATATCATGTTACAATATTTAGCTAATCATGTTAAAGTAGGTACTAGTGCCCAGAGAGGACAAAAGCACCAAAATATTTCTAAAGCAATCAAGCAAAAGACAGAGCAATTCCTCTCGTATCAGAAAAAATAACTTCCTGCCAGAACATCAGTAAGTAGATAATGGTATTGTTTACCATTAGGTAAACAATAAAATCTTTGATAATAAAGATTATGTATTTCAGTCCATTTCTTTAAAAGAGCAGGACTCTTTCATACAGTCACCTTTTTAAAATCAACCCCAACTCCACCAGCACCACTCTGAGCTGAAATAAAAGCATACGTGTGTGTCTGTTTTAACACACTATTATAGCATTCACACTTCTAAGTACTTAATTCATTTTATTCCAATGAAAATAATTTCATTACAAATGCAGTACTTTGCAAGCAGAAAAAAAAAATCTACATTTAAGAAATCCTTTCATCTTTCACATATTGGTCTAGCAGCTTCCTCCTATCGGCAGTTTCTTCTAGTGTAGGAATTTATTATTTCCTAACTATTTTTTTTTCCCCCTGGAGTGTATCTCTACACAATCAAGTTGATAGTCCCACATTTAACAGGATATCTCACTATTTGAAAAACATGACAAGCTTTTATTATGAAGATCTGCCAAAATGTTCAGAATTGTCCCTTCTGATCACAAAATCTATGAATGAGCATCGTATATCTTCCCAAGGATAACACACCCTCTGCCAGCATAGCTGTTCCATGGGATCTCACAGAGGCTACAAAAACAGGATGCCTCGTATGTCATCTGTGGGAAACGGCCACTCACTTCATTTCTGTTCCGCAGCGCCTGGCCTGCAGTGTGGTCTGTCGAGCACCTGAGAGCCTGCTCTGGAGGCACAAACCAGCGTGGAAACAGGAATACGTCCTTCCTGTCCTTCTGTTTAGGAAGGGTATTTTCAACAAAGTCCTCTTTCTGAAATTCCTAGTTCTCAGCTGTGTCTTAGAATACAAATGGCTAGTTATAGTGGCCCATTGTCTGTATGGGAGTAGTTATGGATCACAGGAATCAGTCTGCCATTCTGTGAAGCACAACATTAGAGGCACTTCGGAAAATGTAAAAGAAACATCTGAGAGATCCTGTCAAATGAACAAATGAGACTGATTCTGCGGAAGCAAAGGAGTTAAAACATGAGCTGGAAGTAATGTTTGGAGCTTCTCAAATAGTTAGACCCCTATTTGTTTTGCATTCCTGAACATCTGCTGCTGTTTAAAATCTAAGTAGAGCCTTGCACCAAATCTAAATGAGAAAAAACAAAGATTCGAAAGAGTGCCTTCATGCCACTGTCCTGGATTTTTATCAGCATTCTCTCTATGCATAAATCTCATTAATATGTATCAGTCAAGCAAAAATCTAGGACCTCATTTTCTATTTTCTGATGAAAATCTTGAGGCCTTTAATATAAATTGATGCTGATAGTTCATTTCCTTTGTAGCAAGTTTTCTCATACTTTGCTATATTTGACAGTCCAAAGTGAGGTGAATGATTAGTTGTAAATAATATCCCATCACAGGTAATATAGACTAATAATACTGGAAATAGCTTTCTGCAGAAGCAAGTGAAGATTAGATGTAGATAGCACTGGCCAGATTGATATGCTCTACTGATTTTGGTGTAACTCCATAAATATTCAAGGCACCTATACCCAAGCTGATAGAAGGATTCTAAAAAATAAAGACAATCTTTAGTGGCTATTTAGAGGTCTAAGTGTGCATTTGCAGCCCTCAAAACACACAATTGTCTTGGCGGGCATTTGAAAACAGTAAGGGTCTGAGTTTTCACTCAGAAAGATTTCTTGATTCTGGTTCTTTCCAGAACAGTCACTATATTAGCAAAGTTGACAATGTCAATCCCAGTTTCATATCTAAGCATGTTTTTTTTTTCCATGGGTCGTATTGAATGCATCACAAAATCTATCGGACATGATGAATTTCACTCAAAGATCCGTCTGGAGTTTGTGATTAGCAGTAAAGGAGGGAAGAATACCACCCAAGGTCAATACGCTGCTTAGTCTGAGGCTGTTCAGATCTCTGTGAGCATCCCTTAACACCAAGCTACAGGCTAGTCTAAGAGGAAAGGACTATTTCTTCTGTTGAAGGAAGTTTCAATGTAGCAGTGTTAAAATGAGTCATATATTTAGTATCACATTCACTATTAGACATTACTTTTTATCTCAGAAGAGTAACCAGTTTACTTAAGAAAAAATAGCTACATATCTTTATCTTTTCCCCTCTTTTACACGATTACAGACAATGAAAGCTCCCTTTCTCCAAAACTAGGAGGCAAATATTGTTACTGAATGCATCATGAACATTGATATCCACCATAGTTTCACTGCAGCCATGTATCAGGATAGCATAGTAGATAGTAGATAACTCTTAGATGTGAAGACTGCAGGGAAAACGTGATTATAATAAGTTGTATGACTTGCATTATCGTTTCAGTGTATAGCAGCCGGTTGGCCAGGATTTCAGATAATATGCTGTGAAGTGCCTCATTTTATTTCCAGTAGAGTTCATTGAATCATATTTGCATTTACTCCTAGAATGGTGTGGTAATTAAATCTTTTTTGAGGCAGGCTGTGAGGTATTAATTTCAGCTTTGTTTCAGACATGTGCAGAAGGTCATGTCCACTGAGCCCAGTTATAAAAGTCACTTGTTCTGGGTATTCCAACAGTGTAAATGCTACACAATTCGTTTCTGTAATGCTGGCTATTGGAACTGATAAACACTTGGGGCTCCAGTGAGATGTATGCTATGACCTGATCCATCATGGAGGGAGCTGATTGCTTTATAAATAAACAAAATAACAATAATGACATTAAGAGGCTCTGGGTCTCCTAGTCCTGACTGAGGTAGGTTGTTCCGGTAGCTGTTTTCTAATTACAGGAGATGTCTGGAAAATTTTTTAAAAGCAGTTTGGCAATGTTAGCACTTACTCTGTGGTAAATAGTTAGTGAAGCGAGTGATTGGTCCTAGATTCAACCAAAAATACTGTGGATGCCACACAAGAGATGCAATATCACTGATGACAATGGAAATGACATGTTGTGCTTTAGGATGGATATGTAAAACACCTGGCCCACTGGCAGAATGATGATCTAAAGTCTCAAAAGTTCCTTAAATTGTTTCAGGCAATCTCCAGAGGACACAACTAATACAATTTCCATTGTTTCTCAGAGCCTGAAATAAATGTGAAATGTATGCTTATTACTTTGCTCTACTGGTCTGGCATTGCCTGAAAGGAGAAGCCTGCCAATTTGTATTAATTTATTATGGTTGTTTTATAACGTGAAGAGAGGTTCTTTTCCACGAAACATTACAAATGAAAACAAACAAGCTTTGTTCTCTGTGGCCCCAAACTATAGGTGAGGGGTCTTTGGATCAAGTTCCTTACTTAGCTAAAATTAATAAAGAAGGACAAGTAATTGGGACACTTGATAATTTGACTTTAAAATTACTGGGCACAAGGAAAACAAATGTTGTTCATTGTGTTATATATTCAAACAACATCATTATCAAAGTGGTAGAATGTGAGCTCTGTTTGATCCTCACATAATACCAAAAGTGCTTTTTATTGGCTTTATCTCATACAGCATCTTATTCTTACCTATATTAAAGGAAATATCAATCATGAATGCAGTAGAAATTACATAGGAAAGAAAAAGCAGCACTATTTTTAATTTTTTTTCCTAGGGAAAAAACCTTGGAAATTTTTGCTAGAAATGTGTTCAGGAAGCTAGTAACACTCTTTGGATGATATCAATCGACTAATACTTAGTTTTGAACAACTAGTTCTCTGCATTCTATTTTGGTAATATTTGAAAAGTTAATCCCTAAAAGAGACATTTCTAACCACTGAATTATAAATTAATTTTGGTAAAATATCATTTTGACTTCAAAAGGCTTTACTCTCATTTCAATTTTCAATTATGTCATCCCTAACTTTCCCCTCAATTTCTACATTAAAGCAATAGAAAAAAAGTGCATGCATTCTACTTTTGTAAAATTCAGGCAGGGAAGCTTTTGCAACTACTAGAACATGGAAAATGTAGTGGGCCTTCAAGGCAGTCAGTCAAAATAGTTATTTTTTATCCAACTGGAATAAAATCATCACATGTGGAATGACATTTTTCTGTCATTATGGAAAGGGTTCATCCCACTTTATTTTAGACATTTAATCAAAGCAGCTCAGATGGAAGCCAAGCTGACCAAAACTTACTATGATACTATGAGCAATGGAAACAGGTTGGTGGCTTGGGGGGACATTCTATGTCTTAAATGTGTTGCCTACATAGGGAGACAAGAATGACTGAGCTATATGTAATGAAAATTTTATATTGAAATTTTATATTATAATGAAAATTATAACAATACATGTAATCTAAAAATTAGACTTCATGGTCAGTAATATATAGGAAAAATAGGCAAGAAGTTATTCAAGTCATCAATGCAAATGCATTGCAATGCAATGCAAATCATGCATTTTATCGCAACCATGTTTGGCAGAGGAGATAAAATGTGCTCTCCAAATTCTACCTTTGGCAGCAGACATAGTGGTTCCAAGAGGTGTCTGTAAGCATAAGAGAGCTCTGTGAGGAAAATGCACTCTGCTATATTTAGTTGGTCTTCTGTCTCCAAGAAAAAGACCCTTGTCAACCTATCAGAGATTAACTAGTCAAAACACTTTTCTTTCTTTAACTGAAGTTAATATATCTTTTTTTAAATTGTAATCATCACTAGGAATTTTCCTTTTGAAAAGTACAGTGAAAACGAAGGGAAAAGATAATGAAAGGCAGCAGCAATTGTATGAGTCTTGAAATCAAGCCTGGATGACTTGGTAAGCTTGAGCTCCTTCACGGATCATTGGGTTTGATGACCAAATCCCTGCATAAAGCTTTATGATCTGTAGAATAAGCAGGCCAGACACTGCAGAAGTTCTCATGTGTGTCAAGGATAAACAGATTTGCAGAGTTTAAAAACAAAACAAAAGAGCTTTCTTGTCCCACCCCATCATAGTTAGTGCTTGGTGTGACTCAAGTAGTCCTTTATGCTGACAAAGCCTTGCAGAAGTAATGTTTTCTTTGGGATTGCTACCAGCTACAGAGCATGGAAATATTCAGAAGCATCCATTCCTTACATTTTTATTCCCTTCTTTTTTTTTTTCCTTATTAGTTTGAAAATTAGAAATGACAGTGAAGACAAAAAGGAATATGCTATAATAAATTTACAATAGAAACCTCTCCCTAGTGAAAAGTACATAGATTCCTATATTACAGAAAACAGCTATGTCCATTAAACAAAGCATTTTAATTATTAAAGCTAAAACAGTAACTTCTGTGTTGACCACAGTGGAAACATTACCCCCTAATGTTAGAAAAAAGCATTCAAATTATTTCCATATATTACAGAAGCACCCAGTGTACTTTAAATTCCCACAAGTTTCTGCACAAAGCTGCAACACAGAAAGGATGTAGCAAAGATGATGCAAAATGTGGAACATATCCAAAGAAAGTTCCACAGTTTCTCCCAAAATGAGTAAGAACTTATTGAGATTTATCTTCATTTACAGTACCAAAGATTCCACCCCAGAAAATCCACATTACCTCTTCTGGCCTTAGTATGTGCTGCATAGATATTAAGAAACTAAGAAGTATGTTCTTCTATAAAAATGTAAGTCAAACAAAGACATTGTGTTTTTCCAGCTCTTCATTTTAAATGCCCTCTGAACTAGCTGATTCCCTGAAACAGTATTTTGTGTGTAAATCTGGATTTGGTGTTTTCTAGAAGTACAAAAAAAAAGAGATCTTAAGTTTGGACTTATTATTATTTTGTAAATTCAGAATCGCATAGATTTCTCATAGAGGCCAGCCTTGGAAAGAAATACTAACAGAAAAGCTTTTTGTCTAACTTGGGCAGAGTTATTAATATGACCCATAGTACAGTACTACAGATGGAAAAGCTATCAAATGGTCTGGGAAAGTTTTTCTTTAAATATGACTTCACAGATGTTCAATCACTTGGCATTTCCAAGCAGAATAAATATGATGCCTATAGTATATATTCCCATTGGCCCTCTATGACCCAGGTTAGCTTTTCCCTTAAAGAATACATAAAGCATTGATGCACCATTCCTTTCCTTTTGCTTTACTATGAAATTTAATAAAATAATGACAAAAACATTTGCTACTGTATAACCAATAGTAATATTTAGAGTAGGTCTCTGGTGGTGTAAAGTCACAGTTGAAAACTGGTTACAGAATGTTTTCCTGTTTTTTCTCCTACAAGTTGCAATTTGGAAAGTCTATTAGGAATTCAAAGAGAAGGCACATCTCCATGCCAGGAGAAAGCTATGAAAGAAAAGGTGTTTTCATAATGAGGAATGCTCAAAAACTTCTTCAAGTTTATGTAAGTTTGATTCGTTGTCTATTGTCAATTTTATTTTAAAATAAGTACTAGAATGGAATAAAAAACCAAGGTTAATAACAGCATCATTTTGAGATTGTTCTTGTTTGTCATCTTCAAATAACTAGTCTTTGCCAGAAGTTCATTACGTGGTATCTGAGATACAAAGTTTCTTCTCATATTTACAATATGAAAGAAGTATGGTTCTTAAGGTTTTCTGTGGTAGCTGCCGTTATGTGACAAGAGAAGGTTTTATCTACAAGTGGTGTCATTCAAGGATAGTTATTCTGTAATAACTCTTCTTTAATAGCTCTACAACTCTTTAAGCAGAAAGAGAGCCTCTTACTCTGTTTAGTTTCATCTGTTTTTCACAGTAGGAAGTAGGGTGAGCAACAGTGCTTTCAAGATCACACTCTACCTTGACGGGAATTAACTTCTGAGTGTAGATAAGAACCATCATAGCAATGCAATTTATAAATTCAAATTTGAAAAACAGGTGTTGATTTAGGATGAACTTGTTCACTAGCCTGTCAGAAATCCAGAGACATCAATAAGAATTAATTCTATTGTTTAGAATTATAAGTGTATTCAATGAATTCCTCTTTGCTGCAAAGCAGACATGACTGTTTTCAGGTTAGAAGCCGACCTGCTTGAGATAGTCTAACTCAGAGTAACCTGAAGATTCAAGAGACCAGGAAAATGGCGCTGTGCAGTTGAAATACTTCACATCTTTTCCCCACGCAGTGTGAGTGGTAGGCTCTGCTCATTCTAACACAGTTTTCCTGCAGGTGCACCTCTGCTGCTTCTCATAGAATTGTGCCAGCAGCAGGTGGACTGTATGGCATGTAGAAAATATGCTCTACCACATGAAGGAATATCGGGTGCTTAGTTTTATTTCTTCTTTTTTTTTTCACTTACAAACACATACAGAAAAATCTCTTCTTTTTTCAGCCTATTATGGGAATACATAACCCATCTATACTTTGTAGGCATCTGAAGGAACCCTAGAGTACATTCTGATCTAACTTACTCATTTATAAGCTCTAAAAAGAGGGCAAAACCTAGTCCACTCTCCTTCCATTAAGAAAATACTCCAAATTTATGTCAGGTACGTGTATAGTATAAAGTACATTGGTTCTTTCTCCATACATTTGCCTGTTTTTCATGAAGAGTCTGTCAGGCCTGCTGTGCCCTGTGAACCACACTAAAAGTCCAAGGCTGACCAGCGTATTTCCATTGAATTTGGTGGATTCACAATCCAAGAATCCTACATCCTAAATCACTTGCAGATGAATTTGACCTGTGGAGAAATATAAGGTTAATAAAGAACTTTGGATATTGTAAATTGCATAGTTTGGAAAAGAATGGTCCTACTTAACAATAGCTGAAGATCTTGTTCATAACTGAAAAATGAATAAAATATCACAGAAAAAGTTCTGTAACCCTAAATTACTTTGAATAAACTCCAAGGGATCCAAATAGAAAAAAAGAAAACTACTTTTTTTTTTTGTGGGAATACACTGTTTTCCTATTTCCTACCCTACTGCTCATTACTTCATAAACTTTTCTTTTTCCTGAGAATTATAGTTCTTTTGTCTTGTCAAAGTCAGTGTCTCATAACAACCATATTTGTTTTCTAATTAAAAGCACTCAAGCAAAATCTAGAAAACAAAATAAACAGAGTGAATATGAATACGTAGTAGGACATACCTATCAGTAATGGCAGATGGAAATAAGCATGCAAGGAAATATACCTGTTGTTTCATTGTATTTGAACTATTTGGGCTTTATAGAGCAAATTCTGCAATACGTAGCCCCAGAAGTCCAGTAAAGAAGATTGAGGTCATTAGTTTGACTTGAACGCTATTAACTGAGCCCATCACTTGCCTGTGGAACCATATGTTCTTGCCTGTGTGACATGACAGCACTATTGTTACAACTTCAGCTTTGTTCCCTCGATTACAATCTGTATTTGTATCTTGTCTTAACATAGAAAGTCCTTTCTTTAGGTCATTGTTCATAGAGGGCTTGCACAGTGAGGTTTCAGTACAGTTCTAAAATGACAGAGTAAAAATGAAGAGAAAATTAGATGGTTAGAATGAGAGAGAAACAGCCTTAATTGAAGTTCTTTGCTTTACTGGTTTCTTAAAATTGTTAGAAGCATCATACGTTTTGCTTCCTTTTTAAGTTCTGTGACCCCCTGAACCATGAAGAAGGTGACTTAACACTATCAGCTTCCCATTGTCACTTCTAGTGTATTTCCAAAGTAGAACTCAGTTTCTCAGTGAAATTTCTTTTTTGTGTGTTCAGTGTCATTGAAACATTTCCACAGAAGCTTACCAGTTTCAGTGAAAGTTTTACTGGTTGAAGTTAGTGAGGAATTTTATTTATAACAGTGTAGACCCTAGGCACTCATCAGCAATAGGAAGACATAAGTTCAAGTCCTGTTCAGCTTGGTTTAGAGTAGGAACCTGAAACATGATAGATCACATTGCAAGCAATTTCCCTAAATTATAGTTTCTGGGCTATTCTGGAGTGACTCTCAATTTCAGGCTGGGGGGGTGGGAATGGGAAGGAATTGTTTTCTTTTCCACAAGCTTGAAAGTTTTTGGATATTTCAGCATAATAGGGAAAGAAATCATCATTATTTTTCTGAATCCTGGCAATATTTGTATTGATTATGTGTGAAGCCATATGAACTGAATGATAAGGATAAAAAGGAATTTGCAGCAGGTATCTGGTCAGTGCCTTTCTTTTACCTATGGATTGAATAGAGCAGGGGTTCAATGGAAAAAAAAAAATCACATGGGATGATGCAGACATCTGTTCTTTATATGTACCCCAGTCTCCATAGGGGAAATAACCCTCCATTTCCTGCACATATTACAGACACTTGCTAGACAATAAAAGAATGTGAAGGACTATCCTGGGTTGTGGAAGACATTTTTTCTAGCAGTGATAGGCTTGTTTGCTCCACTTCGTCCTGCTTTTCATGCATTCCCTTGCTGATATCCCCTTCCTCCATTTCTGTCCCTGTTCTAATACTTGTCCATTTTTTTCCCCCAGACTCTCCTCTCCCTCAAAACATGACTCCTGATTGTCACTACTGCTCCTGTCTTTGATAGCAATGATATCCTCAAGGAAATAAGCTAAGACGTTTTAAGCCTTCACCCCTGGACATGTATGAGCTGCCATTTTTCAAAGTCTGACCAGTTGGTCATATTTAAGCAATTTTCAAGACATGGCAAAAAGCAAATCTTTGAAACTAGGTTAGCCATGTCCTCCCTCCCCTCAGCCAAACTGCTCTTTAATTGCACATTAAGGTGGTAGAAATTCACAATGAAACAGCTGTGAGGATATCTTTATGGGGCAATACAAGCTATTCTCAGAAAGAGTAGAGTTCTTTTAGTAGGGAATGCTAAGGATATTCAGCCTGAATATGAAGTTTCTGCCACGTAATAACTATTTTTCAGAGTTTTAAACATCACAGAACCACTTCTCATAGTGGAAAGTTTTGGACAATATTAACTGCTAGCACAGTTAATAGGCACTGGTACATCTTAAATCAAAGCCAAATGTGAGCACAATGCACGGCAGCCCATTCTCTTTGGTGGGATGAGTTCAGATTGCACATTTTAGCAGAGCCGTTTAGGTATGCAAGATCAAATCAAGACATGTGCAGCATCTCCATAAAAATAATCAGGGAAAAACAATTTAAGAACAATGTGACTGATCTGACTTTGCCATTAGAGCTGGGAGAATATCTTCTGAAACACAACTTGAAGAGACTAAATCCAAAATAAGACAGAACATCACATGGAAATAATGAATGCTCTGCATAACAATGTTCAGACAAAAAGGTGATCTATGCTATTGCTCTTGAGGAGAAAATAGCATATGAGGTACAGAATGCTGGGTAAAACAGGGTGCTATAAATTCTATGGAGCCGCTATAAATTAGTAGAGCATATTTCTCCCTGAAAAACTTCATTATAATATGACTGCAAGCTGGAAGACCAGTTTTCCTGAATTATTAATTTTGATTAAAGGATTTCAGCTGTTTGCATTGTGCACCTGTTGCTTACCAGGCCAGGGGTTATTACCATGGGGTCGCTCTTTACCCACTCAGATACACTACACTAGACAAAGATAAAAAATATATAACCAGATGATTCATCCTCTGTCCTACAGTAAAGGAAAGACATATATTCTTCTTTGTAATACAAACTGATAGAATAATGAAGCAGTCAGGACTGAATTAGAGAAAAACACATTAAAAAGAAATTTTATAACCTAACCTTGGGACCATACCCTTAGCTGCTGTAAATTAGCATCTTTTATTCAGATAAGCAGGATTGTACTCATTTGTATTAGATTAAGGTTTCACCTGATGAAACATATACTAATACTGGTGAGAAAAGCAGAAAAAAGAGGTCAATGTTCATAGAAGGGAACTGGAGCAGAATTTAAAATATATGTATATTTCTGTTTTGTTATTCTTCCATTTACTTACATTTTCTGAACAAGTGGAAGAAAAATGCAAGCTGGGAACTGGGTAGAATTATACAAAATATATATATTGGTATCAGAAGATTGAATGCTAAATTGACAGGCAGGTAAGTAACTGAAGGCAAAGGTTTATAGAAAGTGTATACATTCCCAGCAGTTCAGGAGTCATAAGACAATCATAGCCACAAGCGACATGAATGAGGATACTGCCTATTTATGTCTAACCTGCAATGACTGGGGAGAAGGAGCTGGAATTTTAAGAAGTATCAGCAAAATACAAACTCAAAACCTGTGTTGAACCCACACTGAACCTATCTGTCAGTTTGAAAAATTCCATGACCAAAAATGTTAGATGGGAAGCAAATGACCCTAGCTGCTTTTAACAGCACTGGGTATGAAATAACTGTATCGTGTAACCAAGCAAGAAGTGTATTAGGAGGCTAAAACATACAGCTGTGTTCAGCATTCTTGTCAAAATAGCTGGACAATATCATGCATGCCAAATAAAATTATTATTCTTCAGCTCATATGTGAAATCCAGGTGAAAAGAGATATTACTGTGATTCTTTGAACACATTCTACAATAACTGATATTGGTTTTGTGTAACTGTTAATTACTTCATAAGAAACAAGTCAATGGAGACCAGTACTAGATAATCAGTATTAAGATCTTTGAAGTCTTTTATTGCCTTTCCCTGCTGTAAGTAAAAGGTTCAAATTTACTATGATTATATTCAAAATTATTATGATTATATTCAAATTTATCATGATTATATTCAGTTCCCTAAACACCTTTTACTGTGCACAATTTCTGCTCCAGAAATAATACTGATTTTCTTGGATACAGGAGCCATCATCTGCATATAGGGTCATTTCTCCCTTTATATTGTCCCTGACACACAGAACATTTTCCTAATTCTTTTTCACCAAACCATTAACCTCACTTCTCCTCCTGTGCATTGTAGGGATAAGATTATCTTAAGGTTCAAACATGAGGCTATCACTGTTCCTTCACAATTTACCTCCTGACAGCTGAGTAGCGGTATCAGGATTTGGGCATATTCTTGGCAAATGGGAGGCAGCATAGGTCTGTCTCAGCCTTCAAGTCTGCCCTCAGTTAAGTTGAACCTGTATCTGCTGAGCGCACATGGAGTTACTGCAGCTCAGCTGACTTACACATGCTTGACATGGTAATTTGCCCATACTAGCAAATTGATCCTTAGTCTATTCAGGAGTTAAATTTTATTCCAAATAAAGGTTCTTTTGCCACTTTGGCAAGTGGAAGCAGTAAGTAAACCTATGTCCAATTGAGAATCAGGCTCTTCTTCTTAATAATAGATGTAATGGCATCATGCAGCTGTTAACATTTGCTAACTATGTGACCTTGTTAGCATAATTATTGGCCTTTCTTACCCCATTGCTTTTGAGGTGCCTTGTTTCTTTTTGCTCATCGTACACTGCCTGCAATTAGTCTGTAAGCGCTTTACACCAAAGAGTCTCTTGTGTAGTTTTATTTGCTGTGTAACACCTATTGAGATGGATTTTTTCTTCCTTTGGCAAAGTTATCCAAGTCACTTAATAAATATTTGAAAATAAACATGCTGTTCTCTGGGTTTCATTGTTTGTTCTGGACTATTGCAACAGTTATCCAGGATGTTTTCTTGACTGATGTCAAAAAAAACAACAACAACAACAACAAATCTTGTGGGTTTTATGAAATACTTATATGGTACCTAACTCATCTTGGCACATCTGCTTGGGATGAAGGATGTATTTTTTGATTGACTATTCTCAGCTGATCAACTTTCCCTCAATCTGTTTTTTTTTTTAATCTTTTCTACAATAACAATAAGCCTGTGATATCTAAACCTCAGAGGAGATATTTTGTTTATGCATATTCATAGGTGATTAAAGGAAATTGTACTTGTTTATTTTGCCCATCTGAATTGTAATGTTATCCATGTTGATTCCTGTTTTAGAAAATGCTGCTTAAAACTCATGTGAAAAAAGGGCAGCAATTCCCTGTAGAATTGTTCATGGTTAATTCTATTTTGAAATAAATCTTACACACAAAAGGCTAGTTTTATTTGATGCCATAAGAATAAAGATTCATATTTGCTATTATTTTACTGAAATGATTTTGTAATGCAAATAGAGCAGCTTTAGTATTCAATTACTTTTGTGCTAATATAAATGGTAGGATTAACATAGCCATACTATAGCTTCAGCAGTTGGTATTATAAAAATTCAGCCAATTTCAACAGCTGCAACTAAATGGTGTCCTGTGGTCCAAATACTGAATAAACAATAAAAGAAAAAATAGAATAAACATAGAGCAGATCTAAGCCATTGTAATGCTGTGTTCTCACTGCATTAGTGGATCAGGCAGGAGAGCTGACAAGCAAAGACACATCATCGTGTAAAGCTGTAGGTGCTTGAGCTACCCTGGCCTGGTGGTGTGATGAGGAAACGTGTGGTGGAAGAGAAATCTGCAAGAGCCCAATCCCATCCTGAACATGTCCCTCTGGTACTGTCATTATACAGTGCCTTAGCACAGAATAGATTACCTGGATCATCCACAAGCAGTATTTTATTTTTTATTTTCTAAATGGCAGGGGGAGAAGCAAGGGAGAAGGAGACGTTGTTTTGTGTTTGATTACAAAGCCTCTACACAAACATAAAATGCAGAGTGTCTCAGCTAGGAAGGTCCAGAAGTATCCAGAAGTAGTATGGCATCTACTGAAACTGCTCCTTACCTGTTTCTGAGGCTTTCTGGGAAGAGTCCATGGTTGAAAAGAATTCCTCATTCTCTCATTTGCAGGAGTCTGACTGGACAGAGAGCAGGGGGAGAACAGAAGAAGTTAATGAAAAATGTGCTCATTATAAAAATAAATTTTAGATATAATCCTGTTTAATCAATAATTAGTCAAGGTAGCCCCTGTTGTAAGGTCTGGGTCCCAATCCTTTTCCCACTAAGGATGCAGATGCACGCTATGTTGCTTTATTTAAGGGAATGGCAGACAATCAGACCATATTTTATGGATATAGAAAGAAGCTGATGACCTCTGCCAATGCAGATGAGATGCTGTAGTGCTGCTGCACATCTTTGCCCTGTGTCTATAGTTGCCTTGGAGCAGCAGTCCTGCCTGTCATGCTTGTTAGAATGTTTGCTTTTCTTTTCTAACTTGGGAATTGTGTAACTCTTTTGTGTGTTCTTGTATGTTCTTCTGGGGCTCTCAAAGTTGTTGTGGGGGAACCCTACAAGGGAGTGCTCTGTACCTGAGCGCTTAGCTTTACTTCCCAGAATGGTGTTATTGTTTGTATTATTGTTGTTCATTAACACTTTTCTATCTGATACAGGTTCTTCTTCAAAGGACAAAAAAAGGTGTTTTCTCTAAGGTAAGGGAAATGTTTCTTCAAGGAACTCTAGCCCAGGGAAAATTTGTATTTCCAAATGTTAAAATACCATTTATGAGGAAAAATAGCAGAGTTAATCAAAACAGTGCAGACACCAAGGCAGTTAGCAGGCTGCCTGCTTTAGGGGTGTAACATCAATGAAACAAGAAGCCGAAGCTAGCTGGCGGCGCTCCCCATGCAGTCAGTGCAGAGAGCAGGGCTTGGAAGTGCAATGCAGAGCATGTAAGTTAGGCGTGCGGCCTGATCGCACAAGGAATCCATGTTTCTCTGTAAAGTTAGTCAGTATTTCTGCTCTATGCATGAGGAACCACGCAGACGCAATTGACAGGAAACAAGTACGAGGGTGTGCCAGAAGAGGCACATGATTTGGTAGGCATCTCCTTTCATTCAAGATTGAGGACACTAAACCCCCTGGGAAGGATAAGCACAGAACAGGAGGAAGAACCTGCTGCAGTGGATATTCTGGGAACCTTGACTAATACTGTCCTCCTCTTCCACCTTTCTTTCCCTCTTTCCATAACTAATGAAACTGCTAGTCTGGCAACTCCAGCACTGCTTACATAGGAGGCAGAACTGGCTGCTCAGCCCTGTGAATAGGACAGACACAAATCTTAGGCACAAGACAGACAGCAGTGTTGCCCTTAATTTCCTACATTCATCCAAAGGCCCTGGGCTTCCAAAGCCCTCAAATCTGTTCCTGCACTTCAGGGAGAATTTGAAGGTAACAGCAAAATTTAAGATTTAGATATTCATGCCTCCAAACTAATTTCAGGATTGGGAGTACTAAACTAAATGAGCATTCTAAATGAGCCTGTTTAACTGTCTATATGCCGTTGCTATATCTAAAGTTTCACTTTACTTTGTATAATTTAGAAGTAAGAAAATAGGATTCAAACAGCCTCTGAGAGGGCAGCCCCCAGTCAGGACAGCAGATCGCCTTAGAATTCGCAGCTCAGACATAACCAATAAGCCCGGAGTGCTCCCCTTGACGTTACCCTCCCAAGGCTGTTGACTGTATTCGTAGCTCAGGCCATAAATTTTGGCTTTTCCATTACATGCAAAACAACATAATTAGCCTACTTTCTAATGTAAAATGACAGCTCCTGTTCAGGCTATAAATTAAATTGCCAATTGAGTTTTTCAGATTGCATATGTGTGGTTGACCTTCATTCAGAGGTTTAGAAATATTGGATCTAGATCAAATGTATCCTATAATATTTGGGTTTTACCCCAGTACACAATAGCTCCTAAGTATCTCTTTTTTGAGTTGTCCATGTAGCAAAGTGGTATTAGCAAGTAATCTAAATATGAAGTTGCCAAGCTGTTGAGAGGGCATATGTTGATAATGTGACAAAGGATCTGAGTCTGAATTTCACTCTGCCCAGCAGGGTTCTGCCCTACAGGGCTAGTCAAAGGACAGTGAGTCTAAACCCACTCTATTTTATGGCTCTTGCACTTTATAGTGAATAGCTTAGCACTGGCCAGCAACATCAGACACTCAGCATCCCTCAGCTCTTTCACAGCCCAGCAGGAGCCTCTGAAAATCTGGTCTGCTGCACACGCATCTGCACCTTGCATCCATACCCATATCACATACACCCCTGTTCCATAGGTTTCTAGCACAAATGTGTAAGCAGAACAAAATGGGAGCGTTGCCATCCAAATAAATGATTCTTGTGCGAAAAAGTGTTATGAATGCAGATCAGCACAGTTCACCTGCAAGCAAAGTGCATATTACCTGCTGTGCAGGGTGCAGGGCCAATATTAATTACAGGTTTAGTAAGAGATCAGGGAATTCAATGGACAACACTCTTGTGACTGAATAAAATTTTGAGCCCATGAAGCTGTAGACACCATTTACACTATGGTCTTCCAGTACATATTATCCATTTGTTCATTTCAAGGCAAAACAGGAAAAATGAATTATCCTTTCAGCAAAAAAAAAAAAAAAAAAAAAAAAAAAAATGCTAGAGCTGTAAAAATTTCCATTGATTAATCCAGAAATTACCCAACAACTTGAAGCATTTGTTCACCATAACCTGTAATTTTGCTGACGGGCTACAGCAAGGCTCTCAAAGCCAGAAAGGTTCAGCTGAGGTGACACAGTAAATGCAGAAACATGCTGCACTGAAGCTGCATAGAATTTCAACTCATATCATTAGCTTCAAGGATAATAACTGTGAACTCCAGGGCAAACTTTCCTTATAAAGAACTAATGAGTTTTTGCCATACCTCAGAACATCCTGTACCTGCTGTTGAGCTCTCAGCTAAACAAGCAGGGAGGAAAGTAAGAGGCATCTCTCCTGTATTCTTCCAGTTCTATAGTTATATGCTCCTTTATGACAAGTCATTTCACCTCCAGATAATTCTTCAGAAATCTGGATCAAATTCTCATTCTCCACAAATCTGAAAAGGACAATTCGATTGAGACATTTTAGATTTGGATGTTTTATATTCCTACCAGTTCATTTGAAATTCATTATATTTGTAAGGAGAATGGGAAAACTATTCAAGAGAATGGTTTGCTATCAAACTGCAGTTTTATCAGAACCAGAAAGCTGAATACCAATGTGCTGCTTCTGGTAAAAGTGGATTGAAACTTTTTTGTATTTATTTTCAGCTATTCTTTTGTTCCTTTTCATTGTGAATTGCATAGCACAGTAAACTATTGAAGTCAGAGGCATTGTAATTAAAATAATGCACAGTATATCATATTTAATATGCCAAAATGAGATTCCTTGAAATTATTTTTAAAATGTTCATTGTTTTGACATAATGAAAGCAAACTATAATAGCATTTTAACAGGAAATAATTCTTCTTTTCTGGGAAACATCGAAAGTTTGGAATTTTCACATATGAATAAAGCGTTTTGAGAAAGCGCCCTGAGGACTGCAGTCCTCACGCAAGCAAGGCCTTCTTGCTTGCATAGGGATGTTTACTGAGTGTTTTACCTTCACCGAATGCTAACCCATGCCATTCAGTCTGTGCATATAGACCTATTAACACTTCACAGAGAGCTCGGGAGAGGGCTTCTTTCTGCAGGATTCGAAGAACTGCCCAAATCCCACAGTTGTAGTTAGTCACTGCAGCTCGGTGGTGCAGCAGGCATCACCACAGCCCTCCTTTCACACTGTCTACTGATCTCACCTTCCCTTGCGACAGATAGCATTAGGGTCTCCCTTTGGAACCGTGCTAAGTCTGTTAAAGCACAGATGGATAAATAGAGGCTGCGCAAATCGCCAAACCTGTCCCTAGGGCAAGCATACAGAACACTTAATCCACTATAAAACATACAGCATGTCCAAGATTTCCCTTTAAAAATCTCATCTAGAGTACTCTGAAAGTAGGACTAAGCACCCTGGACAACTTGGGCTATATCTACATTGCTAAAGTCATTTGCTCTACCCAGTGATGCCTGGCCCCAGCACCTGAGGCTCAAAGTGGCCTGTGTCCACGCAGCCTCTTCGGATCAGAGTGGCTGCTTGACCAGGGTCTTCTGTGCACCTCTCCATGTAGCCCAGTAAAGTAAACAGCTCCAAAGCCCACTCCTTGGCCCTGAGGTCTGGCCACAACCTGAATTTTCAAATCTTTTCTCCTACAAAAGAGTGTGGCAGCATCCAGACTAGGTATTGGAAACAGACCCTGGCTGTGTTTCTGAACTTCGATTAATAGTGGTTTAGGGTAGTACTGGCTGGCCTGGACGAAAAGTGTTCTGGGGACCTCTCTACCCCCTGTAACACTATAGATGATCAAGGTGCAGTTCCTGGACTCATCCCTGCACTGTTTAGTTGACTAGCACAGAAGTAAATCTGTGGCCCTGAGACAGACTTACTGATTTGTTTTCTTATATTTAATTTCAAAATGCCTGTAATAATGTGTGGGCTGTGTCACAACTAACCAGAGTGCTGTTCTTATAGCGTGATAATGTCATGCATGTGCTGGGACATGGATAGAAGGTGGTCGCCAGGCACCTTGCGGTACTGGAGCTGTACTGACAGACCAGAGGAGCGTAAAAAGGTGAGGGAGTGAAGCCTTGTGTACAGGTGGCATGGACCATCAGCAACCTGGTCACCGGACTAAACTATTGCCAGAATCACAAGCAAGTTTCATCACAGAACTAATATTTTGTTCACCCCCAATGAGAACCTGAATAAAGGACATACACACAGCTTGGATGTCATCAGAGCCCAGACCCTCACGCAGGAACAAACAGGAGAGAGAATGTTCTTGCCAGCAGAGACTCACCTCAGCACAGCTCACTAGTGATGCAATTCCATGCTGAATTAAAGTGACAATTTTAAAGAGTCCCTGTCTTTGCAACAGCAGACACTGGAGATTTCTGTTTCCACTCAGAACATGGTGACCGTGACATGAAAATGGTGTATTCATCCACACAGTGGTTTTGTGTGATCCTGTATGTATAGTTTTGCCATGCTTCATAAAACCATTCCTTGATTACGCAAGGCCAGAGAAATGTTGATTAAGCTGTACAGTAAATCTGAGCCAGAAATATGGGTAATTAACCACTGCAAAGGCTGCCAATAACTGCAGGGCAAGGGCTTCTTTTAATTTTTCTTCAAAAGCTGAAGGGCACACCGTTTGAATTCCAGCTCTGGTTTGGGCAAAGGTCTCCTGCCTGACCCCAGGAAAGTCAAGCCCATCAACTGCCTAATGCCTCCACTATAGAGTACTTTGAAAGCTAATGACAGCAATGTTACATAAAACAATTATACAATATGTATATGTATTATTTTCTAAGTAAACCAACTATTAAGTATAGAAACAGAGGAAGACAGTAAGATCTCTTTAAGGTATGTTGTATTTGTGCCTGTGAGATTCATATTCTCCACAGAAGGATGTTCTCCTCTCTGCCTCCTCTCCTGCCGCGAGGCCACAATCAAGAGATAGTTAAAAATGCCACCGGTCTGTGCTCTAGCAATATCTTGCAGTCTGACAAGGGGACAATGTAGCAAAGGAGCATGGACGTTTCACAGGCAAATGTAGAAATTAGTCTTACTAGCTTTTTCACAAGCGCATAATTTTGTTTATCTTCTGGAGTTCATAAAATGGCAATAGGTATTATTTGAGATTATAACTTTTTAACACTCCAGATTTCTGGAAAGCCTTTCAGGGAAACTTTATCCTAGCACCATTATATAGAAACTGTATGATAGAGGTTAAAAACACAGAGAATACACTCTCCTTCCTGTACTGAATGGATTTATGTGACAACTTCCTACATTAAATAGCATGTAAGCTGAAATTTCACCTACCATCAGTTTTTATACTAAATAATAATTTTCAGTAGCTTTTTCAAGTTATTGCCTTAAAACCCCTATTTAAAATGTTGTCTAATATTATAACTATACTGGGTCTAAGATATTATTTCAAGAAAGAAATACCCCATTCAGTATCAGATTTGTAATTGAGGCATGCTGTGGAACACTAAATATTTTCTTCTCATGGAAAATCCTCTGTTATAATTACATTCAGTTATGTTAAAAATGCATATGCAGGGGGCTGAGTAGATCATGGCTCGCTCATGGGGAGGCTCTAAGTTGTCACTTCATATCGAGTCCTGGTGGTTAAGTGGCTGAAAGATGTTAATTGTTCACTATCCCACATGAAATGAGATGCGTGGTCTCAGAGCACTGGAGAAGTGTTTAACATTACAAAAACACCAACTCACTTGGCACTAACTGGAAACTTTATTATCAGCCTCAGCTTTTATGCAAATGCAGAGATGCAGCACACTGGCTGAGGAGCTATTAGGATGATGATGGTGTGTACACAAAGAGACCCTGAAAAAGCAAAAACAGGAAAAGAAGTAAATTGCTATTGTTTATTTTGTATCTAGCTCATGAATTAATAAAAGACTTTATAGGGCTGGAAATCCATTGTCTTTGACTACAACATAATTTACCTCAGAAACATAATAACATTTATAAGAAAACAAAATGAGACTTTTCAAAATGAGTAGGGAATGAGCTGGCTCTGGGATTTGTCACAGAAATTCAGTGACAAAATTCCCCTTGCATTGACAAGGGATTTCACTAGGGAGTTTGCAGGTAGCATTTACCTTGTCTAACTATATAAAATGTTGTAATTGTTCTAAACTAATTATTTATGAACTTTCTATAATAAATGGAGAAAAAAAGACAGAATTGAACCACCCTGTCTATCTTTGACACGTCTGTTGCTTTATCAACTACAAGAAGCCCAAATGACGATTCCCTCTAGGCAGTGACTAAGCACTTGGACTAAGCACGTAATTTTTAATGGCTAATGTTAGGAGTAATTATTCTTATCATGAAATGGCCATTCTTCTTCTTTTTCTTTTTCTTTTTCCTCACATTCCCTTTCATAGGACGAAGGAATTTTCTTACAACTGTACCCACTGGAGGACATTCAGTCCCACTGTGTCCCTACATTGAGTGGCCATGAACATTTTGTTTGTCAAGCTATGGAGGGGAGCAAGAGTGCTCCCATGGCACTGCTGAGGGAAATTCTGCAGCAGACCTGGGCAAAATTCAGCTTTTTTTTCAGCTACTGAAAAGAAAAAATTGCTTAATTTCAGAGTACTTTTCTGTGTGCAAACAGCATACATTCTACGAATATGAACATTCCGAGTCCATCTCAAAATATCTCCAATTACAAGACAGTATCTTTCATTCTTCCTAGTTACAACACTTCTTCCTTCCACAGTGGGAGGAATCTGGGAGACACTCTGGCCAATAGTGAATATGTAGGAAAAAGTGGAAGAAACAAGGCATCCTACCCTTGGTCTATCCTCTCAGCTCCAGCCGTGATCAGTTTAAACACTTCCTGAGACAGGAGTTGCATCTGGGAGGCTGTATTCCCATGCACTTCTCTAAACTGTCTTTCAATCCATTTATACTTTCAGCATCCACAGCATCTCGTGGAAATGACCTCACAGTTCAGTTATGCAACAAAATGGAAAAGTATTTCCTTCTGTTTATTTTGAACTTGCTACCTGATAACTTCATTGTGTTTCCCCCTGAGTTCCTGTACTGCAAGAAATCCAATGAATCTTACCCATCCCCCACACTATTCGTAAGTTTATGCAACTTTCATATTCCTCTAAGCTGACTTTTGCAAGTTGAAGTGGTGTATTCAGTTCAGTCTCCCCTCCATACAGAAGCCATTCTGCATCTCTGATCAACCTTGTTGCTTTTCAGTCCTTTTGTATTACCACTACAATACTATAGTTTTGGTAGGTTTTTTTTTTCTTTCTTTTTTTTTTTTTTAACAAAACAGTTGATACTCTCAGCATTTGTCCTATTTTTAGGACTAGCACTCCTCAAAAACTTTATATGAATGTTTCTCTTCAACCAAAGTATCTGCCACCTCCAAGACTGAACCCTCAGCAACTATGTATGACATAAAGGAATAGAAAATCAGTTCCTTCCTATGTCGTGTAGATGCAGATGTATGTTACTGAAGGTTTTACCTACAGTTCTCTCTTCAAGTTTTTTATGCATTGCAATAATTGTCTAATAGTTTTAAAGCTTGAGATAGCCTGGCATGCTGTTGTTCATCCTAGTAGTAAGTATCTCAATACCTGCTAAAAGTATATTGATTTTCCCAGATATATATACTATATACATACCTACATATATATACATATATATATATGCTGAGATTTATAGATATATGGGAATATCAACAGATGTTATACTGATATTAACTTTCAATGCCTTTTGACATTTTTACTTGTTTGAGCTGCTTAGAACATCTCTAATCTATTTTTTCTTTTAGCCAAATCATCACTTCTGCAGTTATTCTCCCTGAGTCCTATCTATAGCTAGTTTTGTCAGGCACATCCATTGTCTCATTTTCCTCTACTGCTTCATGTGGTTCAGTAACATTTAAAAGCGAATTAATGAATTCAGAAAAGAAAGAACAGAGTCAGGTTATTCAAAAATGAACATTGCTCCAGAAACTATATTGCAGTTAGCAAATGTGTACCAGCAAATGATCTAGATATGAGATTTATATATTTTACTGGAAACCTCCTAGTAGCATAAAGAAGAACTTCTTCAAACTCACATTCCATAGCCTTAAGGTTGACCTCAGATGCTCTTTATATCAACAGATGGTTCTCTCTGACTCACACTTGTTCCGTGCACTTGGGAAGTGTTATGCCTTAGCAAGCCTGAGACCCTGGCAAAGTGTATAAACCAGGCTGTGAGCTGGAATACATGTTTCATGTTGCTGCTTGCTGGAGATGAAAGTCGAAAGTTCGTGTGGTTTTGGGGAAGGCTACTGACAGCATTTCAGGCAATGAGAAAGTGAGAAGGAATGCAGGAAACCTCCCTTAACATCTGATTTCTCAGGTTTTGAGTTTACAGGATGTCCTCGGTGCACCCTTTAGTGTCACTAAACATTTTCCTTTTTTTTCCCCCTCTCTTTTTTCACATACTTAGTCAACATCAGTCATTAAGTTCCCAGGCCAAGGAAAGCAGATGAAATACTTTAAGTCTGACATTTTGGTAATTTTGAGACTATAATGGTATCCCATATCCATGCAATTATGACATTCTCATTCACAGGTTAAGTGTATCTGAATACTAGAGGCCTTCTGTTCTATCAAACTCAGTTGTGAGAAGAGATCTTGACACACATGATCACCCTGGATCACATAAATTCTTATTAATTGTCAGTCATCTATATGCTAGAGATCAAGAGCCTTGGATGTTACTCTTGACTGCAGAATAAAAGTGTTGGTTAGTAGTGAGAGATTCACTATGAAAAACATATTCAATCTGAGAGGCCATGTGGATGATTTGTTAAGATTAAAACTTATTGCATGAGGTCCTAGGTTCTGTTCCTGAGGCAATCCCTGACCTTTCTTTTAGCTTATTTATAAAATACGATAGCAGTTCATACTTGAATGTCTCTGGCTTAGAAGGCAAGCATGGATTTATTTAGTATAAGTAGCTAAGTGCATCAAAATAAAAGCCAGAGTCAGTAGATTTGCTGAACATAAATACATGGTCTCCTTTCTGGAATTCAAGGAGATTTCCTTTTGAGTAGGAGGGAGTTGGTAGAAATGCCCTTTTTCTTTCCTGCTTGTGTGAGTCAGGTTTCCCTAACAAAAATACCGGATTACTCAGGTGAGAGCCCAAAATCTTAATATGCTCACACAATGCAGCACAGTGCTGTACAGAGGTCTAACCCAAATCACCCAAGCAAGACGATCATGTGAAAGCAGTGCCATGTCTCCTCTCAGGAGGTATCTATCCCTCACACGTGTGTCCTGGCTTGCTGACAGGGCCCGGCCCTCCCTGGTCTCATAGCAAGTTCAGATGACAATAGGCAGGGACTCCCTACCCCCTGCACGGGGCAGGCACGTCCCCTCGTCTGGCCTTGACATAGGGCAGACCTACCAATTTCTCTTCAGTTCCATGAAAAGAAGTAACAAACTATGATACAGATACACCTTACGTATGTAAAAGTGATACTGTCTTAAAGAGCGGGTGAAGGGCTATATTAACTTGTCCTTTTTCAAACCAGGAGAAAAAGCAAATAATACTCAAGTGCAACGTTGTAGAGGATTTTTTTTTTTGCTTCCTCCCTCCACTTTCTTTTTAAACAAGATATAGATTTGAAACACCTGTTAAACTGGAAACTTCTACCATAACTTTACCTGTGGTATCTCATAATAAATGTGACTTTTAGTCTAAGATAAATTTACCAACAAAGAAGGGATTATCTTACACTCTATAGCCAGGACCACTTCCAGCAGAGGCAGAGATGACTGAGATGACCTGCTTTAGGACAGGCTCACTTTGATTTCATTATTTTTATCTGTTAACAAATAAAAAATGTTTTCAACTATTTACTCCTTTTTATTCTTTTTTCTTTTTTTTTATTTTTTGCTTAATTAGTTTAGGAATTACAGGAAATTTGGAAGCAGACTTCTCTCTTCTCTTCAGATCACCCTGTGACCTCCCATAGAGTGAGTGCAGATTGGACTTTAAATTATGTAGAATGAAGGCAAATACAGGCTAAGATTTTAATGGCTTTCTCAATCACTGAATATGTTGATAACAATGAATATCTAATAGGTTACAAAATCTGCTTCTTTACATGAAATCTGCACTCATTGTCTCATTGAGTAAGTTCTATTGTTTGTTCAGTGTAATTACATATTCTTTTAAATCCTGATAGAGTTTCAAAAGGCTGAGTGATTAAAGCCTAGTTAATAGTTCTAAACTTCTAGATTATTTGATTCTCTGTCATCAAGTTAAGCCAGATGGGTGGGTTACAAGGTTGCTTAGTATTAACAAATTGGCAGAAAAGCAGGCATGTTTGCAGAATGGTTTGGGGATATCTTTTCTGTTACTGAATAGGTGGATTGACTCTGTGTGTGTGTGTTAGAAAAGCTAGAACTAAGATCTTCTTCCTGTCTCTTTCATCTCTCTCAAAATACCTCAGCTTAGGAATATTCATAGAATAGTGCCTAATCTGGCAGTTCTCACCACAGCTAAGAAAGGTAAAGTTTGGCTTAGCGCCAATGTTACATTTTCTTTGCTTCATCTCGCCTATCCCCAGCACCTGTTAGTGTCATTGGTTGTTGCTTTTTGCATCTTGATAAGTCTGAACAAGTCATTTATACAGCAGTCTCATATTTAAAACTCTAGTTAATTAATTAAATTTTTTTCTCAGAGAAGAAACAAGATCAACCTTCTTGATCCTCTCTGCGCATGGGACAGGAAACTGGAGCCAACTTTTGTCGTGCAGAAATTTTCATTTGGACTCTGATTGTAATCAGTGGAAAAGCTTTCATTCACTACAGGGTTTTTTGGATCAGCACTAAAATATGCATTTTTGGAATAAAAGTCAATAGGTCCTTGTGGGACAGAGAAGTTCTGCATCAATTTCAGTGAGACACGGTTTGAATCAGTAGCTGTTTGACCTCCAAAGGGTTGTATGTGAGCTGGTCAAGGTAGAATTTGTCTCCTGTTGTGCAAACCCGGCTTTTCAGTTTCCAGTTTTTAGTTAGCAGAGTTAAATCTCCGAACAGCTCTATTCAACTTTGCTCGCACATGACTGAGTGCAGCTCGTACTGAAGTCCATAAAGAGACTAAACCTGCCATACAAACAAGCTACTGCTCCTTATTTTGAAGGACGCACTGCTTTTTCAGAGTGTAGTGTGTGTCAGGTGTCCATTTAAACCTTTGTTTCTCTTTCAGCCAGCGTCAATGCAATGTCACAGTTCTGATTTAACTAGGAGAGGTTGCTTATGTTTTCTGAAAACATAAAGCTTTAGGCTGTGGAAAAATTTATCCTGAGGATCTAGTAAAAAAGACCAGTTTACAGTCTAGAGGTCCAATCTTTAAATTACTGATTTATCTTCATTCAAACTTCAGCGAAGCAGCTACTCCTGAAAGCAATGCAGAAGTCAAAGATGGTCATATTTTAGAATAGCTGCTTTATTTACTAAGCAGTGCTGCTACTTTAAAACTAAAAACAGTATTTGGAGGCAAAAATTGTAAAGATAAATATTCAGTAGTAACTTGTCTTCTCAACACATTTTTCACAGTCCTAGGATCTTTTTTTTTTTTTTACTCTGAAAAATAGGAACATCGTTGCTAGAATTGTATTAGGCTCGTGAATGTTTTTTAAATCACTCAGGTTTCATAGACTACTGCAGAGGTGTTCAGTGAGCTAAGGAGATCCTGAGAGAAAATAAGGTTCTCAGGTTCCCAACTATATGGAATTTGCTTTGAGTTTATAAATAATGTCAAGAAGGTACCGAAACAAAGACATAAATCAGTGCCCCCAATATCTTGTCACCTAAATAAACATCGTATTAAGCGTTTTAAGCATTTTTACTGCATCACCTACTTGTGCCAATATTGATATTCTTACAGAAAAAGTGTCTGAAATAACAAGTCAAGAAATTATTATTCAGAAGTCCAGAAACATTTTGATATGGCTGAAAAAGTATAGAATTTGCTTCCCACCAGTAATCCTGACATTTCAGCATTTTTCCACCCTGCAAATGGTGCTAATTTGTTTATATTTCAGCGCTTCTGTAGAAAGAAATTATATATATATACACACACACACATATATGTGTGTGTGTGTATATATATATATATATACACACTGAGAATAATCACATTTGAATTTACAGGAATATTTCATTTTGACATTTCTGATGAAAATAAATTATTAAACTTTCCCCCAAGCTTTGTTCTGTTGAAGTAATCTAGAAATCTTTCAGAATTTCAGCATTAAACTGCATTTTCCTATAGTTCTGGAAGCCAAATGCAGCAGGAGACATGCAATTTCTATGTACCATTGATCTTAGCTGGAGTGAAAGCTGTTGCAAAAGCTTCTGGAAAACATAATTCCCTGCTCATCAGGAAAGATGTGGGTCAGAATATTTTTACTTCCACTAGCAATGTGCTACAACACAAATATCTAGTTTATTATTTTGTTGAACTAATTTGGACAGTTCAGGAATTCTGATTCACCTTGAACAAACCAGCATGGACAGAATATTTCATGTCAATTTTCCCCAGTGACAAAATAAAAAATTTGATGTAAACCCAACATTTTCTAGACTATTTTGATTTTATAGAAACTTCACTTTCCTGGAGAAAATGTTCCTTGGAAAATTCCAAGCATAGCTGAAACCTGGATACAATAACAAGTATCTTGCTGCAAGAGGGCTACAGAGAGCACTACCCGCCAAAATAACACTTTATTTCAGTCCAGTTCCCCCAGCCCCTTTCAAACCACAACCACCTGCAACCCCAGCGAAGAGGGAGCGGCCAAGAATGACAGTGTACCAGAAACCAGAGCAGCACCTGTCCATCAGCTGGTGTTATGCTCAAATAATGCAGATCTGCATTAATCACGTACTTTGATCCCTTTTTATCCCCCCAACAGCTTATCTTTTTAAAATTAAAATTATACCTTTTAAAAACAGAATCTCTATTTGAGTATACTGAAGCTGATGTCTCTGAGAAGACACGTAGAAGATTCTTCATTCAGTGTAGATATTATGCTGTTACCTAGATGAACCAGGAGCGGAGAGAGGGGAAAAAGAATTTTTCATCCTAAAAAAGCAAATGGTAACATTATTAAAGGTGGCAGACACTGGATGTGAAATGAGGTTGACATTAATGAATGGAAAAATTCATCTCCAGAGGAGAATTTTTACATTTTATTCCTCTCACACTGAAAATTTTCTATTCATTTCACTATAAAAAAAGTAGAATGGGACAAAACTTGCGGGTAAATCAGTAAATGAATAGCGAAATGAAGAAAAATGCATCCAGCCATTCATTAAAATTCTTCCATCTGGTAGATTTACCTTAACCTCTTTCGTGACTTTGGCACAAGAGAGATGAACTCTGTCCTATGACTAGCTGTACCAAAAAGTGCACTACACTTATCCCTTTGACTCTTCACTATAATCTCTCAAAGGAATAAAGTCTCATTCAATGTCACTCTAAAATATCCCTTGCCTAGAGACATCTGTTCCAGCTACAGCATAACGAAGCCCAATAAATTTGATTTTTTCCTATCAAGTTGATCAAAATAAAGTTTGCAGGTGACACAATACATTTCAGTAATGAATGTCCACAGGCTCCAAAAGATATGACATTAGGATTTGGAAAAGCAAGAAAATAGGGAAGTTTTGCTGAAGTAATTTATCTCCCACTGCTACTTTCATTTCTTACATAGCAAGTACAGTTGTGATTCTGATGCCTATATGAAACTGATACCATCTATGACTCAAAAGCTCTAATGAATGACTCACCAGTACTGAGAATAGCTACCAAAGGGGTCACTCTGGGACTGGAAGGTTCCTTTCAGGAAACCGACAGAATAGAAATTTATATCAGTTCCTGCATGACAGTAAAATGCTTTCAACTGTTGCAGGGAATTTAAAATATTATTTTTATGTTAAATGGCTGCTATTGTTATAAAATAACAACAGCGCATGAAAAACATGACGGCAATTTTTTAACCAAACTGTAACAGCAGCATCAGGAAAATGAGGGCTATGATTTTAGATTGTGCCTCTAAAGATCTTTGCATTTGACAAGGGACGATCTTTATTTAACGTGAAGGTAGATTTATTGTGAATTGTATTGTTTACATCTCATTACTCAACAAAATATTGCCTTTAACAGTTAGCAAATCACCTTTGGTCTTCTGCAGTCATTTATATAATATATTCATTAACATGATTTAAGAAAGATGTAGAGACAAATGGATGCCATCGGTTGTGGACTTGGTACTCAATGAGCAAGAAGTTAAACTGTTTTGTGCAAAAGATGGTGACACGGAAGGAAGACAGACTAAATATATTTTCCCTGGAGATGTTCAGGAGCAGATAACAGAGGAAACAAAGTTGTGAGCATGTCAGAGCCTGGGGTAAGTAGGAAAGACAGACTGTTGCACGAAATTCAGTAAAGGGCAGGAGGGAGGCAGAGGAAGAGATGCAAGAAATTAACCCCAGAATACCTGGAGGTGAAAAAAAGTTAGGACTGAAAGGAAAAGAACGCAAAAAAGTCACAGCCGAGTAGTGACTGGAGGCCACGGAAGAGACGGATGGGTGGGCGACACCAGATGAGATGTTGTGCAATGCATTAGGCCGTGCTGTGGTGATCAGACAAAAGCCAGCATTGTTTGTGGGACATCTGCAAAGAGGCCGCTCTCAGGAAAGGCTCTGGTACATAAGGAATCTATCAGTGCGGGATGGGAGGCCTCGCGGAGACCAGAGGTCAGATGAAGCCATGAGAATGACTGAGTGGGAGTCGAAGAGACTAACAATCACCTGAATGAAAGTTGACACCACAAAAGATTAGGCAGAAAGATATATTATCTCACTGTAGCAGGGATACAGATTCTCTGAAATAGTAGATCTTTTCCATCTCAGACATACTGTGTAGGGTCTGCTATCTCTGTATTACTCAGAACTGATACCACATCTCTGATGGTTTCTTATTACTAGCACAGCTGTGCACCTAAAGCACCTTGCTGTAATGTATAATAAACCAAAGCTCTGGCTTTAGCCTTCAACAAATACTAATGCTTTCTTTCATTCATTGTGAGTCTGTGGCTGCAGCAGGCTGTGATCTCTGATCTCTGAAGGTAAGAAAGCTCCTGTGACTAAAAGGTCTGAAAAGGCAATGACAGTGTAATAGAATTTTATGATTACATTTTGAACATTTCCACGGCAAGCAAAAGGCTCCTGACTCAGATATTTTTATCTTCTGCTTAAAGAACAATAAAAAATAATAGGAAGGAATCAACAAGTCATGGTAGAAATAACTCACTGCCTCTGTCATGATGCCTTTTCTATTATTTTTACTTGAAATTAACTTGCTGAAATACAGTAAAAGCAGCTTGGTAGTTCTGAAAAAGAGGCAGATGCTACTCCAACCTAAGTGGCTGGTCAGCCTCCATTGCTAGAAATGATTTTTCTTCTCTGTGTATCAGTGCCAAGAATTCATTCAGCTCAGTAATAATCTTGGAGGCCCCAGTGTTGAAGCCTGAAGATCCAATGAGGTTCTGTGCACTGAGGAAGGAATCTGAAAATCGAAGCCACTTCCTATTTGATCATTAAAAAACAAAATTAGCAATACTCCCAGCTGAATGTGAACTTAGAAAGCATACGAGGGACAGAGAAAATTCTGTATCTAAGACAAAATAGCTTCCCGATCAAGGCTGAGAAAAAGTGAGAGTTGGTTAGATCTGAGCCCGAGTTGGTTAGACCTGAGCCCTTAAGCACGTGCCCATGCTGAAACAGATCTGCAGGACATGTAGAAATGCCTGAGGGCCTTAGTTCCCTTGGCTTAACAGATTCCTCTTTTGTCCATCTAATCTGGCAGTGCCTTTTTATCAGGAAAGCTGCAATAAACATTAATTTACTTCATCACAGACTTGCTCTTAAAATGCATTCACTGTCTGTAAAGCATTTTGGGATCCTTCCTTGAGGGGCACAATATAAGCACAAAGTATTATTAAATCATTTGGCATAAAATGCCCTTTACCTCATTACATTTTACAGTGATAACTTTTTATTATAATCTGATGGCAGTAAAACATGACATAGTTCATATAGCATGCTGGTGGCAGGCCTTGACTGAAGTTCTTGACTGAATTTTGTCTGAGCGAGGAGTGCATAAAAATTGAGTTAAGGACTTCAGAATTTGGCTTCTTAATAATCAAGAGGTATTAGGAAAAGAACATGTATATGAAAAACAAAAATGGCATTCTTCTAGTATATAGATTATTAATGCTTTAGGCTTAGTTGCCTCCTTTTAACAAGAAAAAGAGCTTTCAAATAATTCTGTCATTTTACATATATTTATTGGTGTTACTAACTGTGAATCTTTGAGCATTACTTTTATATGTTTCCCCCATGCTGTCTTTTTTATGGCACAGTCGTAATTATTTTCACTATATAGCGCACGTCTTTTGCAAGAACAATGAGAATGATGAGTATTGTTACTGGCCCACCGAAAGGAATATAATTGACCACGTGATGGAAAGGATTCTGGGAAGATGGATCACTAGAACCTGTTTCATAGAGGATTGGGCCATTTGCATGTACTTTTCACTATATGTGTCATTAACTCATTGAGAACTAACCTATTTGATGTGAAGCAATAGCTCTAGCGGAATTAAAGAACAAAGCAAATTTTGGAAGACCAACAAGAAGACGGTTCCGTGATACAACTGCCATATGCTGGGTAGGAAACCAGTGACCTGAACGTCTCTTCCAGACCTATGCCCATACCTAGGAACATCACCAGCTGGGAAATTTAAGACACAACAGGTTCCCTCCCTCCCCGCATTTCCTCTTTCATTTGCGATATTGTCTTTTTTCCAGCCTCTAGGTAAGCACATTTTGTTTATTCCTTTATACTGCTGTACCATTTAATTCCCTTCTCAGTCTTTTGCCCCCACCACAGGCCCACAGGCTTCTCTGACTTCTGCTGCTCTCCTGAGTTTGGCTCCCACCCTTCTGGCTTCCCCTCAAATTCCTGCTTAAGCATTTCTCACATCCATCACTGCTTTCTGTGGTACTGGAATTATATGACTTAGATAAGTAATGTATCAACTCAATTAAATTAAAAAGTTCTTTATGCAGTAAATTGCCTTTTGGGTTCACTTCTCACCGGTAATTATTAGTTTTATAAACCCCTCATATTAACATTTTGTTTTGAAAAAAAAGAAATAATTAGCAGCCAGCATGACCACAGCCAATACTTTCCACTGAAAACTCTAACCATGTAGCAAAGCCCTAGGCAGCAGGAAAAAGAAAGCAACTTAGACCTCTGGGAGCAGAGCGAGCAGAGCAAAAGTGGTGACAGCAGGGAGTAAAATTACTGCAAAGAGCGAAAAGCCTGGTGCTGTTGGAGAAGAAGACACAATGAAAGCATGTGAAGTATGCTGGAGAAAAGGCAGACAGGAGCTGCAGAGTGGTACCTGGAAAGAGCAGATTCCTGATATAGGTCTATGATCTTTTCCATAGGTCATAGCTGCATCAGTGTAAATAATCTGTGTGCTGCCGGCACCACATAAACAGCCCTACCCAAAGCCAGGCAAGCTGTTCGTTTAGCCGAGTGCCCCTTGTACCAGCCTCACATTCAGATGCTGCGGTATGCAAGGGTAAAGCATCCGTGCTGGCTGAATAGTAGCATTAATTGTGGAACTCCTGAATTGCACTATGAGACAAGCTTGCCTTCTGTTTCAAAATGATATTCGTGACAACAAATCTGTTAAACTCCTCCGCTGACATGTTTTACTTGCCCAGGACGGGAACACTGTGAAGGTTGCTTGTTGGCTCAGCTTCAATTTTCATGACAGACTTCAGGCAGTGACCTAACCTACCTCTTGCAGGAAACAACTTGTAGACTCAAACTAGCTTCATCTACAGGAGCTGAGAGATAAAGTGACCAGAGATATTTAAAAATATATATCTGTTGATCTGTCTTTCAGCTTTATGAGCACTATCCATCTCTGAGCCAAGGTGGAAGGATGTGCATCTTTAACAGAGGGAATGTTGCTTTGTGGGCCAGAAACCAGCTTCTAAGGAGGGAGATAGAGCTGATGTGGAAGATACAGAGTTTTACTGGAGGTATTTCTTCCAAGGGCCTCTTACAGCCAAAGTCAGCAAAAGAGGATAGCTCATGTTGCTGACAATAGGTAACGAGGCTTTTTATGTTATATCTATTTTGAATAGTCCTCAGATCAGAGGGGAAATGGGGCTTTTACCAAATGGTGGCTTGTTGGTGCACTGCCCTATATTTTACTTACCAAGCTAATGTTCCCAGGTTATTTCTTTTTCACAAAAAAAGAAAAAAGAAAGAAAAGAAAAAAACACACAAGTGGTGCTCAGTGGCAGCCTTCTCGACTCATCAGGAGACTGGAAAGTTAACTAGGTGGAGAGGTAAAATAATCTTCCACAATTTAAAGTCAAGGTCAGAGGAGGGACTTCTACATTGGTTCACACCATGCCTGTTCACTAGATAAAGGGTAAATCACATTTTTCAGATCAGTCAATAACGCACCTGTGACTAGCAGTGGATTTAATAACTTCTTCCCCCTCACCCAGAAAGACCTCCCTTCTGCTCACGTGATGTTCTCCAGACCCCAAGAACCATTCCTGCTCTGGCCTGGCCAGTGCTGAAGAACAACGAGCCCATCAGAACAGGGGGGCAAACCACCTTCCGCAGGTACAAACTGCAGAGCTGCAACAAGGCGGAGGAAAGAAGCTCCACTTGTGCAGATAAATCCTCCTGCTCCAGAAGTGTCAAGCACCTTTCCATATTTCTGAAATCCTAGTCTCTGAAATCCTAATCTGCCTTCTTCCCTCCCCCTGCCAAGGCAATGTTTACTTAATTGATGGGAGAGGGGCTTAAAAACAGGCCTAAATCCATGTTTCTTTTTTTTTTTTTCTGCTCACAAAATTGAGAATAAGCACATACCCAGATTTAGCTGCACTATAGCTACTTAGCAGCCTGCTTATGAGTTATGCATTATTTATCCAGTGGAGTTAGTCCGAGTGCACTGCACTTACAGAATTTACCCCCTTTTTTCTATGACAAAGTTAAATTGGTTGAGTCTGCACGGCCTTAGTCTTTTTCCTGTGTTCTTTGGCATTAATCAATAAGGACATCCTGGCAATCTTCCCAAATATCTAATTTCCAGTACAAATAATACCTTTATGCATCAACACATAACAGCTCAAATACTGTCCAGTTTCCTAATATCAAACTGTTGACATAGATACATATCACTGCCATATTGTGCTTCAGCATTCTGAAATGCCCTATTCAAAGCTACTTAGATTGATAGCATACATTTCAGGCTCATATATCTGGTATATGACATAAAATGGTGAAGTTGGGAGTAGTTACTGAACAGTTGAATAGTCTAGTGTTGGTTGAGCTTATCTGTTATATAACATTAGTCCTTTTTGTACATCTGTTATGCTATTCCCATGGGAGTAAAGCAGGGCAGACACCAGATTTTCTATTTCATGGGAAACAGAATGAGTCCCCCCCCCTTTTTTTTCATCAAAAGGAATGAATGCAAAAAACAAAAAAAATGTGAAATTAAAAACTAAGACTTTTTATGTCTCTTTAACTATTTTGATTCAAAAAAATTTAGACATCTCATTTGGGCTGAGAAAAAACAGTTCAGAAGAAATTTCACAAAGTAAATTATTCTTACCTTACCCTACAATGATAAAGATTTATAGTGCCTTGTGTAATTAAAAAAATTTCTTATTGGGATGTTAGGATTGTATTATTTATCTATGATTTTTATGCTCATAGCACTCAGAAGTCCCTATTTTGACAGGTCTTTTTGTGGTAGAATCTATACAGAGCACAGGAACAATCCCATACCTGCAATATGTATTAAAAAAGGAAAATCAGTAGCAAAATGACTGTGATGATAATCAGCCCATGCCATCAGCTTCTTTTTAGAGCCTTTCAAATACTAAAATAGGATCATAAAAATGACCTTTCCCTACTGGAAGTGTGTAGTCTGTGATCTAGAAGATGAACATACTCTGAAGAACATCACACTGAAATCAAGGTGTTGCACAAGCTTCACGGAGTCAAGTTCCATGGTTGGAAAGAGCATTATTGTCTTGAACTGGTAACTTTGCAGCTCACAGGTGCTACCCTATAGCTGTCTCCTACTTTTGAGATACAACATCCACTTTTTCTCAATTAATATTGGAATTGAATTTTTTTTCTCTCTTTTTGGAATGAGGATGTATCCTGATGCACACAGTGTAATCGCATGGGCAACTGACCCATAATGAAATTGAATGCCCACCTGAAGAAAATCAAGTTAGCCAAAGCCTGTTTTAGTTATTCAGCTAATTATCCTTCCTTTATAGAAGGGGAATAAGGGGTTCCATCCATAATTAAGTCAGGATATGGGAATTTAGCTGGCATTATCTACAGCATACCTTCCTGTGTAGGGTAATCTGTTTGGAAAATGGGTACAAAGTCTTTTCCCAGCAATCCTCCCCAAAAGCTGGGACCTGAAAAAATTATGTATTTCTACTGGTGGTTATGTTGTGGCAAAATCTGTGATGCCTTTCTGCTCAGTGAGTTAGCTTTCTGCTAGAATAAATCTGGCTATAATTGCAACTTAGTATGGTGGTGTGCTACTCCTCTGATCCAAGAACATGGACACCATGGCTGAAAATGCAATGTTAGTGCGCCAGAAACTTTGTATAGGTTGTCAGCTTTCATATTTTGTCAGTATTGTAGAGAAAAGAGAGGTGTTGTTAGATCTACCCTATGGCAAGATGCACAAGGTCTGCCAGGAGAAGGCATTCACAGCATTCACACACTACTGGAGACTGCAGAAAGGATTAAGAAAACTAGTGAGAAACAGGAAATGGCCTGAGAAACAAGCAGTCAAACCTTATCAGATATGTGCCTGATTTTATGTAACTGTTAATAACATTTTATTACAGCACAAATAAAGTCTCCTTTGGCACACAAAGGATACAGATACAGTCAATAAATTGCAGCAGTGTGATGGAGAGGAGGCAGAACAGTTTACTTCTGGGATGCTAGCTCAGGTTTATGTTTTATCCCCTGCTTTCCCACAGCTTTTGTAGGGAACTTAAGTCCCTGTTTGCCCCTCTGATGCTTCCCCCACACATACCAGCACACCCACACCCACATATAGACACCACTAATAAATGGAGGAAGGCAGTGCCTTATCTCACAGGGATTTTGAAAGGATAAAAATGCTAGAGATTATAAATACAACAGCTGATAATGGTGGAGGGGGAGGCAGATACATGCTGTATATAAATGTATAAAATGTAGAAAAAGCTTACAAAATAAATCCTCTTTTTTTTCTCTTTGAAGCAAATACCCATCTAAAAGAAAATAAAATAAAAACTAAAACAAAACTTCAATCAGTGTCAAATTCTAACATCTGCTTTTCCACACAATAGAAATACTCCTGGAACAAATACTTGGATTTCAGAACTAGAATTCAGGAGACCTAAGACCAGATGCTTGACGGGCATAACTTATTTATCATAAATGACTTCTACAGTCCAACACTGATATTTTTCACAAGTCAAAGATATGATCACAGTTTTTATTCCCTGCCTTTGTTCCATGACCCTAAAGAGCTTATGTTTCCCTTATGCATAAATTTGAGATAATATCATTTGCCTTTTCTAAAATTACTTTTAGCTCCTAGGTACAAGGTGCTCTTGTTTACATCTTTAACCATCTAAATCGTTATTAATATGCATGTGTTCAGTTTAGCCCCTCTCCCAAAACAGCATAGTCTGAGAGGGGCTTAAAAACAGCCCCCTAACTATTTCCCTGTCTAATTTGAGTGTTAAGGCGAGCACTGTATTAACAGACATCTAATGCCATCTATAGCTGGCAGAGTGGCAGCTTTTTTCTGTTCATTGTGAGCACAGTCCCCACTGGGATCAATTTACTTTTTCATTCACACCACACAAAAGAATGTGTCGATAGTGCTAGAGATGACGTCAGTGCAGTCAGCTGCAGAGAGCCGCCGAGACTGCAAGTGCTGCAAATGAGAAAAACCATCGATAACGTGCCCCTTGGATGAAAACCTTTCTATTGGAAACCAGTGGTCACATTTATTAACACTTTGTTTTAAAATATAGCCAACAGCGCATCCAAAAAGCAAACACACAAACCAACCGGAGCAGGAAATGCATAATGGAGATTTTGCCCTGAAATAATTTAAGGAATGTTGAGCATCAGAAAACCTCATATCTCTAAGGAATGCTTTTTTATGCAAATACTCTAGTGATATAATATACACCAATTTTGGTGCATAATTCTTTATCAAGGGAACAAATTGAGGCTGCTAGGGGACATAGCGAGCTCTCTGTCTCACTCAGAGAAGACAAGAGAGAGCAGTGCAGCCTCTGGCTGTAATATGAGAACCAAATTCAGTTTGTTGCTTAAAAAAAAAAAGGAAAAAAACCATATTTTTTCCTCTGAGTATCCAACATCATCAAGTGTTATAAGACCTTTTGTTCTGCAACATTCTTGAAATCTATATAATATAGAAGAGGAGGCATCATAATGGCTATAATAGCAAAATTATCACAACTCACAAAATTTACCAGGTGTTTAGATATTGGTTTGGAACAGGTACTAGTTCTTTGCCTCACATAGCAACACCATCTTAGGGCTATTTTAGTAATCACTATTTTATGTAAATTTAGAGATTCTTAAAGCTGTTTTGCCAAAGTAAACCTCAGAGTGAATAAGTAACCCCTTTCACTTTACTCATAACAGTCAGGTGATTTATGGGACATAACCATTTAAGCAGGATGATGAGCTGTAAGCTAAGCACAGGAAGGTGCCTACAGTGAAAAATCTCTTCAATGCCCTGTGAATCAAAGCCCCAAAGCACACAGATTCAGAGCTTAAATCTGTGCCTAGCCTGTAGTAGGAGTATTGTAGCAGCTCACATAAGCATATCAGACTAGCTGTAATTTAGCTAGCTCAGTATTATTAACAATGAATTTATGGTGTCTACACAGACGAGCTTCCTAATCAAATATGCAGCCTCTCAGATGGCCTCGTTCAGCCTACGCCGAGGCTAGTGACACTGCAGCTTTGCTGGCAATGATGCTCATGCTCACGATGCTGAAGGGTCTGCCTACACTCGCGCTGCCTGAACGCGGTGCAGGAGCAGCCTTAGAGGCTAATGTCTTTTATGTAGCTATGAAAAAGAACAAGCTTCCTCTACTGTCTCCCTTCACATGTATCCTGAGAGGACCAGCTCTCGGGTTCAAAGAACAGCTGAGTCTCCGAGTGTATTTGAGTCTTTGTCTCAGTGCTGACATCTTCTATGAGCAGGCTAATTTGAACACACTGGGAGGGGCAGCAGTTTAGAAAAAGAGGCCAAAACCACGTTGGTTGGAAGAAGATTAAGGAAATAAGTAATTGTTTTCTTTAATAGGGAACTACTGGAACAACTACAAGCCCATTAAAATGCATAAAAAAGCACTTTATTGACTTCATTAAGGTTTGGTTTAGGAACAAACTGAGAAAAGTCTGATCCAGCAGTCTCTAAAGTGAATGGAAAAATCCTCGTTGCTTTCAGCTGAGACTCAATCAATCTGGAAATGCAAACTAAACCACTTGGGCTAATTTAGAGTTTGTGGAAAAATAATGAAGACAAGTCAACAGAGGCTGGTAGATCATTGGCTTTCTTTAGGTTCACTTACTTCTTGGTATTGAGCCTTCTCTGCACAGTCTTTAAAGACCTTAAGATATTCAAGATTTTTAAGCAGTTAGAGGTTAACCAGGGGCTCAGGACCGTTCAGAAAAAGCCTAAAGTCAAAGGTGGGGGCGGGGGGAGATGAAGTTGCTTAGTATGAAGCTGTTTGTTGTGTAGGATTGCTGACTTGTGTACAGTGGCCATAACTTCAAATATGGCCTTTCCCCTGTGCATACTTACAAGCAACCTGCCTGGACTGTAACAAGAGAGAATTTTATTTTGCTTTAATCAGTGGAACTGGGAAAAGTCGGTACAGGCTTTGCCTGGTGCTGCAATGCAACATTTCTGTTCTTAGTCTGGGGATGGAAGTGAGAGATCAATGGTAACCTGAATTTGCAGTTTCACTGACATATACAGGTTGCACTGTGAGGACATTCCCATTATGGAGGCAGGTTGCTATTTTCTACTTGAGAAAGAGCTTTTTTCTTTACTCTCTCACAGATTCAAGATACTGTGAGTTATCATCATCCAACAGGTGCCTTTTTAATACTTCAATTGTATTTAATACTATGTAATTCCACTGGTTTATTCATACATGTGAAAATACCATTAATTTATATATATATGTACATATGTAATATAAAGATATTATAAGTGTGTAAACACACATCAGGCAGAGAGAGGTGTGTGTGTGTATATACATATATAGGTATATATATGCAATTTAGAGATTATTCCCGTTAAAGACCAAACATGGAAGTGATTGCTTGGGCACTGCTGACTTTGCCTGGATTTGCTTTTGTGAATAAGTATCTGAGAGACGTATATATAGTGTACATCTGTGCTATGAACATATGCAATGTGTATATAGTGTAGAAGGTATATAGTTTATATTAGGGAGAGACCATACAAAAGAATAAAATTTCACTTAGCTTTTGGGCAGGCTGTGACAAAAGACAATTTTTGGTAGCGTGCATGTTGGAAATGGCAGCATACAGCACAGTAATAACTGGCTGTGGTACGTCAGCCAGCCAGAGCCCTGGCAGCTGGACAGCACAAAAGGTGCAGTGCCCTGAGAGGCTGAAAAGGCTTTTGGCTGTAGCAGCATCGGGACCACCTTGCTGCGGCAGGCAAGAAGTGCTGCTCTGGGGAAGCACAGGCTGAGGCTGCCCAGCAGCTCTGAGGCATCAGGGCTACAACGCCAGCCGATTCCTGGAAAACAAATGCAGGAGGACGAGGGAGAATAGAGGTGGCAGCAAAATCAATGGGCTGTGTTAGTAGGGTAAGTGATAATGGAAACTGAGAGCATCAGGATTCAACCACAGTGAATCAAAAATCCAGCCTTTATGTAAGATAAATGTAGTATGTTGGAGAGGCTCTCCTTTGAGCTTCTGTCAGCACCCCAGGCAATGCTGAATCCATTCTTATTAGCTAGTGATTTTGCAGCTCTGCCAGCAGTTCATTTTATTTCAATAACACCTGGATCTCTACATCTGAGAATCCCTGAGCAGCAGTTACTAGCTTGCCATTTCCTCACTGCCCACCTTTCCTAATGCTCTTGGGAAAGACCCGTTTTTTTTCCATTGGTGCCCTTCAAAAGAAAGAATGAATCTAGGTGACTTTTTTTTCCCCCCTGAGAAAAGCAATAGTTGCAGTCTTAGCACAGATTTCCTCCTCTACCTTGGATTCCTTTCTTTTACAGTAAGTCCACAGACATGCTTGGAAAACTTTTTGTCTCCTCTGTGCTTTAAAAATATACAAACACTAAGTAATGCTATGCCGTAAAAATGAGAACTCTCATAGTTACAAGAAAGTGTCATACCAGCCCTGTCCTGTTATGAAAAATGCAATGAATAGGCATCTCCTACTGCTTTTGCTGACACCAGAGTCGTCCAAATGACTCTGAGGCCAGAGGTCTAAACCTGCAGAGAGGATGTACAATTACAGTAATTTAGACATGTGAGTATCTGTTTTCCAGGAACAATCAGGTGCTTAAGCACTTAAATAGCTGCAGTTTCATCTGCAGCTAATTACATGCTTAGAGAGAAATTCTGGTAAGGCAGGGTCCTAATTTTTACTTGCTGCCAGAAAGAATTTCTTAAATGCAAACAAAAGAGAACTTCAAAGGCACAGCACATGAAGCACACTATTTATGTCTATACAGGACCTTGCTTATCAATATCTCAAAGCATTTTGTATTCATTATCTGATTGTGAAAGTTAGGGTCCAACAGTGTTAACTGAATTAAAAACCATACAGTCAGGTTTAGACTTTAAACAGGACAAGCCACTAGGAGTTAGTTTTCTATGTGATGACGGGAATAAGAGGGAAGATGGAACAGATTGATATAGATGGAATTGTACAGTTACACAAGCCATGCAGGGAAAGAGTGACTCCTAACTCAGAAGAAAAGATTTCTTAGCCTTTGTCCGTAAGTCACTGCTTATTATTTGCAGATAATGACGTGTATAGCCTATAAATACTAATGCTGTTCTTCTGAGAAAACAAACTAAGCCACAGGCCAGCCACCAAGTTACAATAGTTAGGTGTCTTCCTGTTTACCAGTGTATATAATTCAACATGTATTTTTACTGCAAGTGGCAACAAAGGACAAAGCTTCATGTCATTTGTCACATGTTAGGTCTAAATGATGCGCCAGAGCTTGAACTGATGCAGCAGGAAGCTGGAATCCTGCCCTTTCCATGGGCTTGTCCACAACAGTCAGCATGGTATCCTTATGTCATTGATTTTTATGTTAGTGTGTTGCTTTTTGCCCCCACTTTTTTATGAAACTGCAGATTGTTGAACAAAAACACCCTAAGCTATTGACAGAATATGTGAAAGAGAAAAGGGAGTCTTCCTCCCCCCCCCCCCCAAAAAAAAAAAAAAAACGTGGGGGAGCTGGTTAGGAATTTTGGCACTATGAAAGCAGATAAGACTATTGCTCCTGGAGAGGATATGCACTCCCTCTCTCTTTCAGGCATCAGTCCAACACCCATTGAAACCAGCAGGAATGATTTCATCGACTCGATTTGTACTACACCAGGCCCTGTGTACTACACAGGAACACACGTGGTTTTGAAAATAAGGGAAGAAGGGCAGATTGCACTCATTCATCTTCAATCCCACCATCCATTGCAACAACCAGCAGTCCCCTCCCTCATGTCAAAACCTGCCCCGGCATATTTCAAAGACCAGTATTTTGATATTTTGCTTAAAATGAGGAGCAAAATGACCATTATCCATACTACCATTTCAGACACCATCACTGATCTTAGTAGTTAATACTGTATGAAATCATTCCACCTCCCCCATACTACTTCTTGAGATTGCCTAAGCATATTGACAACTGTCATGAGCTGGGTTACATTCATCCCACATTTTGAACCTTGTATTTAACCACAAAATCATGAAGTTTAGTCTTTTTCAGATGACAGATGAGATTCTGGAGTATGGTTACACAGAAGCATAGATTATAATTGAATAAAGTAGAAACAGCAGTTCACTTAGCAAATATTATTTGTAGGGTAAGCATCTGCCAGACTGTTACCAGGGAAGGAAAAGGCAGGAGTAAGGTAAGAAGACTTTACCCCCTTCTCCTCCTTCCATTTGTAACAGCTGGTGCATTACATTTTTCCAAGATTTCTGGACAACTGAAACTTTCAGGCCAAGAACCACTGAGTATTTGGACAAAGCTCTGTGGATTTGTCCTGTGTTAGACCTAAATGATGTTCCAGGGCTTGGAACAATGCAGTAGGTTTGCTGAAATTATGCCTTTTCTGCAAACCTTTCTAGCACAACCAATACAGCATCCTCATGTCATGCTTGGAGAATCTGGGTTCATTGCATTCCTGCTGCCATGTTTTTTTCAGGAAATTTCCATTTGACTTAGGGATCCTTAAGCAAAGTGCGCAACAAATGACACAGAACAGGGTTCAAAGCAAGGCAAGACGCTTAACATGGTGATAGCTGAGCAATGCCGAATATATCCAGCACTATAGAAGTATAGAAGTCGGCACTGGTGGCACAGGATGCTGGCAATGAAGCAAATTCCCTTTGCACCATCAGGAAAGACCCCTTAGTTTGAACTTTGCCTAAGACTTCATTCTCTAGGAAAGAGCAAAAGAAGCTTCGCTATTTCTCATGGTAGAAAAGAAGTGAGATTTATTAAAACATATAAACATGATATAAATAGTCTCTGGAGATCTTACATAGCCAAGGCTTTAACAGGCTGAGACTGGACTAGGCACTGGACCGAGACTAAAATGATTACACTGGAGAGGAAAGAAACCCAATAGAGAGGCTGAGCACTTTATCTATGGCACAGTGAACACCACTATAGTGTGGTTTTGAACCAAGGTTTGAAAAAAATATTATGAACAATAATAATGATAATTCAGATACAAATATTATACTCTTATACTGAAATTACAATTTAGTGAAACTACATCATATTTTATGCAAGTAAATACTGCTAATTAATATAGACAGTACATGAACTTCCTGCATAATTACTTAATATCAGTCTTATATCTAGAACTTGTATTTTTAGAATCTGGATGCACTAACTATATTGTAATTATACACTGCAATGACTTTAAAATTATATACTTAGTAACAACATGTGCCTATAACAAATTCCCATAAGTGGTTTAAATATAGGATTGGATTTCTCAAATAGAAACTCTGGATTTCAATACCTAATTCAGGTATTTTAAAAAATCCAAGAGCGATAAATATGGCATCCACTAAATTTCTAAATTGGCCTTTCAAATTTAGTCACTCATTTAGTTCCTGTTTATTCACTTAATGACTGGCATGATTTTTCAAAATTATCAAAAATTACCTGTTCTTTCTCATTTCGTCTAGCAATGTGGCCTACAAAATATGAGGGATTTATATTATACAAAAAACAAATAATAAATTAATTATAAATTAAGTGTTAGTGCACTGTAAATGTTAAGCAAAGCATAAAATTGAGATCCAGAGGTTAACATTGTTGATATCCTCCATATTATAAATTTATGAAATTGTATTTGAAAGTTTGTATCTGCATTTTTTCAAGATTTTTCAAAGTATACAGTCTGGATTTTACTGTTCAAGCAATATTCTATAAATGCCATGAGTATACTTTGTTTTACTTCATAGGAAAAAAATCATCAGTGAGAAAAAGATCAATGTCACATATAGGCTAAAATATAGTAGAGTGATATCCCAAATACGTTTCTACTCAGAAATTCATTTCTTCTTCAGCTTTCATAAAATATAAAATCAGTGCCTAAAGTTAGTACGTGGAAAATTGCAACTGATAGGCACTGCCTTTGGACATGTCAGAAACGATCGGAAAACATTTTAAGCCTTTCAGAATCAGGAAGCAAAAGGGTAGGTGACATATTCCACACAAAACCCTCATTAAAGCTAAGTTACTCTTCTTTCATCTCCTCCATCTTCTAAAACTTCCAGGAAACACTGGGACCAAAGCTGACTTATCTTTAAAGGCACCAGTAACAACTACCTGGCCTGATTTTTATTTCAGGCCACCTGTATAAAAATTCTTACAAAGTTATAGACATCAAGGTCTAAGTTCAGAAACATTCACTTGCAGCCACGTATACAAAAGCTCATCTTACTTGCATACACCCTGCCAGACGTGCACACTTACATGCGTAATGTGCTTTTGTAGGTGTGCCTATTTTAACATATATATTGAACACTGCAGGAAATGAGTGCAGCTCAATGGGAAACACAGAGGGAACCTCTGTAGAAATATATTCTGAGGATAATCCCTTCTTCAAAAAGTTAAAAGGCTGAATAATTAAAATCTGGCAACTGAATATAGAAAACCAGATTTTTTATATATCTCTTGGTAGTAACTTGCAAAACAGATATATACTATGTGGTTGTACTTCTTTGAAAAGCCAGTGTGAGCTTTTCAATGAGACAGAAGATTTGATCTGACCTGTCATAGGATGAGGTGAACACTCCATTGACTGGGCTCATTTTTCTCCCTTGCTTATGAGTGACTCATTCAAACATCGCTATCTAACTTTTAGATGTCTCACAAAAGACAGATAAATTCCACAGTTCCTCTCTTTAATGCAAGCAGATGTATTCAGATGGTACTTTTCCTGGATGACCAAATTAGCCCATTATCAAACATGAAGTCTGTACAGTTCATCAGCTGCAGGTGTTTTAACAGAGAAACCTCTGAGCTTTAACAACTTCATATTATGAGTGAAGAAACAGGTGTCTCAGTTTAACATGCCAAGTACCAAAATATATTTGAATGTAGAGCTATAACAGACATCATTATATAAAACAGTTATTTGAATCCTCTAGTGTTTCAGGGTCTGTGAAGGTGCTTTACATACTCCGAAAGTCTATCAGCATGTGTCTGCTCCTCAGAGTATGCTATTCTGCTTTTTTTATTAAAAAGACATATAAATCAGTCTTTGCGGATCAAAAACTACCACCTAATTGCAGGATGCTTTGGGTACAACCTGGAGAGGCCTTTGCACTACAAACAGTTGCATCCATCATTATGTTAAGTATCAGAATAGCCTCGTTAATGGTTCTGCTCAAGTAGATTAAGCTTCATGTGTATGTAATTGCTGGATTGGGGCCTCTTCCATTTTGCTTCTTGAGCTAGGAACTGCCTATCCAATTCACACAGAACTGAGTCAGCAGTCAGTGAAACGAGGGTTTAAATTCTGCTGCCACTGAAAGCTTGGCAGCCCAAGGGATGCTGATAACAGAGTTCCAACCCAGGCGCTCTCCCAAATCCATTGAACTTTTTCTGCCTATGCTATCTATCTTTTCCAGTTCCCTACCTAATGCTATTGCATCTGACTAGCTAACAATCCTTATTGCATTTGCCCTCACAGCATGCCTCGGTGGTTGGGCAAATGTTTTTATTCTCCTTTATAGAGGGGGAACAAAGGCAGTCAGGAATGTAAGCATCTGACTCTGCTTCTTCAAATTCTCCCAGAATAAAATATACAAAACAGGGCCTGAAGGTTACCTAATCTATCCTGCTGTCCCAGACCAGCCTCACTTGTACTTCAGCCACTCGGGCTGGGCATTTCTGTAGTCTGTTTCCCAAAAGCTTCCTGTGACAAAAATGCCACAGGCTGCCATGACAATTCCGGTGCGTCATTATCTCCTATATAGAAAGCTTTCCTAATATCTAACCTAAATCTTTCCTTTTGCAATGTTAAGCCATGTCCTATCCCCAGTAGGAATGGAGAACAGTCTTACTCTTTGTAGCAGCCTTTTAATCTTTAAAGACTCCCTTGTAACTTCTCTTCCATGAGTAGACATTAACCCCTCTCTTTGGACATCGTATTTTCTAAACCTTTAAGCATTCCCACTGATTCTCTCCCAGCTGTGGCAGAACCCAGACATGGATGGTCCAGGTCTCAAGCTGGTTAACTAGATTATTCCCTTTACATTAAATGTGAGAGTGTTCCATGTATTTTAATGAGTTCCTTGTATATCTACGTTAGGCATGCATTTACATGCTCCTCTATATTAGATGAGAGTGATCAGGTTCTTGCAGAAATAATAAGTGAAATAAGAACTTACTGCAGTAACAGCAAGAAAATTAAGATGAATGATATAATTAGGTACAAAGATATGTTAACTGCTAATAGGATATTAGTAACATTTCTGTATATCAACTCCTTCAAAATCCATCAGTGAAGCTATTCCTGAAGTAAATACTAAGGAATAGAAGAGGATGAAAATCTGAACCCATATTGCCATGCACTATGTGCACTAATTCAGCAGACAGATTCCCTGGAAAACATGGACTCAACAGTGATGAAGAAGCTTGAATGCTTAGTGAGAAAAGCATTGCCTCTTGATTTTAAACAGAACCACACTCCACTACAAAATGGATATACTGTCTAGAAATTGCTATAGCAGAATATCTCTTCTGCCAAGAAGCAATTATATTACTGTGCTGCACATAGCCATCTATTTTGGTAAATATGATTTAAAAATTAAAATTAAAAAAAACTTATCTGACTGCTATTTGTAGAGGACAAATATTCTACCAACAGTGCTTCCCAAAACTCAACTCAGATGCCATATTCAGGATCTGTTCCTGATAATGTCTGTTCCCGGCATACGAAAATTGTTGCAAGTATGTATTGTAACTTTCAGCATAGACTAATCACGGCCTTAGAGCTGTAGCTGCTCCAGAGGCTCTCTTAGTCGTCCTAGGTATTCCTCTGCAAGAAGCAAGTGTATTATTTATACATGTGATTGACTGCCTTCCTTTGAATGGTCTGAGTATCCATTCAAACCTTCAGAACTGAGATCAGACAAAAGCTACAAAGAATTGTTAAGGAATAATAGAACGGAAAGGTCAGTTTTAACAGATCTGTTGAGGGGGAAACCAGGTCAGTACCTCTCTGAATTGCTTCTAGGGCTGTGGGCAGAGAAAAGGGCAATTTAGAAGAATCCATTCTAACCGCAGAAAGGCAAAGCCCAACCAGGTTGTCTTTAAATGAAGATGTGCTTTCCTAAGCAATAAAAACTGAAGGACAGATGACTAGGTGGCAAAACTTAGAGCTTTAAGTATTGACCTTGGCCTTTGTCCTTTCCTTTTTTTTTTTTTTTTTTTTTTTTTTTGAGATTTCCACCTGTCTTGTTCGATCTTATCACCAACAAGACTGGACTATAGGCAGATTTGGACTATAGGTTACTTTCCTCCATTGTTTTGAGAAATTCTTAGACAAAAGTTTCACCCCCAAAATGCTTTGTGGGTATAATAATAAAAACAAAACAAACAGCCTTATAGGCAGAAATACCAAGGGCAGTGGGCTTTGTGGATCTTTAGCGACATGCACTTCATTGTAGATGGCCCATCCTAAAGCAAGATGTGAAAAGATGTTTAAAAAACGTGGAATGTTCTGTTCAGATTCTCAGCTGGTATAAATTATTACAGCTTCACTAGAGTCCATACAGCTACACCACTGTACATATGCCAGCTGAGGCTCTGACACATTGGTCATATCTAACCACAGATTTATTAATGTGGATAGCAGACGCTGAAGGGGAATAGTATATCTCTCACCTAACTAGGTTCTTAATGACATCTAACAAATGTACAGATGCTAGAACAGTTTAGAAAACTGTTCAGAACTGTTATCTACTGTTTATTTCTAGGACTTATCTCAAATACAAGCTTTCTTTTAGGTTCAGAAGGCAATTGAAATCCTGCTGTGGTTGAGAAGCAGATGTGATCTTTGGGTTTCAGAGAGGAGACTCTGAATAGAGTAAACTGAGATTCAATACATTCAAGTGAGATCCCCACCTCCTGAGCCCACTCCTTTCTATCTGCACCACATCTTCTGTCTCTGATTTTCATTGCTGTAACTCAGAGTTGCTGAAGGATAAAGGATGACTTTCTCTCTCTCTTTCCCACCCAGCCCCCCCCCCCCCCCCAACCCCATTGTTTTCCCTTAACCTAACATCAAGGTTTTGTCAGTTTTGAAATCTGGTAAGCATGAACTAGAAAGCATGTCACAAAGCCAGGATTTAGCATATCTTATCTCATTACCAAATTACATTGTATTTTCTGTGTTAGTAGCTGGGTCTACATAGACATGCCTTCAATTGATGGCTCTGAATTTTTTTCCTGGCCTGAGGTTAATTTCCAAGCATTCGATCTATATCTTACACTTCACTGCACCTCCTTTTCTGCCCCCACAAGGGGTTGCCAGCATGTCTTCCTGAAGGTCTTTTAGCAGTAGAGGAGACTAAATATATATGGAATGTTTTAAAATAATAAGTACTTTTGAAAAAATTACTGTTTAGGAACTACTTACTAAAAATCTTTGTGGAATTTGTATTTCATTGATATGAAATTCTGTTATTTTCAGTCACTCTAACTTCATGGCCTGTGCTGGCTCAAGCTGAGGAAATATGGGGGAGAAGGAAATGTTATTCTCTAACATTTTAACTCTAATAATTGTGAGAAACGGAACAATAGTATCTCTATACCGAGCTGCTTTATTTCTTTCAGGGTCGTGTTAGATGGGAGAGTGAAGATCTGCTTATAAATGTTTGACTTCTAAGCTGATTTTCATTCATGGTCATGGCTAATTTTTGCACCCATACAGTACTATGTGGAGAGCCAGGACTTTGGTCTTGAGAGGTAGCTCAATATCGCCACCTCAGTTTTAGGCAAGCTGAAGTGGACATAGATCATTTTAAAGCATTTCTGGAAGCTTGAGAGCAGTCTAAGCAATCCACACATACAGAGCTTGTATCCGGCTCCCACGGTACATCTTAACATGCTGAGGGAAAGCAGCATATGAAGACCTACACAGGCTGCAGATAAGCACCTCTGCAAAGAGGTTGAAGGGGAAAGTGACACCTCAGCCCTAAAGACATACTAACAGAGTTAAATCCTAGAGCTTATCTGTGAAAGGTGGAAGCCAGAGGGGGTGCTTTTAAGGAGAAATTTAGAGTATGGTTCCTATTTCATTTCTGGGGGGTAAGTCAAGAGGAGGGCACAAAATCAGTATGGCTACACTACTGCGAAAGGTGAATAAGGAGCTTTGACAATTCCGTACCAAATACACAGCAATGCCAGTAGAGATATTTGGAAAACACTGAGGGATTTTAGTGGGCAGGAGAAGAAGAACATTCTCCAGGAGAATGAGAAAAAGTTGTGGGTTTTCGAAAATCTAGTTCTCATTCAAAACAAATTTTAATGGAAAATTTTCACACTGACTACACTGACTCAAGATCATTGTGATGATCACAACAGAATTCTAGCTTTTTAATCCCAGGCAGTGGGACCGCCAAGGCTGCAATGACAGATAAATCTGCCTTGACAGCAGAGCTATCAGCCTGCTTGATTTTCTCTTTTGATAGGTTTATGTTTCATGCCAGTCAGTCCAGTTCTACTGTGCAGCATAGTCATATTACCTTTATAACATAAAGCAGCCTACTAGCAGCTTAAAAGCTTTGAAGGAAAACAGTGCCCTCTAACTACAACAGGAAAAAAAAAGTATGAGAGAATGGTAAAAGTTTTTTAATATTTTTTTTCTTTTGAATAAATGATTTTAGATAATAATTCAGAGACTTAGATGTCAGCCATTCTGATAACTACACATTTCTCAGGGGGGAAACACATGCTCAGTGCACTCACCTTGGGATTCCTGTTTCCTACTTAGTCATTGCCAGATTAAAGTGAGATGTCCATGGGCAGATGTCTCTGAGAAGTGAGGTCTTATGGCCACTGAATCACAGGAGAGCACATTTTTCTGCTGAGAAAGAAAATATGCAATAGTAAAGTATAATCTTAGATCAAATGTTAAAGTAAATTCATATCTACTGAGCCAGATTCTCATCTCAGTTGATAGAAATGTAAGTTCAAAGTATGTTTATTTGTGTGCTGAAGCTGCTTTGGATTTATTCCATTTTAATTAAGATCAGAATCTTACTGTCTTTGTTGTTTAAGATTTGTGTGTGTGTGTGTGTGTGTGTGTGTGTGCATGCATTTATAAAATATGTATATGCATATACATACACCTAAATTATGCCTGGATACAGCAAACCTATAGATCTATTTTGAACACTGTTCCCGTAATAAAAGCTTTGCCAGCCCATGGTGCCTTAATCTTGCTATTGGCATCAGGACAATGGTTTGAGAATATACCTCACATATGCTGCAAATCAAATTATCTCACTCAAACATAATACTGTAACAGCTCTGGCTTCTAATAATCAGTGAACTGTAAAATCTCAGTACAGGTTATTTCAAATGAAAATTCCAGAGACAAAAATGGTTTGGAGGTTAATGGAATTACCTGAAGTCTCAGGACACGAGACTACAGTACAGCTTTATGCTGGATCTGCAATACTGTGTAGAATAGCCAATTTGATTTCTTTTTACTCCCCTCTGTCTCCTACTCTTGCTGCTTCCCTGGCTTCTGTGAAATAAGGTGAGGCTTTTGACAGATACTTTAAAAATGAATCCTGACAAGCCATATACAATATCATATCATTTCTTCCTCCATTTTTTAAATAATTCTGCTTCTGCAAACACTCATATCTAGTCCCACTATATTGTTCCAGCTGTGCACAGCTATCTGAGTTAATGGAACTCATTGTGTATCATAAATCTGAGTCACCACACGATCTTATGATCCTGACTTAACTCTAAAAAGAGGTAGATAACAGAGGAGAAAAGCAAATGGCATTTGGAAGGAAAGGGAGAGCAACTGAGAAGTACTGTCCTATGTTGCTCCCAGGTCAGCCACTAAAATGCTATATGGCTCTGGGAAAGTCACTCAAGCCAAAATTCTCCTCAAGCATGGAAGCGGAGTGTCCAGTTCGGCATACCTGAGCCTATTAGAGCTTGAAGCACCCATGAGAGACAGGCACAACTTGGAGGTAGGTCAGCAGGCTAAAACCTCTAGCTAAAAATGGACTGGAAAGAAGGCTGAAGCTAATTACCATAGTTAAGGAAGGCAACAGTTGAAATAAGGTTTCCAGTTTTTTCCTAGTAAACACATATAGTAATCATTTTTGGTGAAAAAAAAACAGTAAAAAATTGCTATAATTAAAATAGCAGCTGGTTTGGCAGGAAATATCCTGTGAAGGTGGGAATAAGTGTTTGGAGGAGCAGAAATTCTTCTAGCATGGACCTACTGCCAGAAAAGAAAGTTTCTAAAATATCAGCATCTGATATCCTTCTTCATCCACCTCTCCTTCCCCCTCTTCCCCCTGAAGACAGTTTCTGCTCTCTTACTTGTGTCAAATGCTCAGTCAGTTGCTTTGTGTCTGATTCTTGCTAAGGGAGGGCAGAAATGAGCTGTCAAAGTAAGACTGACAAAACCTCTTAAAATGCAATTAAAAGAACCATAAATAAAATAATCTGGCCCAAAGCTAGACAAAGTACACATGACACCCACCAAACTGTCCAAGGCAAGGCCAGAACACCCAGGACTGAGCACTACAAGGAAGGGCATGGCCCAGCCAGGAGCCAGGACTAAAGAGCAGGCGTCTCAAGCACAGCTGCAGTGAACTGGCACACTAAGAAGTCAAAAGCAACTGGCATGATGGTGTTATCTGCTGCTGGCGCACCGGGGCTGGTCTTTAGTTCCTAGCTTGAGGGGCCGATGTTACCAGGGAGACAAATTTCAGCTGGAGTTCCCAGTGTCTTCAATTGCAATTATAGCCTCAGTACTTTAAGGGTAGCTTAGGGGACTGCAGAATGCAAAATTAGATGCCTTCTTTGGAAATATAGGCCTGAGCCTCCCTCTTCCTGGGTTTTGTAATCTAGGTAAGAAGGTGAGCACTAGCAGCCTTCTTATTATTGCATAGAGTGAGAAACCCTGGTAGGTAAAACAATGGCCAGATTTTGCTAGATGAAACCTGTATTGCTTTGAAATTAATATCAGTGATTTAGTCAAGTTGTTCTGAGTGAACTGTGTGCAGCAGCCATTTCTGACTCTCCCCTTGCTCTCCAAAACATAAGCACAGTATGTGTACATGTAAAACCAGGATGTCTATAACTTTGTTTTCCGTGCTGTGCACATTTGCATTTTTGAGTAGCTGCCTGTTTGTCCCTACATCTACGCAACGCAATGATATTTTAGATGCTTACAAATGTCCTAGCTGTGGAGCAGGAAGCAGCATAGCTGCATCAACATGGCAGAACTAATCAGTCTGGGCACCATGCCCTGCTGACGCAGCTTATACTCGTTCCAGGACCCCAGCTAGCATCTCTGCAAGGCAGTAAGTGCACACTGCTGAAGTTCAAAAACTGTAGACCTGGGGACAGACAGAGAAAGGCCAAGAGATGACCTGACCCCACAGCCTAGTGGGTCAGGCACATAAAAAGGAAGTGATTTTTTTTTTCCTATATTATGCAACTTTTTTTTTTTTTTTAATTTGAAGGAAACTGTGCATATATTGCAGGAAGCAGAGCCTGGAACCTTTCCAAGTGATTGTCTGAGCTATTAGGCTGGGATTAATGGGCCATGTGAACTTTATGCTCTTGGTCACAGACACTACATCTATAGTAATAAACTTAACAGTGCCAGGACTGATTCTTTGGCTCTGAAATCAGTGGCACGATCCAGACATGCCAATGCTATGTTTCCAAAGAGAGTAGCTGTCTCCAGACAGCCTATTGGAAATAGTCCCTAGCCTGTGCTAGGTCCTGGGAATTGTTTGGAAGAGCACTAGTTGACCTGGTCCAAAATCATGCTGGGAACCATGCTAAGAATATACAGAAAGTGCCTGGGCCATGGAATTGCTTAAGCTGCTAGCATATATATACATATATATATATACACACACACACAACTCATGAATATGTCGCCACAGCTACTAACTTCCATTTGCTATCCTATACAAAAATGCATGTTTACAGTGCTGCTTTGCTTGGCTCAAGCTAATTTCTTCAATGAAAATCATCAGAAAGCTCCCAGATTATCTGAAGAGTTACTGCCTAGCTTTTACAGTAAGCACCTGCAAAAATATGGTACCATTAACTGCCACAAAACCCAGCAAAATACAGTACCAAAATAACCAATGAAAAACCACTGGTGCCAACCCTGAGATGGACTCAGTGCTTTCTGAAATTACTGAGTGCATTTGTTCTTTTGAACTATTAGGAGACTCAGTACCTTTCAGGCTTGAAACACTAAGAGCCAAGAATGATTCATGCTATCAAAGCCCTAGAAAAAAGGAGAACACACACAAGTATAACAACAAACTGAATATAGAACACTACCACATTTGGTCCCAGCAGGAAAAATAAAAGAGGTTGCTTACACCATAAAAATTCTGTGACGCAAAAGAACAATTAACCCAGAATTGGATCTGTCTCCAAAGTGGGTGCCTTTGCTCTTGTTTAATAAAGCATTTTTTCTTATTGCTCAATATAAATGCAATCATTTATAGACCAGCCATTCTTCTCTTCAGGCTGTATACGAAATTCACAGACAGGACTGTGGACTAGAGTTAATGTTTCTATCAACCTTCCTAGTATGGTGTGACTAGTTACTTTTCTGTATGCCTTTTCCTTTCAGTAGTCCAGGAAATCCTAAACCAAACATTACAATAAATCAGGCTGCTGTTTTACTTGGTGATCTAAAGCATCATGGGCATTATAGGACTAGCATATTTAACACTGGTATTTTAAGAAAGAAGGCCTGGCTATTACAGTGTATCTGGTTAATAAACCCATTAGGTTGATTAAAAAGCTTTGTCTAGCCAAGCATGTGACTGCACTTTGATACAAGAGCAGCAAAAACGTGCCATAAAATGACCAAAACTCACCATACCCTTGACTCGTGCTTTCTGGGCATTTCTGCCCTCTTTGAGGGGTCTTACACACTCTTTTGACAAAGACTTTCTCAAAATCTGAGCAGAAATTGAGCTGTCTGGCAGAAATGACCCTCTAACCTACTTTCTTTCAATGAAGCCATAATGAGAAAGCCAGGTCATGAGGGACTCTGAGATAGAACAAAAAGAAGCAAGGGTTCCTCAGCATGTACAGGATGGTGAAAAATCTCTCTTTTTCTGTCACTCTCTCTCTCACTTACATATAGGCATCACATTACAGTGACAATAAGTTGTGGTACAAACCGGAATATCAATAAATCCTTCATCAACCTAAGGCTGAAATACAGCCAGCTAGAAATTATTTTTAGACTACCTTGGACACCAACCAGAACGAGACAGTCAAGAATAACAGGTTGCAACAAATGTTTGGTAATGCAAAGGTGTAGATTGGAAAAGGGGAACTTAATTCATGTGCTATGAAGGTGTCCCTTAGTGCATCCTTTCTGAGAAGATCTAATAAATGGCTTCACCCTCATTCTGGTTATTGGTATTACCTTGTTTAGTTTTAGTCTGGGTTGATTTCAACTCATTATTTATTACGCTGAATATGCCAGACAGCAAATACTTGTAAGGAGCAAAAGATGCCCTCTGCCAAAATGAGAATGGAATATACTGCTTTTTCAGAGCTCGAATATAATAATCAGCTTCCTAAGGTTATATCCAGTAAAAAAGTACCAGCTCCCCATCTCATTTATGTTTGAAATAAGGACGTCCCTTAAAAGACAAGAAGGGACAGGAAAAGAGATCCACCCGGCCTTGCTCTTCTGTCTCTTCCCTTCTGCTTCTGCTTCCCTTCCTGTATCTGCTTCTCCCGGCAGCAGGACATTACGGCTTTGCTGCCCAGGCACCTCCACAGCTCTAAAGAGAAGGAAAACTTTCCCTGTAAAGAGAGACAAGGCAGAGGGATTGTCGTGAAATATGTGCTCTGAGGCAATGCCGTTGTATCCACAAACGGCTGTTATGAAACTGGGTGATGGATTTGCTATTGTTTTTCAAACATGGAGAGATTCATATGCACAGACAGGATATGTCTAAAGCTACTTTTGATTGTTCTTCTAAAACAATAAAATGATGAACCCAAAACATGAAAATAATCTAATTTTACTAATGAAGTAAGATTACATGCATAATATGCTGCCTTCTCTAATTAAAGGATAACTTAATATAACAAAACTTTTCAAGGACTGATCCAGGTCATTAGTAATAGAATATAGAAATAAGGCAGGAAATGTCATCTCATTATTGCAAGTCAGGTAATGGTCACTAAAACCTGCTCATTTAAAAATACACCTATTTTAAGCATCAAGACAAGCAAAGATGACAAAGAAGATAATGGGCAGTGCAGGATGATAGCATGGATTGAGCTGAATGATTTTCATCTGGGATGCATTGATCTCAGAAAGCATTAGAGGACTCAAAGTCCATCCTCTTTACTCATCTGTGTGAGTCATCCTCATTAAATTCAAAGGATCCTAGAACATCTGTGCAACTGTAAATTGAATTTTAACACTCAAATGAGCAGTGACTCAATACAGCCTTCTATGCCTATACCAAACCGGGCAAGTGAGGAATTGCCTAAAAGCAACAAAGCAGTACAGAAATTTGACTTAGGAGTGTCAGTGTTAGTTAAAATTAGTATCCGGTAGATGATTAAAACACAGTTTTAAACATTTTTCAAAGATTATGATTATCCAAGCATTAATATAGCTAATTTAATACAGAAAGGATTAAACTTTTCTTTTCTCAGGGATGAAAGTAAATAGAGACTACATGAGACATTCTATGGAAAAACACAGGAAATAAGAATCTGAAGAGAAATGTAGTACTGGTGAATGATGACCATTTTTACAGTAAACAGACAATGACATTAAATGAACCAAAGGTTTCATTTTAACATCATATTTCAGAGGTTGTTTTTTTGCAGAATGAATGATGTTAGGTAAGGCCTGAATGCAAAAGATATTGGTGTTCTGTAAGTGTTAATAGATGCTGAATAATACATTCAGAAGTGCCAAGGGATCAGATTTGTAAAAGTATTTAGCTCTAAGCATCAAAATGATGCCTCATGGGATTTTTCTCAACTGTAAAATAATAGAGAGCTGAGTACCAAGGACCCTCTGAAAATCTCATAGGCTCCTATCTGGTTTGTGCCAGCTAAAGACCGTTAAAATCTGACCCATCAGGGCTAAGATCCTACTGACTTTCAGTGATAGATAGATAGATAGATAGATAGTTTTGGTTTTTTTTTTTTTTTTTTTTTTTTTTTTTAATGAAGCTTAGCTCCTAGTTTGGAAAACTTCAGAAACCAAGTAATCAATACAGGTCATTGTATATATAATTAATCTATATATTGCACACGTCTCCAAAGAAATAAATCAGAAATTAGAATAAGCCTAGAACTATTGTTACTTAACAAAAAGACAAGCTTTTTCACTGATTACAGCCAAACTCACTTCTTTACACTTAGTTGTTTGTTTTGCACATGGATGGTATAGATTTGTGCAGCTAATGAAGCTGGCTCCATGACTATATGCATATGAGGAAGACAACAGTGGAAGCGAAGCACTCTGGGTAATGGAATTTAGTCATCTTTACTGCTCAGTTGTTAGACCAGTCCCAGGCATGCTAAGGGACTGCTTTCCCACACAATTTTTGGGTTCTGGTTTGATCACAGTCCACAACTATTCCCATTAGGCAGTTTACACACAGCCACCCTGTTATTGAAGGTAGGTAGCATGGACATGAACCTCTCTGTGTCAGTTGTCCTTGGAGCCATAAAAAGGTCCTGGACACTTCTAGGTGTCTAGGGATTGTAACAGTGAGATTAGAAACTTGTTTTTGATTCTTGCCTCCTGAAATTTAGTTTTAAACCAATATAAACCATGCTAGCAGTCCAGGAAAGAGGGAGTTGAACCCATCTCTCTCTCCTTTCTGTGACATGTTCCAACCACCACAGAACTGTGCACGGTCTGCAATGTGCCCTTTGCTACAATTTGAACACTGGAAGGTGACCAACCCCTGACTCTGCAAGCTAATCATGGGATCACTAGGTCAAGGAGGGAAGGAGATACAGATTTGAGTCACTCCTGACTGGAGGAAGACTCAAAGCTCAAGAACCTGGCTTCTCACATCTTTCTGTGAGTACTGCCAGGCTCCTTTTCTTCCTCTAGCTGCTGTGCTTTGGGCTGGACTCATCCCTGCCCTGTGCGTCCTCACAGCATTTCTGACTCCAGGAGACCTCCCCAGGAATTAGAGTTTAGATGTCCTTCTGCCTTCTCCCTGAATAGTAGCAGAGTAAAAGCAGGACTTAGATACTTCTTTCCTTAGAGGAGCTCTCCTGTACATGCATAAGTATGTAAATTTAGACACGGAGAAGCCCTTGTGGTGCTGAGTGAATTCGCACACCTCCATGCTGGGCAGCTACAAAAATGTGGACTACTGCAACCAGACTTTTCTACTTAGGCACCTAATTTTCAGAATTTTCAGTGAAATCCTATTTTAGACCCCAGAGTATAGGGTCTGGCTCTAATGCAGCAAAACTTTTTTTTTTTTTTTTTTTTTTTTTTTTTTGCTATGTTAGAAATCTCCCAATTTCTGGCTTAAATGTCCATACTGCTCTGTGTGTCCTTGTGTCATCAGTCTTCTTTGACTTCTGCAGTTCCATCAGATCAGTACCCAGCAGTTCGGAATGGACTGAGTGACCATGAACCGGGGTTCAGCCTATGATGTCTGTATTTTCAATTATTCAAGGTTCACTCCTACACAAACCATGAAAGTCTTTACTATAATGGCCACTATAGTTTATACACAATATATTTCGTAGTGTTTTGGATGGACTGTTGGTTGTAAGACAGCATGAAAACAGAGCATGCCATCAAAATCACTCTAGTATAACTTCCAGGAACAAAACTTGACTTTTTGTTGCTGAAAAGTGTAAAAATAGGGGAAACCACAAGGTGATTGTGCTAGAACTAACAAAACAGTACCATAATACAATCCATATTCCATTATATTCATCGCTTAATTCTGACAGGAAATTGAGTATGTTTTTCAGGACTCACCCATGCCTAAAATGACCCAGTTTTTGTAAAAGAAAAGCGTTGATTATTGCAAACAAGGTATTCCCTTCTTTTTAACTGAGAAAACACATAATTTGTTGAAAAAGAGCACAGTTTTCTCTGTGATCAGAGATGCCTCAAACCATGGAAACAGGAAAAGTTTCCAACAGTTTTTTGTTACTGCAAAGTCATAAGATGACAAAACCATTGCCAGCACAATGAGGCTGTATTAGGAATATTTGAATGCATGCCACAATTTAAAAGTTTGAATTTTAACAGTTTACCATCATTTGCAGATGCTAATGCTAACATTGGAGACATAATTCTGTCCACAGTCTAATTGAAAATTAGAATATTTGCCTCCAGCTGATGCTTCAGGACAAAAACTGCTTACTATGGGAAAGTATGCTATAGATAAATCATCATTAACTCTTTCAGTTTGCATAATAGATTTTCAGAGACTTTGTCACTTGTTAAGAAAGTTCTGAAATTATGAGAGATTTGTTTCATCAATGTTGGATTTGTGGGAATGTTGGAGTCTCTCTATGCACAAAGATAGCTCTGTATCCTGCAGTTTAAGAAATCTTGCTGTGTTTTGTGTTACATTATGAGAAAATTATCCAGCTGTGATTTTTTCTTAAGACTGCTGACATTGTGGATAAGGGACAGACATGTAGTAGCTGATGGACTAAAAAAATATGATACAGATTAAATTTATGACATCATGTATGAAATGAAAGATATATTATGGCAAAAGATTTAATAATACATTCCTTAGTAAAAAAGTACAGCTCATCTATATATTTGAGCTAATCAAATTAGTCTGGCCTGAGTTAGCTACTTTCTCTGCAAAATTTGGCATTTCAGGAAATCATTAGAATTACTAACGTGTTGATACTTTGCAGAAGGCTGGATATAGTTTATTTGTATAAATATGTTGTGTACCAAAAGATCCAGTGAGTGCACTGAAAAAGATTAAGATCTCTTGTGTTAGAAAAAGGCCTAGTCTTCTGTTTCCCAGTCCTGGTTTTCTCAGCCCCTTCTTAAACTCACAGAATTTTTATGTCTGTTCTTAATTCAAATGCAGAAATGAAAGAATAGATTCCATAGTTAAAGAAACTTGGAAAGATTGAAAGAAGCTAAATAATTTAGATTCTGCTAAAACTAACCTTCAAATTAATTTCAACAGTATGAGTAAAGAGTTTTATGAATTGTGTTTTTTAAATAAAGATGAATTGAAACATAATAAAACTGATGACAGGCAACATTTAAACATAATTTAGAGCTTACAATAACCAATTTATATACCAGAAGCAGCAGAAATATATACCTGAAAATACAATACCTGCTAAGAAAAATAACATTTTTGAATGATAACCACTAAGATAAAATGTTGCCCTTGATTTTCATGTGTTTGTACCTTATTTCTACCCAAGAAAGATGATCAGCCTAGGTAAGCAGAATAACAAAATCCTTTACACATGGGACACATCTCATAGGGGGGACTCTTCTGTGTCCCACACAGTTTTGTAAAAGACAGAAAGTCAACTAAAAATGGGCATCTGCGTCAAGAGAAGTCTGACTCTGTATAAGGGCACAGTCATGCCCAAGCATTTCTTCCACGAATGTTAGGTAAAACAGGTCCCCACCTTTATTGTAGCTCAGCAGACAGTGCCTCCAGGCAAAACAAACACGATGATGCTGCAGCTGCAGTTTTTTGATCTATGTTACAAGACTGAATTACAATAATTTAGTCTGGAAGCGATGGGAAGTATAAATTACTATGACTCCATAGTGCTGATTGACATGATTATGTGAGAAAAGAGATAGAAAAGATCTATTAGGTCATCTTGTCCATTCCCATGATACATTGTAAGTCTCCAAAGGAAATGTTATAATGTGTTGTGACAAGGACCTGGCTATTAATAACGCCATTAATAATTTCTGTGACATTTTTAATTCTCTTTGCTTGGTTTTTGCTCTTTCACAGTATTATCAATATATGCAATATGGGTTGTATGAAACATAGTAGAATGGTTGATTGTCAAAAACTATAATTTATTAAATAATTAAAATGACTCTGTGTGACCAGAGTGTTAAAGTGTTACCACATTAAAAAACAGCAACAACAAAACAGCTCAAAGTTAATGTATGTAGATCGGACCTCGCTTCCCATCATACACAATACAGATCAACTTCTGCTCCTGCCTCTTGTCCGTTCCCCATCCTATGGAACTACAATTTGCGTGGCTTTCTGCATGAGCAGGATTTGGGGATTGGCACCCCATATGAGGAACGAATGCATGGACTGTTACTTTATACTTTCCTCTCCTACTGTTGCCTATTCTTTCCCCTTCTAGTGGTAGGGGTATCTGGAAAGTGTTACAGAGGTCATTCCAGAAAGCAGCCTAGATGCTTTTCAGTTTGGCAGAAGAGATTTTTTCCCATGCTTCACTTAGCATTCGGCCCTTGCCTATATATCCTTATGGGATTAAGATTTGTCCTATTGTGTGTACTAGTATAACCATGGTAGTTCTGCACAGCTTAGGAGAGGAGCCACAGGTTTGTGATTTGGGTTCAAGGCAGCTTTCCCAGCTCTATTAGCGTCCTTCTCTGTAGCAGCAGCGGAGGTACTTGGTCCCTTTCCTGCAGCTATTTCCTCTCTTAATTTTGTCTGCACAGTCTATTTACATGACAAAGTTTACATCTAAACCTGGGTAAGACCTGGGTTTGCACCTTCCCCCTCTTACCCCCAGCCTCCACTCGGCCGCAGTTCTCACTGGAAGAAACCTGGCCGAAGGGCAGGGGGGAGACTGCTGCCTGCTCCCGTAGGCGTGGTGGAGCCTGATGGTGATGGCTGGCAGCCCAGGGTGGTGGGACACGCTGCAAAGCACCTCTGCCCACAGTTCAGACTGCCAAGGGGTTGCTCTCTCAGGCCCTGCTTGTACTGTAGTGCAGTTAACAAATAGGACCCTCATTAGCTAGTGGTGTTTCTGATGCAAATTCTATAACCCGTACAAAGAAGGTGCAAGAGCAGAGACCAAGCTGGATTGCCAAGCAGTGAAAGAGTGTTCCTGATGAGTAAAGCAATATTAGTGCCATTTTTAATTCCTCTGGAGCATGGGTTATTTGTTATTTGTCCTTTTCATTCTGTAAAGTAGATTAGAGATTTTTTTCTGTAAATCAAGACTATTTGTCTTGGTTTATGTGAAAAATTGGATTGATTTCTACGCCACTTCCAGTGAATGACAATTTTCTAAAATAGTTTTTGTTTCATATTCTCACCAAACATGAAAACACAATAACCATAAATTTAACTGATGATAGCTTGATATGGACCATTAGCTACTCAACATGATTGGATATGAAGTGTGTGTGTGCATGTCCTTTATTAATATTTATGAAATAATTACTAGGTACAGTTAAATTCATTAATAACTTATTTTAGAACATATTTTTCAAAATACATTAGTAGTGAATTGTTAACAAGCAATGCTGCAGCTAGCTGTTATAAAGAATATGGTAATGTAGGGATCATTAAAAGTAAGCACATGCCTGATTAATACATGAATTCATATGATTATATAGCATACTGTAAAGTACAATAAACTTATTAAATAATAACAAATCAGGTATATAAATGGATATCATAAAGATACAGTCTGAAAATGGAGCATAAAGCCAACCATAATGGAACATAAAGCCAACCATACTGGAGTAATCAAACACTCTTGACCTAAGTAGCTTTCGATCTAGTTCAGGCAATGCAACAAAACAAAGGGAACAGAAGAAAGCATGTGAATGAGAGATCACAATATGAAGGTTTTGTCTGAAATGGATGTTAAAAGCACATGCACAGATGCAAACTTTAAGCACTAAAAGTAGTCAGCTATGTTATGGCTAATTTCTCCAGCTTTTCTCTAGTCAGTGGAGAAGACTATTCAGAGGGTGGCTGAACATAGAATACTTAGGTATTCCCAGTTGCTCTTGGGACAACATATGTTGTTGACTCTGTTGACTATGTAGAAAGACTATGGAGATTAGGTAGCTGACATATCTAGCTGAGTTCGATTTCACAACTCGGATGTTGTGACTACTCCCCTAAATGTCAGCTGCCTGTAGAAATTTTGCATAAGACCACCATTTACATAGCTGCACACACTACTGGGAACTTGAAGCCATCTTACTTTCAGATTACCTTTCAGACATGTTTTCTGAAGTGAGACTCTAGCTGTCGGCCCTAAAGCATGGGTTTTAATGCTGTGGTTCACTTTATTGGCTGCATGGCTTTGAAGACCAATTTTAATGAAGGATTCTTTCAAACCCTTGGGCCCACCTGGCTCCATGGATTATGGACTGTTTCATTTATTATGTGCCTACTAGTAATATGAAAGAACTCTGTGTTTCAGAAGTTCAGTGGCTCTTAATTACAGTGAGCTCTGAAGCACTCAACCATGTGTGACAAGCTTCCTGATACCTCCTTGCTTCTTTCTTCTTGTGTCCCAAGCTCTTCCCTCCAACTCCCATGTTGCCTGGAAGTATTTTCCTTTGTCTTGAAGCTTTCTTTGAATCATCAAACCATTGAAAGACTCAGAATACAGGACTTGATATATTCATGGTATGATTTAATAAGACAAATCATATCCTATGCAATACTGGAAAATTAAAAAAAGGCTGACCAATATTTATGTCAAAGCTAAAGGAATTTGTATCCCATGGTTTTGTTTCACCTCCAGAATAGCAATTAATAACAACCCCTGTTCCCCACGCTCCATTAAGACACAAGGATAATTTCTGATCTTGCAGTATTTGATAAAAAACCTGAGCACACATTAATGATGCAGAAAACATTATTAACTAACCTGCTGGCCACAAAATGTGGGGAAATCCTTTCAGAACTATGAACCTGAGCAGTCCCAAATTATTAGTCATAAAGCAGCAAACTTCTTTCATTGGAACAATTAATTAATGGGGATTCTGCAAGGACAGAACAAATTTCTCTCGGTATTTTAATTCAGCTGAAAATGAAGTAGATCTTAAATGACACTAAGTAACATTCTCACAAAGAGGAACAGTCCTTAGTTTCAAGCTTCCAGTCTGGTATTAACAAAGGCCTGGATTCATCTCGTTCAACTTTATGCATCTAGTATAAGAAAGTCATATAAGTTTATTGTGTAGTTAGTAGAGAAAAAGAGATACCAGTACATCCACTAATTAGGCCTAAAAGGCATGGGATGAATATCCCTCTGGAAGCACTCCTCTCTCTACAGTGACCCTACAGGTTGCTTAGATGCAGTGCACAACTTCTGAACAGCTAAAGTTTGTTAGACAAATACCCTTTCCCTGTCTTTCCTCTTTCCTCACTGGTCAGGTATATCACAGAAACCAGCTATAATAGGATGGCATTTTTGGAAAAAAAATAGTTTGGTCACTGAAAGCACATTTCCAAAATCAGATATGCAATGTCACAACCCCAGCTTGAGCCAGGCACTGCTCAAGGGAGGGGTATGGGGTCAGGACTTTGCCTGCTGTTTACAAGGGTACTTTCTTCCTGTATTTTTTTCTCATGTGAGAAAGGTTAGGCCTGCATTAAAGAGCTTGGATCCTAAATTTTAGCATTTCCATCTCCTAACCGTTTTCTGACTCAGAAAGACTGTAATAAACGTGAGGGATTCAAACATGACAAAGATGAAAGCTGTATCACAGTTTGGCTAGACAGATGTTATGGTAGTTTTTAAAGGATTCCCCCCATACATATACATGCACATTTATGAGTTTTTCATTTCCTCACTTCTCCTCCCTATTCTTCTGCCTCCAAGCAGCCAGAAAGTAAGAGACTGAGAAATAAACATTTTCCTAATATATTAAGTACTTTTTAAAAAATGTTTTCCAAAACAATTACATGAATTATTCATTACCTCTCTCTTTTTTTCCTATTAATATCAGCTTCTACAGTTCTGTTTTTCTGGGATTTTTTATCTGGTCTTTCTTCAGTTTTGCTCATTTTCATTGATGAGATGTTATTTGTTTTGCAAATTAAAATGCCTGCAGCTAAGCCATTAATCCCAGACAGATTCTGATAAAATTACATTTTTCAAAACAGTGGAAATGCAGAAGCATCTTTCACATCTCTGAAAAGGGTTGCAATGCTCAACACTTTTCAAAGTGTGTCGAAGAGAGAGTAAGGCCCTACAGCCTATTAGCTAGCAAGGATCTGTCTTGCTTCCCAAAGTTTGCTCCTAAGATGGGTTATGCCATTTATTAATAATACTCAGTGATAGAAAAGATGCATGTGCAGCATTTAAACCAAGGCCATGGAATTCAGGATTCTTGCACGTAGATATGTGCCCTGATCTCCAAGGTACAGAGCCACCATCTCACTTCCAAACTCTTGGTAGGGGAGGTGCAGAGGAGGGAAAGCTGAAGGATCGTGAACAATACATAGAGGTGTGGAGTCTTTCCACACTCCCAATTTCAATTCCCAGAGCAAATCCTAGTGATTAGGGCAGACTCCTGTTTTGAATTGTCCCAAAGAGCAGAGATAGCGTTTCAAGGGCCTCACACAACTTTAATGACTGCCTTTCAAACTAATACATGTATGGAAACTGGAGAGTATCATTCTGCTTTTCTCACCTTTCAAAGAGAAGAGCAGTCTTGCTACAACTTTTAAAGAAAGATTGTAAGTACATTCCTTGAGCTGAAGGCTCAGAGGCACAATACATTCAATACCAGATTGCAATGCAATATTTTTTTTCTCTCACTGGCTACACAGAGCACAGAGTGAATTCAAACACAGCTGTATGTAATTTCATATTGCCCATGAATGCAGTACAAAAACACAGATCATCTTCAAAAAAACCGTCTTTTTAGGAAAAAAACAACATAGAAGCAAAAAGCTTAGGCTTGGATAACTTAGGAACATGTGATTAGGATATGGAAACTTATGGCAGAGGGTTAGGAGAGAAGAAAGAGCCCATCTGTCCTACAGAAGAGACCCACGAGGGAGCAGGGCACTGGGGCAGCCGGGGCAGCCCCAGCCCCAGGCATCGGGCACCAGGGTGGGGATCGGGCATCCCGTGGTAGGGCTGGAGCCGGCACTGCTGCGGCGTCATGGGGCAGCGACTGATGGCCTCAGGCTGGGCTGAGATGGGGCCAGGGGAAGCCTGGAGGGAGCAGGGACAGGGAGGGCTGGGGGGTAGCCTGCCTACCCCGGGCTGCTGCGGACAGCACAGCCCAACAAAGCTGCAGCGGCACGATACAGTGCGCACTGGTCACCGATATTCCTTGTGCTGCATCAGCCTGGAACATGGGGCTGCAGCTCCCAGCAGAGTCTAATATGCTGTTATTTAACTTCTGCCAATACAGTTTTCTGGCCCATATCTTCAAGAGAGCTCCCATTATTGATAAAGCTTCAAAAAGCTGCACCTTTTATGTGCAACAGTGATTGAAAATCTTCAATGGACACAGACAGTAACTTACGTGTGCTACTGCAAGGGAAATAGCCAAATTCGAGTAAGACGAGCCTTCTGAATATCTGGTTCAAGTCTGACAAAACTGTAAAAGTATCATCATTTATGTCCCACTATCTTCTCCCTGAGTTTTTTCTTTTTTCTTGATCTCATTTCTGATGAAAAAGGCAACGAAAGAAATCAATACATTACCATCAAAATTCTTTTTTTTTTTTTTACTTCTTGTTGTCAGCATAATGTAGACAAAAATAGATGGGATTTAGAGGCTTGAAAACTAGGGCTGGAACAGGTAGGAATGTTTCTCAGTATCAAAATCACTTACAAGCTATCAGGTCTATGGAGAAGAAAACAGTTATTACCTATCAATTAGATCTGACAGAACAGAGTGGCTAAAAACTTAGAAATCACTGCTCTTGTAGTGTTAGGAAAAATATATTACCACTGAGTACAGCAATTCCTGTTTCAGCAGGTGGTTTAGGCATGATTCAGAGAAGTAGTTCTGAGGAAGTATTAATGGTATAGAAAAAGTACAGTCCATCAGTCTGAACACAGAAATGGGACCCAAAGACTCAGGATTAACATTCAGCCTATTGACTTTTAGCAATTAGGATATGATTTTCAGAATACAACAGTTTCCAGATTTCCCTTAATATTTAAGACCTTCAAAAGCTAGATAGAGAATTCACTAATTTGGTGCACCTTCAGTTGTCTATTCCCATTTTTTCAGGGGTACTCAGCATCCTGCAGTTGAAGCAGAAGTATGTTAAACATAGGTCTTGGGTCATTAGAACCAGTTTGAATGCATAAATGAGTACCCTATGCAGCCCTGACATTAGACAGCTAGAAATACCTTATAGCTCAGGTAATAGAAGGCCCAAAGTCAACACAAAGCATCCGGGTTGCCTAAATATAGTCTTACAGGACCATAGATGCACTGTGTTATCTCACTCATGCTCCAGCCTGTGCTTCAGAAGGGCACAAGTTTTCTGCAGATACTCTGTCTTATCTGAAGGTCCCATCTGGTTGTCTCAGATACTTCAGGGTCTCTCAAGTCAGCTGAGATACCTTTTAAGGGAGCAGAATTGAGCCTTCACCATCATAAGCAAAACTTTCATCATCCTCTGAAACTTTTCTGGATGTGAGTTGAGGGACAAGTCATTTGAAGACAGCGCTCAGTTTTGTTTATCGCTAATCTTACTTTGCAAAAACTGTAGGAAAGGAACTGGCAGGTTAGACCTTTTTTAGGTGATTCCCAGTCCAGACATTAATGTTGGAGAAAAGATGGAACCCTTAATAGAACAGATTTCACTTTCTTGCAAATCACACAAAGTGGTGAACGAGACTGCCGGCTTATGTCTACACTTAGCAGTTCCCTGCCTGCTTGCTGTGATGCTCCCAGCAAGATCATCCTTGGCCATTTTGTCTTAGCTGCTCTAGAAAACCTTGTCCCCTAGCTGGTTACCTATCTGGGCAACCTATTCATAATGCTCACCCAGAAAGGCTCACGTTAAATGCTCAGTACCTGCTGGTGTCTGGTCTTGGGATTCTACAGTTTTGGCTTATCACACTTTAGAGTACTGAAAGTCAGTACTTCCTCAAAATTTGGCCCTTGCACTGCAGGGAGGGTTTGAAAACATGAACCATTGGATTAGTGATGCAGTGAAAATATTTGTTGTGCTTTTAAAGCTCTAAATTCTTGCAGGGCTTCTTACAAAAAACTAAGAGGAATAACAAACAGAATGTACTAATCAGCAGAATGAAATAAATGAGTGGTGATTTATGTATCTCATAACCAACCGCTGAGCTGTCATTTTACACACACTATTTTGAGGATTTATTATCTCACAGATATAAGCAAATTCACCATCTTTTACTCATTCAGCAATCTACAGTGCTTAGTTGTGCAGAGTTTAGGAGTCTGAATCAGAAGACGCCTGCAATAGGTGATGGTTACGAAAAGCAGCATAGTACATGATTAGCAAGAATAGTAGTGCAAGCGAGACTCAAGAGCAGTAACTGACAAGAATAGCACAGGATGCCTCAAATCAGAAATAGAGTTTAGTGAAGCACAAGCCACAGAGAGCTCGGGTTTGTGGTAACTGTTATCATCTATAGTTCTTTGGCCAAGCATCTCAGATAATGTTGACGGATGTAGAGCAGATCTCATCTGTATCATTCAGCACCATAGCTGGCACTAGGGGTCATCTTGGTAGTCTTGAGACAGCCTGGAGAATGATTTATTACATGTTTTTGCTTCATATACTGTCTGAGGTATGTTCATGGCTCAGTCTGCATCTTTAACATGACCAAATTCATTTTTTCAGAGATAAGAGAGGTTTTTCCAGGGTGTTGGTCATATAACAACTGTTATACCCTTGTGTGAGGCTGCACAGACTGGGAAAGGATGAGGGACAGAGTCACATCATGTGATGGAAGATGTCATGGGTGCTACATTAAATTATGTAGACCAAACCCAAAGATGACAACACCATTTTAGCTTCTACTGGGAACTAGTTCAATGGACCTTTGGACTGTCTCTTCTGCCTTTTGCTGAATGAAAGCATTGGGCAATCAAATCCAACATGAAAGTTCTGAAGTTTTCAGTCAAAGGGAACTCTTTGTTAATATATCTTCCTGCCTGTACGTGTAGCTTTGTCTTATCATGTTCTGTGTAGCAATGCACACATATTCATATGAATATCTCATTAAAGAACATTTTTTTTAACTGTGAAAAATACATTTTAGCTAACAGTGTGTAAACTAAATGATACAAAACAACAACCACTTGTGTGTTCTTCCTGGATTTACAGTTATTCATCAGCTCACTGATGGGTGGGAGCACATATACTGTTTCTATTCAGAGTCGTTCATAAGCTGTGTGGTCTAACCCACATAGGTGGTGGTCAGGAAAAGCAGAAAAGAGTGCTGACTCACTGAGCAATAATTCCGTTTTCTTCTTAAGTCCAGAGCACTTTTGAGTTCCCATGAAAGTGAGAAATCAGCAGCACCAGTTAAAATTAGCGATAACATAGACTAGTCTTCAGTTTTTCAGTTCAGCTCTCCATGTCACCTCTTACCTCCAACCCTCTCATTTTTCTGATTTCCACCTCTTCTACACTGGAAATGTCTTCATGTTGGACTGTGGTTTAATGAAATGGACTGATGTCAACCCAGGCCAAATCTACTAGATTCCTTTCACATATCTCATGTGCACACCACGCTCTACAAACCCAGCTGCTCATATACACAGCCCTAGTGTCATGTACCCTTCAAAGGGGAGACCATGGCATCAAACCATGGGTCTCACCTAAAAACATTCAATTAGTGAATGCACGTTACTTTGTGGAGCAAAAGAGAAGCAAGCCTGTTGCGTCATTGTGGAGGATACCACAGCGTGAGGTTTTCCTTCAGGCCGATATGTCAAAGGTGCTCTGCAGTGCCTTCATGGACCTCCATCTCTGACACATGAGATACTGCCACGTGGCAGCTTATAGTGGAAGATGAATTCTGGGGCACTGGCTGTGGGAACAGGAAGGCACCACTGCAGTAAGTTACAGCTAGAAACATGCTTCTCACCCGAACTCCTTTGAGCCAGGACTCCAGGCAGTATGTGCACCTTCTCCTCTGCTCCTTAGACCCCATGAATCAAAACAGATATTATCTGGCATATAGGATCAAGAAATGTCTCCCTGTAACGTCTCAGATAAAGGCATTGAGAAATCATTGAAAAAATGAGGGAAAACATGAAAGAGAAGCAGTTGAGCTAGTCCCACCCACAGATCAGGAGACTCAACAGATCTGGACATGTGGAGGGAGCAAAGGCACTGCAAACGTTCAGGCTTAAAAGGAGATGGACAATGCTAGCAACCACCATGGTTCTCCCACACAAGAATTAGATGGAAACTAGTCTTGAATGTTGATCACATTACTGCTGCTGCACAAAGAGGCCCTGGGGAAAAGTCTGTGATATCTAAAATTTGGCTCAAAAAGATTAAATAAAAAAAAGGATACAATGCACAAATAAATATTTTACTTTAGATTCTGGTTGCAAGATCTAAATTACTTCAAGCCCTCATCTTTTGAGTGAAGATGTCACAAAAATCCAGACAAAGTACAAAGAACCTGTTAAGATAAAATAAAGGGCGCTCTCAGTGCTGAGAGCGTCAGTTCCAGATTGTGCTCTCAACAGGCCTTACCTTCTCTTTTGGCCTGGGCTGGCTGCTTTTATCCATGCCTTTCCACCTCCGTCAGCAGCCTGCTCTAATGTCCTGCAAATTTATCAGCTCCCTATCAATAGAAAGTTTTGGAAAGCGCATTGCTTTTTGTCTCTTCTTTCACATCACCAAAATCAGGCACTGACACAGCAAAGGCACAGATTTTTTTCTAAATCAGGGCAAAGTTTCACTAGCCAGTACAGTACCTTTAGGGCACAAACAGTTGAGTAAAAGCATGTATCATTTCTGAACTGCAAAATACTGCACTGTGTCACTGAGCAAAAACAGTGTCACTATTCATTTGTTTGGGGGTGTTTTTTTCCTGGGTTTTGGTCTAAGTTAAACCTGTTGGAAGCATTCCATTTCTGCTCTTTACTCATTTGAAGCATATCTTCTAGCTGACTTGCCAGTCTCTTGCATGGACCTCATTAGTCTGAGCCCTGTTTGGTTAAACAACTGCTACAGAATAACTGCTTTGTGGTCAGGGCTGTTATATTTCTGTCAGGTTCTCTTTCACTTCTGCATTGAGCCATGATACTAAAACCAGAAAGATGGATATGCAGCGGCAGTCCACTTCTGATCTTTTGAGGTTGTGTATTCCCCTTGCTTCTTTAAGTCCTTTTGCAATTCTGCATGATAAAAACATTTTCACGTTCAGTGTGCAATCAGCTAAAAACACTCAAGCATAGGTAGAAGCATGAGTCTGACAATAAACATAAGAGTTTGTAAAATTGGTCCATAAGTGTGTTCCGAACAAAATTAAATCTGAATGGCTGTTTTCTGAGGCAAATGTCTGTTTCTTTGCTATCACCTCGCTATTAATCCCTGTCTGTGAGATAGGATAGCTGTAATACAAGAGCTGGCTGAAATTTTCTGTTCAAAACATTCTTCTCCAACCATCACTAATGGAAGGATTCACAAAGGGCCCATGAGATATTCCTAATATCAGTTGTCTTTTTGTGCCCTACAGAATCAGGGGAGCCTGATCCAAACTCCGTGCTTTAGCACTGCCTCCAATCCCATTTGCTTCAGCTCTGAAGCTCCGCAGGATCAAAATTTCCCCAACTTCATCTGGCTCTGCAGTCCCATAAAACACATAAAAGAGCTATTTAAGAAAATGGCTACCTCCTTCTTTTCCACACCCCAGAATGCAATTGTTTAAAATGCTTTAAACTTCCAGCTGGAAAATTTGAAATTAAATTAATATTTCCTCTTTTTTTCCTCTTTTCCAATTGAAAATTGTTTTTGTTTTCCCAAAAGCCAGGCTGACTGGAAACAGTTATTTGATAATCTAAAGATATATTGTGATCCTAAATTTTTTCCTTTAAAAAAATTAAGCAGCATTGCCAAATGAAAAATATTGGGTTTGACAATATTTTTTTTAAGGGGAAAAATTTCTTGGTCAAGATATTTCAGTTAATAATGGAGCTGTTCAGTTAGTGATGGAGCTGGGACAGACACATTTGTGACATTCTGTGACTTAAAGAACATCAGTATTTTATAGCACTTCTGTTGTGTAAAACTCAGCTCTTCAATCATTACTGTAGTCTACACAGACTCTGTCACCCACAGTCCAACTACTTGCAGTTTAATTTTTCAGGGGCTGGATACAGATGAGAAGTTTAAATCAACAAGACCTTGTTGTGGACTACTCTTCACAAGTAGTAAATGAAACGCCTACTTAGTTCGCACAGGATCAGAATCAGGACATTGTGCTACCAAGCCCTTCAAGAGATCATTGCTTTAAAGTCTTTAAAGTTTATTTTATGAAAGAAAAGATGACTGAAAAGGAAACCGCTCAGAAGCTCCTAACTGCAAATCTAATTGTTAATCCATCTTGTGTGACAGTTAAACTAAATGGAGACCCACTGGAACATCATAAAGAAATCAATTAAATCAGACTTGCACTGTAGAACAACAACAAAAATCTGTAAGAAATTCAATACTTACTGATAGCTAATATGCTCTACTTCCTAGAGAAAACATCAAACTCTATTAGCAAAGCGAAAGGATGGTGAGTGGATTTCTCTTAACGCTGGCAGCCTTTTAAGGAAACATATTGCAAAGGAAATATTACAGAAGGAATCTACCTAAGAAACCGAAAGGACAGAGCTGAATGTCTATGGAAATCACATATTAATATTTAAGAGAGCTCAGCAACACCTCCACAGCTTTCAGAAGGGCTTCAAGCTTCATCTCTATCATTTACCTTGGTTAAGAGCCTAGTCACCTCTGTAATCAATGAAGAGAGAGAGAGGTCTCCAGAGGGCAATTCAGCCACTTGAAAATTGTGTCAAATGAGTCACCATAAGCTACTCGGTGCTGAACATTTTTGAATATGTGTCCCTGTCTGTAGCACCAAGTACTTCTGCAGTCTGCAGGAATCCAGCGAAAAAGGACTCACAGACTTTCTGAATCCATTGCCTTCCCCAAATGCCCTAGATGTAACTGCTGTGATTCAGCCAAGCATTCAAGTTTGGGAAAGCCCAGCTAAACCTCACTGTGGACTGTGCTCTAATTTATCCTGTAAGTGATGGTACCACTACATTAGGGTCATTTTCTCACTTTCTTTTCATACCTTCTGTTAAGTCAATGTGGCTTCTGAAGTCAAAGAGACTCCAGAGAGGAATGAGGTATAGAAACAGTTACTAAAGGGACAAGAATGTACGTTTTGAGGGAGGCCAGGGCTCTTCCAAGCGCATTGCAGGGGATAGTTTCAAAAGTGCACTCTGAATGACCATCGGCATCAAATTCACAGTTCCAGCTAGAATGTCACAAGGGCTTGCTTTCTTGCTTTTTCCGATCTGTTTTCAAGCCAGCAGCTATAGAAATATTGCCTGCTTTTCACTATGCACTTACAGAACAGCTCCTCACTCTTGTGCATGTTGAATTTCTTAAAGTGTTATTTACACTTACAATGCTAGTCAGATTTCATCCTTGCACCTCAATAATTACAGTTTCTGGAAGGATACTTTCTCTATTTTAATTTTAAACTTAGATCTGTGGCATTGTGGTACTGAAGCTGCTGAACAGCTCAAACACAGGCATGCATGCAAATGCATGAGTAGAAAGCCAGGACAGACCGTACAGTAATTTGAGCAAATCATGAAACCATACTGGGTTTCTTTAGTAATACTCAAGGGTAGTAAAGTATAGCTCACCCGTTAAATGACTGAAACATGAGAGCTCATGTGAGATGATCTTGAGGTTCGGTTTGCAACAGGAAGTGAAACTGCCCTGGCCTCTACAGACCAGCAGCGCAGGGCTCTTATCTCTCCCTCCTGTGTCGAGAAACTGTGCTGATACACTACTCAGCTCCTTCAGGCAGGGTTCCCATCTGTGTTACACAGTCAAAAAAATGACCGACCCATTAGAAGTGACATATTAATCCAAATAGAAGTGGTATTAAAGTGCTGTGACATGAGCACAGCAGCTGTCTTACTCTTGTCCTGCCTGTTTTCTGAAAAGCACAGAATCAAAATGGACCATCACTGCTGCTGTGGGTGTTAGCTCAGTTACATCTGCGGGTAACCTGCAGAATTTCCATCTGCTTGCCTCCTGTAACCTCCCTGCTTGATGGGAATAATGGCTTCCAGCAAACTTTTAGAGCCTGCTTGTCACATTTCAGCACATCATCTTCTGCCAAGGATGAGGAAGGAACATATTACATATCAACACTGTAAATTGTAAGCAAGTTATTAGTATGCAAGGTGTAAATCACTGCCTAAAGGAGATTTTAGTCTTATATCACTAATCCTTCAGGTCAAACATAGTTCACAGGTTAAAAACCAAAGTGGAAGTGAGCTTATCTTCATTTACCTAGCTTTTTTTTCCATGTTTTTCAACTTTTAACATGTTTTTTGAAGTCTCTGAACTTCAGATCTCTTCCAGTGAGTTATTATTGATTTAATGTAAAATTTCATCATTCAGATAATCCTGTTGAATGTCATAGAGCATTGTCCCTTCAAGCCAAGATTTTGAACCAATATGCAGGGCTGACTGCTCGACCTAGTTCAGGCAGAGCTTTCTGTTCCACAAGGTAGAAAACAAAGTTGGATCCCTGCATACTCCCACTCTCACACAAGGACTGGCACTCTCTCCCCCCAGCATGGACCAGTCAGTGATCTGTCTTTACATCAAGGATGCCGTTCCCTTGTGTAAAAGAAAACCTGAGAAGAAACTGTCAGTGTTGTTGTTGCTTCTTACAAGCTTTTACTTCTTTGGGGCAGGACCCACTTTTTACTTTATGTCATACAGCACACAGTATTATAGGTCCTTTTCCATGGCTGTGACTCATTGGCCACGTTGCAGTGTAACATTTTCTGAAGTGGTGAGCTTGGGATGACTTGTTATCTACTTATATATGTATTTTGGTATTGTCCAAAGAGTTCAGCTGAGGTTGAGCTTCTTTCTCCTAGGTGTCATGTATAAATACATAGTCCCTGTCCCTAGAAGTCAATAAACTAAATGGCCAGGTTGATATAGAAGAGGTAAAAGAACCTCTCTTGGTAATTTCAAGAAACATCATACTTCATGCATGTGCCTGAGCTGGGCATACATAAACCCACTATCCGTGCAGAAAATTGCACTTGTGTGGAAATGTTTGAAAGTGAAAAACTCCTGATCTGCCTATCCCCTGTGTGCAGATCAGGTGCTTACCACTGTGTAGATGTGCTTTTAAAAAGGTACATTCAATGTTCATAGAAAAAATGGACGCAGCAAGGAGACTGTACAATGCCATGTGCTATCCTCTGTCAATTCACATGAATAAACTCATCCTTTATATTAAACATTGTGTATTGCAAGACCATACAGCCCCATGGAAGGCATGAGTCACCTTTTTGCACCATATCATGAAAGAATAAGACTGGACAGGCATTCCCGTACGTGTCACATGCCTTACCTCTAACTTTTGCAGAGGCTATAACAAATCAGCTAGATAACCTGGAAACTAAGTTTTGAGCTTGATGAAAACATCCATTGACATTGCTATTTCTGTGTGAGATTTGCAAGCCAGGAATTGACAACTACAGTCAGGTTCCTGGAACTGATTAGAGTGACCTCTTTTCAGACACTCAAAAAATGTGCTCGACACTGTCATAAGATCTGTTCCAAGTCATCTTGGTATAAATGTGAATTTGCCCTTCAGTTTGTTAGATGTCTTGCAGTGATTTTAGCAATGGTCAATGTAGTGGCTAATTCACCATTGCATTCTTATTTTTGCTTCAGGATATCTTTAGTCTTAAGGCTTGACTCCGAAAAAGTTCCTTAGCTTTTTGAATGTTAAGCAGCCAGACGAAATACCTCTGTTAGTGTGCAGGAGATATATGCTCTCTCTTTTCTCTCTACACAGCTCCAGGGGCTGTATTTTCACAGCATCCTGTGTCTTTCATTCCCACAAATATTACAAAGCTATTTAAGTAGATACAGAGCAGGCTATGACAATGCATTGTTATCCTACCTTCTGATACCATTGTTCCCTCTGATACCAGCACTTCCATCTCTCAAGTGATATTTGATGTCTCGAATCTTACAGGTCTATTCTCTAGTGCAGCAGCAGCAATCTTTTGTATAGATTCAAGGTACACCGTGAACATAATTTGTTTTCCTTGTACCATTTCTGGCTCAAAGAGAGGCAAACAACAAGTGGACTGACCTCTCTTCAGAAACCCCAGGACGACTCCATTGCCAAGTTCCCAGAAACCCTGCAGACAAATTAACAGCCTACAGGTGACAAAAGACTAAAAATTTGCTCACTATCTAAGAAGAAAGGGAAGACACTGTGCAAAAACAAGCCTTGGGGAAGATATTTTCATTTTATGAGAAAGAGAAACAGTTTTATGCAAACTATATAGCAAGTTCTTATTTTCCGTCTGTGCTGCTGTACCTGAGCCCCACAAGTAACTCATAACCCTTCACTACCCAGTAACTTAACTGCCTATCATAAAGTAACTAGCCTGTTTGGCTGTATTTTTTATTAATAAACTAAACCTGGCCTGGGCACAGATAGAGCACCAGTACATGATCCATCCTGCTTAATGGTAGACACACTCCTGCACACAGTTTTTTACCCAAAGCCAACTAGCACTCTCCCAGACTGAGTTTTGGGGTTCAGTATAAGCCATAGACTGTTCCCAGTACAAATGAGTACTAGATTGCAGAGAAAGAGTTTAAACTGATGTAAGTATTTCCATTGCCACTTGTCCTACACCCCAGACAGTGGTCCCTAATTCATTTTATTTATTATTAGACACACAGCTTAGCAGGCTCAGGTTTTGAATTGTCTTGCCCTATGCTAGGCTGAGGCAGTCGCCCGCTAGCTGTTAGTCCTGTTTGTTGTCCAATAGTTATATCTATTTTCAGCCCCGATCCCCAAAAGTATATTGTTTATAATAAGATATTACCTGATCTAAATAGAAAGTATTCAAGGTAGTTATTCTGTTTTCTTGTGCTATGGCCCTGGCTCCAAAATATAATTACATAGGTGGGTTTTCATAGGTGTAGCTCAGTTACTTTGAAATAAAATGCACTTATTTTACAAGTAAAAAGGTCATACTATGAATTCAAGATGAATGTGCTACTTTCTCTTAGCTAAACAAATCAAGACATGTTTAAATTGTGTTTTCAAGGACAATGTAGTGACCATCACTTTACATGGCTTTGCACAGATTCAGCTGATCAAAAGTTAGTAAACACATCTGTTGATAAAGAAAAACTTAGAATCCTGATCCCTCACTTAAACATGTTATGTCCCCTGGACTACCAGCAGGAAAAATGAAAAGAAAGTATATTTTAAGAAGGCCAACAGTTCCAGCCTCAACAATTCTATGATTCTGTTCTGAAAGTAAAATCTTATGAAGAGGTATCATTTTACTAAGTCATTATTCAAGTCATTATTACACAATAAAGTATGTGATACCATCCACCTTTAAAAGTCATGAACAATTTTTTAGTCCCAAATTAGTAAGACAGTCCACTAATTATCAGTCCCCACATAGGAAGACATTCTCTTTTAAAACCATGGAGTCATCCCAGCTTAAATTTGCTTCCATTTTGAAAGGAGAATTTCACACAAGCAAGGAACAGCACCTCTAAATAAAGGAAAAACATTCTTCATAGCGCTGTGACACTCTTACCTGTAGCAGCAAAGGGCAGACACACAGGCCCCAGGCTGCTTCCCAGCCCCATAGTCCTGGCTGATAATTCTTTATTCTACCCTTGTTTCACACAAAACTTCAGTATTCTTCAGAGTATAACATCATCTAGGGGAGATAAAAACATGCCCTAATGCAGGACTTAAGAATGCAATGCTTAGCAGACTGATACTGGAATTTCATTTAGGGTTGGATTTTTCTCACTTACTCGTCCTACCTAAAAGTTGCACATCTGCTGTATATAGATCATCTAGCTGCTTCAATAGTCAGTGGCAAGAGACAGGTGCCCATAAAGGGCAATTTATTCCAGCCATCTTAGCCCCCTATTTAAGGGTAGATAAATTGTATCCTGGAGATAGTTCTCCAGCTCAGCCTAATTTAACTTTTAAATAGTAAAGAAGAGCTGAGATGAATCTCTTCTTCTAGCAACCTGTCCTTGAAAATCCAGTCACTTTACATGACCACCTTTGTTTATTAAAGAACAACAAGTTTAAGGAGCACTAAATTGTTTTGTATCAAGCTACCACTATTCATTCTGGCTCTACTAAATACCCAGTCTTTATCTCCACTCTGTCCAGATCTCCTTTACCTTTCCTTCCTTTTAAGAGCCATGACTCCCTAAATCACTCTCTTTTAATTGCTAATTCACCTCTACTGTAAGGCTTACTATATAATCCAAAAGGCTAGGCAGCTGGGATGGAAGGGCTGCAACTTATTATACTAATCATACTTGTTTCACTCTTCTTTATCTACTCTCTCTTTGTTTGTTTAACTCACACACAGTATATCATTTTATACGAAAATTGTGACTCTTTGGGACAATTACTCTTGCTTGTAATTACATCTAATACAACAGATAGTGTAACAGTGCTCAGTTCTTCAGAACAACCCCTAGCTGTTAGCATAATTCAGATAAATAGCAATTCTAAACTATAGTTGCACTAATAATGGGCAAAAAAACATAAATTAATCATGGATGAATCATTACTTCCATTAACATTCATTGAGCCATGAAAGTGTACAGCATTAAGTATTTTAAATGGACATTCTACATACCCCTATCTATCTATCTGAGATAAAAATAAAAATCCAGGAAAATTTTGTCAATTTTATAAAGAAAAATGACTATTGTATGTTATCTACAGGGGCAGTTTTTGCAGAATACCTCTTCCTGAAATATTCATAGTTAATTGCCTGTATGATTGCTCTTATTCAAGGATAGATGCTACTTTTTTTTGCAAATGAACTTAATCCACTGTGGATAGAGTTCATTTAAAGCACAGTACTCATATTCTGGAGTAAGCATGATCAATCAGCTATTCTCCCCACCACCAACACTTTAAGTCCAAATTTCTTCCCATGACACAGACTTTCAGGTTCAATTTTATTGTGATATGTTACTCTTGATCACAGTTATGGCACCAGATCTTGAAAGTTCACCTAGATCTTTTAGTATGTTGAGCTGAGACTTGATTCATTTTTCCGTGACATGTGCAGGGCATGAGTTTTAGTCCTTCCAACACCTCACTTCTAGGAATACAAAAAATATTCTCAGTTCTGGGTGTTCCACATACCTCTTTGCACCCAATCATTTGCAGACAGTTAGGAAAATTCATTAACAAAGATGTAAAATCTATTCATCGCATCTTACAATGATCAGGATAAAGAAAAACCTTAATAGTTTGCTTTCCACTAAGGAGAAATTGCTTTCCTGCAGCAATCAGTATTCTACATGGAGTCTGATCCCAGCAATTGGTATTGGTTAGAGAAAAGGCTTGAATATCAAGACTCTTCAGGTTATTGGTTTTTTTCATGTCTCTTCATAATCCTGAACATGTCGTGTCCTCAGTTCACACTGGTAAATTGAAAACTAAAATAAAACTTTTTTTCATAAGATATGACAATTCTTCAGTTAGCTGTGATTTTTATTGAACCCTTTGAATCTCTTAAATAAGAGCAGCACGTAAAGTCAAAGTGTACAGTATCTTTATTATAAGACCCTAGAAGTTCAGGCCATACCTACCATAAATAGGCCGAGTGAGAACAAAATGTAAATATAACTTCTGAGTATTTAAGGTTGCCAGTGTTGGAGCAGACCAGTGGAGAGCTAACCTGGTTTCAAATGCTGAGGATTCACTCTTCGGACCACTAGAAATATCACTCAGCTGAAGAAACACAACTCCTACTTTGAAGCTCCATGTAGCCAACATGTGAAAGGTCAGTTCTGGAGCAGTAGTAAGTATTTTACTCATGCAGGCCACCACCTGCACACAGAGCGTTCTTAGATATAAACTTTCCCACAGAACATGGGAACAATTTGTTTATGAGGAGAAACAGTGCACCATTTTTCTCAGTACAGAAATATGAAAGTTCAGAGGTTGATATAAGCGATCCCCAGCAGGAATAAACTGTGAACTGCCTTTTATAACTTTTTTCATAAGTGGTTAAAGGGATGGATAGCTCAGAGAACCATCGATGAACTGTGGAGCATTTCTACTACGGGTTTCTACAGCGGTTTAAACATGACCCAGTCATATGGTCTAAAAGTCCTTACCACCAGAGGCAGTACGGTGGTCGATGTAAAATGGTCTTGTGGTCTTAGGGCAGTTTCACATCACAAAAACTACTGCCACAGTTACTGGAACTAACTGAACCCCTTTGTTTGTGGTGCCAGCAGTGAGGTCAAACACGACAGGACGAGCACCAAGTCAGCTCCCTTTCTGAAATGGTCCCCCCACACCCGGCGCTCCCAGCCAGCACCCTTGCTGCGCTGCCCCGCCAACGCTCGGGCAGCCCAACAGTCCCGCTCCCGCTCCCCAAACGCTCCTGCAGTGCATTTTGGCAGCACAGAAACAGCACGTTACTGCTGCTGCCGTGAACGGGTGGGTCTCAACCTCGGATACGGATAGCAGTCTGGGGGGAAATCAGGAACGAGGTTAACTGTTGGGCAAGGAAAGCTGTTTAAAAAGCTACAGCATTACTGACATAGTATTTCTTCCAAGACATGACTGGCTGTGTATTCCTTTGAGCAGAACTTGTACGACTATCTTTAACAGCACCATCTGGTGACTCCCAGTACTATGACAGATTTTGCTTGAGTGAACTGGGCATGTACAAAAATTACCACTATAGCACCTGAAGGTTGTGTGAAGGTCTGATCTTTCGAGTTAGACACCACTTCATGTTGCTTTTTAGTATTTAACAGTGATCTTTCCTAAGTAGGAGCATGTTATAGGTATGCAATTGTGCACACATTTTTCTACACACACTACAGCCAGTTCTGTAAAAATATGCCTCTGGATGCTGTTGAGGAAACACAAATTGGGTGCCTGCAGCTGCTACTGTTTTGAAACGCTTCTGTTACATTTTGAGACACAGGTTTTGTAAGTATCTGTTTCTACATTTGAAGCCTTGTGTAATATGCATAGTTTCTTTATGAGAGATGCGATATCCTGTTTGGATATTTTCGATTTTGTGCCAGAAAGAATACATTTCAAGCTTATGACACCAGACAAAAAAAGAAATCTTAGTGCTTTATGGATATAGAAGAAATGTTAATTTTCAAAGGCGTTCATCTAGGTATATCTAAAAAATGTCAATATGAGGTTGGAATAGTTAGAAAATAAATGGTGTGGGGTGGGAACAGTCTACAATAGGAAGTTCTGATAAATATTTCAGTAACTGGAATCAATATTTACTTTACTTGCCTTAGCACTTTACAATATATCTACTTAGCAGATAAAAATAAGTTTAAGGAAGCCAGGAGAAGCTTTAGGAAAGTTATTGCAATCACAAGTAATTGACCAGCTGTTTTATTATCAAACCCGTATTTTTCATCTCTGAGCTCCATGGATTAGGGCACGCAAATCCCTCCAGGAATTTAACCCCCAGCCAGGGAGGAGGGCATGCTGGAGAGGCTGAGGCAACACGTGTTGCCTTTATTTTTTGCTGCTCTCTGGAATGCCCTGGCCTCTGATCTGAAACATTCTGCTCTTTCTTCCCTGCTCTTAAACCCAGCCTTGAAGAAATATTCTTTTTACCTAAAAATCTGGCACTGCACTTCTAGAATATGTGTTATTAGCATTTCAGATATATTTTTTAGCAGGCCCTAGCAGTCTTTGGTGGAAAGGTGTCTTGCAAATAAAATGTATTCTTGGTTAGCTCACAGACCTAATATAAGCATCCTGAATCTGATGCTATCTGTGGATATCAGATGTATCCAGAATCTCCAGCCTAGGACATTTTTAATCATTAATATCCAACGTAACATGTGGAATACATAAAAGATTCTGAGTCAAGGCATTTCACTTGGAATTTTTTAATGTTATAGTTTGAGATCAGCCTCTTCAGATGCATTGCTGCTAAGAATACTGGCCGAAAAATAACATTGGACTTGCAAAAAACTAGCTTTACATTTTATACTAATTCTTATTTCCAGTTTAAAATGTGATTCAAGATCTATGATGAAAAATACTCTTTAAATGTAGGAAGGCCATACATAGTCTATAATTACAGTAATAAAGTAGAAGGAACTGCTTATTTTGTTGGTTTCTTTTTTACAGAACCATTTCCACATCCTCTGTTGTGTGGTGGTTTTTCCAAAAAGAAAAAAATATTGTACACATGGTGAGAAGCAGAAAATCCCCCCTGGGGTACGTTGCTCTTTCCACGATGTAAATGGGAAGTGAAAATAGATTCATTTTTCTTTGAAGTATTAATGTCTGAATGTAAACCACACTGACACTATGAGTCTCAGTGTAAATATCCATCAGTGACACCCAAGTTAAATAGGAAAAAGGGAAAAAAATGTCTGGGCCAACTCAATAGTAACTGAAGTGGAAAGTACTGTTAGAATCACTATTTGCCTCTTTTGGGGGGGAGTTTTTCCCTGGGAAAATGGGGAGTGCACAGGGCTAGTCCTTAAATGCAACAGTGCAAAAGAGCAGGTTATTTAACATGCATCAGTGAGAAGTAGAGGAGTGACCTGGTGGCCCAAAGCACATCTGGCTGGGGATGATGAGGTGACTTGCAGTTACCTTGCACCCCTGGCCCCTTTTCCTGTGCAACCACACTGTGGGTGGCCACACAGAGCTCTGCTGCAACTACTGACTTTCAAAGCTGGGCATTATCACTAGTACTTACTAGTTGATACCAGTAGGGTAAGGCCCAGTGGCTGAGATCCAGGCCTCCATCTGCTACCTATCGTATGTCCACAAAGACGGCATCAGGCCTGGCATTAAGCAGCTTGCTGATGGGGAGATTTTAAGTCACTGGTAGGTGACTCACCTCAGGTGAAGTTGAAGTTATGTGTCTAAAAGTATGATATACCAGAAATAATCTCTATACTATATAAGACAAAATCAAAAAGTGAGCGTTAGGAGATACAGCCCAGCCTATAAAAGATGAGGACCAGTGGCAGGATATGTCTGTATAAACAGACCAGGTATTTGCACAAGGTGGTGATCACAGCACAGCTAACATGACACTGGAGGACCAGGAGCTTGTGTTTAACTGATTTCAGTGTGAATGATGCACACAGAGAGGTCTCTGCCCCTCTCCAGGTAGAGGTAACATCAGGGATTTGCCCAAGGACCAGAGCCAATAATTTTGCCTGCTTTACTTTCTTAAGGACTCAGTCAGTTTTATCACGCTACCTTTACTACCCAAACTATTTGAACTTGTAAGATTGCAATGAAAACAGGAATTAACCATTAAAGGGAAAGAACATGGTTCAATTTCTTTCATAATAAAGTTTTATCATCTCACTTCATCTACTTGTTCTAACTCAAATTCACTGTGGTAGTTAAAATTTCAGTTTAAAAATAAATGTACTTCACATGGGAAAAAAATAAAGAAACTAGATAAAGAACAGTCCAGCCACATAAAAAATATAATCTATAAAAAAACCCTGCCCTGTTCCAAAAAGCAAAGCTGTTTATGATCAAATCAAACACAGTGCAATCTGAACTAAAGACGCTGATTTTTCAGACAATACCATACAGGTGGACTACTGTTCACTTCAGCAAGATTTTACAAACAAGCAAAAAATTACCAGTGTAGACAGGGCAAAAACCTGTGAATGCTAAAGGATCTTTATGTGCAACTCACATAATAAATAAAATACATATAAAAAGTAAAAGCAAAAGAAAAGATAGAAAGAACTGGTTTAAAATAACAGGAAGGCATTTCCCCATGATGCTGTGTCTGAAGAAACAGAGGTTTTTTTGTGTTGTTAAATTAAAGATCATAACATATATAAGCACACAGATGTTAAAATATTTCAACCACATCTGAGCATTGTATTTATCTTTGACAAAGAGTACCTTCACCAAAAATAGAGTTCGGTTTATCTCAAAATTATTTTAGATCTGAGCTCAGTAAAGATTAACAGTTCCAGCTGTAAACTTTTTCACCAGGCTGGAGTCACTTAACTGCCAACAGTCAAGTCAATGTCCCCACTGTGCAATAGCCAGGTGGCAAGGGAAATTGATTAGGGTGTGGGAACGGGACTTTTCCCACTCTTGTATTCACATGTTGCCCACGTGCCCCTGACCCCAGAGTGCAAGCAAGGCGAGGATACCTTCAGTATTTTCTGTTGGGGTTGCTTTACATTTTATCACTGTTAAACCTTTATGGGCACAGGAACAGCTTTCCATCTGCCTGACAAGTGGCCTAATCATGAAAGTTGGCCCAATTTTCTCTTTTACGGAGCTGGAGGGTGCCAAGCGGCTCTGTATCTGTTGAAGCAGATGATGCTGTTGCCTGATCACCAGGCCAGTGACGAGAGTTCAGCTCCCTCTCCCAAATCAGGCAGACGTGTGTCAGCGCACGCACCTATAGGATGATTTACACAACCAGCAGCCTGGCAGTACTCTGAGGAACAACTCCCTCTGTCCCGCTCCAGCAAGTCCTTGTTCCTACTGAGCAGAAGAGCGGCTATCAGCAAAGTTCGGCGCAGCCCTGCCCTCCGCACCGCTACGCCCAAGCATTGCCCACAGCCTCGCAGCTGCAGGCTGGAGCCACCGCGCTGCGGCCCCCGCCCGGGCAAGCATCAGGGTTGCTGGTCTCTCCCAGCCCAGCTCCCACGCATGAGATACGAAGGCTGGGGGAAAGCAACGGCAGCTTCCTGCAGCTTTGCAAGTATATCCTTCATTTCCTCTGCATTTCTTACAAGCAAACAAAACATTTTGTTTCTACTAATATAATGTTTTGTGGCAAAGCAAATGCAATATGTTGAAGGGGTTTAGGTGAAAATCCAGAATAGATTTACATTTGGATCCTCCAACCCGAATTGCCTGTCTTCACCTCCATTTTGGCAGCCAAAGAAATAAAAAAAATCAGCTATGCTTAAAGTGTTAATTGTGATGCTTTAAATTGGCAGAGCAATAGCTGAGGTTGCTTTTGAGCTGAGTCCTGCACACACGATAGCATAGTGCTCTTCTTCTAACTTGGCTTGAGCAACTATTGTGACTTACAATATTAATCCTAATTATATTGCTAAAATGCTTTCATAAATAATTTTAAACACTGTTCTAATGACTAATAAACATAATGAAGAGTAAGGATAAAGTAGGATGGATTCTGTTAAACTGCTCTTCAGTGTCCAATATCCATGGCATGTTTAATGATTAGGCTTCTGTCCATCTATAAATAATTATAATTATTTGCATTCATTACTATCAAACCCAGTAATTTGGCTAATTACTACAAACTGTAGTTAACATATTTTCAGTTTGCAGTAATAAGTCATTTCTTAATTTTTAATTATCACAATGTCCTTTAAGTCTCTGATTCCTGATGCCATTTAACTTTGATAAAGTGTCAGAAGTAAGCCTCCCAAAGTTTCTGAGCAGAATATTCAGCTTTATTAATACAATAGATTTTCATCAGTACATGGGTATGTCACTATATATTACTTGGAAAGATGTTGCAGCCTGTAGGTTTCAGTGGGGACTGGACCACTCAACGGCACTCATATATTCAGATAGGCCTCTTTGTCTTCTACATAATGAAATGCAGTCCCAGTGAAATTCACTCTGAGGTCATAATCTGCAGCGGTTATGAAATCACAGTTTAAGTCTTACCGTAACAGGCTCCTGTTAGTGTAATTCTATTGACTGCATTGAAATTACACCTAATTTACAAAAGTGTTATAATTAGATTGTGACTATAGCCCTAGCCTTGAAAACTGAGAGACATATAAATTATACCAGCTCAAAAGCATTTGAAGAAGTCTATATGATCAGAGCTGGTCAGAAATTCTCCAGCGGAATATTTTTATCCCAAGGAATGCCATTTCATGGAAATCTAAATGTGTTGTGGGAGCAGATTAGTACTCCACAGAGCCAGCCTGCTAGGCAGGTTTCAAACCTGAGCAGTTTCTGTCGAGCTCACCTCATTTCTCAGCAGTACACCTGAGCAGCTGGTAAATAATGGAAACAGTGGAAATCCTAGCTCAGGTCCTCCACAGTTCGACTTTTGCTTTACTGTGAAGAGCTCCTATAGCTTCCAGATTTCTAATTAACAAGCAGTCAAGAGCCTGGCTTCCACATTCATTGCTCCTCAATAGCCTGAGGTCCCAGGCTACCAGCATTTATGGATCTGGCTCATCTTAGCAAGAAGCCTACCTGAAAGCCAGCAGTCCCATGCCTCATGACTCTGGGGTGGCCTATCAGAAAGATTGCCCTAAAAAAACTAGGTTCACTGAAGCTGGAAATACCATCATTCCTGTCATTAATTCCTTCACAAAATGAAATTGTTATTTTTCACATAACTCTAATTGGGACTGCCATGGTGTATCAGGCTTTTATGAGCAGTGAGATGTAACATTTGCTTTTTCCAGCTGTGCCTGATCATTTTCACACTTCCCAGTTCACATTCTGGGCAGCTCAGAGGTCTTTTACATTTTGTGTAAATATATAGCTCAGGTCATCATGTATCTACAGGAAAGTTCAGACTCAGACTATGGGGACACACTCTTCAGAGCCTTGAGCCTGTCATCATTATCTGTCCCCTCCCAGAGTGCCTGCAAAGCAAGCCCCATTCTAACTCTCTTGTTTTCTACCTACAAGTGGATACAGCAGCAAAGCAAGGGGGAATTCAGGGTATTTTCACAGATTGCAAATACCATCCCCATAAAAATATGGGAGTTTGTTCAATTTCCACTTCTATTCGTGGTAGAAATGAAGTCCAAAGATTAGCACCATTCATTCCTCTCCCCTGAAAATGGTCTGAGCTGGGAAAGCTCTTGATTTTGCTGCTCACCATTTGCCTTTTCAGTGAGATGAAAGAGCTCTTGAAACACAGAGAGGGAATGGAAATTTCCTTGCACTGATTGGAATAAAAATGTTTATTTTAAAAAGAGAGAGGAGCTAGTTCTGGCTGATGTTATAGAGAGGCATGCATGTGCATGTTAGATTAGAGGAACCATTCATGAATCATGCATTCTTACCCAAATGTTATCCCTGCAGTGCTACCAAAGTCGGTGTCAGCTCATGTTACCAAGAACATAAGTGCTAGCCTTGAAACATAGACCTGCCCAAGGGCTAGATTAATTGACACAGCCAGTTTTTCTAAAAATGGTGTGCGTTTGCAGATTTGCAAGCTTGATATACTGTAACAATGCGTCCCCTTGTAGTCTTTCTCCATGCCTTGTCATCTTACAAGCACCTCACTGCTCTGTCAGTTCACCCTGTTATTCTCTGACAAACCTGGGCTGGGTGCCACTGACTCCCTGTGTGATCTTGGCAGGTCATTTGGGGTCAGATTTTTACTCACGCTTAATTTCAGAGTTGTTCCATTGATTTCAGTGGGATGACTCAAAGGGTGAATTAACACACAGGGAGAGTGGAGGTGGGAAATTCTAGCCCTTCACATATTTTCGTGAGGACTAGCTCAAGAACCCCATACTTGCAACTGCACACATGAATGAATAGCCCATTTGGTTCTCAACACATATGAGAAAGGCCATCTCTGCAGAAGGGCCGTTGTAGGAGATCTCAACAAAGTTAATCTTTTATTAATCAATCCAAGGAGCTCCTTGTATACTCCGGGACAGGTATACTTTAGGATGCCACTTATTTTACCAAAAGATTTGGGCTTTCAATGCTTTAAGTAACACCTTGGCCTCCCTTGCAACCTCCAGCATGATTCTTCTGAAAGGGCTCCTTTCTGCTTGTAGGCATAGTGAGGTGTAATGGGTGATGCCTGTCCTTGACACTCAAAATGGGGCACTTGACAGCATTTCAACGCACTCTAAAGCACAGGGTGAGTTTTCCTCCATGTTTAATGGATTATAATTTATCATATGCCTAAAGGTTCATCACTTAGCTCTGCTGCTTAATACAAAGAGCAAAAAGGACCATTCATTGTAAGGAATTTGGTCCTCAGTCTCTCCTGGGTACGTTTCTGCTTGGCTTGGAGGAGAGCTGGGGGAAAGAGGTTTGCAATTTCTTCTTCCCATTTCCCCCTTTGCTGCTCACCTTCCTACCAGTCTGGTTCAATTAAAAAATGTATGAATGACTTCCTCTTCTAAAGCCTGGGAACTCCAGACAAATTAGTACCTGAGTATATGCATCTCTTTCTTTAGGTGGTAGCTCTAAACCACGAGATTTGATAAAGAGGTCAGACACATAAGGTTTGCAAAGAGATTGCAGATAATGTGGCTGATAATGGAAACCTGAGGGCATATGTGCTTTCCAGCAGCTCTTTGAGAACAGTGCTCCTCCTGTGTAAACAGCTTTGGTATTTAGTGTTCTGTTCATCCTTGCTCAGTTAAGCCAACAACAAACTTTCATATGAAACCCACCTTAGGCAACTAACATTTTAGCCACTCAGGTTTAGGAATTTCAGCCTAGACCCATGCGAGAAATTGCATAGGCTGTGTAAGTACCTCTCATATATTTGTGCATTTATTTACTTCCCATTCTCCAGTTCCAAGCTTCCTTGACTATTTCCATGTTTGAACATTGCTCAACACAAGATTTTTTATGAGATTTGCTGTCACGAGTGTCTAAACCACTCTGGAAATCTTAGATGTGAAATACTGTACGGATTGTGTGCATTGAGTGCTGGAAGGAACTCCCGCTCTCTCTATCACTATGACATAGCAACGGTTTCTTACCTGGATGGGTATATGTTTCCGGCAGATGATACCTGCAACTATCTGCCTAACAAAAGGTAAAATGTATTTAATACAAGGTAAGATCCACTAGTAAGATCAAAAGCTTTGAATACAGGAAAAAGTCCTTAGAATCTCTTCTTGTTCTATGCAACTAAACAAGCCAGGTATTTTATGCAACTTGGTCTTTGTTTGATTTCTATGCTGAAAGGAAATGGAAAACCAATGTAAAAATTAGCTGTGTCTTTCATGCTCATCGATATTGGCTTTATAATTGGCCAAACTTTTTTCCTGTACCACTGCAAAGTGGATTTTGGCAGCTGACTGGCTGGTTCAGACACATTCTTTGGAGATAGCTCCTTTGGTTGCTAAAATCTCTTATTCCCAAACTATAAACATCTGTGTAAAGTGGGCATAGAGACAGCATAAATTATAGAATACCAAGCTTTGGTTTCTCCACTTCGGCCATCTGCAGAAGAAAAATCTTACCATTACATTCTTGTTTCCCTATATTTTCCCTTTGGAAAACAGCAGCCTAACCTACTTACAGCTGTTAGTCATCGGTTACCCCTGGAACGATGTGTTCCTTTACTCCAGTTTGGGTCCCAGTTAATTCAGCTCCAACTCTGGTGTCTCACTGGGGCCCAGGCAGAGATCTGGCCAGTCCCACCTTGCCAGGAGGTGAGCGACTTTTTGGGGGCCCACCTCCCAGTCCTGCCCCCTCCACGCCACCTGCACCTCATGCAGTAATGGGTCAGACATCCCCGACTCCCTCCCGATCTGCCTGAACGTCACATGCCTGGACTGCAGGGATTTGAAGGGTCTGCACCTGGAGCACAGCATTTTGAATGTAATAAATGTGTTTTGTCTTGGATCTTAGAAGCTGGTTAGTAACAAACAGCCACACAGCAAGGCTTTTTCACTGTCCCCTACACAACTAAAAAAGTATTACTGCAACTGCCATGGATCTGGTCCTGTAGAGAACAATATATTTTTCTCAGTCATGATTTCAAATAAAGAAAATCAAAAGGTAATTAAAAAGTCTAGTGATTTTAGTAGAAAACAACAGCTTCTGAAGATCACTATGGAAAAAGCAGGAGTTTTTTGTGAAAGGGATTCTATGAAAAACACTAAGTGCTTATCAAAGCCAGATTGGGCCCAGATACTTCCAGTGATAAGCTGCTTGCAGTGCCTCTGATATTTTGTCTTTGTTTTTGACTTCTGAATGCTCAGCTTCTCACACCATAAAGGATCCTGGCTTTTCCTTCCTCCTGTAAAGGAGCTCAAGCTGGACACTTAAATTATAGATTATTTTAATGTTGTAAATGCAAATAATATTTCTTATTCTATATTTCTTAATATCCCTCTGTCTCAAACCAACTCTCATTGTTGTGCCTTGTCTCTGTATTCTGAGAAGACTACCGTTCAGGGTAAATAAGTGCTGGTGAACAGAGGAGGATTACAGATTCTGATGATTAATACTGGAAAATCTACATTCTTCCACAGGCAAGTCAAACGCTCCAAACCAAACTAAAGTCGATTTTCAGGAGATAGAGGAATGATTTTTTTTTCTTTTTGAATACAGAAGTTTTGGATATAAATACACATGGGATCATTCCTAAATCCAGAGCCAAACCTAAACCTTCTGTGGTTCACCCAACCCTGTGTTTCCATAAATAAACAGACTGTAAGCATGGAAATTCAAAAGACAGATGAAAACATAAGGGAAACAAAGCAGATTTACTATACCAAGGTATGTCACTGTAAAATTTTACTACTGCCATTAAGAACAGGGAAAGGAAAAGGCACATTGAAGACTGAAAATTGCAGTGAAATACTTTGAGTACTTTCCTGAAGTTTCATATAACTGTATTTCCTGACGTTTCAGATTTCTGCTTTTTCTTTTGTTATCTCCAGGAGGTTTTCTGAAAAGACCCATTCTAAATGCAATGGAAATATTTTCTTTTGAGCTTTTAAACAGAAGAATGTGCATCTTATGCCATGAAAATAATTTCCAAACATAACTGCTTACAGGGTCTCTCTAGGTAGATGAAAGAAATTTAAAAGGCTTCAGGCAACAAGATTTTCAAAGGCACCTAAGGATTTAAGACATATTTCCATTGCCACAGAGACCAAAAGAATAGTATACCGAAGAAATCAGAAGTTCAGCTCCCTAAAACAGCCCTGAAAACCTTAACCTACATCTCTCCTCCTGTGTATGTGAACATATTTCCTGGACTTAGGCCCACAGTGAGCCAAGTCTCTCACCTGAATTATTAAAGGAGAGATAAGTACTACTGGGAAAATGGAACCTCCCATTGCCAAAATAACAAAAGTGTAAACTAAATTCTTCTGATGAATTCTGGCCTGTTTCATGCAATCATTCATTGTCATGGCTTGGATTTACCACATACTTGCATATTTTTTCCCAGAATACTGAACAGAACTCATACCATAAGTGCTGGCTGTAAATGGTAACTGTAGGAAACAAATAGAGATATAAACAGATGGGGATTATGCAAAAAAATAAACCTATGTCAGTGGGATAAGTTACCATCCTCAGCTTGCCACCAACTGCTTATCATGCCCCTATCTCAAAGGTTAACCTCCAATCTTGCAGCAGAGCTGCTGAAGGGGATACTACAGGGGCTTAGTAGTAGTAAGACAAGTAAGAGTAATACGACAAATTAGCAAAGGCCTAGTCAGGCTAATGCCATTTTGACTGAGGTAGATCAGGGAGCTTGCATGGGACAGGTGTCACCAGGGGGAGGCACAAGCAGTAACCTCCACAAGACAGGCAAGAACAAGGAGCTGAAAGCAACGTCTTCTGCTACCAGAAGGGACCTGAGGATCCTGTAGCGATCTGGAACAGGACACTTGTCTGCAGCCCAATACACGTTCTCTAGACTGTGGGCTCACTTCTTAATGCATGCAGATGAAATTCAGGGGGACAGAAACAAAGACCAACAGAGTAGAAATTGTCTCAGAAAAGCAGTCCTGATAGTCAATGTTAATATATGTCGTGCTGTTTTTAAAGCCATGCTCATGCTGGTAGATTTTACTGGATAGGTGTATTTGAGAATCCCTGCTATGTTTGGAGCTCTTTTGTTACAGAGACTATAAACAGATATTATTCTCTGTTTCCTCAGTCCTTCGTTCCCGGTCACTTGTTTTACAGCTGTCTGTTGCACAATCCAATTTTAAATCCCTGGCACAAGTGGCTTTGATATAATTCCAAGTGCTACTCTGTTTTTTAACCGACTAGTAGCTCTCTAAATTCATACGAATTGGAAGTCAGTTTTAAATCAGTCACATATGGATGGATGGCTTTGCCCTCTTGCTTTTCTTTCCCCTAAAAATGTTGCCTTTCTTATACCATTCTTTCTTCTTAGGTGTCATGCTCCACACTCAGCTGGGATTCTTTGCAGATCATCTTTGTTTGCCCTGCTGTATGGCACAAAGGAGTCTAAAGGTCTAATTTTCAGATATGGCACTTGTAAACCATTTTTCTGCCCACAGAGTGGGAAAATAGAGCAGGTGCAATTAAAAATGCCTTAGAAAGGAAGGTCAGGCTGAAAATCAAAGATTAAACAGAGCACGGTCTAATTAAAGGGTCTGTCTATCCAGGGAAGGTGTATCATTTTAATGATACTGCTATAGGTAAAGCAGCTTGGCTCCTTCCCTCCCAAATGTGTGGATGTGTTCATGCCAGCTGTGCCACTTACATTGTTATTCCTGTATAGGAAGGGGAATAATTACGCCAATGTAAATTACTTTGAAAATCCATCTGCTAACTTTACCAGTATACCTATTTAAATAAAAAGTCATACTCCTAACCAAGGTCATTGCACCAGTATAATATAAAGTGTACAACAAACTTAAGAAATGCAATTTCAATAGATGAGCTTTTGTCTTAAATGTATCTGCTTATACAGGCAACTTTGATCCTCAAAGGCAGCATAAGCCCCTTTCCTCCCACTTTGGGACTAACGTTCCCTTCGTTCTTGTTAATCTATGCTTCCACTTTTTGACTGAGATGGCCTCTCCATGGATGAACAGATTAAACCACATCTGTATTGTAAACTAGCTATTGTTTATTCTTTTAGGATCAGAACTGATATAAGTTAAGGATGGGGGAAAATAGTGTGACTTAAGAAAGGCCACTGAAAGGGCCTCTTGCTCAATCTACAACACCAAATTAGGACAACCACAGTAGAATATAGCAAGGAAAAACATTAGCTCTTCCCAGATTCGGGGAAGTGTTGCTAAGGCTCAAGGGAGAGGATTGTTTCAGCACACCCACGTCAGGGACTTTCAGCATTGTAAATAGAATTGAATTTTGTAAACCCATGAGCAAAGGCCAAGGCCTGGCTGGAACAGGACTGATCCTATGATAGGATGGAATAAAGGAGTAGGAAGGGACAAAACTGCTGCAAAGAGCAAGTGGAGTGACCTTGAAAGCAGGGTACTCTGCTCCCTGCTGCAGTGAGGGAGGAGGAATTGGAAAAGAAAGGAGAAAAAAGGGACTGCTGCTTCTGGTAGAGCCCAGCCTCCACGCAGGCCTGCTGCCATCTTCCCATATGCCTTCAGCCACCCTCTGCAACAGCAGCAGCCACAAACCTGCTTCCCAGGCTTTGCGTATAGGCAAAGTCAGGAGCAAAGCCAGAACTTTCCTGTTGCTCTTCACAATCTTGTAAGCTAGACAACTGCCCGCTCTGCCCACACACGTTACAGATACCTGACCAGCTCCTTGGTTCTCAGACGAATCCAGCTCCCAGATAAGCCCTTACCTCTGATGTGGGCAACACCTATATATTTTGGCGACACTTATTAGAGTCTCTTAGAGAGGTTAACAAGCTTTGAGGTGAACTACAGGGTCTTTGAACTACTTCCAGAACCTTTGCTCTGAAGAGTCACAAAACAGCTTCCTTTTCCAGCTTCCACTCCGCTGCCATTTTTTCCTCACCCTCATCCCACTGTAAAATTGGACAAGATCAGATGCGAATTTCAATGAGCTCAGGGCCCATGTCTGTCAGTGTGGGATGGCTTGTCGAGTCTGGTGCTCTGCTGGCAGCTAGATTTGCATGAAGCTTCATCTCTTCAGCCCCAGATCTGCAGAGATTCAATGTGCAACAACTTCAAAATATTACAGATGATTTGAGGACATTTTTATTCAGTATTTAGTTACGGACCAAATTCTAGTAAGAGAAGGATTTTAGCTGGCCCCTGGAGTACAGACATCATAAGTTTTATGTCCCAGAAACACTTCAGGAGCATATTTTTAGCCTGTCTGAGCTTCTGTACCATCTCTGAAAGGCATTCTGTAATGATGTAGATAGCAAGAAAGAAAGCATACACTGCTGACATGCAAGGGCCCAGAGCTGTTATTAAAAGAAATAAATCCCCCTCAATCTCCCTCAGCCATTTCTTGCTCTCTCCTTTGCATAAGGAGACACAAGACAAGCTGCAAACACAAGACAGATTACTGCGAAAAGGCATATTGTTGGATTGTCAAGGCTGAGGCACAGCAGAATAAGGCTACATCTACAGCAGCAAATTAAATAGTATTAGGGTTGATTCCCTGGCCTGAGGACAACCAGCACAATCTGGCCGTGTCTTAAATTTCAAAATAAGGTGTCATACCCAAACTGCCAATTAGGAATAGGGCTTGGTCCGTGTTAACCCTCAGACCATGACTGGAAATTGTTTGGAAAATTATTAGTTGGCCACTGCTGAAAGCAAACCAAATGCTATGCTAATAACTTAATAGTAGAGGTGACTATGCTAACAAAGTCATAGTAGAGATGATTAAATTTCAGTGCTTGGGCCCTGCCACTGTTTAATACACCAGGATAGTTTTAACCCAAGTGGACATTACAATGTCAGTCAAATAAGTCTGGGCAGAAATCAGTCAGCCTGATCACAGATGCCAGAAGGGCATCTTCATCATTCTGCTCTCTAAATCAGACTTCCCAGGTGGACATCATCGCCCACCTCCTCCAATGGTGGTGCAGTGAGGGTGGAGGCTGTGAGACCCCATGGGAAGGGCCATCCAGCATGGCAAGCGCAATGCCTAGAGGCACATAGGCGCTTGAGGTACCTGAGATGCACCGTGTGACTAAAAGCAAGCTCATTAATTTCTGCCATACATTGTTTTATTCACTGAAACCAATGCTATCCCATGGAGAAATCCAGTTTGCAAAAAACATAATTTGTCATCAAAAGTATTTTGACAGAACCCTTTGTTTCAATGTGTCATAGTAGCTGACTGCCACAGGCAGAATAGCATTGCCTAAAGCCATTCTCCCTGTGGCATCCATTCTGCTTGCAGGCAGATGAACGTTTTCTTTTCATTCTTTCAAGTCTTCTGCCACATTTCCTTCAAAGCTTAACTTTCTTGATTATTCTAATTGCTTTTTTTTTTAATCCTCACAGGCCACTGTGCAGGAATTTTTGTTAGTTTGCCTGAGAGGAGAAAGAATGATTACAAGTGGGATACATCTTTTTACTGGGCAAGTTTCAAATGAAGAACCTATGAAAATACACTGCTAGGTTAATAATAGGCACACCAGCTTTACACTGCTCTCATTTCAGTAAAGCAGTTACACCCATGTCTCCAGCAGAGCTTAAGCATTTTCTTAAAATGCAGCCAGACCCTGAAGTGTTGCTGAATAGAGATTACCTTCAGTGGTACCAAAAAGACAGTTTTAGTGAGCCACAGAGGAAGCTCACCCATTTCAGAAAGGGACTAGAACAGTAGGAGTCCAGCATGTGCTCTGTCGTTATGCTGAATCGAGACTCTCAGGTACTGTTCAGCAGTTCCTGTTGCCAACGAAATGTCCCAGTCAACTTTATAATGAATCATTGGAACTATGAACAGGAGAAATATCTCTCTTTGCTTGAAGGAAATAGAATGAGACTAACAAGAAACAGAAACAGAAATATTCACTCAGCCCTACTGAAGTCAGGGGGAACTTTACTACTGATTTTAAGGGGCCCAAACTGAAAGTCCCAGAAAATGAAGCAGAAAACCAAAAGCTGAATGGTCATGAATAGTAAAATGTCTTGAATTGAATGGAAAGAAAGACTTTGCCACATGGAGGAAAGGTTTCATCAAGAATAAGCGAATATGGCAACAGCTTGGACAGACTTCTTAAAGGGGAGATGGAAGATGGTATATTAGTCATAACAGAGACTAGTGGCTTGTAAGACTATAATAAGACCATAGCAAAGAACACTGTAGGATGAATAGAAATTTATTTCTGAAATATTTATCTTTTGCCCAGAGCAATGATGCTTAGTGCTATGCCTTACACTGATTGCTTTCTAAAATATGTTTGGAGAGAAAACAGATAAGCAATATGACACAGATAGGTTTCTATTTAACTTAATATCAAGGAATGATTTAAATGTCATAAACTAAATTCTGAAATTGTTTGGACTTAAAGATATAATACAGGGATGGCTCTAGGCATTGACTGCCTCCTTTGAAAGTCAAAGTCTGGAAAGGTCCATAGCACCATTGCTCGGTTCTACTCTGCCTGCCTCCACCTCAACCCACATGTAAGTTTTAAGAGCTTATGTTGACCAGTGAGAAGAGCCGGGAAGCTCTGGCCCCATCCTGCAGGTTGGCTGGTAACAGAAGAGAGAATCATGAGAGGTGGGTGAGCAAGCAGGTACTTCCCTGTGGGCGGTGGAGGAAACCATGGTTTCAGGGAGAAAGTCACACACTATAAGGAAGGTGGAAGACATCTCAGAGATGTGATATTGGAGGTCTGTACCTCCACATTAAAGCTTTATTGTTTTCACCTGGAGCTCCTGATTCCTGCTGGACTCCAGTCAGCACAGGCTGGTTTACAATGGCCAGGTGAAGTCCCTGAGGAAGAGGCACTCAAAATCAAAGACTTCTACCATTTTCCTCCAAAACCCCACTAACGTTCCTAAGACCTTCCTCATCTTTTCCCTTCACACAGTTTTTTAATTGATCTAAAACTGAATTTCATCACTGTTCACAGCAAAATAAGATACATTATCCATCATGATGGCAAAATTCAATTTTGTCTACAATCTTAGCAAATCTGGGGTTGATACAATATAATGTTCAATTTCTATGTCTCTGTTGTGGTATCAAGGTATTTGGCTATTCAAGTCTTCCTTATAGAGGGAGTTATTTTTAATTAATATATTTGAGAAGAAAAAATTGAAAACAATGTTTTTATTGGGATGTTTTTGTGGAGAGGAAGAGCTGAGGATTGTACTTCAGTGTGACTGTACTGGGACCGATGAGTTTATTCAAGATCTGACCACAGTATTACTGTTTGGAATCCATCCAAAGCCAAGGTATTCTGTGTTAACAAGGACACATCACCAAAATAGCACATTTATGTAGAATAAAGGACAAATCCAATTTCTCTGGGGAGCAAGTTAAAGAAAACAAAACTTAAGGGTTAAAATATTCCCACACTATAGCTAAAATAATCTTCATCATACCTCCCAGGTACCAGAGTGCATTCAAAATCATGCAAGTACCATTGCAAATTCAGCTTCAGTAAGCAATAAATGCCAAGATTTTAATGGTGTGTGCTGTTAGAAAAGGAAATAAAATAAATTTAATATTGGCTTATTTATAATTAAAGTCTATCAGTAAGGGAGGTGTGAAAATTACAAGATTCTGAGCAAGGAGTTGAAGTATATGATTATTTTTCCTGCCAAGTAAAATGTCAATATTAGCTCATCTCTCATCTTTAATGTTACATAGGTGTTTTACATTTAAATCTTAAACAGTATCTGGTACCAATAATGTGTAGAAATCAAAATGTCTCAAAGAACTTGTTTTCTAAATCAGTCAAATATATAGGGTAAGATAGAAAATAATGTTGAAATGACTTGTCCTTCATCAGTGACAGAAACAGGAATAAAATTTGGATCTAAGTCCAAATCAATCACCTAGTCTCAAGAAGCAGCAGTGCTTCCATCTTACGTAGCTTTTATCTGGGGAGTCCTTATCTGATAAACACACACTTGCCTTTAGCTCCATTCAGTTCTTCCCTCTTTCTGAAAGTAGAAGCAAATCTGCTGACTCGTGCTATTGGATTTTGTGAAGTGGGCACCTTTTCTTCACTGTGACTACCAGCTTATTTTACACAGGCTACTAAACATGAATCAGATGGAAATGACTTGCAGTCTTTACTGATTAGGTCATATTTGAGCCAGTGACCTAGAGCTGAAGAGTAATGACAGCTTAAAATTGCTTTTTACCATACAGCAAACAGCAGTATGCCAAAATATAGCTGAAAGATGCAATTTAGTATACTTCAGTTCTATAACAAGCGGTTATATGTTGCAGCCCTAATTCCAGTCAAAGCAAAACCTTTGACAGTTCACTACTTACAAAGCACTAACCAACCAAATATAGTTATGAGGAACTGGGAATGCAGACATTTGCATGAAAAGATCAACAGTGATTTTGGTTTTCTTTTTTCAGCAGCTGCAGAATTCTGTCAGCATACCAAATGCTTCATCTTCGAAAAGTTTGTTGATGTTAAGATCCAGAGATGGAAGGAAAATCTGTAAAAAAAAGTATAAGAAATGTTGCTGCAGTTGCAGCATTCTTGGTATAATCAAGTCTGCTTTGTGTGTTCTGAAGTATTCCCAAATCAGGATTTTATGGTTTTTGTTTTTCTTTGGCTGATTCTTTCACAGACTGAAATTTTTCATTAATGGCAGCAAATGCTATTAATCAAATGATCTGCAATTATTGTTAATAGTGGCTTTCTATGTGGAATCCATTATAAATTGAAGTGGAAGGTGATGTGATTGCATTAATAAACTTCTTCTTAGGGAATCATTATGCTACTTTTTGTAGTTCAGAAGAATAATTCCTGGGCCTCACATATGATATTCTCCAGGCCAAGAGGCAATAGATCTGGAAAGAAAGAACTACTTTGCTGCCCTTCCTACATATATGTATCCAAATCTGATTTGCATTCAGGGTAGCATATGAATTTTCACTTCCAGTGATATTGAGGGAAAGTAAATTTGGTTCATTTTTATGCAGACCTGAATATAAAGCACAGCTGTACTTGACACCTCATTGTTCTCCTACTGAAAATATTCTCATGGTGTTTGTTCAAGAGACTTTTTATGCCAGCTGCAGTTTTCACACTATTTCCAGTAAAGAATTTAAAAAAAAAAGAAATCACAGAGAACAGCACAAACCAAGTTTTAGCCCTCTGCAGCAGTGCATTCTGTGAATACAAAACAAAACCCTATTGCTGTCTTTCACTCATTTTAACATTAGTAATTCCACTTGCTCTAACAAACCAGACCATATATGCTCCCTATTCAATCTTCCTCTACTATGGGCAGGACTCCACTCCCCTAGGCTCTGCCACTAGGCTCAGGAATCTGGGAGGCCTGAGGCCATGAGACAGTAAGTATTAAATACCTTGATCTTTTCCTTATCCTTTGTCCCATTCAGCAGTGTGCTCACATACTCCTTAGACTTCCTTCTGCTGCCAATGTATTTATAGAAGCCCTTCTTCTTGCTCTTCACGTCCTTTGCTAGCTTCAACTCCAGCTAAGCCTTATCTTTCCTAACTCCATAGCTGCAACGCTCAGACAATGTCTGTATATTCCTCCCGTGTAACTCCTCCTGCTTCTACCTTCTGTGCACTCACTTCCTTTTTGCATTTGTCCTCAGTCAGGAACTCCTTCATCCACGCTGGCCTCCTGCCACACCTGCTGGACTTCCTGCACATCACAACGGACCCTTCCTGAGATCCGAGGAGACTGTCCTTTGGATTTTAAACTCCACAGTCTCATGGCCACCACAGCCAAGAATATCCTTGACCTTCACATGCCCAGCCAGTTCCTCCTTATTTGTGATAAGTAAGGGCACACATTGGTAGAGCTGATGTTCTGCGGTCTCCACCTTCTGTCTCCGGAGTCAGGTTATGGCTGTATGCCAGGACGGGCATGCCTGTATGGAGGGGAGATGCTGAGTCCTGAACACACAGGATGTACGCGGTGCAGGCAGCATCAGGTCATCCCAGCTCATGAATGCAGTGCTTCTGATGTTAACCATCTATAAAACCTGCATGTTTCCTCGTACTGATTGTTCATCTTGGGAATGAGGCCTACTGTGTGCAGCAGAGCTGGCTGCACTGAGGTGCCTCAGGAAAGCTTAGCCATCCTGTTCAGTTTGTGATTGACAGAAAATATTTGCCAAGTCCTTGCACAAGTTGTAGAAGGCTCAATAGGATACAAAGGTGTGGCCAGACTGGGTATGCTGACTTTAATCATGTTCATGAGTGCATGTTGTGGCATAGTCAATCAACCAAAGACATACTTGAGCTCCCCCTTCAAAAATTAAGCACCTGAAAGAAGTGTCTGTAAGCTGACCACTGACCAGCTAGGCCACATGATTCAGGGAGCAAAGGACAGAAAGCAGAAAGTCACCCTAATGAAAGCAGTATTTTGTCCTCTGAAGAGCAGGAATACCAGTCTACCCATAACAGAAGATGGTTCATTCCAGAGAACAAGTTGTCCATACTCAGCCAGTCAGCCCCATCACTATGTATGTCCATACATTGTTCCTGTCCCCTGTGATCACCAAGCTCCTGGCAGATCAGGAATTCATAACCTTTCTTAATACAATAGTTGTAAACACCCTGAGGTGGGCATGATATAGGATGGGACACCCTGTGCTCTCTTCTCACTTATTTCCTTTTTTTAAAAAAAAAAAAATCAGCTTGCATTTCTGCAGCCTGAGTAGGAAGGAGTCAATCTGATTCACCTTAGCTTTCAACACTGAAGCTTCCCAGGCACAAACCCAAACAGATTCCAGAAACTAGAGTAGTCTTCTCTCTATCATCCTTAGTATTTACCAAGCATGTTCTGAAAGCAACCAGCCAGAATTGGTACCACACAAAATAGATCTGCGTCTTCAAGGTCTCCATTTGAGTTTCTCAGAGCAGCTCCTTTTCCAGTGTGCAACATTATTACTACACTGAAATAAAGCATTGCATGTTCAGAACAAAACTGTGAGGAAGAAGGAACAGCAGTTGACACATTTGTGACATCCCTTACTGCAATACTGAATGGCATTATCACATCAAGGGTCTGCAAAAAGTCTGTCCTGGTAGAACAAAGTTCTAATATTATCAGCGCTGTGCATGCAAACATGAATACAACAGGAACATCTTCAATAATAGCAGTATCAGCCTTCTCTTGTGCTCCCTGTCCTACTTCCACCACAATCAGTGGAAAATCTTACTCTTTGCTCTGTATTTCTCTGAATGGTAGCTAATCAGAGAATATCCCTGAAACTGAACATTCGATTTGACAGTCTTACTTATAAATATGTTTCTCAGATGCTGAAACCCCACTGAGACTTATATTTCAGTATGAGTCATATTTCATCACAGTATGTTAATTTAGTTATTCATTTCCATTGAGGGATTGTCTTATAGAACACGTCAATGGAAGCCTTATTGTTTCCAAAAGAATATTATGTCATCTTAATGCAGTTTAGATCCAGTGCCTGCAGCTGCCTTCTGTTTAAGACTTGTTTCATTTACGTTTATAACATTCTGAGAGACTTAATTCCCATTCATAGCTGCTTGGATCTAGGTCTTTAGTTTTATTATTGATGTGATGCAGCACAAGTTATCCCACTAAAAGCTGTTCTCAGCTGAATGGTTAAGCAAAACATCAATCCGGCCCCAGGGCTCAAAGCTAATCTTTCAGCTCATTACATTTTAAAGATTGCAAACAGTCAGAAGGCCTGGAATTTATGTAACTTGGGTTTTATACAGTAAAAGCATGTAAAAGTTATATAACTTAATGTTCATATCAGATGTTGAAAAATAATAGGTAAATCAGACACAGGAACATAACAAAAATGTCTCAGAGGAGTACTTATGGTTATCCTTTGACTAAACACACACACAGAGCAATGTATTTTCACATGTGATTAATTCTCTCACCAGTTCAAAATGAAATGCATATTTTTCCACTATTTAACTTTTATAATAGCATTGTCATAAGTACTCCAATAATACTCGCAAATCTTTGCAAGTTTAAATTGAGTTTATGAACATGGTAATTAATTTTTACTGTCCTCATTACAATGACATCAGAATTCCTATTTACCTGGGCTATTAATAGCTTGGCTAGAGAAGAGTGTTACAACACCAAGATTTTGTCATAGAAATATCTAAGGAAGTGCTCAGTCAGGTTTCTAAGTAGAAAAGCAAAAGTTATGCCAATGCAAAAACAAGATCAAGAAATACATTTTGGTCCCTTTGATTTTACCTGTTAGGGTAAATTACATATGTGCTTCTTAACAGTGAATATAACTGCCCTACCAAAATAATTCAGAGGTTCTGCATGTAATCAAGAATGGGTATCTCTTTTTAAAGGTATGAGATGGATGAAGAAATTCCTGTGTGGTCCTCCAGGCAGTGTTATTCACACAGACAAGTTTCTTCTTTCATTCCTTCTGGCTTTAAACTCTATCAATCCCAGACTGACATCCTCCATGCTTAAAAAATAGTATAAAATTTGAAAACTTTTTTTTTTTAGTGATGATGTATATAAATTATCTCTTGCCAGGCAGCAGTGCAACACTGTGGCCTCTTTCCCCCAGAACAGCCCACATAGTGTACAGACACTGCTGGTCAGGGGAACACACAAAACCTCCTCTTTAAAAGGAGCTGCAAGAGCAGGCATATGCCTCAGCTGCAGCTCAGCACAGTGACGTCTCCATTGCTGGGCACACACTTGACCTGGGATAGCTCATATTCCAGCAAACAGGCCATCACACTCATTGCTGGAGTGCTCCACAGCCCCTGAGCCTCGAGCACAAAGGAGCAAGCTCTTTGACAAAGAATCCAGGTGTGGTCCTAGACAGCAGCCTCTGCCCTCGCAGGGAATTCAGTGCACCAGATACAAGGTTTTCAACAAGTGGCAGGAGGCCTAGAAACAGAGGAGTCTGAAGGTCTGTGCATGAGATCAGTGAAGAAACACGTCATAGTTACTTCGGTAAATGATAATTCACTTTATTTTCATTTCTCCAGTGATGCCAATACCATCATTTATCCTACCACAAGTTAAGTTCTTAACAAGCACCTAAATTAAGCCTACAGTCCCTCCAGGATCCCTTGCTAGTCAATGGAAAGTAAGAGGCTTCTCCGGAGGGCAACTGAACCCAACTAAAATCGGAATCAATTCCCAGGATCCTGACACTATGTTAAAATCTACTAGCACTGAGCCCCTTCTTCTGGAGTAGCCCCAGCTACTTCAACAGGACCTCTCCTAACAATACCCAGTGAAGGACCAGGATTCAGTAACAGATGTTGTGGCTGTCAAGGCTTCCAGTGTTTTTCTGGCTGTTTACCATTATGTTCACCCACTCGCAAGCAGAACTCACCAGATTCCAAAAGTTTTCATTTAAAATATAATTCTCAAGGAATCCTTTACTCCCTAGGTAATGATGGCCAAAATACATCTCAGTTTTAAAAAGTGTATCAACAGATCTGCCCACTAAAGTCAGCCTCATGGAAAACAGTGTTCTCTCTAACCTCCTACTTTCATTAAAATCAGTTTCAGAGGGATTAGAAGCAGATCTTTAATCATTTAGTTCTTTTTAGATACCTGGGGAGGAGAAGAGTTTTGGACTTATGACCTGACTCTATTCCCACTGAAGTTAATGAGGGTTTTGCCATTAATTTCCAGAGGAAGAGGATGAGGCCCCAAATTTTTGAGAAAATAATGCTTAATGGATCGTGCAGACCTCCTTGGTTGAAAATACCTTTATGGTTCCAAGTTTCCATCTACCTTTCCTGGATAAACATGGACGCTTAGTTCTCTATTTCAAATTGTTTCCAACTAACATTTGCAACACAGTCGTATTCCCTTTTTGTTTTTTTTTTTTTTAAAGAAATACTTAGCATGTTCCATGATGTTAGGAAATGCCAAGAACTCATTCCAGCAAGTAAAATTTCATACATCTAGCTGGCTAGGAAGAATAAATAATGACCTTTTCCACATGCCAGCAAATATAAAACCTTCATATTTCCACAGGCACAAGCTTAATGGCCATCTGAGATGTCTGATTCATTTATGATTTAAGCACTGTTTATAGGAGTTGACCGAAGAATTTACTTGATATCACTAAGGAATGCAAAACACATGAGTAAATTATACAATGCAAATATCCACATGCAATTCACCAAAAGTGAAATAAAGTACATTTACTCTAAGACAGTAAACTTTTGCATACACACCCACCTCTATGCAATCATGCAATCCCAGCCTCCATGATTTCGCATCATTTCTGAAATTTTTCAATTAGCATGTTATAATATCACACTGGAAGCTTGAATCTGACTTACACCTCTTGTTTTCTTGATAGCACTTCCTCCTCTCTATTCTCTCTCTTTTTGTAGTGCATATATTTACTGCAGGTCTGTTTGCAAGTGCAGAGATTGCTGTTCTCTCTGAACTCAAACAGACCAGCATTACAGGATTTAAAAGGGATAAAATAAAGGTTAAGATTCAGGTTAGAGAGTTTTAGATCTGCTAACAATGACAACGTTAGGTTCCCTGCAACTGTATAGTTTTTAATTGCCTGTATATAAAAGGTTTGGTTGTCTTACAAATTATAAGCTGACCACTCAGCTCAAGCGTAATATTTCTATGCTGTAAAACCTTAAACTTTTAAAAACTTATATGGCAGCAGTGAGTGGGGATGCTTCTATTAAAATGTCAGCATGTTTTTTAATTTTAAATAAACACAAAGAGTAGAGCTCATCTCATGCAGAAATTGATGTTTATATGAGGAGCACTAGTTCCTTGTCCAGATGTAGGTATCTGGAGCCAGGGGAGATACCATAGAACATTGGCAGCTTGGCCTGCAGATGCTGCGGCAGGAGGGTACGACTGAAATGTCTGTAACTGGTCAGTGGCCACAGGCATTCTACTGAGGACCAAAGTTTAGGTGAAATCGAGAGTTTCTGGTTCAAAACCCTACCTTACCCTAAAACAATGGTGATAGCACTTTCCAAACAAGGACTATTTGAGAACATCTCAAATACACTGAATGAAATCAGCAATATGAAAAGGTAATGGGAAGGATAAATAAAATAAAAGCATTATGGTCATTTTGGTTAAGCAGTGTACTTCTTGAAATGCTTGTCTTTTATTTCTTTGGTGGAGCAGTTACCCAGGACTGATACACAATTTCACCCTAAAACAGCCTACTACGTAACAGATATACCATGATAGGTAAACAGACATGCCATGATGAAGATATTTTTCTTGGGTACTTCATCTGGGTGCTGAGAGTTAGGCAGGATGAATGAATTCTCCTGTGATCAAAGGAAGATTTTCATGCTTATTCTTATATTGCATGCGATGCAATATGATAGACAGCATGTAGAAATCAACATGAGCAATGGTTTTTTCCTTTACAGTCTCTCATACTAGCCATAAATATATTATTTCCTCCAAGGTGACTTCTCAAAGGCATTAGGCAATCTGGATGTAATTCATTTGACTTATGTTTTGCAGAGCTGTATTCTCCTATGTTACTGCTTTGCCGTAAAGGGACTGCGTAAAGAGCAGCTCAGAACACAGTCCGTCTTCAGAAGGAAAATTTTCAAAGCAGTAAGCTGGCTGCTTAGTACAGCCTATTATGTGGAACGTAGTCAAAAGGTACAAACAATCTGAGCGTCTAGTCTCAGCTAAGTGGAGAGTGGGACTTGTTTCATGGTCAAATACTTAGACTCTCTGGAACAATTTGTTTGATTCCTGGAAGAGCTGAGTTGGAGGCTGAGATTTCCAAGGTTCCACTGGATGCTGTGGAACTCACTGTGGGAGCGGCTGCAGCCTGCTAGCCAAAAAGTTAAAAACCTGAGGTCCTCTTACTTGCGGTAAGGTTTACACACTGTGGCAGGTTTTACATGACTCAAATCATGACCTAAGGCCAAAGGAGTACTTGTAGTCAGTGGTACAAAGTGTGTCATTGTGGTTGTTTGGCTACCTCTCTCATTCAAGCTGTAGCTGTAGTTAAAAGCACTTGATGATTAGCTTATAAAATGTGCTTTAAGATCTCCTGAGATAAAAAAAAGTTTTGAAGTGATGCAGCATTCACAGGCATCAGTGCAAAGTGTACCATAAACTTCACATGGGCTTTAGATCAGGCCCTGTAGGGACATAGTTTACTAAGTGGGCAGGGAAAGTAGGCAGTCAGGAGGTGATTATCATCTTTACATAAGCCTCACGTCCGACTGCTGGGAGTAGGAGTTCCAGCTGGGAATGTTCAAGCCACTGTCTGTGCTGAAGTTATGTCATCAATAATGTAGCTCTTGGCTGGAATAATTTCAAATAATAAAACTTTCTGTAGTTTGTAAAACTGGGTTTTGGATACATAGGAGGTAGTCTAATGTCTCAGAGTTGCTCTCCAAACATCGTCTTTCACTCTAAAACAGTGTTAAGGGCCAAATTCTGTGTGTGGCTTCAACCCAGACTCTAAAATTGCAGCTGCAGGTTGTGTAGAGGGTGAGTAGCTAGCTGTCTAAATATACCAGTCCTGAAGAGCATACAGTTTAATTCACACACAACCCAGCAAAGAATGGCAATGGACCAGCACAGAGAAAGAATGATCATAAATAAGCCAAAATATTTTATTTTTTTCTTTTTCAAAAACCTTTTGGGGTCTGTATTAGAAGGGCAGCTGGAAGAAAAAATGAGGCAGGTGACATAAGAAAGAGTGACGCACCATAACGCTTCATAAGTTATAACAAAGTATAAACCAGGCAAAGGAGGCAGCATGTGATGAGTCCCAGCATCACTTGTGAGAGGAAGGGAGAGCCAAAGAAAGAGTAATAGTGTGCTCTTCCTGCCCTGTAGGAGCAGTAACATCCTAAAACTGTCACTTCCTTCAGGCTATTGCGGTCAGCTACCAGTGCAGCTGCAAGGTATGCAACCACCGCACATTGAACAGCAACGCAGAACAACCACTGTTCTGTCTTTCTGGGAGCCAAAACAGGCAGACATAATACACTGTGACTTATAAGCTAGTGCACATTGACTTCGGGGAGGTAAGATGCATTTTGCTAATCTTGAGAGATTTTATTTTCGTAATTCAAGCTCTGGAGGTAAACGAAGCAGTGCCAGGGCATGGGCATGGTTGCTGGAATCCAGGCATTGACTCTGCTCATTTTTTAGCATGGTCCCGGCATGTTTTCAGCCAGGGCTGGTCAGCACTCTTCCCAGCCAGCTCAGGAGATGGCATGGGCCAGGGACCCTTCCAGTAAGGGAGTGTAGCTACTGTAGAGACTTTAATGACATGGACATGGCTAGTCTGTGCCGCATGGCCTCAGAGCAAGAGAGTGGGTCCTGGCTCTGCTCAGTTTATCAGCTTGGGTCTTGTCTTTGGTGCCTGAATGCAGACAGAGGTTTGTGTTCTCTCTGGAGGTGCATAAAGCATCTGGCTCTCACCATGAGAGAAATTTCAGTATTCACTTTGGAATTCAGTATTTCATTGGGCACCTCTGTGGATTAGGCAGAGGCCCCACCCTTGATTCACTAGGGCTGAGAAGCCCCACAGAACGTCTACCATTCCCTCCAAATTTCTTCTAGCATATAACAATTTCAGGAGAAACCAATGTACAGCTACCTGATAACATTAATGTGTTCTTAATGGCAGTGGTATTAATTAATGACTTATTAAGTATTCCCATCATAGGAGAACATATTCAACACAATATCAAGCCTTTTCTTTGAATTCATCATCATGATAAAGCTGAAGATGTTCTTAACTCAAAACAAATTACTTAAACAAACTGTATCATGCAGACTAACATTTTAATTGAATAAGAAATTCAAGGGCAGAAGAAAACAGCACTGCTTACATTTATGGAGCCATGAGGCTATCATTACTTAAACCTTCAGAGTCAAACTCCCTTATAACATATTCTGTGCTCTGCTCTTGATTTTTCAAAAGATCCTCTCAAGACTGAAGAATTTCTGGTTTTAATATAGGAGTCAGGAATGCAAGCAGCAGTTATTTTTTTCAAAATCAGTATGTTCTACCACCCACCATGAACTTCTCTGCACACCAAACACATTTCTAAGCTTGTCTCAGCTTTAATCCTGCTTGTAGCCATGAGCGGCACTTTTGACAGGTTTACAGCCCCCATTTATTAGCAGAAACAACTGAAATCATCTGGTTTAGAACACCTCTCCTAGAAGCAGCAATCCTCTTGTTTAGACCAATAGACTAGGAAGTGCTGCTTTCCATATGCAATCCAATGTAGCACCCGTCTGTACAGCAGACTTCCTCTAATTTTAGTGAAATATGAGCACCCCAAAAGAAAACATCCAGATAACCTTGTTCAGAGTGTCTGTTTCATCATTCAGACAAATTCTCATTAAAGAAGAATGTCACTAATCCCCATTTGGAGGGCAGTAACTAAGCTATTTCAAACCTTGCAGCAAAATATTTCCACAGAGCCCTCCTATGATCCAGTTCTTCCTTGACGCGCTTCAATTCAGCCATGGGAATCATTCAGAGCTTGTAAAGCACAACACAGAAAACAAGGAGAAGTAACAAACAGCCACTGTCCCTCTCCTTTGGCAAAAGGCAGGGATGGGAAGAGTGGAAGAGGCAGAGACAGTGCTGAAGATCTGTTAGCTAGTTTATGTTTCATGACTCTGTCCCACCAATAAAGACTCAAAGCACTGCCCCTATTCCTGCTGGAAGACAGCAGTCATTCAAAGGGATGGCGGCAGCAGTCTTGGAAGGCTGAGTCCCATAGGGATCAGGGAGGATGAAGGGACCATCACAGACAAGGGCACTCCTCCCTACCTCCCTCAAACTTGCAGCTCTGTGTGTCTGGGTGACAGCAAGAGGCAGCAATGCAGAAGTGGGTATGAGGGCAAGGAAGAAAGATCATACCTGGTTATTGGGGCAGGAGAGCTGAGCTGGATCTTATTGAGTATTTTTGATAACTGAGATACACTAAAGCAATTTTTCCACTAACATGTGCTGCTTATTCTAATTCCTTGAATTTTGGGTCCGCTAATTTTCTAGCTTTATCACCACCGTTCATGTAGACTATTTCAAAGTAAAACATAGAGGAACTCCAGTGATTCATTGAGGCAGATCAAATGTGCATGGAATTCCTTCCCTAGGAATGAAGGACTCCTCCCAGCAGGTGCTGGAAGTGACTCACTGCAACTCCCGTTATATATAACTATATGAATATCCAAACAAATGAAAGGAGAGGGTTCGATGTCCTCCAGCACCTGAAAACCTGAAACAAAGCCCTAGCTCCAACACTTACTGGTAGGATTTGGATGCTTAAGTTCAGGATAAGGCAGGGTAATGCACAGCCCTGTCTAGCTGCCGAGAAATCAGCCAGTTCATCTTTTGCCAATAACTTTCACAAGCTGCCAGAGCTGCAAACAGCTCAGCTTAACAGGTTGTTCCCCTATCCAAGTGGACATCCTCTGCTTGTCATATAATAGCACTTCAGTGACTTCTCTCACTTGTTATCTCTGTGGTCCTATAACTCTGGCATTCATTTCTTCATTGAGGCTGAGCTTCAGCATCACCTGTGGAGAGATAAGATGTTCATAGAGCTGGAGCAAATAAGGGTTTAAAACCCATCAGACTGCAAGGACCCAAATAAAGCTGCATGCTTTGTGGGCTTTAACTTCTGGTCTATAACATATAAAAAGTAGCTGACATCCACTCTCCACCATTTTAAATGAAAAATGTGGTAATTGACTGTATCTATAGGGAGACTGATGGAAGAACATGGTTTTAGGCTGTGATTTCCAAGTTCACACATGTGTTTAAGTCAGGCAAGCATGCCTTGTCCACCTTTAGATGTCTCCAAGGTATGTGTATGTCAAATAGCTAAGCTCCTTTTATCAAGTAATAGGCATTTCTAAGATATGACTCTTCTGACCTGTTTTATATGTCTTCTGTAGGACAAGATGAAGGGCCAATTTCTCCCCATCCGTTAAGATGCAGATGTCTACAGAAAATCCTGCCCACACTTCTTTTTCATCTTTTCTGCTCTCCCCACATCCTTAAAAGCCGGACAGTTGGGAAACCCCTTTCTGAGGCCCAAATCTCTCCTTAATACTGCCTAATCCACAGTTACAAATACCACTCCAAGAACCAGCTGTCTAGCAGATAAACCTGAAAATACTGTGCATCACCACAACAAACCCTTCTGCGGATCCAGCCTTTAAAGTCCAGGATATTTACAATCTCTTTCCCAGAGTCTCCATGTGAACTGCTTCTATGCCCACAGCTATCGCCCCTTCGATTAAAAGAAGGCTCCAAGGTGCCTTGCACACAGTATCTGGCACACTGCTAACTCTTTGAGGGAAAAAGGTAGATTAAAAAAATCTTCTGTGGTTGTTTATTTAGTAAGGTTAGGACACTGATGAGTGCAAAACAAATCACACAGAGCGGAAATTAACTCTATCTGACAGACATTCACCACATTGCTTAATAAGGTGCTAGATACTTCAGTGATGAAGACAGGTTGGTTCCAATTCATGTAACTAAAGAAGTGCTTTCTGGCTATATTACACTGCCAACATTTCCCAGCCTCCCAGGCTGACCTTGGACAGCCCTGAGGACAGAAAGGCATAGGCATGAAGTGTGGCATACTGCAAGCCATTCTTTCTTCTGCTCACAGACCCCTTGAGAGACCCCTGATGCACTTGAGTAGCATCATTCAGTTCTGAGTGTCCAACACCAGCAGGAGTGGACATATTCTATATTAATACACAAAATGGAAGGTAGCTGTAAGCAGGACAATACTCAGAAATCACTAACCTATCCCACATCTGGAGGAGATTAAAAGAGAATGTGCTGAGATGTCTTTTCATTTCCTCCTAAGAAAAAATACCCCATCACCCATAAAAGTTATTAATTGGCTGCAGATTGGCTAAATGTCATGTCAATTAAAGTAATTGCACTGGCAGCTACGAATCATTTTGGCATTTAAGCAGTTGTAACCAAGTTCCAAAGTTAACAGCCCATTGTAAGGAAGAAAGGAGTTCTCACCTTTCTTGGTCTTCTCGTTTGAGCCTGAGTACAGAGAAGTTAAGACTGTGAAATAAGTCTGTACTATGAAAACTGTATTTGCAGTAACAGTTAAGGAGCGAACCCAAGAAATCCAGCTCTGCCTCACAGTCCTCTAAAGCAAGACACAAATGCTCCCAGGGCCTGACTGTTCAGGCTGTTTCTCAGAAGAGAATGAAAAGGAACACTGTCAGCTATTATTGATTATTAATTTATTATCATATTTTATTGTAGCACTCATGCTCTGTGGCAGATAAGCTGTGTCAAGCAATTTATAGGTTTTTTGAACTTACAGGCTAAAGTGACAGTGGCTATTAGATAGTGTTCTGTTATAAAAGAAGCTGAGGCCCCATAAAAGGAGTAAAATGGGATGAAAGGTGTCTCCACAGATCCTCATCTCATCTTCCACAGACTTATACTAGCCCACTGATATCTGATTAATAGCTCATTTTAGGGGCAGGGTGAATTTCTGGAAGGAAAGTAAAAATTGTATTAAACTGGCAAGACCAGCCAGAAACAGCAGAGATTCTCCTTCTTCTAAGAGCAGAGAAAAAAACATTTGTTGATGTATCAGTACGGTCATTAAGCATTGACCTTAACTACTTTTGTACTGACAATCGACAGTTATGTGAGAAGAAATCTGAGAAATCTTGAGTTTTCCATTAAAAGTTAACTGTCTTCCATGAAATCTTCAAGGCCAGATTAAAAGATTAAATGCTTTTCCTTTGCACATGCATGCTCGGGAAAAACCATTTCAGGTACATTTCATCTCGCTTGGATACCTAAGTTAACACTACTCAGGGATGTTGTACCATCAAATTCCATCAGCTGTGTGGATTCAAAGGAGATCTTTGGCAGAATTAAATTTTGGGGAGAAAAAATGTGTTACTTTCTTTCATTTTTAAAGGAAAAGTCAAAGGGCCTTTTTTAAGTGTTAAAAAAAACAGCTGGATATTCCCAGCATTTCTCATTTTTTGCCTAAAGTAGTCACAGCTTTTACTTCGTTCAAATTTATGAATAGTTTCAGTTGCCATGAACCTGCATTTTGTGGAAATACACTATTTGTCTCCAAACTTTGTCTTTTTGTAATCAAATATTTGCATAGGCTCAAAAATCCACTGTTCAGCTATCTTTGTCCATTCACTTCTTAAAAATAGTGAAAATGAAATTATGTTTATAGAAATATAGCCTAAGAAAGCGAGGCAGAATCAGAGTCCCATTCAAAATCAGGCATCTGAAGCATATGTAAGACTCCACCCGTTATGTGAATTCTACAGCAGAAATGTAATCTATTTCTGCTTTATACAGGCCCATGACAAATTTAGCAGAAGTTCCAAAGAAATGTTGGTCAAAACCATACATATTCAAGGAGAAGTGTGTGAGGGAGCAAGGAGGATGTTTGCATGCTTTGCACCACTCCAGAGGCAATGTGCTAGCCCTCTTTGTGACCAGCCCGTTCCATGAACCGAGGAGGTTAAGTGAGGACCACTGTGTTCCCCCAAAGCAGAGGGCTTCAATTTCCCAGGCCCTTCCAGGGCACATGCGGTCCTCCTCGCCCCATTTCTTCCCCTCTCCCACTCTCCAGACACACCTCACAGTGTCCTCCTGTTGCTATTGAGAGTACAAAACCAGCCTCATTTTTGGCTTCCAATAAATATCTAATTTTCCATTAATTTGTTCAGTCTTCCCTTACACCTATGCAAATTTTTAGCATTCAGAACTTTCTGGGACAAGGCCTCCACATCTCAAATACCTACTGCATAAACATCCATCTCTTTTTGTTTTTCTCTGAACCTGACTTTGTGTAGCTTCATCTGATGACCCTGTCCTTGCATAGGAAGAGAAATCAGTCAGTTGAAATGCCACCTTCCATGACTTCTCAAAGTCTGTTAAACAGATCAGCAGCCGATATGTTAGAATCTATCTTTCTGCAAAGTGCCTTTCTGCTTCTGCAGTAAGGCCTATCTTTTCTTTTCCTTTTTTTTCTTTTTTGACTCAGTTCTGAAGCTGGAGGAACTTTCTTCTCTATTTCCCATTCAGAAACATCTATTCTCCCAAATACAGTCTCCCACCAATTAAAGGCCATTAAGCCCTCTTGTTTGCAGATGTTACAGTGGGAGATCAAATTACCTATAGAGCTGTTGCCAGAACAACAGGCCTGAATTCAACATCTTGGTGGAACAGCAAGTGCAATAATATTCATAGTTGGTCTTGCTTTGCATCCCTTTTTGTTTTTCCCCCACTCATTCAGGAACAGGAGTGGTCCTGGTCAGCATCCATGCAGAAGCCCACCAGTGCCCTTGTTCCTCAGGCTCCATTTAATGCAGTGAGTGACAGAGAAGATGTTGCCTTCCCACAAAAGTTCCTATCCAAACATCTCATACCTCAGCCCTGCTGTTCAAGTCTCTTTGTGTTCATGATTAAATGAAACTGCTCTTCATCTTCCTTGATGGTGTCCCAGCTCTGTGTTGCTCACATCATTGTACCATATGTGCAATATGGATGTGTTGTTCCTAGTGTAGCTGTTAAACCCCATATGCTTCAGTGTGTGGCAAAGAAAATATTATATATGCTTTCAACAGGCTATTTTTCATGTAAGCTTGTTTTAATGTATTAAAATGATTTTTTTCCAGTGAGATTTATATTTGTCTTTCTTGACTTTTTCAAAATGCTAAGCAAATCCTGAAACCATGTTTGAAATCTTTTCTTTTTCTTTGTGTGTGTGTGTGTGCCCCTAAAAGTCAGGGGCACTATGTGTCACTATGATTTGAAAATTGCACATGAATAACAACCCGTACACATGAGGAAACGAAAAGAAGAACATGACCTGTACATTCGGTGCTCATTCAGAACTCTACATTCAATGTGTTGTCTGGTATTTTAAAGTACTATTCATACATGCCTTCCTTCTGAAGGTTATTCTGCTATTTCATATCTTGGATTTTGGTACAATAAAGTGGCAGATGACATAAGTTAATTCTGTAGTTCTTTACCTCTGGGATGATATTTAAGGCTAATTCCTCTTGCTCTATAATCAAGCACCATGTAATGCAGAGGTACATAGCACCATTCCCATGGGAAGAACATAAGCAAGGAGCATACATTACAGTAGCCACCTGGTTAATACACACTGTAAGTGAACTGTGCTTTCTTCAGCTGTTAGTAATGAATTAAAAACAAACTATTGCTATTTCCCTGGGTATAATTTTAAAGAGTATGGCCCTTAAGCAACAGAAGTTTAGGACTCTCAGCTATCTTACCCGCAAACAGATTTGACAGCGATGTTCTAGTTCCACTGTGTCTAGAATAGTTAGTTTTCCCTGTATGCCTTGGAAGTACCCAAGCAAATATACATTATTTAAATAATATAGAAAAGAGCATTGGGGGATTTAAACTGTGACATCCATATTCTCAGGAAAAAACACATGGTATTTGCTTTGCAAGTCGGTTTTTGATTTACACATTAGAGAAGGTACAATAAAATATTATTCTTTCAGTGACCGCAGTTAGGTGTTTTTTTAAAGTGCCTGCTAGCTAGTCAAAGATATCAATATCCACTGTTATCTTCAGAACACTTGAGTTTTTCTCTGCTTTCTCAATGCAGAGAATGGGGCCCTTTTTTTGTTTTCAAGAGTTCCTCAAATATCGAAAGACAGTTCAAATCTTCAAAACCACTCAAACAAAGCCAATAAGAGTGCCAATTAGCTGAAGTTTTTGAGTTGTTAATGCCAGTATAATACAAGCTTAGCAGAAACCATCCCTTCTTTCAACACACAACTTCTGATCATTACTAACACAGGATCAGTGCAATGAATTTTAGGATCCATACCCAGCCCAATGCTGTTTAACAGCCAATGATGAGGAGCGTGTAGTCAAGCTCCAAACTGCTGACCTAAGCTCCAGCATGACTGAGGACCAAGAAGAAGGAGGCTGAAGCACTCATCTAGCTAGAAACATGCAGACTGCTTAGGTATATGTGGAAAGCAAAATCAGCCAACCATCTCTGGCCATCATTTTCCTCTGCATAAACTAATGGGGTTATTGAAAACCAAATGGAAAGTAGCAATGAGTGAATCAAAAATTGATTCACTCGTCAAATTGATGTCTGGTAAATAGAAGAGCATCACGTAGCATTTAACTGCCCACAATTAAATCACGAGCACATTCCCTGATATGATTACAGCTCAAGTCAGCCAGGTATGGTTCAGGAGTTAGCATGGGCCAGGGATCGCTCTCAGCAGCTAGCTGGATGTGGCCCATCTTGTTTGGTACATTAAGACATTGAAATAGCATGGATGCAGCCAAACCAAACCTGATGGCCCCAGAAAACAGGACCTGGCATTGTCTAACCAAAGTTAAAACCTGTTTGCTTTAATTTGCCTGTGAGCCGCCTGGGAAGCCTGATACACACAAGTGAGAAGAGAAGACAGTCCAAGACATGCAAATGTGAGACCATCTGTGTAAATTCACCTGCCAGCCCCAGGAAGGGGAGAAAACGGAAAGGACCAAGGTAGCAGCACTGCCCTGGGGTCCATCCCTGAGAGAACAGCATGGGCAGCGCTTGCGCAGTGAAACGGTGACACCTCCAGCGCTTAACCAGCTTCTCACAGTTCAGTGGGTCCACACAGCTCTCACAGCCCCTCTTCAGGCAGGTCAGTCAATGCTCACCCTGAGCACACTGCAGGAAAGAAAGAAAAAGGTGGCTATTTAAATGAGTTGAATAGCACAGGGGTGGTAAAGCTTTTGATTTTATCCAGCACCTTAATACCCAGGTTTTTTCACCAAATAATCAGGCAACATAAAGGCCAAAATTCAAGACGCAATTCCATTTGGCTTAATCTGATTAACTGATTTTTAGTTGTTGGGTTTGGATTTTTTGGTTTCTTGCTTTTCAAATTACTCAAAATGCAGTAAAGATTGTTGTCAGTTTTTGTTTTTACATCAGCTAATGATGCAGCACTTTCTGAGATTCTTGGATATTTAACAAACTGCAGAACTAGTGAATCACCACAGCAAAAGCATTACATTGCCGAAGCAGGTCCGCTCTAGCTGATCAACTCTGAGATCATAGCTCTTCAGTTAATGAAAGCTCTGGTCTCTTTGGATTATGGAGCCAGATGGAGCCCACCCTTGGCAGGGACTGGCACAGATTCTGAAATCTTATTGCATATTAGATAATTCTCCAATGCAAAGGAAGGAATTTGAATGATCAGTTTAAAAGATGCAAATCTGTCTTCTAATTTTGCTAACCTCCTAGACTCCCAAATGTGTATCTCTTTAATCTGGCCTCTCAGGTAGAAGATCTTCTTAGTCTTATGAGAACAGTGACAGAATGAGCAAGTGAGAGTATACACACACGCATTCACACGTTCTTTACAAAAGAAATTAATATAAGACAGCACTGCAAGCTGTATGATAATATAGTGCATTAAAATGCACTCCTAATACATTATTTGTTGTGTGACTGAGTAGAAACAGCATATGCAAATTGATTCTAAGTGTGCGATGTAATTCCCATGTATATGAGCTGTGCAAATGGGAATTCAAGTTTGTTATGAGCACTGACTGAGACACGATCTTTGCTTGTTTCATTTTTTTCTGACTCTGAGTCATCAGTCTCACTGCCTGATAATGAATTTGAATGCGAGTCTGTATAATACTTTCTCATTCTCCATCACATACCCTCCTGTCATCATGTCATTTCTAGGGAAATACAGTTCGAATCACATCTCACAGTGATGAGGTGAGAGATTGCTTTTTCTGGAGGGGGAGGTAATATTTGTCTGCTTAATAACTTAAAAATTGATGCTTTTGACAACTGCCTGCGTCACAATCTCACCGAGCTCGGGAACATGATGCTGCTCTGGTGAGCTTCGCCTTTGCTGGCGAGTTTCACCTTCGTGGCAACCGAGAGCCTGTCCATCAGGCTTACGCAGGGGGGCACGACGCAAGGGACCAAAGTGGCACTGCATGAAATGTGGCCATGAAAAACAAATACAAGATGAATCACTCATTTGCAGATGCCAGTGTTGTCCTTCACTGCAATTTTCAGCATTGTCTTCTTAAAATTTATGACTACTTGGAGTGGATTCTATCCCAACCTTCCCATTATTTTATTTTTTTCCATCATGCATTCTTTCAAATGACATTATGAACTTACGAGCTTAAAAGCAATGCATGGTCTGGAGTCAGCAGTGGGGTATATTTGCTACTAGAAAAAAAATATTGCAGGTGGTATGACAGCTCTATGGACAGACTGCCTGTTCCTTGGAATAATTCTTACCCTGCTGTGAAGAAAAAAAGATGATCGAATAACAGCTCCAGGAAGTATTTCCCAAGTCTTTGAAGCTCTAGGTTTGAGAAGCCATGGGAGGACAATAAAAACTTCATGGACTGAACTGGCAGGTGGAGCTCTGAATGACAGCTATCGTTCTCCCTACGTGTGTCTCATGAGGGCTGCAGGAAGAATTTTTCCTTCAGAGTAGCATAACCCATGACTACACCTGCACACCCTCATCTGGCCACCAGCACAGCTCACAGCATTTCTGACAGGATGTATTGCTTACAGAAGGAGAAAAGCTGGAAGGGAGAAACCTCTGAGCAGCAGAGCATGCCTGGCAGAGCCAGCCAGCAAAGCTTCCTATCCCCAGTCACATGCACAAGCTGCTCCCACCACCCAACCACAAAATGCAGCTCTGGCACGTACCTTTGCACGCTGATGCAGGTAGCTTCTTCTGTCTGCCTCCGACATACACACCCACTCCTTCCTCCATCCACTCACGCATGTACCCAATGTTCTTTCCACTTACTTCCCAAAGACACAGCTGCTTCTGTCCAAGAGGTGCACGTATCCTGCTTCCTCCACACGCCTCGGGCCTGCCTTGTAGGCTAGCTGGTTCCCACAGACCCTAGCCTGTCTTGGGTAGTGACTGCAATTCAACTGAATCGGACTGACTTGGATTTTTAGGATTTTTTTAGGTCAGCAAACTAAGCAGTGCCTGGGACCCAGCGCAGGTGCGTGAGCATGGTTGTCTGTGCTGACACAGCATCAGAATGGGGTTCAGCGCCCTGTGGTTCACTAGTGCCAGTGTTGCCACACCGGCCACCAAGGAGTGATGTGCAGAGGTGGGCTGAGCTACCTGACCTCCTCAGCACTCAGTGGGAGAGTTCAGTATTCAGAAGGTGCTTCTCAAAAAAGCCCCTGCTGAGTGCAGAGCAGCCTTGAGCTAATGAACAGGGAATGCCAGTCTGCTCCGGAGTTGAGACACCTCAGCTCACTCCAGGTCTAGGAGCTGACAGCCTCTTCTGAGGTCTCCTTGGGGACCCCAGCAAATTTTTTGTGGCAACCTGGAGCACTCAGCCAGGCAGTGAAAGGTCTAGGCTTCAGCCGTTCTCAGCCAGAGGTCAAGCTGCTTTTACCCGTTTCTTGGGCCATCACTCTGACACCCTCTGCTCTGCCTCCTGAGGCCATGCTACATGACACCAAAACCTTGTGATTATAACACTTAACTGGGTTACAGGAAAACCCCAGCTTCTGGTGCCTGCCTCTGAATTATTTGGATAATGTAACATGAATGAACGATTTAGGTATAACTACAAGGATCCAAGTATTTTTTTTTCCCTGTCTCTTCACTGCCCTAACCACTAGCACAGACAGCAAAGTACCTTTTTCTCTCTTCTTTTTCTAGCCACATGGCTTCTGCATTTTTGAGTGCAGGCCAGGAACAGGATGTGAGGTGGGAGAGATTCCTTGAGGAAGGGAGAGTGGACAAAAAGATGAGTGGAGGATGAATAAGACTGGAGAAGGGCCAGAGGCGGAAGCAAGGATGGGAAAAAGAGCAAGAGGAATCTTGAGGAGGGCACGTTGGAAACACCTTTCAGATCACATCCAAAAGGAAAGCATATCAGCTCCGAAGAGGAGAAGATGATGATGGAGAGAAGGAAGAAATATGGAGAACTACCACAGGATTCAGGGTCCCAGAGTTTAATAAGCCAGACAGAAGGTAGAAGAACCAAAGAGAATGGGGATGGTAGAGCAGTAACACATCCCTCTTTCAAGAACTTGCTAATTAACATTTTATTCCTCTGCTTTTGCTTTCTAATAAATTGTTGGGACACATTGGCAAAAATGTATGTCTCCATCGCCCTCTAGTGCCAGGTCCACTTAGAAGATAAGTGTAATACCTGTGAGGCCTTTGGCCAGAGTGGTGGTGCACAAGAGTGCAGCGCTGAAGAGCCTAGACCTCTTAATAAGGTGCATAAGGGAATCAAGAGAGGGAAATCTGGGGATCTTTTTTGCCCCAGTATTAAAAATAGACATAATAAATTACATCAAAAAGTCTAGAATAAAAGATGATTAAGTGCAAAGAGATTAATTATGGAAATGTCAGCAGGCAATTGTCATTCAGTAGTGTCTACCTTGCTTGACTTTACACCTGGGAATATTAATGTTCTTTTAAAACTGTTTGCATTTGTTTGCATAGATAGTGAATGAGATGCATGAAAGAGAGGTACTCAAATTAAAAAAAAAAAAAAAGAAAAAAAAAAAAGCTTTTCCACTTTGCTTATTCATTTATTTATATCTGACATGCAAGCTTATTCTCTTTCAGAGCTTCATGGCTGACTGAAAAAAATGGGATCCTGGAAACTGGGCAGTGGATGGAAGAGATTTATAGACTGTTTAAAACTCCTTTGATCGTTATTTTGGTTCAGTTGATTTTTTTTTATTTGGATTTAGTTTTACTTGCACAAACTTGGAGCTAACTTGTAGAATACTCTGCATTCATGTAAAATGCAAAAATATGTACGTTTGTAGCTAATGTTTAGGTATTTCAGGCATTGATGTGGAATCTTTAAGGAAGGTTCTCTATACACAGGGTTTATTTCAACAGGTGTAAATTCCTGGTATTAAACCTATTGCTAAAATTTGGTTTAGTCTAATCTGGTCAAACCTCTGCTAAACTGCAATAGCTCTTAAAATGCCTTTAAAACTTGTAGCACAACCTGTTCCCTAAAACTGCCTCCTCTCACCCAGCTGTCATACTACGATTGCTTAACCCGTTGCACAGTTCCCCCACTTCTTCCCTTAATCTGCTTAAATTCAGATCCAGAAGTCCTTGGCCACTGAAGAAAGTTGAACAACAACTCCTGACAGTCCCTTGTCCCTGATCCTACCCTTGGAACCAATTGTTATTCAGAACTGTGTATCAATTTCTCTGTTCGACCTTCTGCATCAGACGGACCCATCTGGAAATCTAGATGCCTCTATAGCTGTGCTAAAGTACAATAGCCAGTCTCCATTGGAGGTGTTTGCAGCAGAGAGGCAACTCCTGTATAGAAGCCCTGGGTTGAAATGGATGTTGGTTTGACTCCACATCTCCTTTGTTCACAATAGGAATTAAGACATTAGTAGCTCAGGCCCCAACAGACCTTTCTAACCCCCCTGGCTGGCCAGACCTCTTAGTGTTTGCTAATTATAATTTGAGAAAAGAAAGCATGGGATTGATGGCTGGCTGAAAGGAAGCTATGGGTCATATCTAGAGCCCAGGTCTCTAAGTTCCCCACTCATACTTTGCAGGTCAAATAGATACCATTCATTCCTGACCCCTATGAACTCTCCTGGGATGTTGAAATGCCTGATAGCCACAAATCCAAGCAGGAATAAAAACCCCCTTGAAAACCAGTATCCCTTTCTTCCTTTTAACATCATAAAATAGGATAGTTGAGGTAAAAAGACACCTCTAATATTAACTTAATGCTCCTTGTGCACAAGAACTACGCATGCTTTCTACATATATTAAGGAAATTTTTAAACCTCTGTTACACTATCAAACAGGAAAAATAATTTTTGAGATTTGTCTCTGAAATCAAAAGATAGACAGGACTTCACAGCTGATGCACCCTTTGAAAAATGTGCATGGCCCCAGTGTGTCTTTTATAAAACTATGTTTAACACTTTATAGAGCCTGAACTGGCCATGCACACTTTATTAAGCATGTGGAAACAGCTGTTCACAATTAAGGTCTTTATTCTTCAAATACCTACTACTGGGCATAGAGCTGATTGCCATATGTAATCCAAGTCAGTGATCTGTATCTCCATATAGACATACCCTACAGTATTCTTAAACTGCTTCTCTTTATAATAATGTTAGTTTTCCTGCATAGTAAAAAAAATGGAAACTCAGAGCTTAATTCTCCTCTCCTTCTCACCAACATGAATCAAGACAACAGAGCTATGCTGATGAAAGCAAATGTAAAAATAGAACGATAGTCAAATCCCAAGAGTATATTTTAATTTTTACAAGTCAAATATCTAAAAACAAAAGCAAACACCTGCCAAGCTGCTACCAGTAAAAAGGTCAGTCTTTCATGGAGCAGCAGAACTTCTCTTGGTGATAGATATCGTTTCCACAGGAAGAAGGAATTGTGTGTCATCACTATTATGCATAAACCATGGGAACAGACAGCAACAGCCTGGTCAGAAAGCTGCTTTTCTTGACTCTTCACACACCTTTTCCTTTGGCATTATTAAAATATGCAGGAATGGAATATTCTGTTACTTCTGCAGAACAAGATACACAAAGGAAATGGTTTGGCAAGCTTGTTTCCAAGTGTAAAGGGCTTTCTTAGTTCCCAGTAGCCCTGGCCAACAAAATTAAAACTCTTTAAACAACACTCAAGTTGGTCTTTCCTTAGGATGCATTTAAATGTTCCTAAGTCCACCGAGTTACTTCCTTTCTTTTAAACTCTTTTTGTCCAAATGTCAAGTAGTTACTAAGGGACAAATGTTTTCCAACAGACCCTTAACACAAAGCTCAGGAAAGTAACTCCTTATGTGTTTGGGAGCTGCAGGCATTTGAGGCCTGATAGAGGCAGATATTTAAATAGGTGCTCGTTTCCAACAAATAACCAATTTCACTTGGAGGCAAAAACCGAGTGAAAACCTGAGTCCACATTTTACAGCAGACACGTGTGCTAACGCCCGCACTAGCAAGCGAAAGTTCAGTCACATGTGGGCTTGTTAACTGTGTCAAGCCCCGAGACAGCAGTGACAGGGGGCACCAGAAAAGCAGGTTTTGTGGCATGCCTGTCTTTCTGCTGACATGCAATAGGCCCTGAACATGGCTTTCTCTTGGAGCTTAATCTTACGGTGACAGTAAACACCCTGCAGTGCAAAGTCAGTTACCAGGCAGTACTCACTGCTAGCTCTGTCTCCTTTGGGGTTTTGCAAGGGCAGGTAAGACACTAAGGAAAGTCCCAGGCAAGAGCATTTTGAATTTCCCATTGCAGCATGAGTATTTCAGTGTAAGAATGAATGTTGTTGAGATGATACCAAGCCCAGTTATGTGGAAATCTAGATTAGGCAAGGTATGCAGTGGGCATTTGGCTACTATAATATATCACAAGTACTCAAATACCACTTAAATATGTGGTAACAGTTTAATAGGTAATAGCTTAATCAGTTATAGTTTAATACTAGCCACACATTAAGCAGCACAGATACAGGTGCTAGGAAAAAAATCCAGGCACAGAGATCAAGTCAATCAGATGTTTACCCAGCTCATAGAATTTAGCCATAGTAATTAAGCAACTATGTTTTATCTCATGTTCATCATATTAGTTTCCCTTATCTACAAAACTATATTTTATAATGGTCAGACTAATACCTCTTTCTTTGCTCGAGTAGGTTGAAGTCATGTGAAAACTGGTGTTTCTTTGAAAGCTAAGAGGAAGTTGCAGATTAGTTTGAAGGTTCTTGGAAAAGCAACACAAATCTTCATTAGGGCAGTAATGAGCATTAATGCACTGTAACTAAAATGGTCTGTTACCTCTTCTTGTTAGAAACAGGATGATAGATGGAAACCATTTCCTCTCTCTGATTACCATTGCAATTCTAATGAGTTTGGTGAATAAATACATGATTGAACTGATCATGGAAAAAAACAAGAGCATAAGGCAGTGATTTGATCATACAACTACCCACCCCGCCCCGGGAACAGCGCTATTTAATTTTAATGGTTAATGACATGGATGTTACACAATGACAAAAATGTTCATGTGTCTTTCTATAAGTTTTGGAGGGAGGTTTTTGTTGTTTTCTCTCTAATGTTAAGACGTTCTAGATGATGAGAGAAAGAACAAAGACATGGAAAAGGAGGTTATTCCTCACTTTTCTTGTTTTCTACTATCCTCCTAGTTTTACTTCAAAATACATTTCTAGATGCACATTTCCAAGATTACAGCTAATGTACCAGACCTGGTACTGTGCTCTACAAGATCCAAAATATGACAATGAAGTGTGCAGTGCTTAAAAGGGCTTACGAAAATTATGGAGTTTTGACACATGACAGTAGTCTTCAAATTATTGTTCCTTTATAATAACATTTTTATAGCAGCCTGAAGAAATTTGAGTTGTAAATGAATATATAAACACTTACATAAATAGAAAGACATGTACTTTTATATATTCTCAAGCAAAAAACTACCATAAGACCGCATACATATCCGCCATTTAGCATAAAAAAAAATTACTCACATGTTGCAATTATCTCATTTTTGAGTAGTCAAAAAAATCAGGAAGTCAGAAGTAAAGTTCTACTGGAAAAATCCAAGCTTTAAGGCATGAAATTGTATTGTAAAGGCACTAAACAATACCCCCCACTATCCTGCTGTACCTTGTAATAAACAAACAAACAATTATGATAAAAGATTTTGAATATTTATGGTCCTTGATTAAAGCATTTTATAGATAGACTCACATTTTTAAAATATATTTATTTTGCAGTATAATCTTAATATCATGTATAATGCATAAACTAGGTAACCTGTTTTTAAAGGCAGAAGATAAAAATGGAAACATTTCTTGTCCCCTTTTTATTTTTTTCTAAATATTCTCTAATTATCTTCTCCAAAATATGCGATCAGAATAATATATCTAATTGCTTCAACGAAGCATTGTATTGGCATTCCTATGTAAACAGTGGGAGAGGCTGTGCATCCCAGTTCCCCTACAAAAGCACACAGCCCAAATTTAGTAGTACCAGTCCACTCTAGCATTATGATGCCAGTCCCTCCCAAGCAAAGCAGATCACAGAAGGGCATGAATACTGACACAGAGGCAAAGTGGAGGAAAAGGACAGTATAAATTAAGTTTTATTACATAACTTAGAAAATTTCTGACTTCCACTTTCCTCTATATCCCACCATCCTTTTCTGCTTTGCAGAAATATATATATAGATATATATAGCATACTCATGGTCTTATCTAATGGGCCAAGACAATACAGTCTTCTACTTTCTACAAGATGAAAGACTTCTCGGTCCCATAGCAGGGCTGGCCGGGGCACTGAGGCCAGGAATGAAGAGAGTCCCTTATCCAGCCATCACTATTCACCACATCCCCCTCCACCTCTGCCTGCATAACGTCCCACACATTTGGTCATTGCGTCCTGGACTGGCCCTTTAGACCAGGTAACGGACCTGCAACCTTGTGCTTGCAGAACCACTGTTGAAGCCACATCGAGGAAACCTGGCAATCTACCACGTCTGTGTGCACAGTTTAGGGATCTTTTCACAGCACCAGACAAAGAAGGAAAAAGGCAGTAGCCTTTACACCTAGATTTTTTACCTCAGAAGAGGCACTTGATCTTGATAGAATTCAACTACTACATATACTTTGGTGTGTTTTATGTCCCAGCATCTGATACAGAATGTTTTACTGAAAAATCCCTATGCAGGTAAATGTCGGTTCAGCCATGGAAAGTTGCATCTATACAGACAGCCACTGTTGTGGGCTTAGTTCTCGAAGCGATCAAGGAAAAAGTGACCCAAGCAGGACTAATTTGGCCCTTCACATATGGTGTATAAACCTACACGTAGGAGACCACTAATCTGGGGAAGAGGCCAGCCTAACATTAATTGTGTCTCTAGGCTACACATTCTTCAGCTGATGCAAATGAAAAAGTACAGATGTCATTTTGGCCCATGGACAGTTCCCATACTCTTTTACTGATGCCGCAGAAACACTGATCATGAACAAAGTGGCTAATAAAAAAAGCATACAATATAAAAGCTCTCAAGTTTAAACAATTCACTGCTTCACACCAGAATATCCATACATATAAAAAATAGAGCAATGGTCAAATTTAATTTTCTCTGTGAAGCTCTTGCAGCAGAGAAATTGCCATGCTTTGGCTATAAATTTCTCCATAAAAATGGCACCTATTAATATGAACTTTATACCATATTAAAGTACAAGAAACTCATAAAGAATAATACCATGCAATACAATTTTCCTTTGTATTGTGTCTTTTCTGTAAACTATGTCCCCAAATCATTTGCAGAATGAAATCATACTATTTAATTTTACAATCTACATTATTAGTTTATATAACTATCAGGCCACGTACCTGGGGCTCTGTATAGACTTAGTCCAAATGGGCCATGCAGTCACTTTGTCTAGTCTCAACAGGCCAAGCAGACACCAGCCGGGACAGCCTGAGTGCTCAAGAAAACTCTCTTTGCCCTTTATGCCTCCCCTCTCTCTTCCCCCAGCTCCAGCCAGGAACTAGTCACAGCTGCCTTTCTTTGGCGTTTGTGAGCCCATCTCAACCACTGCTTCCAAAAGGGAGAGGCGAAATTAAACACAGGTACTGCAACCTATTTAAATTCTGCCAGCACTTGCTATAAAGTACAGCATTTAATCTTTTAAGGACAGAGTTGTGGAAAAAGGCTGGTCACTGAGATCTCTCTGCTGCTGTTGCTGCTAAGGACTCAGGGACACATGCTCAGGCTTCAGGGCATTTTGGAGAGTGCTCTGTTGCTCTTCTATGGTTGATCCAAGAGGTCCTACGATGGCTCCTTTCTTGCTTCTGTAGAGCCTCCTAACAGCATATATATGTGGAGCTCAGGGACACTCCACACTGGAAATATCTTCCAGGGCCCTTGTCCCCATGAGCATCACAGAAAATAGGAAAAGAGATTTCACTCTGATTGCATTTTCTCTTGTTTATCCAGAAGAACCGTTGTCTCAGTTGCACTATGTTGCATTAATCCTTCTCTATACGGACAGTCCAGGACACGTAACACAGGATACATCCTTCCCTAGGAGACAAAATCAAACAAAATGTAAACTGACATACTAACTCTGAGAACCCCTCCTCTGTACTATTTCTCAGCCCACTTGCACAGAAGTCAAAAAGCAAAATTCCTACTGCTTTCAATGGCAGAAAGCACCATGAGCAACCTTAAAATGCTTTCACCTGGCTAGCTGACCTGGTGGCCTGCCCTCGTGCTATTTGGCGACCCCTTTTTTTCCTCACTTCATTCTGCAGAGACAGCTGGATGAATTATTTACTTCCTATCCTAAACCATCCTATGGTGCTGCTGTACACTGCCACGCAGCTGCTGCTTTCACCCCAAATGTCACGGGCAGATTAGAGCAGGATCTTTGGAGAGGGGCCATGTGGTCAGAGGGGGATCAGGGCTGAGTCAGAGGCAGCGCAGCAGGCAGCAGCACAGCACACACATAATTGCTCAGTGCTTGCCATCTGCTGAGGGGGGCTGAGTTTGGCTCATGCGGTGGGAGATCAAGGACTTTACAGCGGAAGAATGACAAAGTGGGGCCCAGGGGTACGTTCAATGGGGGGGCCTGAGATCTTGGGTTATCTCAGAAATTTGGGGCAGTCTAAATTCCATTGGGCGGCACTGATTCTTCCCTTTTTAAGTGGCTGTACTTCAGTGGAGCGGTGTCTAAAATATCTCTCTGCCAAGCAGAGAATACACAGATGAGATGGTAATGCTGCAGCTGAAAAGTAGCCTCCTTGCATGAAAGAGAATTAATTTTTGAAATGCTGTGCAATCCTGAGCTATTACAATCACGTGTTATCTAAATGTATGCTAATTTTGCATATTACCAGACTCTGCCTCTTTCTTTTCTGCTCCTCATTTGCCCATCACCTGGAAGGATTTAGTAAATATTTTGCAGCCATGTTTGTGATTCACAGGCAATAATTTAACCCTTTTTTTCTTTTTTTTTTTTTACATTTCTGGCTCACACCATCCTACAGGCTAAGACCTCGCTTCCCCTGGCAACATGGAGATCCACTTGAAGCCCTTGCCACTGTTAACAAATAATCTAGTGATAGTACAGAGATCATTTCTCAGAAACTGCAGCTTGATTTAAATTCACTCACTGCAGCTCCTCATCTCAGCTGGTGTCCTGCTGTGCTTAATTGGTCCTCTGAAAGTACATCTTCCTTGTATCTTGATTATTTTGAAAAGGAGGGGAGAGGGGAGGAGAGAAGGAAAGAAGTGTGGAGGGCATCTGTGAGAAGTGAAAGAGGAGGAAGGAGGAGTGGCAGCAGGCAAGTTTTACAGCAGTGTAGTGAGTTGTCTCAACATGCTCATCAGAGACGCTGTAAGGCAGATTCTCAGATGATATAAAGAAATGTAGCTAAGAATCCAGGTAATTCCACTTCTTATTACAAGAAGTGGATTTAAAATGTTTTGGAATAATCTATTTAGTAAAGATCATCAATATTAATAAATGAAACAGTGCCATGGCACATCCCAAGCATAAGAACTTGATTGTCCATGCTGATAAATTGGAAGAATGGCCATTGGCACAGTTTTGGCCTGAACAAGCTAGAATTCATCCAGACAATTCACAGTTAGAAATTAGCACATTTTTGGAGTTCTCCAGGCCCAGGGCCATTCACAACAGGCAGTCTGGATGCAGCCACCTGTTTCAGATGATAACAGAGTTCAAGAGTACAGACACAGCTAAACCACACCAGGACCTCATGGGCATGAAAGAGGCCTTATTTCATTTGTAGACGTAAATTATGCAACTAGTGGTTTCTATCTTGAATGGATACTGCACTTTCTAGGAGCAGAAATGTCCTTATACCTCACCAAGTTTACAGACATCTCTCAGACAAATCAAATTTACAGCCATAATCAGTTTAACTCTCCTCAGATTTAGGAAGAACTCAGATCTTAGTCCACATTTTCCTGGGCAAGTGCTGTAGCCAGGAGGCTGTTTTGAAGGCCATGATCAGAGGTTCTTTCATCAGTGATGGTTCATGAAAGGTGAGCTCTCTCCAAGTTAGCCCAGTGAAGGAGTCCAGCCCTGGGTGCAGCGTACTGCTTGCCTGGCTTTCTGCTCAGTCTCCCCTCTGTTGGACTTGAACTCTTCATCCAGATACGAAGCCTGGAAGAGGCTTTTGGGATAGTCCTGGCCTCACACTATGCATGTCCCTAAAAATCAAGGGATGGATCTTTACAGGGTACAAATAATAAAGCCTCCAACGGACTTCAGTGGGGCTGCTTATATTCTTCTAGATAAACAGTTAGATCTTTATGGGGTTGGCAGACTTTTTCACAAAATTAAAGTCCCAAGTCCAGCTAGATGTCATGTTCCTATCTACAAGGCCTTGTATTGGTACTGTGTCTTCATTCTATAGGGAAAATCACTGCTGTAATTAATTTAAGAATGTGTCCTCTCTAAACCACACTTCAATCGGGTTGTATTTTTGAATAATTAAGCTTTTAAAAGAAAGTCTAATGAGACTAATGGCTATCAAATTACTAGATTTTGAAAAACATTGATTTTCTCATTTACACTCATACATGGCTGCTAAAATTAATTGATTTCATTTGCATATAGAGATTGCATTTGCTTTGACTTCAAGAATGTTGCTCTCTCCCGAGTTTCTCATCAAACTTTCAATATTCATTTTCATAAAAAGGCAAGTGATCCTTTAACTGTGCTCATTTGCATAGGAACTAAGACATTATCCATCATCTAAATAAGCACTATTTTAATTATCCTTTTTGTTTGAATATATTCTATCCCAGAGTGCTTAGATATTTCAGCTGTTCTTGTCTCCATGGTATCCGAATACCTTACAAAAATTATAATAGAAAAATCTAACATCAGATTATTTCAAACCTTTTGCTTTCTCCCTTTTCTTAGAAAAATGCTTCCCTTTCTCTTTCCTACCACATCAGCTAAGCTAAGTCATTTTTTCCACCTCTTACTGACTTTCCTCTTTCTGTCTTGTAACTTTCCTTCTCCTGTTCCTCCTCTAACTCGCTGATTGAATGGGAAGTCTGAGCTGTTCACATAGTTGGAAAAGGTTAAAGTGCCAAATGACTCGCCTTTCCCCTACTTTAAAAAGTAGCACTAAGAAAAGCAGAAATTCTTTCCAAGGAGACCTATCCCTAGCAGCAGAGAGAGAAATATAAAAAGAACTCCAGATAATGATAAGTCAGTTTAATATTAGTGAAATGTGCTGGTGCTGACCATTTATCCAGAGATAGGTCTACTTACTGTCAATAGCCAAGTTCCCTTTTCATCAACAAGAAAGACTCATCACGATCAGCACATTACTCCATATTGTCTCTCCCTCATACCATACTTCTGATCATCTTCTGATTATCTGAACTGCTCATGTTTATTTGCTGTTTATAAAGTATGCCCATCACTTTACAAAGCATATCAGAACTTTACAAAATAATCACAAGAAGAATCTCTCTCTTTTACTGTCAGTATCTCCTCTCCTCCATCCTTTCCTCATCTCATCCCGCATTCTGCAGAGATCTATTTTTATTGATTGCTTGCTGTTATGCTGTTGTTCTTAAATAATTTATTTTTGTCAAATTATGGACAGGAAGCTAGACCACGTAAGTAGAGTTACAGTTATGTTCTCATTTTGATCTGGTTTTGGTCATTCCAGTTTCTGCTAGATGGGAGATCTACTGCAGAAAAGCATCGTTTCTGATGGAGGTAAAATGCACATACCGAATTGACTGTGCCACAACTCTAGCGGTCCATAGCTCCCATGGAAGGCCGTGAGCCCCCAGCCAAAGGGCTATCCCAGAGAGGGCTGTGAACAGGACTCCTGCAGTCTGTTGTCAAACTGAGCTGTTCTGCATGAAAAGAACAGCAGATGAAAACACAGGTTTACAGAGGTCATTTCTCTAATGTCAGTGGAGTGCGACGTTTTGAGCCACTTGTACTCCTTGGCTCTCCCATATTAACAAGGAATAATTCAACTGCATGTCCATCCAGTCCTTTGCCTTTCTGCCAAGAAGGGTGCCACTGCTCACTGCCTAGTATTTGTGATGTAAATACGTTTTCCAAAATCTCAATGAGTCACCTCATTTTGTGAGGTTTTGGTCACTGGTAATTTGGACTTGAACTGGGAAATGAACACATTCTGTCTTTCCTGGGCAGTGATAATGTATGAACTGGTTGGCATTGCTGAAATCAGTGCAAGTTCTAGCTTCAAAGGAGCTAGGGCACTACGAAAAACATGGGACCAACTTCTGGCATCCTGCTACATCATTGATGCTTTGCTTTTGTATTATGTTACTACTGGAAGTTATGCTTCTCCAGCAACAGGTTAACAGCGTGTATACACTGGCCAGGAGTAAATACACTGGTCAGGAGTAAACCTAAACTGGAATTAGAAGAATCTTTTCAATCATTAAAATACTGAAGTTCTGAAAAAATTCATCCAGCTGGAGAACTGGATGGGAAGTATATCTAAATACAAGATAAAGTTGGTGATTTTCTGCAGGCGGGATTCTCCAGAAGGTGGAAAAGTCCAAGTGATTGACCTGGTGAGAAAACAGGAATTACATTAAATGCAGCAGATAGGCTGCAGCAGAGTCTCAGGTCAGAAACATCACTCAAATAGAATTTACATTAGGAAAAGTGTTCTGTGGCAGCATGAAGGCTTGAGCATATTTGCAAATGTGCTAAGTCAGGGAAACCTGACTATATTGTTCCTGTGGTGTGTCATTTTCCAAAACATAGTTTTTACTCTTGCTCTTCACGTTAGCTTACCTATGGCAATGCCAGATGGAGTGCACCCTGCCTGGTCTCATCACAGGAACTAAATGGCTTTGGCCTTTGCTGAGAGAGTGGCTGGGAATGCCTTACTTTAGGAAATAGCCAAGGAGTCATGGTCAAATATTATACCACAGAAATCAAATGAGTGGGAATATTTCTCTGGCTACCGAGATGATGGATGTGAACAGAATCAAAAATAAACCCAAAAATGTGTTTGCATTGCCAAAGGAGAACATTTTATAAAATTATCCTCTGTCACTGTCAGTTCTGTTTTTGAGTATTATCAGTTCTGCTTGTGCAGGGCTGGAATCTGAGCATGCAAGATCCACTTACCTAAGCTGAACAATAATTAGTATCAGATGGTCATCTCATTGTGGGTACACAGACATGCGTTCTTAGAAAACCATGCATGCAAGCGATATGCCACAAAGACTGACTGTATGGACCACAACAAATGCAATTAGGTGCCTGACGGCCAGCAGTTTCACTGGCATTTTGCTTGTAATATCATTAGGAGTTGGGTGACTTCTTAATATCCATGAGTTGCCTGTAGTCTGCAAGAAACGTAGCATGGCATTTGTAGGGGCAGAATCCCACAGTGATAGTTAAAGGAGAGGATTTATTTTTCCTTGATGATGATCCTAAACACTTTGTTTAGGTGGCTGATATCAAAAGGAGCGGATTACTCATTTGCATGCTTGCATACATGTTTATTTGACTAAGGTAATTCACCCCCACAATGGGTGAATTTCTGTCTGGTTTGTGAGGACGCTCCAAGCGAATGAGGGCTGACAGCACTCACTGCATGTAATGAGCAATTCTGAGTATTATAGGTAGTGGAAAATATTTTATTCTTTGCATGTACACAAAGACTAAAATATGTGTAACTTTGTTATTTCTAAACTATAATGCTTCAAACAGGCTTAATGAAGTAAACCGCTGGCCAATATGAAGTCTTTACAGGCAAAGAAAGGCATGTGGAACAATGGAAAAAAACCTGTTTTATCAGACCAGATTCATAATCAGAATTTCATGATTACATCTTACAATCGTGACAGCATGTGCTGATATCCTAGAGCCAAACAATTCCGAATTTGGGAAACAAAGAGATTGTTCAGAACCACCCATCTTGCAGTCAAAGTCCAAATGCTGCAGACTGATCCCTTTGCCTCAAGAAGAGCAACTTTGTCAAGAAAGCAACCCAAGGCTTCTGCTTAAGAAGAGGAGGCTGGTTGGAGGTTTGTTTGCTTTGTGAACGATAACATTTTCTTATCTTGAAATTGCTCCTTTTTTGGAAAGGAAACTGTTAAATCCTGAGTACATTCATTATAGGCTGCTGGAAAAGAAAAAGCTGAGCTAAATGAAGCATGAATGCCATCCAGAAATTGCACCGAGTACGTACGCTGAGCCAGAGGTTCTAAATAGGCTTTGCTGATTTGGGTGTAACCCTTGTTTGGGTGTTTTTAGGGGGTTTTTGAGTGAACTTTCTTAAAAGCATGTAATGGAGTAATGAAGCAAGGCATTTTAATGAATAGCTAACTGAATGACTTTTGATCAATGTGACTATCAAAATTTTTATATAGACAATGATTTTTAGGATCCAGAAAATACCAGAAATGCATGGTGTCTCGCTATAAAATGAACACTACTTTTTGAGTTCGTGTGGTCATGTACTCTACAGGAATAATATTTAACACGCCTGTGTCATTCCATTACCAAAGTGTACACGTTATGGAGTGTAAATTGCGGCTCTGAGGCACAGGCTCTGCTAAGAGGAAGAGTAATGGTCCAGCGTTGCAGGAGCAACTCACAGCGGCGATGTACCTCCAGGCATCACCGAGGACAGGAGCACAAACACAGCAGCGAAGGATTTTGCAAACTGCAGCGTGTGCTCCCCCCGGCTACTCTGCTCTCTGTCATTACTGTATCCAGCGCGCCAAAGAAGATTTCTAGCAAGGTCAGCATCATTAAGGACCCTGGACCTGATTCACTGTTGCTCAGAGACTCGGGCAGTCATTTACTGCAGTGGAAGGGAAAGAGGAAGGGCAGACATTTTGAAAAAGTGTAGGGAGCTAAAGGGAGAGCTAAAACAAAGCTTGATTTTTCTTTTCCTTGGGAATGGGAGTAAGAGTACTAGTGATTTCAAGATTTTAGAACATAAATACCAGTTAATGTAAAAACAATTTTTGAAATTAACTGAAAATCTGGGAGAAACCTGTTTTGAATTGCTTATGTTTGATTTTTAGTGAATAAAATTTGATTTTATTTAATTTTTACTGAATAAAAATGTATTTTTTCAAATACAAGTTTTCAGTCTTCTTCAAATACTTTTAGGTGAGGAAAAGATTGATTTTTAGCTACAAGAGAAATCTTGTATTCTGAAAATATTGAAATAGGCCCAAGACATAAAGGACAATGGCATAGGTAAAAGGGGAAACATTTTTCCTTCACAGCTGAGAAAAGTATAGAGAAAGTTTCCTGTACTCTGTAGCCAATGTTACCTAATCTGGTTTTGACTAATGAACTAATTGCTAATGACTTCTTTGCAGCTAGATCCAAAGATACCTGGATTTCCATGGACAAGTCTTTCTAATAATGAAACATTAACCAAACTGAGACATTTAATCTAATGTAAATGAAATCGGCGTCACTGCTGATACGGACTCAACAACTGGTTTTGATCTCTCTTCTGTTCCTTGAAGAATGTTCCATTTCATACGCAAGCTCATCATGACTCATGTCCTATGTTTGCTATGATTTATAATAATTAACAGTGGGGTTCTCTGCATAGAGGCCTGAAAGTCATTTCTTATGCAGGATCTTCCATGTTAAAGCACATTCTGTGCCTGTACTTGGGAGACTAGAAAGGTCAAGCTAGATCCAAAGCAAAATAAATAAATAAAATTAAATTAAATAAATAAAATAAAATAAAATAAAATAAAATAAAATAAAATAAAATAAAATAAATAAAGCAAAGCAAAGCAAAATCTAAAACAAAACCTTGCTTGTCATAACCCTTGGCATGGAAGGGTCCAATGTTCAGATTTCTCTGTGCTCTACACTGCTGCTGTAGAGAGATCATGTTGAAGAAAAGTCTCTAAGGCTTTCTTTTAACTGGAACATCCTCAGACTCTTACCTGGTCTACTGCTGCTGCTGCTGCTCCAAAAAGGTGCAGTTCTCTCCTAGGTCCTGCATGATATCTGCCAAACCTGTGTGGATGTCTTGTATATCCTAGAGCATTTCATGTGGTAGTAGGTGCCTTCAGTTCAAAGACTGACTGGAGCCTTACAAGTGGGATTACATTAAAGATTAGGACACACAAATAAATGTAGATCTCTGCTGGAAGTGCCTAAGCTCCCTTTGTAGTCACCAGAGAGCTAAAGTCATTGGAGCCTAGAGAGTGATTCACCTCATGGGAAATACTTGGCTGCTGGTCAGCTAAATTGCTTTTTAGACTCCACTAGCTCCACTGTCTTTCCTTTGACTCTCATTGAAGTTTAGACTCTCGCAGCACAAATAGACACCTCGATGTAGATACTTAGACGTCTTAAGATGAAGGTGAATCTACTAATAGGTGAAATCTCTAACCATTAGGCTATAGGCTGTTCTGATTATGGGGATAAGTAAGGTAAAGGTCTTAATCCCTCATTAGAAGCTGACACATTTTATAGGGATAGATAAGAAATCATTGCACAACTGAGACATAAATAAGAAATTTATACTCAAGCCCAAATAACAGTTCAGGAGGCTCTTGAAGTAAATAAGGATCATATATTCCTGCCTAACAGGCAAAAACATTGTCACGTTCCTGACTTGCAGGAAATGTAGATCAATCTGACAAAGTAAAACAGAATGGTCAGCAAGAAAATTAGAATTGGTAGCTCATAAACACTAAAATCTGACAAACAAAGCAAAATCCATGAACTCACCCACTTCTACAAATAATCAGAACCTGTTAATTGCCCCTGTTGTTATTTAAACACTGTCTCTGTCTGAGGAGGTAATCCAATTTTAATTGGACAGCTTCATTGGTGGTGTTTTTGTTTGTTTGATTTTTTTAAAGTTAGTCTACAGCTCCTTGTCAGCTGCTCTTAGGAGCAAAAGAGAAATGTTGCCTGCTTAACATCTGCTGTCAGATTATGTTGCCTCTGCTATCAGAAATGAATGCAGAAGACCAATTCAAGTTCCTGTCAGCTGTGATGCCTTTTGGACATGTTTCAATCAAGCAGCAGGCTTTTCTTTACACTTAAAGAATCATTAGAACAGCTAAAGTCTTAGGGAAAACACATTTTGATTGCAATTGTAAACTACTGTCTAATTCAGTTAAATTATCATGTATTAAGTAAATATTTGAACTACTTTGAGATCCATCACATATAATTGTAGCTCTATCTTGAGTTTAAATATTTCTGCCTCCTCCAAATTCTAATCAATAAAAAGCAAAGCATCTTTCAGAGTTAGTGCTACGGCAATCTGATGTGTCAGTGTATCTGCACATGAATTCTCCCTAAGGGTTATCTAATATTCTACATATGAACTATGGATGTTTCCTATATCTGATGGTGAACTTAGTGAAAGTCAATGATACGCTTGAGCATACCTCAGACAACTCATTTACATCTGGTGCGTCAGCTAAACTCAGATAATGCTGACCTGATGTCCAGACAAGTCTTTCAGGCACCCCTGGACCCCAGTGTTATGCCCAGGGAGTCGCAATGTCACTATCCATATTCGCTTCATGTCAAACAATTGTCATAACAGTCTGGAATCCCTCACAATCACAAGTATGGGAGAATCGAGCTTGATATGTTAGAAAAAGTTGTACAGGCTCGTGCGTGATTCACCTTTTCCTTATCCAAGAACTCTTCAACAACTGCAGTTCTCTCCCTTTCCACACAAGAAGAAACAAAATGTTATGACACCTATTCTAGTAATGTAATTTCAACATTTGGTGTTCACCCAAAGCCTCTATTTCCAGAGCCAAGTGATTAGCCAAGTATCTCAGCTTTTTAATCTCTTTCACATAGATTTCCAGGAGAAAGTTGGAAGTGTTATAACATGTTACCCCTACAGGCTCATAAACCAGAGGTGAATAAAAATAGTTAATGATGCTTCCTCTTTTCTAAAGCTGACTATTTTAAGCAAGTCACATGCATTCAGATGGTTTGTCTCATGATGAGGTTTGGGCTATACTGGTTTCATTGCTACAGTTGATGTAAATATCCACTTCCCATATGTGCAAGGGGAACCCTTGTATTGCAAGATTTGCTGGGCACAAAATTTGTAGTGCTGCCTAGTTAGAAATCAATTCATCAGTTAAACTTAAACTCTCTTTGTTGTTGAAGGAGAGGAGCATATCTCCAGAGGACAATTCATCTCGTCTTTAGACAGATATTTAAGACAAGTACCTCAAAGTACCTCTAGAGCAGTCTAGTTTTTCTCATTTGTCATTACAGAGGGCTCAGGTAATCAGCTTAAGTCAGTCAGCTAACTTTCGGACATCTAAGATTTATACCACCCTTCCGATTTTCTTCCCAGCTAAAACCTGTGTCCTTAAATCTTCTATTACCTCCTAATCTTGCACATGGAATAAGTCTGCCAATTCCATGCAAAATTGGAATTTGCTGGTTCAGTAGTGTCCAGCTGATCCCATCACAATAATGTTGCCATGTTATTTTCTTTTTAACCAGCATCCAAAGCCTTTCATCCAACCTACTACCTTTGGCAGTCTGGTTGTGTCAGACCTAGCCTACATGGCCTACCAGTAAAGGCTGAAAGAACAGGAGCTGTTTAGTCTAGAAAAGAGAAGAATGAGGAGACTCAGAATAACAGTCTTCAGATACGAAAAAAGCAGCTGCAAAGAGGTAAGGAGTATTCTGTTCTCTCTGTCTATGGACACATCAGGGAAAAAAAACCATGATGAGCTTAAATGACAGCACAAAAGCAGCAAGGAAGAAATGGTGAGTACAATGTAATAGATTGCCTAGGAATGCTGTGAGGCGTCTCTGGGAACAGGCTACCCTAATAACTCACACGAGTCAAACAGACATCATTGATCTATACTGGGGTAGGGGTTGGAATATATGATTTCCTGAGATCCTTTCATCCCTATTTCTCTACCATTTTATGCACAGCTGCCTGTGGAATGCATGTCTGGTAAGTGAGACGCATCCCAGACCGGTCGGGCTGACGGAGCACGTGCTGTGAGTGCACGTGCTGTATTTAAACACTGAGCTGGACTTTGATGCTCTGCACTGCTGTTCATGGAGAGGAATCCAGGGATAAATCCAACAAAAGATACCCATGTGTCGTGTACTACAACACCCAAATTTTAGGTACATGACACATACAATGGAATTCATGTCCTTGCATTAGGCTCCCAGGATTCCTATAAAGTGCTTATACAAAATTAGGAACGTCAGAAAAGAAATGCCCTCTCCAAACTGTTCTTTAGTGGGGAACTAGCCGAAAGGAAATACCATTAAAAAAAAAGAAGAGGTTTAAACTCCAGACCTTCCTCAGCACTGAGGCAGCTCAAGACCTCAGACAAAATCTGCTTTTTCCGCTCCCTGTGGGAAGGAGGTGGGAGAAGGATGGGAATGGGAAGGACCATGGCATGCTCACTCTTGACAGTATAGTTTAGAGGAGAGAGCACAACCGTGCCATCATAAGTATGTTTCAGGAGATCCTTAATCCTGATGGGGTGTAGTGGACATCCCCAATCTGCAGAATCAGACCCTTGGGAGGGACAAGGTGTTTCTCTGCCAGGGCTCCCCCAGGATGCCAAGAAACCTGGCTGCTCTGAGCAGGGACTTCCCAAAGCATGGAGGAACACAAAAGGCAAAGGGCCCCACCAGCTGAACAGAGGTGTCTACAACTTAGGTGACCTCAGGGCTGGGTCACTTTTTTTTTTTTTTAATTTATTTAGGCACTTAATCTTTGCTTTAATCTTAAAAATTATTACTCTAAACTTACATCACTGCCCTGCAAATATTTAGTGCCCAAACCCACATTCTGCTCACAGAATCATATAATCACAGAAGGGTTGAGGTTGGAAGCAACCTCTGGAGATCAGCTAGTCCAAACCCCCTGCTCAAGCAGTGTCACCTAGAGCACTTTTTCAAGGACTGTGTCCAAATGGCTTTGCTCAGCTGATTACAAAGGGCTATTGTTTTTTCTTTTCCTAACCACTGTCTGTCCTTAACTTCTGATGAGTAAAACAGAAACTATCTTTCTGGGATGATGGAGAAATATCTAGAATCCACCACAAATACACAAAGTTTTTCTCTGCTAATTTCTTGAAGAAAGTGAGGAAAGTGACAAAATAGAAAGGACTTTTTTTGTGTGTGTCATGGGTGCACTTTCAGTTTCAGAATGCCATAATCCAGCAAACCTTTCACTCATTCCACATTTTGAAAAGAAACATTATCTTGTTCTCAGCTCCGATTACCAGCTCTGCAGTCCTGATGCAGAGGTGTGGCAGGGTAGTTTGTAGATAGAAGCCAAAACAAACTTTTAAGACAGACTCATTTGTAACCTTAACTATGAAGAATCACTCCTCAATAACGTGAAAAACAAAATCAGAGCCAGCGATTGGAAAGGGACAGGATAAATACTGTACATGCTGGAGAATTACATCTCTCTGCTCTGCTGACTCACAGCTTAAACATTGTACAAATCAGGTGACATTACCGCAGTGATAAATCTGATCTGTATCTACAGGAGAAGACTCCTGAGCCAATCCTTTGTTGAATACTGAGGAAATCATTGCCATATGTGAACATTTTTTAGTCATGCCTTCTGACAAAAGACATATTTTCCATTCTTTATTGAGCTGTTTATCTAGACTAGAATTCTGATAAACTTTTCAAATGGTTCATTTTCCCAAGATTCATATGGAACAAATTAAAAATAAGTTTCCATAACAAAAATTACTTAGCAGTAGAGCTGTGAGATCTCCCTCCCTCCTCTCCCTCCTCTCAAATGAGCTCCACATCTGGGATAGACACTTAACAGCTCCACTTGTGCCTTCTTGGCACACAGCTGCACATGGGAGCGAGGCAGAGCCCCACGCCTCAGCAGGCAGTTTGGGAGGCTCAGACCTACTGGTGTAGCCTGATGAACCTGGCAGGATCCAACATATTCACTTCTTCCATTCCTTTTAAGGTGGTTATATCTCAATGAATGGAGGCATTTGGATCTGACGATTGAAGAAGAGACAAAGGATGAAGAAAGACATTTACTTTGTATCTCCCTGCCTATATGATCCTAGTCGCTTGGCATTTTTCTCAAGGGTACTTGAGTACAAGGACTACAGCTAATTTATTTCTAGTCTAAGGAAATCTTTGGACAAATAAAACGTGAATCTGGACATACAAAGCAGTTCTATCTCTGCTTTTGTGCTTCACCTTGGAGTCTACCCTTTTGTCGTAGCTAAGGCTCTCTGACATTTCTTATTGCATGACCATGTTTTCATTTGCAAGTTGGAGAAACACTCCGTATTCTAGCGGGGAGGGGCTGAAATTTCCCATGATTGTCAGCTGCCACACACTACATTATTTTTTAAAAAATGAGTAAGACCCTTTTCAAATACAAAAAGCAAAGGAAAAGAGAAAAACAACCACTTTGCAATGTTAAAAAGAATTGTAGTTGTAAAGCTTTTGAACTCCATGTTTTCTAGGAACCCTGTGTGAAGGAAGAGGTGGGCTTGTGTTAAGGATAAACGTTATTACTCATTTTTCTTCCCATGGAAATAGATCTCCAACCTAAAAATGTTCAAGACTGACAAATAGCAGTTTGTACATGCATCACAATGACTTGTCAGAGTTTAATAGCTGAACTCCCCAGGCAACCACTCTTCACTGAGCATGCCCCAACTCCTTGCAAGCTCTGTCTGTAGCTGCATTGTACATGATGGATCAGAGCTGGAGCAGTTCTGGGCACTGGATGTAACACCAGGAGCTTTTTCTTTGGCACTCTCAGTCAACATGTTGCTGAAACAGGGCATCACAGGAGGTGAGGTGTTCGCCTGCTTTCAAGGGAGGACAAGACGTAGATCAAAGGCTCTGAGGAAAAGGAAGCATGTGGAGAAAGATGGATTTCCTGAAGGAGAAGTCTAGGTCTAGATGTTGTCAAGGAATAGAAACTGAGACTGAAACAGGGGAATGAGGTAGCAAGCTGGGGAAAACCTGGATGAGGAAAAGGGAAGTAGAGACTGGGAACAGCAAGGTAAGGTATAGGCCCAAGCAGTGAGGCATGGCCATGCTGTGTGTGGACAAGAAGTTATGTTCAGGAGTGCATGGAGAACTGTATGAGGACTCCATGGAAGGAGACTGAGTGCTTGTAGAGATTAATAATGCCAAGAGGAAGAAACCTGAGGGTTGACCAAGAATGATACAGACAGAAGATCTGGCAAAGGAAAAGGAGTTCTGGGCAAGGGAAAGTGTGAGAATAGGGTAAGAGTCCATAAATGGGACACACCTGGATTTTCTGTGAAGTGACAGATTTCCATTATGGTTGGGAGAGGAGAACAGGACTGAGATGAAGAGCTAGCCATGGGACTGGGACAGGACTGGAACAAGAACAGGCAGGCAGTCCAAAGCAGTCATGTTTAAGGGACAGAAGAGCAGAGCAAAACCCTCCTCAGAACTAGAAACAAAGCCAAAAATCTTTGCAGCTCAGTCCATACCCTGGCTACATGTCTCATGCCCCCCTCACGCAGCACCATGAGTTCTGCAGTGTTACCATTAGATCAAGTAGCCAAGCTTGACAGGGCTATAGCACTGCTGATGAGCAGTGGGATACCAGTGTTGGACCCCTCAAGGGAATTCATGGGGGGAGGAGCTCAGCTCCAACCAATCTAATATTTAAAAAGATCTGATACCATTTAGTCCTCAAAAGTGGCCAGGGGAAAACAACATGAGGGTGAAGAGAATGCAGTGTGGCAGACAGTGCTCCCCCAGTTGTAGGGCACGGTCTCTACCTGTGCTCCTCCTAGGACACTTCAGCCCTATCCTGAGTTATTTTTAGGACTCAGCGTTCATTCAAGAGCTTTGGAGGTACCACAGTGCCTGCAAGGTAACTGCTAAGGTCCGGCCGTGGTCCTTCCAGGACAAGGGGATTCGACTTTCCCATGGGATACCCAGACCAAAGACAAAGCAGGAGGGTCAGAACATAAGTGGTTGTTTGTAACAAGGAGATCGGTGAAGGAACTGAAATTCAAATCCAGGCAATATGAAGATCAGGGTGTAATTTCTACTCATTCGTTACTGGAAACAACAACTCTGGTTTACATAATTTGCACAGCCTCTCACATAATCTTTGTGTCAGAGAGAGGGATGAAATCCAGTCCTCCTGAGTGACATTCATCTACTTCAGCCATGAGGCAATCCTCTTTCTTCCTGCTGTCCCCTGCCTCATTCATTTCACATCTTCCAACTTGTGCAACAAATGAGTCAGGGGACTTAACAGACAACAGATGCCTTCACAGCACAATTCTGATTCATGCCCCTGGCGGAGTGGAAAAATCATATGTGATTATTTAATTCAAGACTGTAACCTAAGGAACTGAATGAAAAGTCACAGACAACATTAATTCTGTTTTTTCGTTAACTTTTAAATCTTTGCCTCTGTAGCCCTAGAAATGTTCTTTTAAGAGTTGTTAGCTTTCAGGTGTTTTGCTTTGTTTTCTGGTGCAGTCTAGCTTAGACTATACCACATAAAATCAACTTTATAATCCCAGGGCATCAAGAGCATAAAGAAATTCACTTGGACTACTCTTTTCTTTTTGAACTTCTCTTTTCTGATTCACTATAGTCAAAAATGTGAAAGCAATCATTTACTGCAGTCCTTTCCAGAAACACCCAGAAGACGTGGATTATCTTTAACTTGTACTTTTGTTGCTCTGTATAAACAAGTGCAGCCTTTACTGATGTGTATTTTTATAGCAGTCTTAATCCTTGAGGACTTTGGTGATCTGCAGTCTGGCTTTGTGGCAAATATGATCCACAATCCATGGAACTGGTAAGATCCTATGAATGTACAAAACAGGGCAGGTTTGTTATGCAAAGCATACACAAAGGCACACACACACACACACATGCACACAGACTGCATGCCCCAAATGAGTCAGATGTTTTCATTATCCGTTCCACTGGGCTGAAAATATTTGTCATGGAAGGTAATAATGCAATAGATTCCCAACAGTAAAGTTCTCTGTAAGGAAAGAAAAACAAAGTTCTCTGCAAAGTACATCACATCAAAGCTGTCAGCTGTGCATAGTTCGTAGAGCTGGCACATTCAGATCAGATGAGTGTTTAGTTTCATACACCTCTAATCCACTTTTGTTCTCGTGGGTTATTATTTGATTGGAGATTCTGCATTCTCATTATCCCCTCTTCCACATTCACAGTAGACTCCAGAGAGATGCAGAGGGTCTGGATAGCAATAGAAAATATCCTTAGCAGACATTTTCTTCCTAAATACAGATATACTTACTGGATTTGATGAGCTACAAAGATTTCTCAAGTATTAATGACAAGGCTATAATTTCTAAGGAAACCCTTAAAATTTCTTATATTAGAGACTCTGTCCCCATGCCACCATTGACTCTTCATGTATTTGGCTGTAGAAAATTCTCCATATAATAAATATAAAAGACTTTAACATATTGTGCCCTACCTGATATGGCTAGATTTTCTGAAGCTCTTTGACCCTCTAATTAATCTCCAGGAACTGGAGACAGGTAAAGGATCATACTGACAAGATCAGCTTCAAATTTAGCTAGTGCCTCCCACCCTGGGCATGACCTACTGAAACAAGAGCTGAATTTGATCCAAAGTCCCATCAGACAGTTCGTAAACAGAGCCAAGATCATAGTGCAATGAGCAAGTGAGTTTTCTCAGTCCAAACGATTTTGTCCACTATTTGATTATCAAGGAGACAAAGGGGTTATTCTTAATATCTATTATGGATAACTAAAGCACCTAATTTAGCCTGCCAAGTTTATGTATTCACAGGAGTCAACAGAGAGGGAGAAGCACTCTTCTAGAAGACAGTTCAAAGTAGAAGGCTTACTTACCTAGGTTGAGATGAGGTCTGTATCTCCCTTGGTAGCTGTGCTTGAGAGACAGGTACCTGTTGCAACCATATGGCCAGTAGGGTCAGAGCTTGGGAGAAGTTCATGAGCTCACCCGTCTGAGTTTCCCTGCCTGGACAACCTTTCAGCTCTCTCAAAAAGGCTGACACAGAGCGGTGTTCAGACTAGGCTTAAGCGACTGCTCAAGCCCTGAGCTCATATGACAATATAAAGGTGGCTTATGAACATCTAAGTCAGGCTTCACCTCTGAATCAACTTCTGGACAGCTTTTCTTATTACTGAGACTAGAGGCTTGGGGAGATTTCCTAGCTAAATCATGTTTGACTTTGTGTTTACCCTCTCCCTCCCACTCTCACTCCTGCTTACAAGTCAGCTGTGTTTTTAGCGCACATGCTGAGCCAGAGTAATTTACACCCAGATATCCTCAAGGCTGCTAAACAAACACTTGAACTTCAATATCTCCTTAAGAATCAATCAACGGGTCTTCAAACTCCATTGATTTTTTGGGTCAGTTGAGCAGTGTTATAATATATCCACCAAACTGGTTTTCTTTTATTCTTAGTTACTTGTGGTACAAATATTCATACATTTGCCATAAATACGATGCAGTTAAAAGGCCATACGTATTCTCCTCATTAGAGAAAATGAAATAACAAGGAAACATTAAGTCAAGAGCAGAAATGGATTAGAGTACAATTTCTATCAAATTTTCAGCATGCCTTTCACCGACTCTTGCTTTTTTACTTTGTAGGCACATATTGTATATAGTACATGCAGTGCAAATGTCATCTATCTACTGTTTACAGTCTTTCTAACCTGAATGGCTAATAAGTTTAACACAATCATTTTTCAGTACAAATTAAGACTGTCAGAATGACTCACACTTCTATATGAAGGAAGTTCTAAACGCATTTAAGGGGAAATTTAGCTGTCAAAACCAGTTAGTTTGTTGAAGTAAGAGGAATCCCATGTTTCTTTGTAACCTTTCAGAGAACACGGTGTTTGGCAGATGCATACCTATGCAAGATAAGTATTTTTTAACGGTGTTTGTGTATATATGTTTGTGTGAAAGAGAGCAATTATAGACTCTGGAGAGCAATTCTGTAAAAGTTGAAGACATACCTCTTTGTCCTTTACTACTAGTGAGGGCTTAAATAAGTTAAATGAGTGAAGTCTGAGGAAAGGCTTGCATGCCCAATTGTTTTTCCCAATTATATAAGTTGACAGACTGAAAGACATTACTCATCCTAAAAATCTTGCCTTTTCAGCATCCACAATTATAACACTACTACTTGTAGCACTTCAAGATCACCTTTCATTGCTAGTTTCTGAAGTGTCTTGTATAAATAGTGATGTTCAGAATGTTATTTTCCTGGAAAAAGATCTAGTAAAGCAAAACACCATAAGATAAGTATGGCCAAAAGCCAAACAATTCTAATTTACTTATTTTTCAAACAAAAAGGGGTAAAACTTAGGGGAATGTAGAAGTTCTTCATGTATTTCTTCAGTTGACTAATTGAGAACATAATTTTCTACTCAGCCTTTAATGAATCCCCTCCTCTCATTGCTGGTGAAAGGAGAGCTTAAAAAGATGAAATAGCTTGTCAAGAACATATAGCAATTAGCTGTTTCTCCTGCCCATATCCACAAAGAGACATAACAACACTTAGCTCTTAGGTACCTTCTGCCTCCAAAGCAAAGCTCACCATGCTGCATTCAGTCCAGAATTTCCCTGTTCAAACCTGGAGGGCCCTAACACTTGAGTCCACACACTGGACGAACGGTTCCTAAAATGCCTGCTAGTAACTGTCAGTGAGAAGTGTGTTTATCTCCAAAACACATGCCCTGTGGGAGACCAAGATTCACAGCTGGAAACCCTGTAAGGATATGGATTTAATTTGAACCTAAAGCTCAGAAGACCTGCAAAAGCCCTGGGCCCACAAGAAAAAGAAGCAAGAGGAAGTCTAAGTCTGGAGCATGGTGGATGCAGGGGAAGAAACAGGATGTATTCCAGTATGGGAAGACTGATTTATTACTACAGGAGTAAGGGAAAAGTGATGAATATTCTTGCTGATTTACCAGAAGCAGTGCTGCTTCATTCTGAAGGAGCTTGCAATGAAGCTCCTAAGCTCCTTTCCCCAAACTCTGCTCTGGGACTACAGCTCAACGTCTATGGACTGAGGTTATTAAAAACGCCTGAGAAATACAGAGGTATCCAGGATGCAGGAGTGTTATCTACTTTTCCAGACAGGCTGCCCTCACCTATAGGTTACATACGTAACCTCTACAATTTACCACCCCTAGGAATGACGTTCTGGTTCTAGATGAATCCAGCTCAGCAAGGGACTTCCTTCACCACCTTTCACCGCTATTTAACTCCCCTGGGTGGGCAAGGAAGCCCAGGCACAAACCTCAGGCAGGCAGATCAGGCAGAACAGTTGGAGTCTTCCTTAGATACCTAAAAATGTAACTGGTGAAGCATAGAAACTGCTCATGCTGAGATGGGCCTTGTGATTTGCATTTCTGGCTCTTAAGCAGCAGCAATCCACTCAAGTTCTTTTTAGGCCCCTGTGACCTTTTGTGGATTTCAGCCCTAGTTTAACCACCAATGAAATATATTCTACCATTAGGTGGAAGAGCATGATGGATGTCACTCTTTGACATTTCCTTCTTCTTAGCATCCCTTTCAAAGAAGACCAAATTTTCAGCATGAATTTTCATTGTTTTAGGATCATAAGAAGATCACTTCTTAATCCATTGGAGGATTAAAATAAGATACATGCTAATAATGAGGCCAAATAATTATGTTGCTAAGGAGCAAAGAAAGTCTTAATGTGTCACTGTCCACCTTATCTGCTGATGGGTAATGCTAAATTCACCCTCTCACTACTTGGAGTACTTGAATTTTTGAGTGGCACATTTGAACTCTCCACTCCTATTCAGCAGATGCTAGATTAGATGCTGTCCTGAGATGGGTGGGCATGACTTCATTTTACACAGACAATTTTCAGTTAAAGCCCACTTTCAAGCCTACTTTTCTGTCCATTTTGTCTAACCGAGAATGTTAATAGGCCAATACAGCCTCAACAATGGGTCATGGGAGATTGCTGTTGCCTAGCCAAAAGAAGAATTTCCTCTCCAAAGTGTTTTATTTGGTTCATTTTGGGGGAAGGGAAAGGAAGCTTAGCATCAGCTGAACTGTTTCAGGTCAGGCCAGTCACCATGGTAACAAATTTTTCTGATATTGGAAAGTATCATTTGGGAAGCGTGGTTACTGTAATTGTACCATGGATCATTTTCATATATTCGCTTTAGACTTGGTGCTTAAATGCACTATGTCTTTTTCTTCTGGAAAAGCTTATGACATAATGCACAACATACAGAACAGAAGTGCAAAAATTGGAAATACAAAAGAAACAGGATGGTCTTAGTCGAATACAGACCTTGAAAAGTTGGCCTGGCAGAAACACATATTTAGCTACCTAGTAGCCTGATTGACAAGCATAGCTGTCCTAGCCCCTTCTTTCTCCATTGACTATGGTATAAAAGTATTTGTCTGCTATTTTGCTATAATTAGATGCACAGATGCAGAATATTTCTGAGCAGCAGAATATTACCTTGAATAGCAACTGTACTTGAATTGTTTCATTTCTTGTCATGTTAGATTGAGCTGTGTTTTAAATATACTGCTTTTGCTTTTAACGGTAGGGGCAAATATATAATTTGACTACACTCGGGGATTTTCAGTCTATAATGTCATTCTTTTCACTTTTTTCCTCTTTGGAGGTAGGCATGTAGCTACTGAAAGTGCTTGAACAGAGCTGTTTAAGGATGTGGTGGATTCTTAAGTCGTTTGGAGGATTTGCTCTAGTGCCATCAAAAGTGCTGGATTCAGTTCAGATTTCAGGGATGACATCTGATGTGTAGAAGGCAGAAGACAGACACACCTACAAGCTGCAGTAGAAGTGTTGAAGGCTCTTCCTTGTCAGCTAAAGAAATCCGGATTCATCATTGGACCAAAGACACCAGTTACCACAACTTCAGAGATTCAGTCTGAACGTCATGCTTCAGGATAAAGCAATGTACCACAAACACATATAAATGCTCCTTACACTTACTTATTCAGTGGAGTAAATAAATCTTTCTACTGGCTATCATTTTGTGAGGAAGACTGAGCCAAATTCTGGTTTCAGTTTTATCCATGTAAACCCTGAGCTGGCAAATGAAACTCCTCAGGATTTACAAGGTGGTAAGAAGAGCTCAGGATATGGTCCAGTATATGGCATGAGGTAATGCTGATGCATGTAATTGGCTTGAGAGTTTCCTTACATAAGAGAGAAGAACCACTCAGCCCATGCAGGAATTGCCAGGTGAAACTCAGCAGCCTGCGTTCTGCATGAGGTCAGACTAGATAATCGGAGTGCTCCCTTTTGGCCTCGAAATCTATGAATCTATTAAATGAAAACAAATGTTGCAGTTAATCAAGCTGCTTTTCCTCTGCTCTAACCCACAGGGTTAGTCATGAAAAATTGGCCTCTCAAGACATGGTTCTTTATGGTGTTTTTGACTGTTGTTTGTGCAATACTGCCATGAATTAAAGATATAGAGGTGTCAATCCTTCAGCCCCGGTTTTGTATCGGTTACGTAACTGAAACCCTGAAATCTTCACTAAGAGCTAGCTCAGATGAAGTTCTAGCAAGAGACCTATGGAAAACATGAGGAAGGAGTTTCAGGGACTGGATCCAGTAAGTGTTGCTACACTGTTAACATATGGCTGGAGAAATGTAAGTATCTGTCAGCTATAGCCTGCACCAGTGAGACTCTGAATAATAACAAAGGACATCCGTCATATGTGTGGGCAGAGTTAAAAGTCCTAAAATGGAAACCTTGTTGCATCATTCTTGTGTAGAGGATTAAATTATTATAATTGTGCAAGTGTAAACAGGATACGGGTCATACATTTTTACTTGGGTCCTGCACTCATTATATTTGGCATGGCCATGAGCCATGTCCAATACATGCTGTAAGACTTGAGACCCATCTGTGGGAACATGAAGCACACAAAAATAGAGATGCTGCTATTGCACAATAAAAAATGACATCTTAACAATCCTACCCAATGATTAAGCCATCCTGAAAATATCTATCCTCGGTTATATTATTTGCTCCGTGTAATAGTTTGACTTCTCTCTGTGAACAAAAAAATAGAAATTGTTAAGTCTATCTGAAATACTGAGCAATTTACTAACAGTTAAAACCAAATAAATGCACAAGCTGCAATATATGCACACTTTGGTTACAAAATATGATTTTCATTATTTCATAATGCCCTTGAAAAATGGGACTTATACAGCTGAAGTCTGGCTCTATATAATGTAGGGGGGGTTATTGTGCTTGATGCAATGATTTAGGTAAAGATCTTTGCACTGAGAATAAGCTTTTTAAACAAAGAAATTTTCAGAGTTCGTTTTCCAGATAAGATGTAAAGTGGAAGTATAGTCTTCCTTCTTTTTCCCCCTCCCAGATTTAGGAATCTACCAGTCTGTACTACTCTGAATCACCAGAATAGAGTAAGAAACTAGAAACTTTAAGTTATTATGATAAAAATCAGAAAACAGCAGTACAGAAAGTTGATTCAATATGAAAAAATGTGTGTTATTTCATAATTACATGTATTACAGATCATTTTTGCTCTCATTCTTCAGGATTGGGCATACGCTACCAATATGCTGGTAGAGTATGACATGAAAATTCACTGGGGTAAGTTTGAAATGGCAGTGTCTCCTGTGATTATCAAAACTAAGGATGATTGATGCAGGCTTCTCAACAGATTAAATAAAACCTCTCTAATATGACTATCATCTGTATGAACACATCATTATATGGATGAATCAGAGAATTTTAGCATTTGTATTGAAGTGATTGTATCCTATTATCTGTGACAAAAGGCAGTGCTTTGATGCCCACATACTTCTTGTGATTTTTTTAGGTGTCATAGGATATCTGAGATATCCACATTGGGCTGGCAGACATGACCTGCCTTCTTCTAAAGATATAGCTGGAGGCCAGCCATCTGAGCATCTACCATGGCATCAATATTTAGGCAACTGAATGGAGCCTGAGGAGTCTAGGTTCCCACTGTGTTAGCAGAGATCTACGCAGTACGGTCACCAGAGTTTAGAGGGTGATTCAACTCATCCTGAAGTAGAAAGCTAGTGGCTGATCAGGCAAGTTGTTTGGTGGGGTTCGGTGACTGTATTAACTAGATGTTCCCTGACTAAATGAGAGTCTAGATACCTAGCTCACACATAGGCAGATGTACAGGGACGTGTGGAATATCTTAGTCTCAAGATGATTCCCAGCTGTAAGGGTCAATTCAGCTGCCTAAACATTTAGGGTCATTTGAGATACTCAAGGGCAGCATTCCTGGTATCTAACTGCTTTTCAAGAAAGGCAAAGGTCTACTGTGTGTCCTGTTTTATACCTGCCTTTGCCACAGGGATGTTTCAGACACATTTTAGAATTTTAGATGGCACCAAAAACATAAGCTCAGACCGCTGAATAAAGCCCATAATGACTTGCCTTCATTCACAAGAGTAATAAATTGCAGAGATTTCTGATTTGCATCTCTCACCTGTATCTGAAGAAGAGCCCAGTCCACATGTCATTGGCTGGAGCTGTGCTAAAGCATGGAGGTTGGCACTGTGAACACCATTTTGGGGGATGATTCCCTGCAACATTTTCACCAGAATTCCTTCCACAAATGCCCCATGCATTTCAGATTGCAAAAAAAATGGCCTTTATTAAGAATTAAGCAAGCTTAAGATAACATTAAATGTAGAATTGGGCAATTAATTAACCAACTACTCATCCAGTCTGTGCACTGCGAAAACTCAACTCACTAGAGTCTCTAGCCTATGGCAATCACCATCACTCCTGTCTCATCATCCGTCACCGCACTCATTTAGTGGTATTTTAAATCTTCCCTGCCCAGGACTGCATTGACAAAATAGATTATCAACAGCAACCAACCTCAGACTGCCCAGAAGAGGGTCAAATTAATAACTGGGAGGGGATGCTCCAAAATTGTCAAGGGCAATCAGAATTAGTGCTTGAGAGGAAATAAAACTGAGCAGATGAAAACCAAGAAACTGGGACTTCCCTGAGGTATGACGAAAACATTTAGAATAATGGCCCAATTATTTAATTCTGAATTTCAGTGAAAATCCTATAAAAGTACTTAAAACACCCCCATTAACACTAAATGAGCTCATCTTGATTAATGTTATTAAAACAATTGCCAAAGGGCTTAGTAATGATTAAGTCTTTTATCTCAGGTGATAAATTCTTAACATTCTGGATACATTAAGATAAAGCATAAAAATAAAAGTTTATTTAAATTTTAGTTTTCTAATTTATTATCTTCTTTCTTCACCCCTCCATCAGAGCCAGCAACATGTGCACATTTCCACCCTAACCCTAATAAAGCGTTGCACAGGGAAATTATGCAATAATATTCACATTGTTTCAATTGGGTACTTTGGTGCTTCAGCCCATTCTTCCCACTAACTTTAGGCACTACTTCAAGGCACCAAATTACAAGATTAATTTCTCTGACCACTCTTAACATTTAACTGAATGGGATGGGCTCGGATAGTCTGACCCACTCTCTGACCACGTCTATCTCTCTGTACTCATCTGCCTTGGATACTTTAAACAATGCCTACATTCAGGTGGATGAATCTCAGGCTTCAAACCACATGTAAGCACACAATTAGAGCAAGAATCCAAACCCGACCAAAGTCATTAAAAAGACCCCTGTTGACTTCAGTGCTGAATTTGCTCAGATTTAGGGTCCTGGTAATGGACAATTGCATTTGATAATTTTCACATGTATCCCACACGATCCTGGCCTTTCCCTCTCACAGGCCTTAGGAGAGCAAAGCTAACATGAGGTATGGGTTTTGTCTGTGGCACATACATGAAAGAGCCAGGACTGCCCAGGAATGAGCTGCCGAACACATAGGGAAGGCTTGGTCTTGCTCGCCTCGGCACCCTCATGGGGCTGCAGGGAGAGAGGCCGAGGACAGGGCCATGGCATTGCCTTCCTCTGAGCCAGCACTGGTCACGGGCCATGGCGGAGAAAGCCGTTCTGTCCTGCTGAGGTAGCTGTGCTGCCACTGCTGATCATGATAGCCCAAGCAAATACCAGCTGAGGCCTCGCTCTCTAAATGTAAGTGCTTAGCACCTTGCTATGTAAGTGCCGTTTTTGTGGAAAAAAATATACTGGAAAATTATCTGCATAAGTCAGACCTTGAAGTTCAAAGCAAACCATCTTCTTTGAAGAACTTTAGAAGTTCTAATTTTTCCTCCCTTCCTTCCCTCCATCCCAATGATGAGGGCATATCAGTGTCCCTCTTTAGATGTGGGGTAAGAGTTTTGCTGTCCTTCAGGTTCAAAAGATGCAGTGTGTGTGCCAGAATACTTTGAGAAGACTGCTAGAGCCCTTACTTACTTCTCACAAGTTCCTTTGACATGTCAGCAAGCATTTTCCCCAAGTCAGGACTGAGAGCAAATAAGTATGACTTGCAAGTACTCAGGCTATTCTGCACTGAGAATTAGGACTAATATGTTAAATGATAGAGGCTCTTCTGGCTGCATCAGGGCACACTAAGCTTTGCTCTTGGATAGATGTAAAAGGGAGGGCTTGGGAGTCTTTCTTCTCCTGCACAGTCAGCAGAGCTACAGCAGTCCTTTCCTTCTGTAAGTATAGACAAATGCCTCCGTAAGAGACTTTGGAGACCGAAACAATCCAAAGAGGAGACAGCACCATTTCCCTTCTTCCTGGTGGCTGTATAGCAAGCCTATGTGACATCTCCTGCTGAGAGGAACTCCATCACACCTCTGCCATGCACTGCAGACCTAGCTTCACAAAGCACAGTGCCTCCAGTTACTGCTGCGGAGATGAGCATCATCACTCCTGCCTCCAGCTCCTGACTTAAAACCCTGTAGGCACCAATGTTTCCTTGTGCTTTTCAAAAGCTCCACACAAGGCAGCTCACTGTGGTTGGGTACAGCAGTACAGATGATAAGGGTGCTGCCAGTAGCCCCCTTTGGCAACAGCACTGCAGGGAAAGAAAAAAGTGGATATAATCCTGTTAGGCCTCTTGGCAAATCTGCTTGTACATATTGTTATCCAGCTGTCAGAGACGCTGACAAAGAGCTTACTTGACCTAAAATGATCTTTACTCAGAGAAGGTTTTGCCATTATTTGTGTGCTTGTACATGGAACAGTCCTTGGACTGTCCAACAGTAAGCAACTAAGACCTCTGAGCCTGCAGATGCAGACCTGGATCTAAGAGAAATTATAACACCAAGGAATTGCATGAAACCAACCAAGTAGTAATTACTTTCTCTGAATCGAGTACTTCTTTAAAAAGACCCCATAAGTTGCGCAAAACCTCTGGTTTTCCACTTCCTGACATTTCTTCGACAACTTGAAAGATCTGATGAAATCTCTGGAAATATGTGAAGCATGAAATGTCCTCGTGTTTCACAGATCTTTTCCTTTCATCCCACATTTTGTAACACGTAGCCATTATTGGGTAGCAGTTTGCAATTTGCTTGTCTTCACCAAAGCTTTTGCAAAATGTCCTTTTTTGTTGCTGTTGAAAATCCCCCCTGAAGTTTCAGCAGCTTATCCCTATGCTCTAATGAACTGGCAGCAACATGTACTTCCTTGCAGCTTCCTGGAAAATACCTCCTACCCTAGTTCATAAGCTTAGACTCGTAAGGACGCATTTGGCCTTTGGATTGATTTCTCTCTGGCTTTATGTCATCTTGTACTGAATTCTAGATGCTTTTCTCTTTCCCACCGAGGATTCACTTTCCATCTTCTTTATTCCATGAGGTTCCAGTCCAGTTTCTCCTCCCTGAGGATGTTTTTCTTCTGCCTGAAATCAAGATTCCCAGCTGTACAGGTGAAAGCCATATAGCCCACAGCAGTCTGCCCAGCCACGTCAATACTGGTAAATTAGGTCGAGCCAGGACACAGGCCCAGACCCCCATCAATGGCCCGCATAGCACAGAGCAGGGGCTAGCGTAGACCAGGGACAACTCACTAGCCGGCTTAGATATAACAACCTTGTTGTGAAGGCAAAGCAAGTTTAACAGCATGAATATTGCCAGATGGTTCCAGGGACAGAGACCTGGCCCGGTTCAGCATAGACGTGCATGTAGGGTCCCAGCACTGCCGTTTCAGAACCTCTGCCCAGCTGTGTTTGTGCAACCAAAGGCAGAAAAAAGGGCACGTATTGGAAGCCGTTAGTCTGTCCTGACCACTCAATGTGTGTCCATCTTTCTGAAGGGCCTGCATGTCCACGTGACCAGACTGAGGGCCTGAGGCAAGAGGCCTGTGAATGCTGATCGCTGGGCTTGTGCCGGGGCCTGTGGATACTATTTGCAAGTGCAGGTCTTCCTCCTCTGATTTCCTTTCTCTAGCCCGGGGTGTCCTGAGCTGTCCCCCCCATCTAGACACTCCCCACACCAATTAAAATACCCTTCAGTGTAGCAGGCTAAACCGTGTCAAGTGGCACTCCCCTATTGAGAAAAAATGCAGAATTGGCTCTAGGTGTTTTCCCCCAATTAAAACTAGCAGGCCTGGGCTTTCTGTATGGGGGGGGGGGGGGGGGAAGGGAGGGTGAAAACACAGAAGAGCCCCATTCAATTGCACAAGCTTCACAAACAATTTGTAACTTAGAGAGGAAAAAAATCATGAACCAAACCATCGGAAATGGCAATGGGGCTGCAAAGATGACATCATAGTTTATTGGAATTATTTAAATATCTCAGACATATGTGCAAAGCTCAATGGAGAACTTCAGTGCTACATGCAGTGAAAATCAGCTTTCATTCAAGATCAAGTCAAATAACCTTCTGACTTCACATCGGACTGCTTTACTCATCCTTCTTATACATGGCATCTAAATAAAGCCTCTGTCATAATTAGCTATGCTGAAACAACCTTGGGTATCACATGATGATGCATATGCTTTAGTTGATGTGCATCCGGAGAGAAAGCTAACCAGAACCACAGGATATTTCAGACCTCGGGGGGAGGGAAGTGAGCAACTCTGCTGTGGAAAGTAGCTGGAAGTTATCCAGCTTCCCCGGGCCAGTCAGTCATGAATATCCTGCCTTGGCCACAGAGGGGTTGTGGAGGAAGCAGGCTCACAACAATTGGGAAAGGTTTGTAACCACAGGAGTCAAATGAATGAAGCCAAGAGGCCGCCAAGTGATGCAATTCATGGAAAAAAAACAAAAAAAAAACAAAACTCTTCAGCTCCTACACAGGAGCATTCATCATTCACTGTGACCTTCCAGGAATGTGCTGACAGACACAAAGCGTTTTGTATGACATTGTGCCAGTGAACTGGAATGACTGCTGCTCGCGGCATTGTTTCCTAACAGCAGGGCACCATCTTCTGGAGGCTGCAAAGACTGTCCCAGCAACTTCTTGAGCAGCACGGGCCAGGCTGGAGCGGGGCAGAGTGATGCACCATTCCTCTGAAAGCAATTTAGGATCTAAAAAGAATATATATATATATATATATATATATATATATATATATAGTGTTCAAACCTCAAACTAAAACCAGCCGCTGTCTCAATTAAACACAGGCGCCTGAGTGTCAGAGAGGGTGTTACTGAAGGAAGGGGTAGCGGTGCTGGGCTGGAGCAGGATAGAGCTGGAAGAGAAGTTTCAAGAACATCATACCGGTGGGGAGAGTTCGGTGGCTGTCGGATACCAGTGTGCTGCTCACAGGCACAGCCACTGGTGGACAGACAGAGAAGGAAAAAAATAAAAGAAGAATATATTACAAAGAGAACAAGGGACATTTCTGGCCTTCCTTGTGCTTTACTATATTTTCCAGGGATTGAGATACATCTGGGTGTCCAATGGTCCGAAGTAGAAGCTGTTCCATCTGCCACCTCCAAGTTTCCTGCCTTCACTGCCCCTGCTGTCCTCGTAGTGCCCATAGCAGTAACCTGGTGTCTCACTAAGCCAACACAACCTGATCTCAGTTCTTCCTAGGTCATTTCAGAGTAAAATAAACCTTTATTTTAAGTGTATTTTATGAAAAGAAGCCCGGGTGCACATCCTGCTCCCCACTCACACCACCCGATGGGAAAGCTGAGAGCCATCTCTCTCTGACGCAGCATCCCACAGAGCTGCGAGGCGAGAGACCATGGCATCAGGGATGGCCAGAGCAGGCTGCTGCTTCCCCTGGTGCCGCAGAGTGACCAGGAGGAGAAGCAGCACCACCCATGGAGCCAAGTCCATGAGCAGCCACTTCCTCACAATGCATAGATCTTCGCAGCCGTTCTTCACACTGTTGGAAAAGACTGCTGAGGACTCAGGGAAGATACAGACAGTGCAACTGGCACTTTCTTGGGATAAATTCTTGCAGGAGGACCCTTAGGGTGACCCCAATAGAGGCCTGTACCTTAAAGCCAGAATCAGCAATATACACAGCACTGAAAGATGCAGGCGCTCCTGTAAAACCAGTAGCCAAGTAAATATGAAAACAGCTTTTGTGAGCATCAGTCTACACCACAAAGTTCAGCTCACAGAGCTGTATCTGCTAGGAGTATAAAAACTCAGAAATGCTACCAAGAGCACTCTGCCAGCAAAAGTGGCACTGGAGGAAACACAGCTAGGGTAGCATTTTCTCTTCAGCTGCAACTCTGCTAGGGGACCTTGCTGACCTGGGTTTTGCCAGCATGGCTATAACAGAGGTCTGTGTGGTGTTCAGAGACTGCCAGGGTAGACTCTGCTTCCTTGTGAGTGAGGAATGTGGCCTTGGAGATTTAGAGGTCATATCAAGTCATGCTTAGTACAGATGACTGTCTCATTCTTCAGAAATACCTCCAGGGCCCTATTCATTTCCTTATAAGTAGGATGAACTTTATTCCCTGATGATGGGCCAAGCAATAGATTGCTGGTTTGGTTACACCGCTAATGTTGTCCCTCGGATCCTCTTTGCAGAGTTTGTTGCCTTCCCTTTTCTACCAGTTCCTTGCTCCAGTACCCTGAGCACAAGTAGAGTTTATTTTATTCTCTCCTGCTCAATACTTCTGTTCAAGTTCTTGGATCCACCTAAAAGAATCACTTCTGTTCAATTTTGTATCTGCAGACTCTAAGACACAAGTCCTTTGATGCTGGAGATACATGTCTTGCTATTCTACTGTGAGAAGAACAGAAAATACCCTTAGCCAAAGGAAGATGCTATAGGTACAATGAACAGAAGTCTCTAAGTAGCTTGGTGCATCTAGGAGGACAAGCTGGCAAGATAGCTGCTCTCCATCAGTGGACAGGTGGCTGGGCAGCCGGTGGGTTTCCCCAGCCACCTCTTCTACTGTATTTCCTAAAACTCTTCCAGCACATCACATCCTACAAAGGGAGAACCATGCAAAATGCAGAGGGAGCACACTCGTGTTGTTAAACTGCCATCGGTGCTGTGGGGTTTCCCTTACTCAGGACTGGCAATTCAGAGGTGGATGAAGCCATCTCCACACAGGATAGCAGAAAAGGAGAGAGGCTGCCATGCTGGGAGTATGGACAATGTAGCCCTCACTGTACAAGAGGTCTGGCTGCTCTTGGCCAGGCTTTGTGCCTGTGTCCTGGGGCTCAGCAGCCTGCACAGTCGGGGGAGAGGAGTGGAGCCCTCAGGGTGCCCGCAGGAGGGAAAGAAGTGAGTTTCGAGGTCCTGGAGGTCCCAGCCATGCCTGTGGTTGCATGCTGGAGAATCCCCATGTGTCTGGCTGGATTTTGTTACTGCAACCTGGAATAGGCTCACCTGAACAAAAAGAAATAAAATAAACAGGTACAGTAAAATGTGCAAGGGGCTGCTGGCCACACTGTGGGCAACACAGAACCAGCAGGTCACCCAGCCAAAGCCAGGGAGAGGACATCATCAGGTGATATGAAGGCAGAGAAGGGAAAGGTAAGGAGCTCTGGTACAGGAATGAATGTGACATTAAGGTCCAGGTTCAGAGAGGCAGGACAAGCGGAAACTATAGCAGGAAGTAACGGACACTTTAGCCCTTTAATAAAAAAGAGGGCAAAAGAGAAACTTACCCTTTTGTCTTTGCCTAGAGCCAAATTTTCAGGGCCATCCAGATGAGGAAATGCACAAGAAAAAGGATTCACTGTACCTCTGTGTAATACTGTCACCGTATAACTGGGTGCTCAGTAATGTTCAATTTGCTTTAGACAAGCATTTGGGTTTCTCACTTTGACTCTCACAAAACCAGACATACTGCTTCATTTCTCACAGTGGAGCTGTAACCTTCAGTCTCCCGCCCCTGCCATTCACTGCGGTCACAAGGTTGTTCCCATGCCCCTCGCTAACTTGCTTCTTGGCAACCTCTTCTGGGAACGGTCGTCCGTGTGTCCCATGTATTTTGGAGCATGTGATCCCAACCAAGTGCTTTATACCCTTCATGTCTCATATCAGACTTGCTGGGAATAGTTCCCGGGAACTTCCCCAATAATTGCCCAGTGGTATCTTAAAGTGTTTGTTGGAAAATGGGGAGACTATCAAAGCAAACCTGTAGCGAAGCATAAAAAGATCAGATCGAATCTAGCTGTGGGTAACAGCCTAGCTAGACGGAGTTAAAGCTTCCAGTTAAAACTCATTTAAGAGACTATTCCTTCTATTCTGTTCCTGATGCAATACCTGATTTTATGAGATAATCAGCTACAGTTCTCCAGTTATCTAAGGGAAAACTTCACCTCCCTGTGAGCAATAAAATACTAAGCCCACCTGATATCAAATCACTTAAATTAACTGGTATCAGTCTGCATCAGTGGATATCAAAGAAAGATCTGGCTTGGTATCTGCAAAGGCTATGATAGTGAAATGTAATGTCTGTCCATTGCATAACTGTGGGTTGTGGTAGCACAGCACCAGGAAGTCTATGAAATAAAGAGTATCATAAACTTGTACGGGACTTTCATGCCCAGGTATTCCCAGGTTTTTCCCTTACTATACAGTTCCTGTGAGAATCATTCCCCTCTAATTAAAGGCAACCAATTTGTCTCTTCCTTGACAAAAAAGGGGCTGAATCCCCAGCTGATAGATATAGCAACAACAGCTTCACCCACTTATGTTGAGGATCTAGCAAACCAACACAACACACTTCAAAGCCAAGGTTATGGATATTAAGATTTATCGAAAAGCAGAGATACCACACTGTAGTGTGAACACAGTGAACACAACGTTTTCTTCAACATAAACTCAAAGTGTATTTCTTCCAATAATTGCCAATTTCTTTCTTTCTATTTTCACACAAGTTGAGACATGGAAAAATTGAGTATGGGGAGGCTTTCGAAGAGGAAATTGCATCTTAAAGATTTTAATATATTTCCAAAACTTCCAAGCTTTTCAAGTTACTAACAAATGAGAGGATCTCAGTCCGGAAAGCTGATTTTAAACAACCATAAAAGGACTTAAATTTCAGATGATGGGTGCTCAGCCTTTCTGAAATTCAGACCTTATTACAATGTTTCCAGTTAGGCACCCAAAGTCATTAGTCACTTTTGAAAACCTTGGCATAGAGTAAAAAAGAAAATCTCCAACTGAGCTAACATCCTTCATGTACAGCCTTGTAAAACAAAAACTAGAAAAGAAAAAATGTCCTAAAGCCCATGAGTAAGTCAAACTCATTCATTGTGACTGTGGTAAGCTGTAAATTATTTTTATTTAATAATAACTAATACCTGGCTCTTATACAGCTCTTTCTATCAGTGAGCTGAAAATGTATTATAATCTTTAAATGCAGCATCGTGGAGCCATTAGCACAAGAATTTAGCCAGTGTAGACAGACCATCATAGCAAAAGAATCCAGCTAAACAAAATATACACCAAAGTATTTGCTCCTTAGAAGACAATGGGAAATTTTAAACAGGCAAAAATTATGATGCCTTTCTCACATATTATTCCTGAGAATGTACTTCTTAGTAAGTTCAAACATAATTGTGTCATGATTTCATTCTCATTTTTATTTAGCTTCTGTTACCAAGCTTCCCCAAAGAGAAGGAGGTTTTATCACAGATCCCAAGATCAGGTTTTCTATCCTATCCTTCAGAGCAAAAAGGTGGCAGGAAGCACATGATCGCTTCACATCTCCTAGGACTGCTTGCAGAGCAGTTATTTAAGCTGTGCCCCAAGGAATCATCTAGCCCATAAGCCACAGCCAAGGGGGCCCAGATTACCCCTAGCACCGCTCAACCTGGGGTGCTGAAGTATCACGGGACACTGTTGGTTTGGCTACAGGAGCAGACTCACTCGGAATAGGCCAACATGGTATTCCGGCTGGCCTGTCCAGCTTGGCCATGGCTGCCAGTTGCCGACGGAGCTACTGTGCACGCACTCACACTGGTCAAGTACAGTGGTACCTAGTCAGCAGATGGGTCTGGCTTTTTTGAACTCAAAACTTTCGGCCTTGCAAGGCCAGCAAGCACCAGTGTTGGGATACGAAGCAAAAAAGCCAAAGCATTGGCAGTTGCCTGAGAAGGGCCACGTTGCATCCAGTGCAGCAGGTCTGGGCCAGGTCCATCACTCCGTGGCTTAGATAAGCCTCCAAACTAAGCCGAAGCCACATTGAACTCCACTTCTCTCACCACAGAATTTTCACTGTCTGGGGCCAAGTTTCCTGGACAGTGTTACATGAGGTTTAAAGTATGTACAAAGCCAAGACTGAGCTGCAAATGGAGCTAGTCATCTGGTTGCTTAAGGAGGTCACTTACAGAATTTTTGTAACAGAGATGCTGTACAATTTTTCTGCACAAATCCACTGCATAGTTACTCCTAGCTAAGATAGGATGCTGGACTAGGAAGGCTGAGTGTTGATTTAGGTGTGGCAGCTCTTGCAATCAAGTAAAATAACTCCTTGTGAAATCTTTGCAGAAAACCTTAATCCTCTGAGCAGCTATCAGCCTAACCTACTGACAAATGGGAAGCCTATGCGCGTAGGCAGGATCAGGCCCTATGAAACCCCATCTCACAGTCAGTTCAGAATAGAAGTGGATTCTGCCAGCAGCACACAAAGCAGGAGGACCTTAAGAAAGGTAAGAATAAAACATTGAGGAAGACTGCATAATTTGAAAACCAGGCACAATTCCCCAGGAAAGAAGGAGGGAGAGGCAAATGAAAAAGAAGGAAGAAAGAGAGAGCATGCAACAATCCATCCAAAATAACAACGCAAATATCCTGGATAGAGGCATTCCATACATTTTTTGGAAGTTTTCTCTGTAGCCCAATCTCAGAACTTACGTGGTTATGTGTTAGTTTTATGCATCCATTCAACAGCCAGATCAACCAGCTATCTCATTTATAACTAGTTTTAGAAGCTGGAGTTTCATTTGCTTTGCAAGTAAGTCTTTCTCTTAATATAAAATGATTGCAAATAAAAATCCAAGCCCTCACCAGAAAAACTGTCACATAAAACTTAAAGAAAAATTTTAAGAGTTAAGGAGAGTAAGAAACAACATACTTGTATAGGCCATCATTAAAATAAACACTATTTTTCATTACTAACCACAAAATATGAAATATTCACACACACCAAAATATTTCTAAAAAAGGGACATAAAATTAATTGCTGAAAATAAGCAATGGCTTTATTTGACTTATGTGCATAGACCTCCTGAATTTAAGGAGTATTTGTTTACCGTGACGGCAAGGCCATGCTTGTGGTTATTACTGATACATATCGGTCGGTTTCACAGGTCAATCAGAAGGTAGATAATTTGACCAGACATCTAGAATTTTGTGGTTTTTATAATGGATTGCAGTCACAGCATTATTTTCAGGACTAGTTATTATCTGGCAATATTCCCTGCTGAACTCTCTCTCTTCAAAGGGAATGTTTAGAAATTCAGATCAGCCAAAACTCTACCTCTGCGTCTGTCACCATTACGTTTGGAAAATGTTATCCCTGGGTCAACACTCTTACTGCTGCATTTTAATGAACAACGTGAGCCCTTCCTATTTGCATAATGGCCGATGTTTTCAAATCCAGACGGCGCTAACACCATGTTAGGCCTTTGCACAAAAGCACCTGTGTAGCGGTGATCTGGGCACCTCACAGTTTCCATTATTCAGCGGATGCTGTAAGTTCTCAGAGCTTCTGAAAATTAGCCTGCTTTTAATAGGGGGCTAAAAATACACAGGCACAGGCTTGCTTATGAGACTGTAGCCCTTTAGCCTCCCTACCCTGCTTACGCGTCAGTGCCCCCAGCTATTCGTTTTCTTCCCAGCGATAGGGGTTTGGAAGTGCTATGATACATAACTGCATTGTTGTCACTTAGCAACCTTTGCTGTATTTCCTAAATGAAGTGTTTTATTGACGAATTCATGTAAGTTAGGAATTTATAACCAAACCAAAGGTTTTTCCCTCTGTCACCAGATAATTCAAGTATAATAATTAAAGTTTAAAATAAACCCATGAGGGCTATTTCTCACTGATAGAAATAGAAACTAGGAAAAACTGATCTAAGGTTCTGTTGCCAGTTACTGAGATTGCATTTACCTAATTTTTAACCTCTTGTCTGCTTGCTGTGGAAGGACACAGCAGAGCAGGGGGCTTGCCTGGATCGACTGGCTAGGACATCCTCTCTTGACAGAGGCTCAGTAGAGTCTTAGCTACACTGCGGTGCAGTAAGAACAATCTTAGTGGGAGATGTGATTGTTTCCTGATTTATTTATATCAGTATAACTTTTAGCTGGAATTAATTTTATCATTATTGTTCATTCCCCGTTTTCAAATAAATAATAATAAGTATTATCAAGTATATATGAAAAATTTTTGAATTAGCTTAACAGCATAGGAGACTTGTTCAAATTTAGCAATACACATATGGGCAAGGCAGCAGTATTTTCTGTGTAGCACAAGCCATTGATTTTTCTGAATATGCCCCAGGAGCCCTGAACGGTCAAAAGTGGCTCTCAGACCATACTCCTCTGATAAGCAGATGAAAGCTGATGGGGTCCTCCATGCGGCCTAGTATTGTAAGAAGGAATTTGATAATCCACAACCACACTGTGTGGGGGTAAAGCAACTCACTGCTTTGCTCTTCAAGAAGTCCCCCCACAGACCCACTCCCTCCTTTGCCCCTCCGGCTTTCCCTTTCACCAGCCCACCTCCCTCTGCCCTCTCTGGTGTCCCACCACCCTGTTGCTCCATCTCCAGCCTCCCCCCAGCCCTCTTCTTTTCGCACAACAGCAAGCTGCTCCCCTCAGGCCAGTGTAGCACCAGGAAGGCCGTGGATGCTGGATACTGAGGGATGCAAACCAGGATGTTCATGCTCAGGTCCAGCAGCAAGGGCCAGGCTGCAGTCAGGAGCAAAAGCCAAGAGCTGGCAAAGCCCATTCTTCACTACAAACAGGCAGCACAGGTGTGTCAGGCTCTTCAAGTGATTTTTTTTCTACCACAAGGCAGTACTAAAAATGGAAATGAGAAGCTGCTTCCTTCATCACTGAGATTCACTCTGGAGGGCTGCTTCTTGCCTGCCACCCTCCTCCTATGTTGCAACACAGGAAATTTGCTTTTACTAACACCTGGTGTTGTTTCAAACAGCCAGATGGTCCTAACCTCAGTCTCCTGTAATTGATGGCCTACTTGTCTAACCCTGTAACTATCTCTCACTTTAGACACAGATGCTGCATCTCTCTAAATACCGTTCCACATTAAAACATCCTACCTTCCTGTTTCGCATATCAATCAATGCAGCAGTTCTTACAGAAACCAGCTATGGCCTATGTAAACCAGGAGACAGTGGGTGTAAGCAACCAGAGATAAAATTATGCAGGCTTAAATTACAAATTGGATGTGCTGTTGAAGGATTTAGAATCACATTACAAAATTAGCTGGAGACAAAAGCAGCAAGCAAACAGACAAAACATTTTGCAGTGACCCCAAGAGTGTATTGCCTAGCCTTTCAGACTTAGCCCACAAAATCCAGGCTGCCCTGGCATATAGTGCTTTCTGTCATGATGATGGCATTTCTATGCACCACGCTAACTTTCTGTCTGTTTGTAGTGAATCCAAATAGCCTTATACCTGCAATTTTGATTTTCTGGGTTCTTTTGGGAGGTAATTCTCTTTAGGTATCTTACTGCAGGGCTCAAGCTAGGTCCTAGATGCTACCACAATACTATTTGTCATTAGCAAAGCAAAGCAACTTCATGAGTTCAAATCCCAGAGGCTTTTTACTTGACAGATTAGATTAGAGTCTACCCTGATCTCCCCATTTCTTCTCAGTCTTTGTTCTGATCATACCAAAGGCCGATACAGCACCAGAAGCCCTGACATTGGACTCAGGAAATTGAGGTTGAAGTCACTGAGGCTACCAAGACCATTTGTTTCCTGTTATTAAATCAAGACGAAATTTCTCCACCTCCCATAGGCCAGTGAGGATAATACTTAACATTACTGTTGGGTGTTCAGAAGCTGAGCCATTGATGGTGGTTCAAATATCTTTCTTGTATAACCTCTCAGTATCCTATCTCAGAATCTCATAGGCATTAATGTCTCATCCTTAGAGCATGCCTGGGTCATAGGGAACTGCCATTGTCCCCATTTTATGCATGGAGAACTGAGGTACAGGGTAAACTGCATGATTCACCCAGGCTGACACAGGACATCTGTATCAAGGTGACTTGGAGCATGGCTCCTGCCTTGGAACGAGCTTCCTACTTCCTAACCCCATGGACCTTCCTGTCTTGGGAAGGTGGGGATTATCCTGGGATTTGTTTACTTGTTGTATCACGTATGATCTCATCTGCATGTGGTTATATCCATGATCTCAAATTCACTGATAGGCACAAGGCATGTCACTTTATAAGGTCTGCCCGCAATTATATGAAGATCACTATAAGAATGAAGGGGTCAGGTATAAGATGGAGATGCATGTAGGAAAACTCAAGTCGCAGTTTTAGGGGACACAGCTGAAAGCGTACGGTCTTACTCACCTCTTTCTTTACCTATGCATGCACTCCCCCACACAGCTTGTGTGAATCTGGCATATGCTGGACTCCTCCATCAACCCATTTAACTTCCTAATCCAGAAGAAAACTATTCTGGTGGAAGGGTCAGGGAAAGGAGGAGAAGAATCAGGAGGAGCAAAGGAGGAAAGTGACTTTTTTTTCCTTTAGGCAGTAACAAATCAGTAGATCACAACAGCCAACCCTGAAACCATGGCCTTGGTTTATGAGAATTTACTAGGTCAAAAGAAAATGGAAGCAATTCCATGCCAGTGATATGTGCAGAGGAACAGCCCAGAATGAGAGATAAAATAAGCCTTGCAGGGAGGTGTAATACTTGTGCTGACTCTAAGGTTGTGCAGAGAAGGCGTTAGAAAGCAATCCGGGGTGTGGACAGCTGAACTGTTCCCTGTGCCATTGTACCTCTATACAATCTGTTTCTCACACAAAACAAACAAAAAACCACACCCATCTTACTTTGAGAAATGAGGAGTTTTCTCATGTTATTTCCCTTCACACAGTACGTGGATCAGAAATCAAGTCCACAATACAAAGCATTGCATCTTTATTTGACATGTGGATCCTATGTGACTATGATAATATTGCGTATCCCAATTTAATCTCAGCACTTTCCTGAACAAGTTTCCTCAGTTCCTGAGCATTAAATTTTTTTCTTCCAGTTGTTGGCTCTGTCACCTTGAACTTGACAGCTGACTTGTGTAACAAAAGGTTGAATTCCTGCTTTCCCATCATCTTTATATGCTCTCAAGTATGATTTTCTGTACCTCTCCAGCCTCACTTTGCCTCTAATAATTTTATGTTAGTAGAGCTTTTAGATTTTACTGGGTTTTTTTGCAGAATTGCTAAGATGATCTTAGCTTCCCTAAAGAGCTTTAATATTGCACAGGACCACGTAAAACAGAGGGTTCATCTACAATGGCAGCTCAGGACAAAATAGGGCCTACTCTTGAGATCAGACTCAACTACCAAAGAATCAAAGTCCCTCCTCAAGCTCCCACCAAGAGCCTGGCTCAGCTCAAACTCTCTGGAAGGGAAGATCCCAATTTCTCACTCTTGTTATCTGGCCAGCTGGGATACAGGGGGGAAATAGGCTACAGCCTGGATCTCGGATCCACACTCAGCTCTTCCCAGGTATAGTGTGGACACATCAGCCACGTCTCTCCCAGAAAAATGGCAGAACATAGGCCCAGGCTCTGGCACACAATTGCCTATCCTGCATATCGTTAGCATCATCACTGGCAGGGCCTGGGCCTGACCAGCCGGCGCTCTTCCAAACAACGCCCAGGCATAGTGAGGCCAGCGTGGGCCTGTGATTATCTCTATTTGGTGGTCAGCTATTTAGACACTAGCCAACATGTGCCAGTTGGTCTGAGGGCCAAAGAATGGTCCCTGCCCTTTATTGGGCTGCAATTTATTTGTGGACACATAGCCACTGAGCCTGAAATACAATTGGGTAGAGCTAGCGATGGGAAATGGAAACTCTGCTGGTTACTGGGTTTGATATACTTAAGGCTGCACTTCAGCCAACTTTTAATGCAAATAGTTACGTTTTAATTAACACAAATAGCAAAGTTTTTGGTGGTAGTGGTGCAAGCTCGCAGAGGATTCTCTCCCTCCTCCATCATATCTTTTGCAAAATTCAGAAACAGCAATAGATCAGCTTCTCCTAGGTCTTGGCCTCCAATATCCTAAAGCGATGAGAAGGATCAGGAACTGAACGTAAATCTGTGGGGTTGTTCACACTTTAGATTGCAGTTATAGCTGTGGGAATCCGAACAGTCACCCAGATGCTAATGGCGCTGCTCCTGCATCAGTTAGATCAGAGAAAGGACTCCAGTGTTTAATTTTTATATAGTTATTGGTTATAAATCAAAGGGCCGACAGCTATTGAGATATAAGCAAGAATGTCTTTTTTGTGTCTTTTTTGTCTGTGTTAACAGCAATGTTCTACGATAAAGCTGTTATTTTAAAACATGACCTATTTTCACTTTGCCTTGGTCTTTTAACTGTTCCAAAAGAAGGATGTTTATACAATTTTGCAAAGAAATGTGAACTGTTCTACTCCATTTACATTTCTTTGTTCCAGAATGTATTCTTCTTGTTGAGATTCCAGCAGACAAGGAAAGCAGACACAGTGGTTACTTTCCAATGTGAAACTTAAAACCACAATCTCCCGCTCAGAAAACACAGAATGAGTCACAGGAAGGGGCCACTTGCTTGCAAAACTCATTAAAAGCAAGGCAAGGCAAAATGGATTTCCTGTATCAATAAATAGATTTCTGGCAGCAGTCAGAACACCTGACATTGCTAGAGGCTAAAATCCAGTCCAGGAGTAGCCATTAGAAAAGTGAGATCAATTCTTTAGCTTGCAAATTGTATCTCTCCAGTACACAACTTGATTTCTTGACATTAGTTGGCTTAATTCAGCAAAGTGCTTAAGAATATGTATGAATTTCAGTGAAGTGAGTGGGGACTTAAGCAAATGCTTAAATATCCTGCTAAATTATATCTGCTTTTATTTTCTGAGGCAAGCTTTATTAAAAGGACGCACACATGCATTATAGAGGTGTATATATCTCACAAGTGACAGCATTGCTTCCCAATTCCATGAAAAAAAAAAAAAAGAAAGAAAGAAACCCTAGTACTTACTTAAGCTTAACATTTAGCTGCAAGTGCAACTTTGTTATGCTGTTTGCAATATTCCTTGGACACTTAAATATAGATTTCCTTTTGGTCAATGTTACTCTCTCCTGTTTGGCAAATGAAGCCAAAATGAACTCCTCACCTCTTCTGTTCAGTGCAGACATGCGGGATTTCAGTCAAGACTGTTCATGGGACCAAAGGCAGAGCTCAGTGCCTGACTCAGTACCACCTAGGTTCAGCATGAGGATGGAAACAAGAAGCTGCTTTTCTGGCCACAGATCAGTTATCCTGCTAGAAACGAATTACTGTGTTTTTGTTCCCCTTCTCTAGTTCCCTCCTAGAACAAAGCTCATTTTTTATTCTGCCTCTATTTTTCTCACTCACAGCCCAGTGGCTGAAAAGGTCTCTTCCCAAAAGCATCCAGCAACAGTACTGCCTTTGTGCCACTGCCTGGTTTTCTTTAGAGACGACCTCTCATGTCTCAGGTGCTCATTTACAACCAGTTCTTTCCATGGATAACTGAAACAGGCTGCAGAAAGAAATGAAGGGCTGGATTTTACTCCAAGCGTAAGAGTTAGGACTATCTTAGGTTGTGGCACTGTGAGCGTGCTTCCTCAAAACTGTACGTCTCTGGATATTCATGAAAGAAAAAAAAAGGAAAGAAAAAAAAAAAGAAAAAAAAAGTCCTAACCCTCGCCTCCCCCAAATCCAGGCTTCTTCTCCTTTTTAAGCATTAGAGTTGAAAGCCATATTTTCAGGCACTAGCAGTTGGCACAAAAGGTCTTCTGCCTCTTGCAATAATCTATCACAAGGTACTTATTAAGACCATTTATTTTAAAGGAAACAATGTAGTATTCTGGGAGTAATCCCTGCCTTCCCTATGGCATCAAGAAATAACTGAAATGGCTTAGCTCCTCGGGAAGTTTGTTCCCTCAGACTTTTATACCTCTAGTGCTAATACGATATTCCAGAGCACTGAATATGTCCTTATAAAGTCTGTTTTGCTGAGGCAAAAGCATCGTTTCTCTGACTTTTAATTAAAAAAGGCACCTTTATTTCTAAGCTTGCCTCCAGAGCTCTAGTGTAAATGTTTATACAAGCCAGAGACATACAGAAAATAGAGCGGACTGAAGAAGCAGTCACTGCAGGCTGCCTAAATACAGCTCCTCTTGTATTTTTAACACAGAACTGTAGTTGCTGTAGAGCCTTATCAACCCCAAACATCTTTGTTTTCACACCAACTAACCCCGGCTTGGCTGTATCACTCACACTACAATTAGTTTGCTCAGCAAACCCAGCAGAGGGAGCAAAAGGCATCTTTGTGCTCTCACAGACACGAGGAAATGTTATTTGCCTCTCAGCAGAAATGGCCAATGTTAAAGAAAAAAAAAAAAAAGTTATGTGAATGACAACGCACACACATTCAAAGCAAATCTCTACTTTTTCTCAGGTCACTCTAGGAAGTAGACAAGGGGAAGACTGAAAAAAAATTCTGGGATGGGGTAAGATTTCTGACCGGGTCAATTTGCTCCAATTTCTGTCTGCTTGATTTTGATTCCAAAGTGTTGTCCTGATAGCCCAAACAGTCAGAGCCCAGATGCACCACAGACCAGTGTCTCTCTGTTTGAAGAGGCTCTGTATCGAACTCTAATTGAACAACAAAAATTTTGCAAGCCCTGGAAGTTACACTGGATAGCCCCGACAAGCAATTAAACGTGGACCTATAAATGTCAGGCAATACAGCAATTCAACAGTTCTGCAAAAGTATTCTGCCAATATCAAAGCATACAGAAAAAGAAAGTCGGAAGATTATTTTTTAATCTGTTTGCCTTTATTACAATATATATTTCTATCCTCGCTGTATTCAGCAGATCAAAATGAGGTGTTAAAATGATTTTCAACATGGCAATAGCACATACATTTACAGGGTAAATACTGCATATAAATAGACTTTGAAATAATAATCCATATCTACACATAAAAATACCCTCGTTCCCTCCCCTCTCAAAATTATAGCAACAACATCTTATCTTTAACATAACTAACGCAACGAGTATGGTATTCTGTCCTTCACATGACACAGCTGGAGTGGTATGGTCATCAGATTCATGGAAATAAACATTAGTCACTCCTCAGTGCTGTATATTCTAATTTGTGTATTGTATAAGTAGAATATACAGTTATTTAACGTGTCTGCATATTTATACTACGTTAGCCAAATATTCTTTCTGTAACAGAAACCAGCATACGTTGAAAGCAAAGTTTAGTTTTTTCTTTCACAGAAAGAGTAGGAATTTGTTAAACCATTGCATTTTTGTTCTTTACAAGTTAACAAAGCAATCTAAACATACTGCATAAAAAGGCTCAGCCACCAAATCAAAATGTCTTATTCTCTTTTTAGAAAGTACACTTACAATGAAGCAATGTTTCTAGCAGGTCAAGTCAAAACTTTGATTTGCATACCTGTCTTTCTTGTGAGCAAATTTGATAAATATTAACAACTATGTGTTTATATAACTATATTTAAACCTTCAGATACAAAGGGATATATAGCATGTCAGAAGTAAGGCGTTCAATTTCACAGAATCATAGAAATGTTGGTCAGAAGGGACCCCTGGAGGTCATCTAGTCCAACTTCATGCTTGAAGCTGACAATCACCAACTCTAGATCAAGTGAGACATGGCTTCGTTTAGCCAAGTCTTGAAAAACTCCACAATGGATATTTCACAGCATCTCTGGGTAACCTATACCAGTGCTGCACTAGACTTAAAAATTGGAAAGAATTAAAATGACCACTCATCTACACTACCATTTGGTCTGAAATACTAATGGCAACAACAAATCCTAGATTTGCTATTTATTAAGTCATAAATAAATACATCACAGGCTTAAGTCCTGGAGAACTTTCAGAGACCCCTTCTGATGGAAGCTGCAGTGTGCAGTAACTTAGGAAAACAAATCTTATCTAATATGAAGGATAACAAAGCTGGCAGTCTCTTATCAAATGGCTGGGGAGAAGGGTTGGTTTGGATTTTATTTGTTTTGCAAAATGAATGGATTGAAACAGGCCTTTACCATAAATAGATTAAGATAGGATGCAGTTAGTGTGTTCATTCATTCATTCATTATTCAATTCAATCATTAATGACAAGTATTAATAAAATCCTACAAAAGAAGTGTGGCTGTATTTAGAGATACAGCCCACTCAGTTAGGCAACCTGAGATTCCCACTGATTGTTTTTCAGAAAATTCATCCTAAATGTCTTCAGTCTGTAAGTAAAATGATTTTTGCATTTTCTTTAAACTTTCAAGACAATATAATCAGCTTGGGTTGTTAAACACACATTTCTTCCTCTTTGTTTGTCTACTAATTCTGACTTTTCCAAAGTGGGCACGGACCTCACACAAACTGGTAAAATTCACTTGAAAAGGAAGACTTGGGGCTGGGCTCGCCATTGCACACTGCAGCTGTATAAAGGATTGCACTTATATTAATTACTACTGAAGGCACAGGGAAATCATAAATTGGCCCCCTGACATCCCAGATACAACCTGCAGCACTACAAATTAGAAAAATCTCTGTTTCAGAATTGCCATCCTACTTTCATTGCTATCACTCTTTTGGCTTGCAAAACCAGAATTCATTGATATGGAGCAAGTGGGATACAGAGCAACTGTTCCCAAATCTTTTGGTGCTAACAGACCACAATCACATCTTAAAGTTTCTCCTGGACCACTCTGCCTTCCTATTATTAAACTCTTAACTGAAAACACTACAAAGCAGCTGTGAAACATGTACCATAGCCTCACAGATCACAAGCAGGCAGAGACCACAGCCTGGGAACCACTGTTTTAACCGTATGGAAATACAATATACATGGAATCCCATGATGCCATTTTCAGTCTTTCAGAGAACAATTAGACTTTTAAATATTTTTTAAAAGGAAAAAAGTCACTTTTGTAGCTACAAGCACATTTGAGGAACATTTGGCATACGGTCACTTGATGTCTACATTTTTCATTAAAGTACCACCTTGCATAAAGGCAGACCATTTGGAAAACATTATCAACTGATCTGCATTATTGCTTTTAACACACACAGTTAAATCTTAAGGCAGTCAAATGCAGGTAGCAAAAACAGTATCTACAGCTTGTGTCTGAATGAAGGGGAAAAACTTACAGGGATGGGACTGAAGGTGATAGGATTTCATTATCTCAGAAGATGGTAAATTACACTAAAAACATCCATTCTTTACAATACAAAACTGAAAAATCCCATATGGTAAAAGCCTGAGATGCATCATTCACCAGCATCAAAGTTCACATTTTAGCCAAAAATAATGTTTCAAATAAAACTGCTCCATTGGCAAAACCCTCAATGCTCTTGGCTCATCAATGGTTTTTCAAATTTGGCAAATTCAGTGTGTGACTTTACTGGAAAGCACTGGAGTCAAACCATTGACTCTAGTGGGCACTTTACACATTGGCCTGAATCTTCCACTTTCACACCTAGCTCCTGTTGAAGCGTGGTACTTATTGAATAGAGTGATAGTGGCAGAACCTGGCCATCTTACTTCATTTGCTTTCCATTTAGATTGCTCATTATTTCTTTCCTCAGAAAAATGTTACCATGTCAAAATAACAGGCTGGAATAAATCAAAACAGCTCCGTTGGCTTTGATGGCTACGCTGATTTACAGCGGTTGAGGATCTGACCAGTAACTAACCCTTACAAAAACATCTGTTGGTCAAGTGAGAGGGGGGAAAAGGAAGAATCATATGATCTTTCAGAGAAAGGAATTTGGACTTTACATGCACTGCAACCCCTGCCCATGTTGCAAAATGATGTCAGGAATGGTGAGTGCCTTCAGCTCCCTTGCTCGCAGAGGGTTCTAATGAGATGAAGGAAGAATTCTGATGCAGAAAAGACACAGAATCACTTTACGACTAATCCTTACGGCATGTTTAACTGCAACTCCAACATCACTACACTTGTATTTGACCTTAGTAATGAAACTGTAGAGCACAACTTGGGCAATTAGGTGAACAGCTAGGAATGAAACTCCCATTCCTAGTAACACTCACCCTTGGAATCCACTCATCTGGAAATGTGACTTTTAGTATGAAAAAGCATTTCTAAGTTTGCTCACAGCAAATGAATACAATGCTCACAACATCACAGATTCCAGCTGAACTGTCAACTGCAAAGTCAAGTGAACTACTTTCAGTACAATTCAATTCATTCTTTGAACTGAAGCCAAAAATTTGGAGATGCAATTAAGATGAGACTGGATGTACATCCTGAGTTTCAAAGGGTGGTAGAGGTTCTCTCCAGTAGGTAAACTGACTGAAGGTATCAGAACAAGGGAAGTCTGAAGAATGGCTTCTTTTCAGCAAAGGGAAAATGTGATCAACCACTTCACATAGTCTGACATAGCTGAAAAATAAATAAAAAAGATTCTAGACCATTTCAAATCTTCTTACTTTGAATTAAGATGAGTCCCCAACCACCAAGGCATGGCTACTCTTACAATGACAAGTTATCCTCCCTGAATGAATGAAATGAACCTTGATTTCAGTGCCTAGCTTTCGGAGAGGATTTACAGTATAGATAATCAGAAATCATTTCATTCTAAGCAAAGAAGATACTTGCGTAGTAAGAAATAGATGACATTTTCTGCCCAGATCAGCTGCTAAAATATCCAAGCCCCACATTTTGCTTCTCTGTTTCTATCCAACTTTGCTTGAGCAACTCCCTGCTCAATTGAGTATTCATATTTTACGCATCTATTCCTTCCCATTCATTGTGTACAGTATTAACCTTACTAAAAGCAGTTTCCCTTGAGTGTTAGGGTGCTACAACTAAGTGTCTTGTTAGAATCCCTCAGCCCCATCTTCAGATTCTGTTTTCTGGCTCCTCCTTATTGGAGCTCCAGGAAAGGCAAATTTTGAGAAGTATACGTTTAAAGGCCATGAAAATGCAAATGACTTCAGAAAACTAATTTATCTCATTTTTAAACACATTAATTATATACAGATTATTCCTTTACATGATTAAAGTAGATGGAATATATTAAAACTAAATATTAAACAAGTTCTTTTTTTAAACAAGTTCTTCAGTTCAACTGAAGTGGAAAGTCAGCATATTATTTTAAATTTTTTATATTTTATTTGAAATACCATAAAGAAACTTTCATTAGTAAAATCGTATGCATCCTTGGGCAAATTGAGCCATAAATTATAACACGAAATCAATTTAGCCTATAAGGTGCCAGGGATAAAAGATTACTTACGATGAGATGTTTGTCTTTGCATGCTCCTGTATAAGTTCTCCTTTGGGGTTAACTGTAAATATTCTGTTTAAAGAAACTCCCACCTGTTTGTATGAATAAACATCCTGAACAGAAGGGGGGAAAAAAAAATCATGATTCTGCCTTTGCACAGTAGCTTTTATTCTTGCTTGAATATACTATGCAAAAGAACTTATTTGCACAGTATTGGTATTAAATTTACATAATTATTGTGCATCTGAAATTATCCTAGAAGGTTACAAACTTGAACTCAGCCTAATAAAAGTCTCATGAAACAGATAAGTTGCAGCTAGGTTTGGAGTCTGCTACTTTAAATTAAACTATTGATTGAAATCATGTTTTGTTTTGTTTTGTTTCAATAATTTCCCTTGACACAAAAATAACATTCAATAAAAAGCAAAACAAATGTTATTTGGGTGCAAAGGTATTTGTACTTTCATTTTGTACTTTCATTTTTCTTTCAGAGAATATCTGTTTTCCTGAGTGTATTGTACTGAGTATTTTACAGCACTGTACAGTGGTTAAAATGTAACTGACCCTTAAAACAGTGATTAGTTTGTAAGGACATGGTCACAAAACGAAGTCATTCCAATTGCGCCCACATTAATACTCCTGCAAACATCTCTTAGTTTGGGTTAATAACATACCCATATATTGACTACATGTCCAAGTACACAGACAAAGTGATAGGGAGTATTTTATGGAGTACATTTAGAAGTAAAAACTAAGAATGTCTTCTGAGAAATATAAATTGTTGAGGAAAGCAATGCACAACTTTTATATGGTTCTGAAGAAAAGCTTGACAAAACCAGAGATGAAAATATCCCCAAAAGAATTCGATCAGAAGCAAGTTTCCATTTTACTCATGTAAATTATTGGATATGGTTTTAAAAGTTCAGGTAGTGAAAGACTGGGACATTAAAGAAGGTATGAAAATTATTTTAATCTCTGTATTGTAAAGACTGTTCCAGAAAACTGAAATAACAGCTACACAGAAACAAACAGCAGTCACTTTAGGAACTCAGTGCATGGACTGCCAGGACACTATCTGTGCCTGGAATGCCCATAAGTACTGAAATTTCACTGAGTTTATTTTGAAAAAATAGTGCAGAAAATTGAAAAAGCATGATCCTGACGTTCACAGACATAGTGGTACATATGGAGACTGTATTCCAAAAGAGATCAAGGGATTTACAAATAATTAATTTAGAAACATTTAATTAGCTTACGGCTTTACTTGGAATTTTTATTGAAGCATACATGATGATGATGAGGTTCAAAAAACGGAGCTAGAGAAAGGCACTGTCTATAGTACAAAACCACAAAAGTGGCTAAAGTCATTTCAGTACCGTATGTCTGAAGGCAGCTTGATCATGGAAATTAAGCTGTGTGTGATATAGCAAATCAAATATAGTATTTGGACATTCTCCTGTCCTCACTGACACACTGCTTTTAAATTACGTCATTTGCTAATATATGAAGCTGGCGGAAAGTTATCACTGCTCATAAACATCAGCAACCTTAACAAAAATACATGACAATTGTAGGAACAAATTCCCAACCGAAAGGCATGCCGAATCCTCTTAAATGTAGCTACAACATCTGTGGTTTCAGATGCTAAAATATCATCAGGCACCTCTGTCCAACATTTAGGCATCTAGAACTCTCAACCTCCAGCACCCACATTCATGCTGATAATGTCCAGTGTCCACATTTATGGTGGTAATTTCCCCCAGCTATCAGTTTCAGCTATCGGACTTATCCGAGCTGTTAGAGCACAGAGCAGTTAGGGCTGTTAGAGCACAGAGCAGTTAGGGCTGTTAGAGCACAGAGCAGTTAGGGCTGTTAGAGCACAGAGCAGTTAGGGCTGAAATTCATTTCCACATACCACAGGCACTTCAGCTAAGAGCCTTTAATTCTTCTGTATTCAGTGGAGAAAGATGGAGAGCCAGCACTCTCCAGAAGTGCCTATTTCTCTCTCCATCAACTAGAGGAAAACCAAGAGCTAACCAACCAGAGCGCTCTTTCTCAAACTCATACTAAGAAATAAAAAAGGTCAAGGATCATTCTTTCAGGGCCAAATGGCATGGCCAGGACATGAGCACACTATTAAAACTGGTTTAGCTTCCAAAACAGGGTGGATTCATCCGAGCTGGCCCTTGCCATAAAAAAAATAAATAACACACACACACTAATGTCACTATGTTGCACGTTACACATTACTGTATGACACATCAGTTTCTACTGGAAATATTACCTGCCAATACAGAGATGGAGGAAATACCAAAAGCTCCGTGGGGCTCCTGGGCACTAACATTGGCCCCATCTGCCTAATTTGGTTAGCTTCTAAACTTAGGTGCCTAGCAAAACAGTGAATATCTAGAAAAAGGAAGCAAGTTTCCTACCTGCTGAGAGCTAGATGCTTTCAAAGACCTTCAGAGAGAGAGAGAGACAAAACGTCTGTCCTTTCTTAGGCACCTATGGTAATATCTAACTTCTCTGACTTTGAAGCAAAGTGATACTGTCTAGTCAGTATTATTAAACTCTCTACATCCCTCCCTACATCCCTCCCCTCCACAAAAAGCCAACATGGCTATATCCAAAATGCCTGTTAGGAAAGATCTATGCCCCACTTGAATCATACCAAAGAATTCACAGAATCACAGAATGGTTGAGGTTGGAATTGTCTGGGAGAGTGGTGGTCATCTGTGCCAAAACCATCTCCAGGACCATGTTAACTAATAATTTGAAAGGAGGGAAGATCACATACCAGGGTTCCTGCCTCTGCTTAGATTAGATGCAGTCTCAATGCCTTCACCAGACTGTTTCCTTTTGTGGATGCATTTAAGTATTTTTTGGGCCAGAACAGCATTAAGAAAAGCCTATAGCCAAATTTTATAGGCCTCACCTGGGTGAGGGAGACCTGACTTCCCATCCCTGTGTCAAGGAATACTTGAGTATTCCTGCAAAGCAGAACCATTTGATTTCAGTAGGACAACCAAATTCTTTTAAATGTACTTAGGAGTTTGAAGTCTATGTCCCACTGACACTCATCTGAAGGATTCTGTGTGTTTGTCCACAAGTAGCTCACTGGGACTGTAGCAGTCTGGACTAGACTGAGATCAGTGTTTTCACAGGGATTTTTTTATATAGTTAGGGTTTCAACCAGTATTTGCTCTTATGCTAACTTATGCAGATGTTATGTTTTCTCCCCTCTTCCTTCTCTGTTTGCCTCCTTGCATCCTAAATTGTGAGATCTTTGAGAAAGAACCTTTATATTATTCTTTGTACAGGCCCTAAAAAAAATGCAATCTTAACTCCCATTTAAGACTTCCAGGCTCTAATGTAATGGAATTGTGAAATAACAGCAACCTTTCCATTCCCTTGAATAGAAATAAGTTTTAGTTATTACTTACAGCAGGTCTGTTTCCAAAAGCAGCATAAAAGGGTTCAGTGTTAGGGTAAAACAAATTTTTGATGTCCGTCAAACACTGAACTTTAAATTTTTCTGGCTTCTTTTCTATCACCTCCCTGAAATGATGAAAAAAATGTTAAGTAACTGCATATAAAATACACCATAATCCATTTTGTTTTCTTTATTTACCATTTTTCACTTAGCTGAATTCTCCTATTGGCCCCCCACCTTCTCCCAGTAAATCTTCATTTGGAAGTCAAAGTGCTTGTGAAAAAAAAATAACATTCCCAAGCTCATGTAAAAGTGCACAGTAAATAAACCTCTGAAACAAGGGGACTTCTACAGAAATCTAAAGTTAAAGATAGCCACTGAGGAAGGACATTTGATTACAGAATGGTAGCTGCTAAATAAAAACTTATGAGACATACATTGTCATTAAATAAACTGCTTCCTGAGAACTGAAGCATGATTCATAGATTATATTAGCCTTCACTGTGTATAGTCTTTTTTTTTTTGGGGGGGGGGGGGGGGGGGGCGGGGAAAGGACTGCAATTACCATATGTACTGGAAGCACCTCAGCCTGTTAAGATGCCTCTATGGTCAGGATCATCCATCACTGCTAATTAGCAGAAGTTAAGGAACAAAGGAATCTTCTATTTCTCTTTAATTGCTCATTTCAGAATAGAGAATTCATTAATGAATGGAGGAGTTCTCATATCTACGCAAAAGTCTTTTCACAGTACCCTCTCTTGGCAAGGAGGCTCAACAGGTGGCAGAGCCTGGAGTTCCCATAACGTGGGAAGACACCAGCATGACACAAAAATGCTGAAGTAGCTCAGAATCTCGCATCCTAGCCCTGGCACACATGAACAGAAAGGTGTGAACAGTGAAGAAGCCTCACAGGAATAATACAGCCCTTTGGCAAAGCAGCTCTGCACATGAGTCAAAGTTTGAGAACATGCGAAAGAGGTATAAAACAATGTTTCCCTAGTTCACATACACCTGATCGCAGAGCCCTTAAAACCACACAATTAAATCTATGGGAAACAGTGAAGCCATTTCTTGCCCACACATCACAGTAATTAAGATAGCATATACTGAAAGATGGATATCCTCTAGTCTAAATGATATTAAAATGGGTATCACTTTAAATATATTTCTAGATACAGGTAATATAACAGTAGCTACTCTTTCATTGCATCTATTATTTAATCAGTCTAAGAACTGCACTGTAATATCTCCAAGGTCTCTTATATTTAGAACGCGACTGGTAAGACAGTCTGCAGCATGTCACTCAATCAGGAGAACATCTGAACAACTTTTCATTAAAAATTCTAATGAAATAAATCCTGTCACAGCAGCTTTTAATAGCGTACAATATTTTCAGTAATCGCTTGACAAGCTTCACTGAATTAGGAAGAAGGCATGAAATTCACGATCTGTGCTATTATGACTCACTTATTATACGTCAACACCTAGAAAGAACATCATCATCCTCACAGAATTCCACAATGCAGTCAAGAGCACAGAAAGTTCATTTCATTTTCACATGAATTTCTTCAAAACCTACCAGGTAATATTCTTCTGTAAAAAATGTTTATGCAAATTAGAACACCTTACAAGTCAAGACAGAGTGGCTGCTATTAAAATGCTCACATTTTTACCACAGGTAAATATTACATACTAGCAACCAGAAAAAAAAACCTACGATGAAGCCAACAAGCAATACCTATGGCTAAACAGTGAACTTAGATATATAGTGAGGCCTGTCTAAGAGATCAAAAAAGCAACGTGACTATCTGTTAGATTATGGTCTTTCTCTAACAAAATTTCCTCTTAATTAAATTTTGCACCAATGCATAAGAAAAACATTATGAATGATTTCTAGCACTTACAAAAAAGCTGAGACTTCAGCCTTCACCAACCTTTTTTCTTTCTGCATGAAGTAACATTACAATACCTGTGAAAAGCTGAGAATAGGCTGCTTGGACTCAGTAACACTGGCCCTTGAGGCAGCACGGTTCCTCGCTCATTGACCCAGTGCAAGTACCCTCTGGTCATGTCTGCCATTCCAATAGCACGTGCTGAACAGTACAAAAATTTATATCCATTTCTGTGAATTAAAAAAAAAAAAAAGAAGAAATCACTGTAAAAATAAAGTAAAAAGACTTATGTTTAATCTAGACTTATGAAAAAGAAATAAAAACATTAATGCCAAAGCCTTGGGTAATTAAAATATGTCTAGCCCCACTGATGTTACTGATTTACACCAAGAGAGGATTCATTTATCTCTGGTGTTTTCATGGCTATGGTCATCTATCTGCCCCTCTACACTGGAATCATATTCCTTAGAATTAACTGAAATTGTATCTGCTAAGAGGAAAACACTTGCCATAAAGCAAACAATGGTATATTAATCTTTGCTGTATTAACAGTGCTGTATTCCTGCCTTTTGGGCCCCTACAGAAAAAGATTAGTTTGTGTGCAACACGTTACAGGTTACCCTTTTCCAGATATCTTGGTTCTCTCCATATTAGAGCAGTTTGATGATGTCAGTTCAACTTAGCAATTTATTTGTTTACTTAGCAATCAAAAGCAATTTATTTTGCAAGTCCTATAAAGAAATCATTCATGAAATAAAGCAATACAGTATTGACTGTATTCATGGTCATTAAATCTAACTATTACATATTTACACAGCATTCTGCTATAATATGTAGCTGCTACATAATTAACTCAGTAATTCAAATAACAACATGACTCAAATCTTTTTTCCTTATGTTTATGGTCACCAAAACTCTAACAATTGACAGTGCTGGCAGGAATAGAAATAACAACTGCAATTAAAAAAAATAATTAACAATTTCACCAAATGTAGAGGTTAACAACAGAACTAAAAACTGCTCAGCATGTGAATTCCCAGGCTGTGCCACCTTTTTTATAATCACTTATGCCTATACAGAGTGAAAGCCTGGATCAGTGTCTCTGGCATAATTTAGATTCCATCATCCATAATTTATAATTTATGATCCATGTCAAACAAAAAGCAATAAACCAACCTTTAGCATAACCCTAGTGCATGGAACAAATCAGATTAACTAAGAGGAGAGTTGTGATGTGTACCAGAGGCTCTTCAAACATTTATGCTAATTTTAATATGTAAGAATAGCTGAACTTAATGAAATAAAGGAAAACAGTTTTGGGGCAGAGGGCAGAAGTATCAACCTGAATAACTGCAGAACAACAAGGCAACTTTTTTGTAGAAGTTTAAATTTAAATCCCTAAACATCAGAATACAATGGATACTGCAACCAATCCCATCCAGACATCAATTAATTTTTCTCCTCATTTCCTTTTCTCCCCCTCAATTGCTATACAAAAAAACTCACCATACTCTCAGCTTTTGATTTTTTGGGGGGCAATGGCTTGACTACATTGCACAATCTGGAGAACCAGCACTGCGTTGTGCTCTTACACTAGCCTTACTCACATAGGAGCATTCCCACACCAACACCCCACATATGTTAGTACAGCCTGACTGTTTCTTCTCCTGTTCATATACAGAGGAAGTATCCCATATTTTTTGGAATATCTTGTACTGTGTCATTCTAGGATTCTCTCCAGGCTAATGAAATCAACTGACCTAAAGCTCTGCTGTTCTACTGTTGTCCAACATTTGCTCAATAGGCAATAGAGAAAAATAGTTATTTACAAACACCATTAGATCTCAAGTATATCAAATCTCTTTGAAGGTGCCTATCTTTCTCCACTGCTTACATGAGGTGTACAAGTAACAAGTAAGTGTGATGAATCCAGCTCCTTTCACCCACCGTAACACAGGAAGTATTTATTTCTGTGGGCTAACAGGCACTAGTGCAGATCAGTACGAGCTGGGATATATAGCTCAGTAGTTGATTTTTCCACGTAACGTAAGCCCACAGGCTTTTAACAACGTATGTCTCATTGACTTTTGATGCTTTTAAATTTCATTTCAAGCAATGTTTACTCAATGCCTGCTCTAGAAATTAACCAGTGACACAAAATATTTTAAGACTGAATCTGCATAAATTTGCAATTTAATAATGGAATAATAACAAAAATATATACAAGGAAATAACAAAAACTGTACAACCATCAGCAACAAAGACCATCATGCCTGTCTTGGCAGTTCATCATTATTTATACAACAAACAAAAATATATGGCTATTAGCAATGAGTATCTGAAAGGGGCCCATTTCTGTTCAAGATAAAGACATTGCTGCTTTAAGGGTGAGATTAGGCTTTAGAAGCTTAGTGTTTAGACAGTTTAAGTCCAAGCTATTTCTACTCAGTAGAGTAGAACAGTCTGGGCTGAACAGTCCTTATGTATTTCATAATATCCCCAATAAGGAGAGATGGGAACATATATTAGCATTTTGTGAATTAATCCTGTTGCAACTGAGTTTGCAAAGAAGTTCTTCTCACTCAAGTGACACAACCCATTCAAATTACTAGAGTTTTCAGAACTAAACTGTAACTAACTATCTATTTGGGACGGTTGGGATAGCAATCACTGCTCATTGTTGGGGGGGGGGGGGGGTTTGCTCTTGATATTACGGAACAACTTTTGTTCTGGATACCCCAGAGGAGATGTTTACACAGTGTAAACATCACTGAAGTGATGAGATTGTGACAAAATAGTCAACCTTATAGTCTTAAGTCTGCAGATTTTAATTTTCATGGGCAAATGAATAAACACACACAGAGCCACAGATGCATGATTTACTGAATACTCACTGGCTCACTTTGTGATACAACTTTGCAATCCCTTGGTGTGTCCAGTCTTTGCCAAGAGTAGGCAGAATATGGCCTAAAGTATCTGACCTGAATAAAGGAAATACAACAAAAATGAACTGAAAAACATCTTCAAAAAGGTCAAAAATCAATCTTACACTTTTTAAATAATAAGAGATGGGGCTAATACAAACACCCCTGATCGTTTATTTGGCTGGTGACATGAAAAACTAAGGTAAGGCATCAATTGTGATCAGAAGAATAATTTATTCTCATTTCTTTCAGGATAGTTTGACATGCCCATCTTTCACCATGTTGCTTTAATAACTCTGCACCCCAAGACTTGTCTTCATGAATAAGCTAGTGAGCCACAGGATAAAATGGAAGCTATAGCATACAGACTATCAGTCAAAAGGATGCAGTAGACTGGTCAATACTAAGCACACTTTTATAAAGTTTAGGTTGAATGTTTTCTAAATAAACCAAAACTACTCCTAAGGGGAGTTAATGTGAAACTGCAAGAACAAGACAAAGTTACATTCTAGCTTACATCAAATTAACTTCTCCAGGTAGACAAGCCTGATGATCATGTAGAAAGTATTATGAAATAGCTATATTGGTTCCAGCACATTTCCCATTTTACATAAAAGAAAATTATTTACACTGTAGTAACATCTAGAAGTTCCAACAACTGAATATCTCATTTGACTAAGCATTATGCAAATATACAGCAAGAAATCCACACCCTGAATGTCTTTCATCTTAGAGAAAAAAAGATTGCGTAGTCACCTAAGACTAATTTGCAGAAGTACTATAAGATAGAGCGATTCAGCAACTGTCCTGTCAGCTGAACAGCACACAGAGGAGCTGACCACACCTTACTTTCCTGAAGCTTTAAAAGTGTGTGTGTGGGGGGGATTAATTTGTGTTAGCTCAAAAAAAAAAAAAAAAAAAGCCCTACAACTGAAAAAAACAAACACACACACACACACACAAAATTGTTTCAGTTTAAATCAAGTATTTTAATCCACACAAAATTGGTCTTGGAAACTATCTTTCCTTCCTTTTTTAAATTAGTTATAGCTAAGTTTGATTTTTGAAACAAATGCATTTTGAAATAAATTTAAGTGTTTCATTTTTAAAAGGTCAAAAGCAAATTTTTACATTTTTCGTAAGTGTTTCCCTGTTTTAAACACAATTGTTTTCCACAATGTAAACAATCACCCAACGACTGAACCATTTTGGTCACTCCAAAATCGCCTTTTTTGATCCTAAGTACTATCTGAAACACTCTGTCAAATTCTGATTCTGACATTGAACTTAGTGCCTTATCTTCTAGATAATAATGCCTCCCACTGGAATGCCCCAGTAATGTCTCTTCAAACAGAATTTACGTGTTTCTTCTTTTTAACGTATCCAGCATATTTCACAAGTGCAATGTGGCAAAGAGTTTATGATTTTGTGGAAGGTCCTCCAACACTACTATAAATACTATCACAAGAAAACAATAGTGACAAATAATGGGCACACATGGCATGTGTCTTTATGAAATCAGGAGTCCAGACAACGATTCTTGCATTGTTTGACAGTAACTTTAAACACACACACACACACATATATATATATATGTATATACACACACATACACACACACACACATATATACACATGCACACACATATATACGTGTATACTGGAATGTGATCATTCTTTGCCTTAATCCCCTGTTAATTACTCTTTCTGTTTTAGTCCAAAGGACAACTTGTCCTTGCAGATAAAGCTTCTCTCTGTTCATGAACTCACCGTGTGATTGTTCCATCAATGTCAGAAATAATAACTTTATCATCCCAATTCCACAAGTAAATGGTGCCCTCGCAGCGGCAAGTGCCTTGATACTGTGTTGTAACGCTAAAGGTCACA